>NC_045806.1:127903316-128503316 GCF_009873245.2 Balaenoptera musculus | reverse complement strand
TCATGAAGATTTACTCCTGTGATCTATTCAAAGAGTTTTATAGTTTTAGCTCTTACATTTAGCTCTCTGATCCATTTTTAAGTTAATTTTTGTTTATGGTGTGAATTAAGGGTCCAACGTTGTTCTTTTCCTTTTGGGTGTTCAGTTGTCCCAACACTGTTGTTGAAGAGATTATATCCTTTCCCCTATTGAATGGTCTTTGCACCCTTATTGATAATCAACCAAATATATTATATATATTATTTTTAATCTTTTGTTTTCTTTTTGCCTGATCGTTTTTTTTTTCTGTTCCTCCTTACCTACCTTCTTATGGATTATTTTAATACATGTTTTGAATTATACTTTAATTTATGCACCATGTAAACATTTTTTCTGGGAGCTTTCAAGATTTTATGTTTGATTTGTAGCAATTTGTCTGTGATATTCCTAGGTGTGGTGCTCTTTATTTTCTTCCAAATGGGAATTCTCTGAGCATCTTGAATCTATAAATTTATGTCTTTCACCAAATTTTGGTCATTATTTCTTCAAAAATTTTTTCTGCCCCCTTTTCTCTCTTCTTTTCTGGAACTCCAGTTACACACATGTCAGACCTTTTGATATTGTCCCACAGGTCCCTGACGTTTTGTTCATTTTCTTTTCAAAAATTTTTAAAATCTTTTCTTCAGATAGATCAAATGCAATTAGCCAGTTTTCAAATTCACAGACTCTTATCTGTCAGCATCATTCTGTTGTTAAGTCCATGTAGTAAATGTTTTAATTCAGATGTTGTATTATTCGGTTCTAAAATTTACATGTGGTTCTTTTTTATAGTTTCTTTTTTTTTTTGCGGAGAGTTTCTATCCCTTCATTACAAGCATATTTTTCTTTACCTCATTGCATGTAGTGATAATAGCTGCTTTAAAAATGTTGTCTGATAATTCCAACATCTGAGATATATAAGGGCTGACGTTTTTTGATTGTCTTTTTCCTTTGATAATAGTTCACATTTTCCTGGTCCTTGTTACATTGAATAATATTGAATTGAATTCTGAAGAATGTGAATATTATGTTAATCGGACTCTAGATTATATTTCTCTAAAGAATGTTGATTTGGGTTTTTTTTTTAGTAGGCAATCAATTTAATTGTGCTCAGATTTCAAACTCCATTCTTTGATAGTTCAAACTTCAGTTATTTTAGCTCTAGATGTAATGCTGGGAGTTTCTCTTGCACATGTGAAATTCAGGGGTAATCCACATATTGGGGTAGAGCTTATAAAGTTTTGTGCTCCTCTTCTCTGATTCTCTTCTTTCCAGGTTTTCCTCTTCACCTTCTGGTGGCAGTGGATTCCCCAAACTCTGTCGTTTGGTTCTTCAGGACAGAAAGACTGAGAGATTTCTTTTGGGGTTTTAACTGCCCTGTATGGTGAAGGCTGTAGCATACCCTCAGGCTAGATGCCATGAAAATGGGAAACTCACCCAGTACAGTTTCTTTCTTTCCTCCCCTCCAATATCTGCCTCTACAGTACCTTTGGATAGTTGGTTTTTGTATTTTGTCCAGAGTTTTAAATTGTCACCTATGAGAGGAACAGGTTGATGTAATAGGAGTTTACTTAGCCATTATCAGAAGCAGAACACAGTGCTCAATATTTTTTAATAAAATAAAAATATAGCATGCTTAGGCATTCCCTGGCAGTTCAGTGGTTAGGACTCCATGCTTTCACTGCCACGGCCTGGGTTCAATCCCTTGTTGGGGAACTAAGATCCTGCAAGCTGCGTGGCATGGCTATATATATATGGCATGCTCTGTATATAAGTAAGCTTTTTCTATAAATGAGACATTATAATAGGTGCAATACCTATTCACATTTTAAACCTTATTAAAACATTTTAGAGCAAGGGGTATTAAAATGCAAATATTTTGGTACAACTACTTACCTATCCTTCAGCCGTTATTATTCAAAGCTTAGTCTAACCCTGTCCTCCAAGTCTGAGTATAACTTACTGTGAAGACTTTCATGGTTTCTAGGGCTCATTTTTGTGGCTTGATATAGTTAACTAGTGTTTATTTTAGCTAACATTATTGACCACCTATGTGTCAAGCACGGTGTTAGTTCATAATATATAATACTTCATATAATCCTGATAACCATATAAGGAAGTTATTATTATTCTCCGTTTTCTGATGGGGAAATTGAGGCTCAAGGTGATCAAATGTTTCTCTAAGGTCACACATCTGAACTGGGATTGTAACAGTGATCTGTCAGAGTACAGTGCCCATCAAATGCATCTTCCATTCAATCACTGAGCTCTCTGTACTTGGAAAATCTTTAATTTTCTGTCAACTAATAAGAGGAATAGTTTCATTAGGACTCCCTAGATATTCTTGTCAGATAAGTATCTGCTTTATTTGCTTTCCTCTACTTCCAGGGCTTTCTTGCATCATATCAAAGCAGAAAAAAAAAAACAAACAGAAAAATTATGCAATAATATAATGACATCACTTTGTGCAAAAGTCATCTTATTCTAAATATTAAAAAATTGCAAATCCATTTTACTAATCTGTAATAAACTTTTCCTGCTGCTTCT
Organism: Balaenoptera musculus; assembly: GCF_009873245.2. Taxonomy (NCBI): domain Eukaryota; kingdom Metazoa; phylum Chordata; class Mammalia; order Artiodactyla; family Balaenopteridae; genus Balaenoptera; species Balaenoptera musculus. The sequence continues at coordinate 128,500,751 of NC_045806.1, read as the reverse complement.
TGCTATCAGCCTTAGAAAACAACATCATCTAATATAATATAAATAGTGAATACTAGATCTCATGTGACCTTGGATAAATCTTATCTTTATGTTCCTTATCTATAAAGTAAGATAATAATTAATAGCTGTGCTACTTACCTCACAGGGTTATCAGATAGAGGGTCAATGAGATTGTGTATATGAAAACACTTATAAACTTCAAATCTCTATTTGAAGTCAAGAGATCACAATTATGATGTGTAAAAAGTTGACCTTATGAACCAGCATACACAGGAATTAGATCATTGTTCTGCTCTCTGGTACAAACAATGAGTTAAAGTATTATGGAGACCTGATTTCAAAACCACTCTGCTATTTATAAACTCTGTGGCAGGTTTAACCTAAGTTTCAGTTGCTGCACATGTGAAAGGAGGCTAATACCACCTTCCCTTCTGGGGTGATGAAAGGATTAAATGAAATAATATTTGACCAAGTGCCTAACACAGCACTGAGGGCTTCTGGAAGTGACAGTGAGTGTCAAGACCCTGGTGAAAACTATGCTTCCTCACCCATTTTTCCCTATGCGCATGGCTCCTTGAAGCCTGGGATGAAGGACTATTATATGCATTCTTTCATTTGATTTTCACAATAGCTCTATGAGGTCAGCTAAGCAGATGTTGTTATGCTCATTTTTATATGTGAGAAAACTAAGAGTATTGGCTCTGATTGTGCCATGTACTATCTAACACTAATGAATACTGTATGATGTCCAAAAAAGGTACCATTAAATGTTTTTTTCTCTTTTAAAAGAATAGCTTTGGCAGTATCTATTAAAGCTGAGTATATACATACCCTATAACCCAGTAATTCCATTCTTAAATTTATATCAAACATAGATGAATATATATATATTCACCAAAAGACAAGTAATAGAATGTTCATATCAGCACTATTTGTTTTCTTTTTCCAGTTTTATTGAACTATAATTGACATATAGCATTGGTATTAGATTAAGGTATACAACATAATGTGTTGATTGATATATGTACATGTTGTGAAATGATTACCACAATAGTTAACATCTATTACCACTTAGTTACAGTTTTTTTTATTTCTTGTGATGAGAACTTTTAAGATCTACTCTATTAGCAACTTTCAAATATACAATGCAGTATTATTAACTAATTAGTCACCATAGTGTACATTAGGCCTTATCTTTTAACTGGGAGTTTGTACCTTTTGAGCACCTTCACCCATTTCACCCACCTCACAACCCCACCTCTGGCAACCACCAATCTGTTCTCAGTTTCTATGAGTTCAGTTTTTTTATTCCACATATAAGTGGAATCATACAGTATTTGTCTTTCTCTGTCTGACTTATTTCACTTAGCATAATACCCTCAAGGTCCATCCATGTTGTCACAAATGGCAATATTTCATGCTTTTTATGGCTGAGTAATATTCCAGTGTGTGTGTGTGTGTGTGTGTGTGTGTGTGTGTGTGTGTGTGTATTACCACATCTTCTTTATCCATTCATCTGTCATGGTTACGTAGGTTATTTCCATGTCTTGGCTATCGGAAATAATGCTACAGTTAACATGGGGGTGCAGATATCTCTTTTTTTTTTTTTTTTTTAATAAGAGACTCTTTTTAATTTATTTATTTATTTATGGCTGTGTTTGGGTCTTCGTTTCTATGCGAGGGCTTTCTCCAGCTGTGGCAAGCGGGGGCCACTCCTCATCGCAGTGCGCAGGCCTCTCACTATCGCGGCCCCTCTTGTTGCGGAGCACAGGCTCCAGACGCGCAGGCTCAGCAGTTGTGGCTCACGGGCCCAGTTGCTCCGCGGCATGTGGGATCCTCCCAGACCAGGGCCCGAACCCATGTCCCCTGCACCGGCAGGCAGACTCTCAACCACTGCGCCACCAGGGAAGCCCCAGATATCTCTTTGAGATAGTGATTTCACTTCCTTCAGATATGTGACCAAAAGTGGAATTTCTGGATCACATGGTAGTTCTATTCTTCAGTTTTTGAGGGACCTCCATACTGTTTTCGATAGTAGCTACACCAATTTACATTCCCCCCAACAGTGTACAAGGGTTTCCTTTCTTCCACATCCTCACCAACAATTGTTATCTCTTGTCTTTTTGATAATAGCCATTCTGATAGGTGTGAGGATATATCTCATTGTGGTTATGATTTGCATTTCTCTGATGATTACTGATGTTGAGCACATTTTCATGTACCTGTTGTCCGTTTATATGTCTTTGGAAAAAATGTCTATTCAAGTCCTCCTCCCACTTTTTAATTCAAGTCCTCTTCCCACTTTTTAAGGGTTGTTTTTTTTTTGCCATTGAGTTGTATGAGTTCTATATATATTTTGCATATTAACCCCTTATCAGATATATGATTTAAAAATATTTTCTCCTATTCTGTAAGTGGCCTTTTCATTTTGTTGATGATTTCCTTTGCTGTGGGGAAGCTTTTTAGTTTGAGGTAGTCTATTTCTTTATTTTTTATTTTGTCACCTTTGCTTTATTTGTCAAAACAAAAAATCGTCACCAAAACCAATGTGAAGGAGCATACACCCTATATTTTCTCCTAGGAGTTTTATGGTGTCAGGTCTTACATTCAAGTCTTTAATCCATTCTGAATTGATATTTATGTATGGCATAAGATAGGAGACCAGTGCAGTTGTTTTGCATGTGGCTGTCCAGTTTTCTCAACGCCATTTATTGAAGAAACTTCTTTCCCCATTGAGGATTCTTGCTTCCCTTGTCAAATATTAGTTGACCATATATATGCATGGGCTTATTTCTGGACTCTCAATTCTGTTCCATTGGTCTATGTGTGTGGTTTTATGTGAGTACCATACTGTTTTGATATGATTGCTTTGTAATATAGTTTGAAATCAGAAAGTTTGATGCCTCCAGCTTTGTTCCTCTTTCTCAAGATGTTTTTGCTATTCTGGGTCTTTTGTAGTTCCACACAAATTTTAAAATTGCTTTTTCTATTTTTCTGGAAAATGCCATTGGAATCCTGATAGGGATTACATTGGATCTGTAGATTGCTTGGGTATTATGAACATGTTAACAATATTATTCCATAAGCATGGAATATCTTTCCATTTATTTGTGTCATCTTCAATTTCTTTCATCAATGTCTTATAGGTTTCAGTGTACAGATCTTTCACCTCCTTGGTTAGATTTATTCCTAGGTATTTTATTCTTTTTGATACAATTGTAAATGGGATTGTTATCTTAATTTCCCTTTCTGATAGTTTGTTGTTAGGGCATAGAAATGAAACTGATTTCTGCATGTTGATTTTATATTTTGCAGTTTAATTTGTTTATTAATTCTAACAGTTTTTTGGTGTAGTCTTTAGGGTTTCTATATATAATATCACATAGTCTGCAAATATAGACAGCTTTACTTCTTCCTTTTCAATTTGCATTCCTTTTATTTCTTTTTCTTGTCTGATTTCTGTGCCTAGGACTTCCAGTACTATGTTAAATGAAAGTGGTGAGAGTGGGCATCCTTGTCTTGTTCCCGATCTTAGAGGAAATGCTTTCAGCTTTTCAGAGTTGAGTATGATGTTGGCTGTAGGTTTGTCATATATGGCCTTTATTATGTCTAGGTATGTTCCCTCTATACTCACTTTGTTAAGAGTTATTATCATGAATGGATGTTGGATTTTGTCAAATGCTTTTTCTGCATTTATTGAGATGATCATGATTTTTAGCCTTCATTTTGTTAATATGGTATATCATATTAATTTATAGATGTTGAACCATTCTTGCATCCCTGGAATGAATCCCACTTGATCATGGTGTATGATCCTTTTAATGGACTGTTGAATTTGCTTTGCTAATATATTTTGAAGATACTTGCTTCTATATTCATCCATGATATTGGCCTATAGTTTTCTTTTCTTGTAGTGTCCTTATCAGTTTTGGTATCAGGGTAATGATGGCCTCATTAAATGAGTTTGGAAGTGTTCCTCCTCTTCAAATTTTTGGAAGATTTTGAGAAGGACTGGTATTAATTTTTCTGTAAATATTTGGTGGAATTCACCAGGGAAGCCATCAGGTCATAGACTTTTCTTTGTTGGGAGGTTTTTGATTACTGATTTAATCTCCTTACTAGTAATTGGTCTGTTCAGATTTTCTAGTTCTTCATGATTCAGTCTTGGTTGGTTGTATGTTTCTAGGAATTTTTATCCATTTCTTCTAGGTTGCCCAAGTTGTTGATGTATAATTATTCATAGTAGTCTCTTATTGTCATTTGTATTTCTGTGCTATCAGTTGTAATAGCTCCCCTTTCATTTATAATTTTATTTGAGTCCTCTCTTTTCTTGGTAAATCTAGTTATAGGTCTTGTCTATTTTGTTTATCTTCTTAAAAAAAAAGCTTTTAGTTTCATTGATCTTTTCTGTTGTCTTATTCATCTCTATCTCATTTATTTCTGCTCTCATCTTTGTTATTTTCTTCCTTCTACTAACTTTGGGCTTTATTCCATGAGATGTAACGTTACATTGTTTATTTGAGATCTTTCTTATTTCTTAATGTAGGTGTTTATTGCCATGAACTTCCCTCTTAGAGCTGCTTTTGCTGCATCCCATAAGTTTTGGTGTGTTATATTTCCATTTTCATTTGTCTTAAGATATTTTTTATTTCTCTTTTGATTTCTTCTTTGACCCATTGGTTGTTCAGTAACATGTTGTTTAATCTTCACATATTTGTGAACTTTCCAGTTTTCTCCTTGTAATTGATTTCTAGATTCATACCATTGTAATTGGGAAAAGTAGTTTGATATAATTTCTATCCTCTTAAATTTGTTGAGACCTGTTTTGTGGCCTAGCATGTGATCTGTCATGGAGGATATTCCATGTGCACTGGGAAAAAATGTGTATTATGCTGCTTTTGGATGGAATGTTCTATATACATATATATATATATATATATATATATATATATATATATATATTAAGTCCATTTGGTCTAATGTATCATTTAAGGCCACTGTTTCCTTATTGATTTTCTGTCTGGATGATCTGTCCATTGAAGTAAGTATGGTGATGATAAACTTCCCTACTGTTATTGTGTTATTGTCAATTTCTCCCTTTATGTCTGTTAATGTTTGCTTTATGTATTTAGGTGCTATTAAATTCAGTGCATAAATATTTATAAATCTTATATCCTCTTTTTGGATTGACCTCATTATCATTAAATTATAATCTTCTTTGTGTCTAATTACAGTCTTTGGCTTAAAGTCTATTTTTTCTGATATAAGTTTAGCTACCTTTGCTTTCTTTTGGTTTCCGTTTGCATGGAACATCTTTTTCCATCCCTTTACTTTCAGTCTGTGTATGTCTTTGAAGCTGAAGTGAGTCTCTTGTAGTCAGCATATAGATGGGTCTTATTTTTCAATCCATTCCAGCCACTCTATGTCTTTTGATTGGAAAATTTAGTCCATTTCATTTAAAATAATTAGTGATAGGGACTTCTCTGGTGGTCCACTGGTAAAGAATCCACCTTCCAATGCAGGGGACACCAGTTCGATCCCTGGTCAGGGAACTAAGATCCCACATGCCATGGGGCAAGTAAACGCCCACATGCCACAACTACAGAGTTCACGCACTCTGGAGCCCATGCGCCACAACTAGAGAGAGAAAACCCACATGCCACAACTAGAGAGAAGCCCGCACACTACAGCAAAAGATCCCGTGTGCCACAACAAAGATCCTGCATGCTGCAACTAAGACCCAACACAGCCAAAAATAAAATAAATAAATAAATAAATAAATAAATATAAATAATAAAAAATAAAATAATTAGTCATAGATACTGTCTTATTATTGCCATTTTGTTATTTGTTTTCTGGCTATTTTGTAATTCCTTTGTTCCTTTCTTCTTCTCTTTGTCTCTTCCTCTGTGGTTTGATGATTTTCTGTAGGTGTTATGCTTAGATTTCTTTTCCCTTGTCTCATGTATCTATTATAGGTTTTCCTTTGTGGTTACCATGAGGTTTATCTAAAACATCTTATATTTATAACAGTCTATTTTAAGCTGACACTTAAGTTCAAACACATACTAAAGCTCTGTATTTTTACTTTCTCCCCTGTGTTTTATGTCTTTGACATCACAGTTTACATCTTTTTACCTTGTGTAACCATTAACAAGTTATTGTAGTTATAGTCATTTTTACTACTTTTGTCTTTTAACCTTCATACTGAATTTATAAGTGATTACCCACCACCATTACAACATTAGAGTATTCTGAATTTAATTATGCATTTACCTTTACCAGTGAGATTTATACTTTCATATGTTTTGTTGTTCCTAATTAACACCTTTTCTTTTCAGCTTATATTGTAGAAGTCCCTTTAACATTTTTTGTAAGGCCAGTCTAGTAGTGATGAACTCCTTTAACTTTTGCATGTCTGGAAAACTCTTTATCTCTCCTTCAATTCTGGATGACAGTTTTGCTGGGTAGAGTATTCTTGATTGGAGGATTTTTTTTTTCAGCACTTTGAATATGTCATGTCACTCCCTTCTGGCCTGAAAAGTTTCTGCTGAAAAATCTGCTGATAGTTTTATGGGGGTTCCCTTGTATGTAACAAGTTGTTTTTCTCTTACTTCTTTTAAGATTCTCTCCTTGTCTTTAACTTTTGGCATTTTAATTATATTGTGTCTCAGTGCGGGTCTCTGGATTTATCTTCTTGGGAATCCCTGGGATTCCTAGACTTGGATGTCTGTTTCTTTCTCTAGATTAGGGAAGATTTCAGCCATTATTATTTTTTTAAAAAAATAAGCTTTCTGACCCTTTCTCTCTTCTCATTCTGGGACCCCTGTAATGCAAATATTGGTCTGCTTGACTGAGTCCCATAATTCCCTAAAGCTATCTTCACTCTTTTTCATTCTTTTTTTTTTCTCCTCTGATTGGATAATTCCAATTCCCTATCTGGGAGTTCACTGTTCCTTTCTTCCACTTTATCTATTCTGCTATTGAATCCATTTATTGACCTTTTCAGTTCAGTTACTATATTTTTCAACTCTGTGCTTTCTTTTTTGTTGTTGTTGTTGAGAAAGTCACAGTTTAATAGGCAGCATATTTGTAATACTACATACAGTATGTCTGTTTTGTAAACATTGACATCCTACACTAAATGAAATATGTAAGTGTATCAAATTTTGTTATTAAAATCAGAATCTGTTAAAGGTCACTTAACACTCAGCTATTAACTGTGAACCCAAATGGCCCAGGGTTCAACTCTGTGCTTTCTGTTTGGTACATTTTTAAAAAATATTTTCTGTCTTTTTGTTTAAATTCTCACTTTGTCATGCATTGTTCTCTTAACCTGGTGTGAATCTTTTGACCATTATTTTGAACTCTTTATCAGGTAAACCATTTAATCTCAGTTTCATTAAGGTCTGTTTCTGGAGTTTTATCTGTTCTTTTGTTTATAACATATTCCTCTGTTTCTTCATTTTCCTTGATTCTCTGTGGTTTTTCACACTTCTCTCAGTTTTGACAGAGTGGTCTCATGTAGGAGATGAACCTTATTGTTCAGCCCAGCTCTACCTCTTGATTGTCTCTCAAACCTTTGTGATTGTCTAAGGTGCCTTCTTTGTTCTTAGTGGCTCCCAGTAGTCGAGGGTATGTCAAGACCTGTCAGTGTCCCAAAGGGAAGGATCTCAGTCAGCACCAGATGCAGGCTGATTGGAAGCCTCAGACAGCAGTTTTTAAAGTATACAAGTAGACCTCTTTCAGGGAAAGACTGGGAGCTGAGGGCTTCTGCTTGGCCTCTTTGCACTAAGCCATGAAGAGATAGCCAGTTAAGAAGTGTTTCTTTGTTTGCTACAGTCCTGTGGATTCTGTAACTCAAACCCCACTGACTACCAGAGCCATGTGATCAAGGGGGGTGTCCCCTGTGCAGCAGTCACAAAAACCAGGTTACCAAACATGTATACAAGCTCATTCCAGGGAGACACTGGTGACCTGGAGTGGGCCAGAGGAAGAATGTGAAGATGGTGCCCACTGGCCTTTCCCATCCCAGGGAGGGTCACAGTCTGTTCATAGATGTGTGCTAAATTAGAAATCTGACCCTCAGGCAGCAGCTTTTAAGGTATGCAAATAGACCTCTTTTAGGGAAAGTTTGAGATATGAGTGTTTATGTCTGCTGTCTCTGTGGTAGGCCTGGGGGGGATAGACACAATAAGTCCTCACAAACCTATTAAGAAGTGTTTCTTTGTTTGGTATAGTCCTTTGGGTCTCATGATTGCAAGCCCCATTGTCTTTCAAAGCTGTGTGTTTTGGGGGCCCATCCCTCAGGTGGAAGTCTTAAAAGTTGGGACACTAGATGTTGGGTTCAAACCCTTCAGTCCTCAAGGAGAAGCTGGGAGTTGTGAGTTTCTACATGATTATATGTTTATATGTCACTGAATCAGGGGTAGGGTCATGGCAAGATTGTCTCAGCCTTTCTTATACATTCTCATTCACCCAATGTGTAGGAGTCACTCAGTTAGTTTCTAGATTTCTTCATAGGGAATTGTTCCCTGTGTAACTGTAGATTTGCTGTGTCCATGGGAGGAGGTGAGTTCAGGAGCCTCCTAGATTTCCATCATGGACCAGAACCTCCAGCACTATTTGTAATAGTTACAAACCAGAAATGACTCAAATGTCCATCAACAGAATGGATGAATAAATTGTGGTGGTATAGTCCCACAATAAAATTCTATTCAACATGAAGAATGAATGAACTATTGCCATATAGCACAATGATGATAAATCTCCTAACTATAATGTTAAATGAAAGAAGCCAGGCACAAAAGAGTACATACTGTAGTATTCCATTTATATAAAGTTTTATAAATAAGCAAAACTAATCTTTGCTGAAAGAAGTCATGATGGTAGTTATCCTTGGGTGAGGGGAGAGACAATATGGGAAAGGGGGACAGGGAATGTTCTGGGGTTCAGGTAATTATCTATGCATTGACCTGGGTGCTAGTGAAATGGATGTGTTCACATCATGAAAATTCATCAAGCTTATGATTTGTGTACTTTTCTGTATATGTAGTATACTTCAGTAAAAAAATTAATTTGCCTTAGGTAAAAAAGAAATCCAATATCTTAGCAAAGCTTTTTCAGTGGCTTCCCACAGTACTTAGAATAAAATCCAAAGTCCTTACCATAGCCTACAGAGCTATACATGATCTGGCCCATGGCTGCCCTCCTCCACTTCACTTCTTACCATTATTCCCCTTGGTTACTCAGCTTCAGCCACATGGCCTTCTCACTTGTCTGCAAACATAAAACTACTTTCCACCCTAAGACTTTGTACTTGCTGTTCTCTGCCTGGAACGTGCTTCTCTCAGCTTGTCATATTGCTGGTTTCTTATCATACAAGTACCAGCTCAAATGTCACTTCTTTAAAAAAAAAAAAAAGTCCTTCTCTCAACAATCCTTCTGAAATAGACTTCCCAATATTTTCTTTTATCATTTAACACTATTTTTTTCTACATAACATCTGTAACTAGTTATGTATTTGTTACTTGTTCATCATCTATCTTTCTCAATAGAATGTAAAATCCCCAAAGGCTGGGATCATGTCTGCTGTGTTCACCATTATATCTTTAATGCCTGACACACCACCTAGCACATAGCAAGTGCTCATGTAAATGTTAGGGTTGAATGAATGAATCAATGAAGATTCCTGGGTAAACTCTCTACTAGGCTGTAGCTAGGATTTCTCCCACGAAGGAAAACACCTGAAAAGTTGTAAGTCATCCTATTAAAAAGAAAGCCTTGTTAGTACAAACTCTTGCCAACCTAAGCTTGGTGAGGAGAAAGCTCAGATCTTTCCCCAATGTTTCTATGAAATTTGGCCAAGGGAATGTTCTTTAGATAAAACATAATATTCTAAGATGGTAGAAACCAGCTAAAACTTTCTTCTATCCCCTATCCTCAGATTTTCCAAAAGAAAACAAAATATGGTCAACAGGCAGTGGAGCTCTTCTCTAAAATCCTATAGTCATGAGAGAACATTATTATTGTTACCTCATCATGGGACAAGTAATAAGTATAGGGAAAGCTTATATAAAATTGCTTAATAAGCAACAGATGTCTTTAACATGTGTTTGAGGAGATCTTTCTTTCTCACAATTTCACCTTAGGTACAACAACTATGACCGGGCTGTCATCAATACCGTACCTTATGATGTTGTCCATCGTTGGTATACAGCACACCGGACTCTAACAATAGAGTTGAGGAAACCTGAGAATGAGTTTTGGGTCAAACTAAAGCCTGGCAGGGTGGGTGCCAAACTCAAAAGATGTCAAGTAAGCTTGTTATACTGAAGCAGTGAAGAATGAGTACCTATTGAATATGTGAGTCAAAATGTCTCAAAGGAAAAAGAGAAAAGAGTCCTGGGTGTTGGCCCTGGTCCTACCACTCACTCACTAAATGACCTAGAAGCAGGCTCTCCCCAGTGACTCAGTGACTCTATTTGTATGATGAGGGGGTTGAACTAGATAGTCCCTAAGGGCTAAGGGTCCTTCTGGCTTTATGATTCCTTTTTTTTTTTTTGCTCTTGATATTTCCTCTGGATAAAGAATATCTCTAGCTTAGCATAAGACATAATGAAATAGTTTAACTCTTTGAGAACATATATAATAACAATTAAAGAGAAAGAAAAAAAAGAAACCAATGATCTGGTTTGCTTTGTTTTGATAAGAGAATAATTACTCAAGAAATACAAGCTCCTCAAAGTTCAGGGCCTGTAACCTGCTGTTACCTTTGTTACTTCCATTTAGCCTACTACAGAGCTATGTACATCCTAGTTTCCAAATGTTTGTTTAATCTCAAAAGAAAAACACTTCATTGAATGTAACCAGAGAACAACCTAAAGCTTTTATTTTAAATGATCTCTTCTGATTTAGGGTTCCTTTGGTCTGCCCTTGTTCTGAGTGTTTTTTTCTCTCTTTTTTTCCCATTCACAGGTCCTATTTATAGACAACTGGCGCGTCCTACATGGCAGGGAATCCTTCACTGGCTACCGCCAACTCTGTGGCTGCTATTTAACAAGGGATGATGTATTAAACACTGCTCGTCTCTTGGGTCTTCAGGCTTAAAATTGACAGCATTGGTATTATGAACACACCTGACAACCTGGCTACCAGAGTTCATATCAGCAGAATAATATTGTGTCAATACCGACTTCAAATTGTCTCCTTACCTCATCACACAAAACAAAAACCTCCTCTTTCTCTAATAGGGAAAACCTTGGAGAGAGGCTTCTGAGATAGCCAATGTCAGCCATCTAGTGTGGTAGCTTTCTTCCCCAAGTTATAACATGGACTCATTTGGTTTTTGGACCTTTTGATGTAATTGTGGTCAATCTGCTTCAGAAATATAATCACCACATTGATAGAGAAACAATAATAGTCACTAGGTAAAAATTTGTTTCCACAGAATCTGTTAAAAAGAAATGCATTCTAGGAATAACAAAGTCTTAATAGAGCAGAGATTTGCAACATTTTTGGTCTTAAGACACCTAATCACTCTTAAAAGTTATTGAGGACCCCAAAGAATGCTTGGATGTGGGTCGTATCTATTGCTACTAATTGTATTAGATATTAAAACTTAGAAATGTTTAAAATTTAAGAACAAAAAAGCACACATCCATCAGCTATCAGAGAGATGACATCATCACATGTCATGTATCCTCTGGAAAAGTCTTCTGTACATTCATCAGATAATTCGAGTGAAAAAGGCAATATCATCTTAATGTTGTTATTAAAAATTGTTTTTAATACACAAACCCACTAAATGGATCTCATGGACTGCTCCAGGTGTCTTTAGACCACACTTTGAGAACCAGTGTGCTAGAGGATACCTTGGGACAGTCCTTTACATAGGCCTATGGATTAAAGAGTTTAACTGGAACCCTAAATTTTTCTCTATGGTCTCCTAGAACTACAGATATTGTAGGAATTGCTTCATATCACAAGCTCAGTGATAAGGTAGGAACTGAATACAGAGTGTTTTATCTTGTGAGAAGAGTTATCTCTATCTAAGTCATCTCTTGAGGAGTAAAACTGAGAAGTCACAATAGCTCCTGTGAAACAAACCCATCAGTTTGGTAATTCTGTGAGGGATAATTGCAGAAAGTTTTTAGACGTTTCTGAGGTTCCATATAGTAATTCACACACATATGCACACGCTTGTGTGCATACACACAAAACACAACAAAGGGTACAGAGGGGTAGTCTCTAAGATTGTTCAGGGAATTCATCACAATCGATAATGTGCCTCCAAAGAACTGGAGATTACTATCCAAAATTGCTTTTTGGCTTTTGATGGAATTTAGGATACAATCTGTTTTCCTCCATTTCTGCTAATCTTTTTTTTTCCCTATCTTAAAATATTATACATGTTAATTGCCAAGATTTGACTGGGTTAAGTATAATACCCTGTTTCTTTTATTTTTTTAATGGCTTTCCTTTATATGTGGAGAGAGAGAGAGGGAAAGAGAGACAGAAATAGACAGACACAGAGAGATAGGTGTGAGGTTTATTTTCCCTTGGCTTTCATTGAAAGCGAAGCTGTACAATAACCACATTGACTGCTATAAAATGATGAAAGACAGTCCAGGCTAGGATGTGCACAAGAGGAAAAAAGCATTATTAGTGAGGCTAGGAGTCACAAGTCAAAGAAAAGTTAGTATTCTGACAGAGAATAGAGCGTAATCTGATGCTTTCAGGAAGTTCCTAGTTCACATTTAATAGTTTATACATTATTTTATTGACCCATCCAGTGCTCCAAAATATGTTCTCAAATATTTCTGCATTTTAATTGTACTATATAGGAATCTTTAGGGGTCTTCCATGAAATGTGTTTTCCTCTTAGGTCAAAGGATTGATAATTAAGTTCACGTCTTAAAGAGTATACCCTTTAGCAATTAGAATAGAAGTAACAACATTTTAACATACCGCCTTTTCTCTGTACTATTATGTACTCTTAAAATATGTTACCATTCATTAGTCTTCATCAGGATATTTACCTTTTTTGAAGTTTTGCCTAAATTAGCCTTGAAAATTACACTATAACTGAGGTCATCATTGCTTTATGACAAGGAAAGAACATATTCATGGCCCTGGGGTGATAAGGACACAGATCAATCTTCTCCCTTACTGAAGGACTCCCTTTACCTTCTGTCTTCCCTGGGACCTTGATTCATTAATTATTTCATCCTCATGTTCCTAAATTTTCAATCAGTACTTTTCTACAGTGTACTCTCCTCAGAGGAAGAAAGAGGAAAAGGAATTATTTGAGTGTTGATCATGGTCATTGACAACTTTCTACGTGAGAGATTTCTTTTTCACATCTCTTTCTGGTGTCCCTGAAAATGTAAGCATGGGTGTGTGTCAACCAAGCTCACTGTAGAGTCACTTTTACCTTTTGCTATAGTGGGATGGGATCAGTAGAGAGTCAAGAGCACAGCACCTAATATGGTGTCATAGCACCTAACATAATCATTTCATAATACGGATTTGTTGTAATGAGAATAAATTAATGAATTATTTTCAAACAAACTCACCAGAAAATATCACATTCTCTGTGTGTCTTTTTATGTTTGGCAGTTAACTGGCGTTGAATTTTGTTCATCTTCATCTAGAGAGACCAAGCATTCAAGTGTGTGCAAACTGAGAGGGGTTTCCTGGGCTGCAGAACTTATAGTTTTAAAACTGGGAAAGTCCCACGCAAATCATGACTGTTGATCCTACCTTCTTGCTGCTAGCTGCATTTTGCTTTTCAGTTTTCTCTTCTTCAGTTTAAAATGAAGGCCTTGGACTAAGTAGCATCTAAAGGCTGTGCCATTTTGTAATTTTGTTTGGCCTCTCATCGCTTAAGTTTTCTTATATGGGTACAGTAAGGAAAATACCTACCTTACAGGGTTTTGTGACAAATTTCTGATTATTAACTAAGATGTCTGCGGCACATAATAATGACCAATAATAATAGCTAACTCTTACATAGTGCTTGCTATGTGCCAGACACAGTTCTAAGTGCTTTTAATCCCCACAGCAACCGTATCCCCATTTTAGAAATAAACAAATACAGGCAATGAGAGATTAAGTGGCTTACCCAAGATCACATAGCTAAATAAGTGTCAGAGTTTGGATTAGAACCTTCACAGTCTGGCCACAGAGACAATGCTTTAAAGTAATTTGCTATATTGCTCAATAAATGTTAATTCCTACCCCCCTTTCCCATACTTACACAGTCTAGCTGACCAATCATAGATAATAATCATCTCCACTTTCACAGTCTTTCCCAAAAAATCTTAAAAGAACCATGAGAATATCTACATTTGTTTTGCAAATAGTCTGCAAACATCCACAAACACCCCCCCAACTTTCTAAAAACTGTTCTTCACTTTCTCTAATTTTACCTCTTTCAAAGGTGGAACCTTGATGATAGAAGGAAATCAATCAACCTATTCAGCATATTTCCTTCTTACCACAATCTTGCAAAATACCAGTCAGTTGTTAAGATCAAAAGCACCTTACAGGACCTATTCACATCACTGCCCCAGGAAGCTCTTGGGCATATTGGAGATCCACTCACAGAGCCAGCTGATGTCTTGGCTCAGCTCCTAGTTGTGAGGTCAGCCTGTGTCCGTGTCCTCACCTCTTCAAGATTGCAGCTCACCAGAGCCAAAGATGCTGGGAGATTTGGTAGTAGCTCTTTTTTTCCTGATTTACATTCAGGGGTTGGTGGGTTTGTGGGTAATTCCATCCTGGCTCTTGGCTTTAAGCAGTGAGCTTCCATCTTGCTCATAGCAGGAGCTTAACTTTTAGACACCATTGTTTGCTTCCAGTGCAGCAAAAGCCTGCTGCTTCAGCACAGAGACAATTATCCTTTTTGTGTGTATGTTGACCATTCCTTTTTTATTTTACCTTTTTATATTTTGCCATCATTGCTGTGTGTTTGGAGCACAAGGCGAGCCACAGCATGAACTCACTGTAACATCTTGAATGGAAATCTTTTCCATATTGATATTCTTCTTCCCTGATTCCGTAAATTGAGTTTTCAAAATATGACTACACACTTTCTTGGTGGATCACACTCATCGCTATCATGTCTGTTTTTGTGCCAGACTATGAAACAGTGTAAAGTCTTAGCTTGATTAACAGAATCCAAGCTTCCTTTCTCGAAAACACTAATCAAACATCTCTTACAATTGTGATACATTGTCTTAAGCCATGTAGGTGTGTATTATATTGATTAATAGTGGTGTTCTAACTTACTTTCTATGTGGGTGGATAAGCATGGTAATTTATCATGTGCACAAGTGAAGATCACAAGGGTCAATGCTATGCAAACCTGTGAAGTCAGTGAAGGCTTTTCTCTATTAGCCCCATCATTACCTATGGTCTACCCTTTGCCCCATTGATGGTGGTTAACTCCCTCCAATTCAGGTACTCAGTGTCCTCTCACCTTCTGCTTTCTAGCTCCCTCTCTCATACCTTGACTGAGGCAGCATAGTGTTGTAGGAAGAGCATGGACTTGAACCAACCTTGGCTTGAATTCCACCTCTGTCTCTTACTAGCCTGGCGAATTTTGGGAAGCCACTTTCTCTCCTTGAGCCTCTGTTTCTTAACCTGCAAAGTGGGGTAAAAAATGACATCTATCTGATAAACCTGTGGTAAAGAATGAAATGAGGTCATCATATGTATAAAGTGTCTACCATAGTGAGCAGCACATAATAAACACTCAGTACTTAGTAGTTTATCATTGTCACCAATATCATTTGAACAAATAGCAGAGACCAGGGTTAGCCTGTGTGTTTGATAGAAATCAGCATTCTACTTAGAGAGAAAGAGCAAAGTTATGTGAGTCAGAGCTGGAAAAGTATTTGGAATGCTAAGGGTCAGAGAGAGTAGACAGGTCGTGAATTGCAGAAGTACTGACAAGGCGTCTGAACATCAAGCATGGCCTTTATGGATAGGAAGTTGGTTTGGGGTAGGTGGTCTGAGGGCTGAGAGCTGAAAGAGCAGAAAGGTCAGAGAAGAGATCAGAGAGCCTGATGAGAAAAGCTGAGTCTGGAGTGTCTTAGGGAGAGTGGCTTGATAACAAAGATGTGTAGGGTGAATGAGGCAGGCAGGGAGACATCCATGCCTGCAATGATACTTCCACATCTAACTTCACCTTCCAAAACCCCACTGAAACTACTATAAAGCAATATTTGAAAAGATTAGAGGAGCAGGAAAAGAGACAACTAAGAAGTCCACAAACTAGGAATTCTAAGCCCTTAGTGGGAAAAGCCAGAAAACAACCTGATTTACTAACCCCCCTTCACTCCTCACAAGAATCTTCAAGGGTTGCAACAGGTAACTCTGGAAGGGGAGGTGGAGGGGGAATAGGTACCAAACTAATGAGGGTTTTTGAAAAGTAAGAAGTAGATTCTTTTCAAAATCCCTTTCTGTAGTTGATGCCTGCCTGCGCTGAGTGTCTGGCCCTGCCCTGCCCTGACAGAAGTCTGAAGTGTTATTCTCTGGAGAGGGTAAAGCAGAGACAATCTGGATTGGGAGTTCCCAAACATAGCCAACAGTTGGAGTCTCATATTGAAAACAGAGGGCTTAAGTGGAGGTATGCACCCTGAAAGCTATAAACCCCCAGTCTTCTCCAACTCTGACCCTAAAATTCTGGCAGCTGGAGGGGTATTCTGTGGGCCATCTGACCAACGAAAGAGAAAAATATCTAAGGATATTGATACTGAAGTGTCCCCAAAAAGGGCCCAGCTGGATTACTCTACAGTGAAGCACATAGTTTGACATTGTGAGGAAGATGAGGAAGAGGAGACCCATCCATTTGAGGATATTTATTTTCAGAAAGGGAGAGTGGACCGGAGCATGTTTCTTACTGAAAGGAAAGGAGCTAGTCAAAGAGGGAGAGATTAGAGGATTCTGGAAAAAGATATGAAAGGAATCCAAATCGGAAAAGAAGAAGTAAAAGTGTCACTGTTGGCAGATAACATGATACTATACATAGAGAATCCTAAAGATGCCACCAGAAAACTACTAGAACTAATCAATGAATTTGGTAAAGTAGCAGGATACAAAATCAATGTACACAGTCTTCAAAATCCAAAGAGACACACCAATTATTGTGCCTCTTTCTTAATCATAAGTAGTGTGAGGTGCAGCAACTTGCTCTCACTTAAGAAGTAATATCCTGACTTTCCATAGAACTTCCACAGAGTTTAATCTCCCTCCTTATGGCAGACATTATATATATATATATATCACAACTCACAACAAAGAACAAGGGATCTGGCATTGCCCTGAGGGATGGACAGTAAAATTAATACTCCTTGTAAATGCAAACTTATTCTGATTTTGTTTATCGTGGGGAACCGGAGAAAAGAAACTTTGTGGGTTGTCGATTTGCTCCAGAGCTCACAACACATCTGAAATCTCAGCTGCAATTGATATTGCCACCGAATTAAATCTGTGATGATCTGCTGTCATTTTCCACGACCCATCCGTCTTTTGTAGTAGTGAAACAAATGAGTTAAGTTGGGATATAATAGAAATCCCACCATTTGGTATATAATAGAAATCCCACCATTTGGTATATAATAGAAACTTTCTGTGATGATGGAGAGGTTTCTTATTTGTGCTGTCCTATATGGTAACCCTTAGTCACATGTGGCTTTTGAGCACTTGAAATGTGGCTAGTGGAACTGAGAAACTGATTTTTCAATTTCATTCAATTTGCATTTAAATGAAGCCTAGTGACTTCACCATCTTTCTAATCACTGCACAGGTAGTAAATGCTACTTGACATCCCAATGTCTTGACTTCCTAGTAAACATCATCCTGCCACAACTGATAACAATTTGCATCATCATGATTACCCAAGTGGACATATTCCCCAAACATAAGATTAAGTGAACACTGCAACCTGCACAAAGATATGTACAATATATTACCAATTACATGAAGTTTTTTAAAAGGCAGAACAGCACTCTGATATTTTTATGCAATCCATGAATATGTAACAAAAGAATAAAAATCTGTGTGTGGGTGATAAATTACAAATTCAGGTGATGATGACCTCTGGGGAATAAGGACTGGAGGAATAAAGGGCAATGAGATCAAGGAAGAATACACAGGGGCTTCAGCTATCATTGTGATGCTTTAGAGCTAAAACTTGGTGGTAAGTAGATTGTTATTTGTTATATTATCATCTACACTCTTGTATGTCTGAAATATTTTTTAAAAAGAAAACATGTGGAAATAAACACACACTTCTTGCAATTATTGTGAGCTGGACTTAAAAAGAAATTGTGCTTCACACTTTCAGACATGAGTGAAAAAGACAATAAATAAAGATATAGAAAGAATTCAGGCTTATAGGAGGGAAGGTGAGAAGCATATTTGGGGTAGATTCCCTTAGATTTTTAGTATGCATTGTTAAGATGTGGAGAAGTGAGCATTCATACACTCTTTGGTGTGTGTCTATCTTATGGGAGTAAATTTTGTGGGCAATTTGTCAATATCAATACAAGTTTACAGGTTAAAATGTATTTATATATATTTTAGCTAAACATTTCTAAAAGGTTTAAAAATATTTTCTAACATGTTCCTGCCTTCACTCTTGTCCTTGTTCCTAATTGAATCTCCATACTGAACCCAGAGTGGCCCTTAAAAACTGCACACTATTCTACACGTTATCTTATATATAATTATTTGCAGTTCCCCCAACGTGCCATGCCTGCACCTGCCTCTGTGCCTTTTCACATGCTTTTTCCTTTTCCTTGAATGCCATGTTCCCACCATCTAGTGTGCCTAGCAAACTTTTAGTCATCCTACAAGATTCAATCGTAGCCTCACCTCTTTTTACCCTGTATGTTTTAGTTATTAATATTCTTTATTATTTTGCCTTTTCCCTGACCTCAGCCCTTTGCACATTAGCACCTTATGCTTCCCCCGTATTCTGTTTAAGAGCCAGTTTCCCCTGACTAATTTGTGAACTCCTTGAGAGCAGGGGCTGTCTTATTCATTTCTATATCCCCAATACCCAGCATTTGGAGATGTTAAATGAATGAATTATTTAAAAAGGACATTTAATGGGCAGTATTTAACACGTGACAATCCACAAATAAATAATCTACTGTACCACATAAGGTTAGTGTTTTTGCTGGTTTGCCTTTGAATATAGATAGATTCTAAAGTGCCAACAATTGGAACATAGTAACTCCTGCCACCCTAAATTACATTTTATATAACACCTTTACATACAATAATCCATTTGATTTTCTAAACAATCACAATTTTAAGTATATTTTATAGATCATAAAATGGAGAAATTGAGTGACCTCTTGAAGTTCATGTGTCCTGTTACTACTCCTTGTCAAGTGCTTGTTCCACCTCATCTCTGAGCCTTTATAAAATCCTAAATATATGCTTAAAAGTATCTTTTCATCAGGTGAACTCATTGATATAGGTAGTATCCTAGGCTTATATGTTGTAATTTCTTTCCCTATCTACCAAAAATTCCAGGGCTTACTCCCCTGCTTATTAACAAACTTTCACACTAATGACCTCATTTCTATTTTCCTTTTTGTAGACCTTTCTAAAAAATTTAGTATGGTCATATAGCTTATGGGGCCTTACTGTAACCTGAAAGCTCATGGTCTCAATCAGACCTTTGAAAACTGATATATTAACAATAATACTTTTCCATCCCTATTACCCAGTATTTTGTGGCATTTCTGTATTTAAAACATACGATCATCTGTCTTTACACTTGGTACTCAGGTAAATAGCATATTCTGGGTCATTTTATTTTGTGGCAGATTTGACTTTGTAAATGGCATAGGGACTAGGTTCTTTGGCTATCCAGATTTCATCTCTTTCTTGGTTTCTTTCCTTAGCTGCACGCTCTAAAACTGCAGTCAGTTCAGGGCAAAACAGGCTATTTGAGGCTGGATAGGTGTGAGTAAAATGATGGAAAGAGGAGCCAGAAGAACTGTCATCGTTGTGGTTATCTTCTTCTTCTTCCTCTTGGTCCTGTAGCTTTCTCTTGCCCAACTTGGAATTTATACACCAGAAAACTTCTTTCAAGTCCTGGATAAAGGTCACTTTGGGAGTAAAGATGCATAATAGAAAGATAAGACCTCCGGAGACACCGCACAGGAAATACAGGCCCATTTTCTCAGGGACGCCTGTGAGGAAAACAATAAACCAGTGACCCATAAGGATCATGGGCATCGTTCAAGGAGACAAGTATTTATTGATCTCATCGCTTAGCCAAGGTAGATCCTTCTGAGAATACTCTATAATGGGGCAGATATGAGAAATACTAAAACAAACAAAGAATAAATGACAAATGACAAACCAGTTCTTTAGTCTCTTGATGATTTTGTATTCCTGAATGCTATAGATTAAATTGCGTAGCTACCCCCAAATTCACGTTTTGAAGCCCTAACCTCAATGTGATGGTATGTGGAGATGAAACCTTTGGAAAATAAGTTTAGATAAGGTCATGATGGTAGGGCCCTCATGATGGGATTAGTGCCCTTATAACAAGAGACAACATAAGGATCTCTCTCTCTCTGTCTGTCTCTGTCTCTCTGTCTCTCTCTCTCTGTCCCTCCCTCTCTGTCCCTCTCTCTCTTTCCCATTTAAGGACATCTAGTGAGAAGGCAGATGTCTACAGTATAGGAAGAGAGTTCCCACCAGAAACCGACCATGCTGGCACCTTGATCTGAAACTTCTAGTCTCCAGATCTGTGAGAAAATTAATTTCTGTTGTTTAAACCAACTAGTCTATGATATTTTCTTATGGAAGCCTGAGCAGACTAAGACATTGAATAAGAATTGGACTGGGCCTTCGTGTTTATTTAATCTTTATAAATGTAGAGCCCAAGCATGGTTTTGTGGGGGTTTTTCCTAATGTCTCAAACAAAAGATAGTAGTTGGATACGCATTTTTCATTTGTCAAAGTTCAAATTACAGAGAATAAAATGGTACACTTCCTATTCCTACCTTCAAAGAAGGTGCTTATTTCACACCAGTTCCATATTAAATGCAACACAGTGCACCAGAGAGACACATATTTCTCCCCTTGCTATCAATTCAGAAAGAAGAATTTATCTTTTTATGACCTTTACCTATAATTAGTTGTCTTTTTGGATATCTAAAAATTATTTATTATGACAGGAGAAACTGCTACTGAGAGTTTACTTGGAAAAAAGCAGATAACATTATATATGCAGTATTATCTTTTTTCTTTTGTTTTTTTTAAAAGGACTTTATTTTTTAGAGCAGTATTATGTTCACAATATTATGATCTTTTCATGAAATGACCAGATAGCCTTTCTTTCCCACTGAGAGATAGATTAACTTTTTATCTTTGTCTTTTTTTTATTATAAACATGAGATATATTATGATAAAACTTAGAAAATACAGAAAATGGAAAAAACCACCGGCAATATCATCACTTAGGAATGCTGACTGTTAACTTTTTGATGTAGATCTTTCAGGTATTTTTCTAAATTTGTTTTAATGACTTTATATTCTATAGGATCTAACCGTGTTATGGAAAAACCCAAACGAACTTTTTGGCCAACTCAGTAACATTTTTCATTTGTGTAATACATTTGTTACAATTGATGAATCAATAGTGATATATTATTATTAACTAAATCTACAGTTTATATTAGGATTCACTCTTTATGTTGTACAGTTCTATGGATTTTGATAAATGCATAATGTTATGTGTCTACCATTACAGTGCCCCACCTATTCATCCCTATCTCCACTCTCAAAAAAGAAACTCCCTCATCTTCCTTAATCTGAACTAATCCATACCTATACCTATTTTATCATTCCTATTTCAACTTGCTTTCTTTAGAGAATCTGTCCCTCCTATTTCAATTGGCTTATCTTTAATTTCACTGATTCTTTCTTCTGCCATCTCAAATATGCTGTGAGCTCTCTAGTGAACTTTTCATTTTAGTTATACTTTTCAGCTCCAGAATTTATATCGTTTAATTTTTATAATTTCTCTTTATTGAAATTCTCTATTTGGTGAGACATCATTTTCATACTTTCCTTTAGTTCTTTGAAATTATGCAGTCTGAGAAACAGAAAGAAAAAGTAATGAAGATAAATTAACATAGCCTCAGAGACCTGTGGGACACCATTAGACATACCAATATATGCATAATAGGAGTCCCAGAAAGAGAGGAGAGAGTTGAATAGGCAGAAAGAGTAGTTGAAGAAATAATGACAGAAAACTCCCCAAATTTGTTGAATAACATAACACTACACATCCAAGAAACTCACCAAACTCTAAGTTAGAAAACTCAGAGATTCATACCTAGACATATCATAACAAAACTGTTGAAAGTTTAAGATGAAAAGAATTTTGAAACCTGCAAAAGAGAAGTGACTCATAATGTACATAGGACCCTCAATAATTTTAACAGCTGATTTCCCATCATAAACCATTGAGGCTAGAAGGCAGTGGGATGACATATTTAAAGTGTTGTTAGAAGAAAAAGACTTTTAACAATGAATTCTATGTCCAGAAAAAAATGTCTTTCATAAATGAAGGAGAAATTTTAAACTCTGAATCAAATAATTTGGTACCTATTAAATCCTTTCATGGTGTATAAAATAAAAAATGGTGCAGGGAAAAGAAATTAAGGTTGTAGTTCTCCTACAGAAATCTGGAAGATTTAATTTAATTAAGTGTAGAGAGAGAACATGTTTTAAAAATATTGTGGGTACACAGAATGGGAGAAAATATTTGCAAATGAAGTGACCGACAAGGGATTAATATCCAAAATACACAAACAGCTCATGCAGCTCAGTATCAAAAAACAAACAACCCAATGAAAAAATGGGCAGAAGATCTAAATAGACATTTCTCCAAAGAAGACATACAGATGGCCAAAAAGCACATGAAAAGATGCTCAACATCACTAACTATCAGAGAAATGCAAATTAAAACTGCAATGAAGTATCACCTCACAGGGGTCAGAATGACCATCACCAAAGTTTACAAAAAACAAATGCTGGAGAGGGTGTGGAGAAAAGGGAACCCTCCTACACTATTGGTGGGACTGTAAATTGGTACAGCCACTATGGAGAACAGTATGGAGGTTCCTTAAAAAACTCAAAATAGAACTACCATATGATCTAGCAATCCCACTCCTGGGCATATAATCTGTGGAAAACCATAATTTGAAAGGATACATGCACCCCAATGTTCATTGTAGCACTATTTACAATAGCTAAGACATGGAAGCAACCTAAATGTCCAATGCCAGAGGAATGGATAAAGATGATATGGTATATATATACAATGGAATACTACTCAGCCATAAAAAAAAGAATGAAATAATGCCATTTGCAGCAACATGGATGGACCTAGAGATTATCATACTAAGTGAAATGTCAGACAAAGACAAATATCATATGACATCACATGTGGAATCTAATTTTTTTAAAAATGAAACAAGTGAACTTATTTACAAAATGGAAATAGACTTACAGATATGGAAAACAAACTTATGGTTACCAAAGGGGAAATGTGGGTGGAGGAGGGATAAATTAGGAGTTTGGGATAAACATACACACACTACTATATATAAGATAGATAATCAACAAGGACCTACTATATAGCACATGGAACTCTACTCAATATTCTGGGATAACCTATATGAGACAAAAATCTAAAAAGAATGAATATATGTATACATATAACTGAATCACTTTGCTGTATACCTGAAACTAACACAAGATTGTAAATCAACTATACTCCAATAAAATTAACATTAAAAAAATATTGTGGGTACAGCTATTGGTACATGGATCTGACTGAAACAAAATAGCTAAAAAGTTGAATAAATTTTAGAAAATGTACTGCTAAAATAAAAATAAGTCTTAACTAATGGAAAATATGATGGTTGTGGATTTTAAAATAACCCTTTCATGGATAAGAAGTATTCCCAGAGAGCTTCTCAGCCCCTAAACTACAGCCTCATATTTCAAATATTACCAAAAAGAATAAAAGAAAAAGAAAGATTTTTCTAAAGGAAAATGCCAAGATTCATAGATAAGGACACAGTGGGAGAATTACTCCCAAGGAACAGAACAAAGGCCTAATCAAACAATACTTTCCACCTCCGGTCACTTTTAGCTCAGGTGTTTCTGGATCAAGAGGAGTCATATCTGGACTTAATGTAGAGACTACCACATACCACCTAGAGATCCCAAACTTTGAGCTCAATACAGTCAGTGATTGGGACTTTCTGAGTGATTTATTGTTTGATAGATAATAGGTAATTGTATTGTCCATACTGAATATTTGGTGACCAGAAGGATAACTCATGCTAGATGGTTTTATTGTTCACCCGTGGTGTAAGTGCCTGACTATTAGCTTTTGATTTCTTATGTTCAAAGACATCCATCGCAAACAAATACATTGCCAGCTACTAGATAAAGAGTCAGGGCACCCCTAACCCCAAGTTTCCTTTTGTTTAGAAAGCTCTGGCTTTTCCCTTCCTGCATTTTAATTCCTATTCTTATGTTTTAAATTCACCAGTAAAGAGAGTGAACCTGTGAAACTCTAGGCACCCTACCTTCAATCCCAATAAAGGCAGAACCCCATATCCTCTCTCTCACTCTCTACCTGGGACCTCACTGTGTGGCCCCAGGCATGCTGTGTACCCTCCAGGACCTATGAATAATAAAACTTGCTTTGATTTTTTTCAACATTCCCTGATGTTTGTTGTTGAGGTGTGTCTTGCAATCATAATAACCACAAGGGCTGGTCCGGCCACAACATTGGCTCTGAAAGGGGAAATGTCTTTAGGAGCTCACTATGAGTATTACGGGTCCAAGTGAGTGCTTCTAGACATTTCTAGCTGATGACATCACTATCAATAGTCTGAGACCAGCACAAAACATCACCAGATATTCCAGTTTTTTACCATGAAGTGCTGCTTCCCATAGAAGCATTATACATCCCTTTCCTATTGAACCCAGCATGGCCATGTGACTTGCTTTGATCAATGAAATGTTCAACAAATATTTATTACCTGCCTCTGATTGCTAGGTACTTTACTGCTGGTGACACAATAAAGATGAATGAAGTCTTTGCCCTCAGAAAGCATAGTCTCCTCAATAGATGGACATATGAAACTCAGCCTTCTTGCCACCCCATCCCCGAAGATTCTCAGTAAGATGTGTAAAAGAAACACAAATATGTTTCCAAAAAAAGCTATGAAAAGTTAATCTTTAACAAAGTCCTACAGAAGCTTGAAAAGGAGTTTTAAAGAAACGTTGCTGTGGTCTACATATACCCTTTCAAGATTTTAAGAAATGAAAGTAAAGAACTTTATCTCTTTTAAAAATATATTCAGCTATTGAACTGTGCTTCTTAGCCATGACACTGTTCACAGACTAAAGCACATCAGCTTTATGTGTTACACACCACACAGAACAAAATTTGTTTTAAATCCACTTATGTATCTCTCAGTCTAAAGCTCTAATCATTTCAACAGCTGCTCCCTCAAGTAACCTTATGCCTTATCTTAGAAGGTGATTGTGATGAAAACTTTACCTTAAATTTTTTGCCACTGAGCACAAAAAATTAGAATACACTATAAAAACAGATACTAGAATAGGAATTTTCCTGCCACAGAATTGCTGTTGAGAACAATAGGTCCAAGTACCTCCACATTAAAGAGAGGTAGTTGACCATTCATCTGAGCAGGACTTATAAAGGGCTGACTCCGAAACAGTTTTGTGTCTTCTAGCTCGTAATCATCCATCTCCAGGCTATATAAAAGAATGAGAGAGTGCTTGTGGAAAGAGGCTGGTAGCACAAATTTCTTTGAAGCATCTTCCATCAGGTGATAGTGTGTGGAGTGCTGTTTCCCCTCCCTGGTTAAGTGCTTTTCATACACTATCCTTTTTCACATGAGGAAATTTTTACCCTCATAAAGTATGGATGTGTCACCTCCAACCCCACATCATCCCTGCTGGATGTGCTGAGATTAAAAAGTTTACAGTCCTACCTTGTACTACTACTGAAGTAAAACATGTAAGAGAATTTTGGAGCAAGCTTTATCTGTATCCCCTGGAGTTTGAAGGACACAGAACTTGGTAACGGGCTCTTTTTTAAAAAGTCCAGAAACAAGAGGCTAGCTGGAGTTGTTTGAAATAACAAAGCAGAGATACAGTTGGTGAGGAGCAGCCTTCACTGCCCAAGTTTTGGTTGAAAGATAAAGTGTATTGCTTCCCTTGGGCCAGAGTGGACATCAGAGAATGTGACTAGGACATAAACAGATGGAGAGATATACCATGTTCTTGGATTGGAAGAATCAATATTGTGAAAATGAGTATACTACCCAAGGCAATCTACAGATTCAATGCAATTCTTATCAAATTACCAATGGCATTTTTCACAGAACTAGAACAAAAAATTTTACAAGTTGTATGGAAACACAAAAGACCCCAAATAACCAAAGCAATATTGAGAAAGAAAAACGGAGCTGGAGGAATCAGGCTCCCTGACTTCAGACTATACTACAAAGCTACAGTAATCCAGACAGTATGGTACTGGCACAAAAACAGAAATATAGATCAATGGAACAAGATAGAAAGCCCAGAGATAAACCCACGCACCTATGGTCAACTAATCTATGACAAAAGAGGCAAGGATATACAATGGAGAAAAGACAGGCTCTTCCATCAGTGGTGTTGGGAAAACTGGACAGCTACATGTAAAAGAATGAAATTAGAACACTACCTAACACCATACACAAAAATAAACTCAAAATGGATTAAAGACCTAAATGTAAGGCCAGACACTATCAAACTCTTAGAGGAAAACATAGGCAGAACACTCTATGACATACATCACAGCAAGATTCTTTTTGACCCAGCTCCCAGAGAAATGGAAATAAGAACACAAATAAACAAATGGGACCTAATGAAACTTAAAAGCTTTTGCACAGCAAAGGAAACCATAAACAAGACCAAAAGACAACCCTCAGAATGGGAGAAAATATTTGCAAATGAAGCAACTGACAAAGGATTAATCTCCAAGATTTACAAGCAGCTCATGCAGCTCAATAACAAAAAAACGAAAAACCCAATCCAAAAATGGGCAGAAGACCTAAATAGACATTTCTCCAAAGAAGATATACAGATTGCCAACAGACACATGAAAGAATGCTCAACATCATTAATCATTAGAGAAATGCAAATCAAAACTACAATGAGATATCATCTCACACCGATCAGAATGGCCATCATCAAAAAATCTAGAAACAATAAATGCTGGAGAGGGTGTGGAGGAAAGGGAACCCTCTTGCACTGTTGGTGGGAATGTAAATTGATACAGCCACTATGGAGAACAGTATGGAGGTTCCTTAAAAAACTACAAATAGAACTACCATACGACCCAGCAATCCCACTACTGGGCATATACCCTGAGAAAACCATAGTTCAAAAAGAGTCATGTACCAAAATGTTCATTGCAGCTCTATTTACAATAGCCAGGACATGGAAGCAACCTAAATGTCCATCGACAGATGAATGGATAAAGAAGATGTGGCACATATATACAATGGAATATTACTCAGCCATAAAAAGAAATGAAATGGAGGTATTTGTAATGAGGTGGATGGAGTTAGAGTCTGTCATACAGAGTGAAGTAAGTCAGAAAGAGAAAAACAAATACAGTATGCTAACACATATATACGGAATCTAAGGGGAAAAAAAAAGCCATGAAGAACCTAGTGGCAAGACGGGAATAAAGACACAGACCTACTAGAGAATGGACTTGAGGATGTGGGGAGGGGGTGGGGTGAGATGTGACAGGGTGAGAGAGTGTCATGGACATATATACACTACCAAATGTAAAATAGATAGCTAGTGGGAAGCAGCCGCATAGCACAGGGAGATCAGCTCGGTGCTTTGTGACCACCTAGAGGGGTGGGATGGGGAGGGTGGGAGGGAGGGAGATGCAAGAGGGAAGAGATATGGGAACATACTGTATGTGTATAACTGATTAACTTTGTTATAAAGCAGAAGCTAACACACCATTGTAAGGCAATTATACTTCAATAAAGATGTTTAAAAAAAAAAAAGGCCATTATATTCTACACATGCAAAAAAAAAAAGAAAAAAAAATGAATTACAACAAATAAATGTAGAAGAAATGAGAATTGGAAAATCACTATTTTGCAACCAAAATAATAATTCTTTCAGGCAAAAATCACTGATAGTGAGTGAAAGTTTGTTGAGGAACAAGACATTCATATAAAGCATCTCCCTACAAGATATGTACTACTTACAAAGGGAAAATTTATTTACAGTAAAGAAAACTGGGACCCATGACCTTAACCAAGTTTTCAAAGATAACATGATCAGTAATGGGACAAATATGTCACTTCTATGGTATTTCTGCCAAAAGTGCATAACATGAATCTAATCATGAGGAAACACTAGACAAATCTGAACTTATGGACATTCTACAAAACAGTGGGTCTATGCCTCTTCAAAAATGTCAAGATCATGAGAGAAAAGACCAAGGAACTGTTACAGATTGTAAGAGACTACACTGAAACTAAAAACATGAAATGCAAATGCAACATATGATCATGTATTGAATCCTAGATCAGAAAAAAATATAGTTATAAAGAGCATTATTGAAACAACTGGAAATTTTTGAAAAGGGTATCTGGATTTAATGGTGGTTTTTGTCAGTGTTAATTCCCAGATTTCAAGGGTTTTATGGATATACAATGGTTATGGTTTTTGCTCCATGCTTATGAATGAGAGATGCTTGTAGTTTTAAAGATATACACTGAACTACTTTAGAATACTGGGGCATATCCATACGACCCAGCAATCCCACTACTGGGCATATACCCTGAGAAAACCATAGTTCAAAAAGAGTCATATCCTCAATGTGTTCAGAAAAATAGTATTATGGATATATACCCAGAGATAGATGGTTAGGTGATATAATAAGAAAGCATATGTGATAAAAAAATTTTTTTTGGCCACACAGCATGTGGGATCTTAGTCCCCTGACCAGGGATTGAACTCATGCCCTCTGCAGTGGAAGCCCAGAGTCTTAACCACTGGACTGTCAGGGAAGTCCCTGCATGACGTACAAAAAATATTTTTAAATGGAGAACCTAGGTGAGTTCTTTGTACTATTCTTAAAAGTTTTCTATATGTTTGAAGTTATTTCAAAATTAAAAGTTTAAAAGTTCTATGTGAGTCTACTTTGCTCAACTCTATGCAAATAAATTTGAAAATCAGAATAAAATGAAAATACGCCAATCCTGAAATGTAGAAAGCAATAGGAACTTTAAAGCTGTAACAGGAAAATGCAAACCACAAAATGTTGGTGCAACTATATTAACATCAAACACAATAGACGTTAGGGTAATAAAACTTACTAAAGACTTAAAAGGTCACTACATACAAATAAAAGGTCAATACACCAGGATGATGTAATATCTTAGGCAAGTGATAACATAGCCTCAACATCCATAATCAAAAACTTACAGGAGTAAAGGAGGGATGTGAAAACTCAACACAATTAACAATATTGATCTAATAGTCACAAACAGAACACTTCACTCATTACTACAGAAAAGAAAATTGTCATCCATGTGCCAGAGATCTCAAGGAATGAAGATGCATGCATGTTTGTGAGAGTAATTTGTATAAGATGGAGCAGGGATACTTCTTTTCCTGACGACCATATAGGAAGTGAGTCAACCCTACGGGAAATGTGTCTCAAGGAAGTGGTAACCTATTCTGTCTCCCCAGTTTGTTGGCCAGCTTTGGGTATGTTGGAGTGGCAGAGTCATCTAGGAGCATCTATAAGGGACCTGCTCAAAAATTCACCTTTCTACATATACTTTCACCAAAAAGGTCTATAGCATTTGACATCATTTGAAAACTGCATTGGACTGATAATATATCAGTATTCTTAACTATTTTTGAGCCAATAGGTCTCTTGGGAATCCAATATAAGCTGCTACTGGGTACAGTATTTCTTTTAGGGGTGATAAAATGTTCTAAAATGTGACCGTGGCAATGGTTACACAACTCTGTGCATATACTAAAAATCACTAATTGTATGCTTAATATGGGTGAATTTTATGGTATGTAAATTATACCTACAAAAATCTGCAAAAAATGAAATAAAAGAAAACTTTTTGGAGGAAGTTTGCCATTTGAGAATGAGTCAAATATTAATGAAGTTTGGACTAATCACTTTAGACTCTGCTATTATATATTAACTCTATAATTTAACTCTATAATTTAAATATCTAATTATGATATAACATCTGAGTCCCAGAGATTGTTTGTATGGAAGGGATCTACTGTATGGAAGAAGCTTTCCACCGTCAGACGTTCTAGGCAAGATTTCCAATAGAGTTAGACAACAAAGTACCATTTCAAATATTAAATTCCATTTTTATGAGGCTTTATTTTTGCACTTAAGACTCTCTAGATTAGATTAAATTCCCATGACTGTGTCAGAATGGAAGAGATATTTTATAGGAAGGCATTCTGCAAGAGATCAGTTTGGATCCAAGTTTTTTAAGGGGGGAAAGGATAAAGAAAAGAAAATTTAGTATTAAATAAAACTATTTAGCTATTCCATTTCTAATCATTCACTTGTAGGCAGTCCTACTATGCAGAATGTCTTCTGATACTTACCATATATATAATCAGACAGTGTAAACGGGTCCAGTGAGCTATGGTCCATTTGTTGCAGCAGCTTTATAGGCACTGAAATGCAAAACATCAAGGAGTAGAAAATTTGGCATGGGAATTGCAGTTACTGTTCATATAGTGGGGATGGATAGAAAGTTGATATTTGGCGGACATTCATTAAAAAAATAATATATTGTGAGAGACTAAATTAGTGTTAAACCTGAATTTTAAAGTGACAGCATTATCATACCTATTTATTTCCATGGAATAAATTCTAAGTATTGAATCAGGTAATGGTCTAGGCATTGTCACAGAACAGAGGAAGAA
The DNA here is from genome assembly GCF_009873245.2 of Balaenoptera musculus. Classification (NCBI taxonomy): domain Eukaryota; kingdom Metazoa; phylum Chordata; class Mammalia; order Artiodactyla; family Balaenopteridae; genus Balaenoptera; species Balaenoptera musculus. The sequence continues at coordinate 128,469,665 of NC_045806.1, read as the reverse complement.
ATAAATGAACTAATGAAATTTCAAAGCACAGAAGTAAGGAGTGTACACTAAGTACTAAGGACTCTTGAACTGGAAAGTACTGAAGACTGTGGACTGAAGCAATTTCAAAATAAGGATTTGCCAAAAACCAAAGAAGATGAGGCCATTGTTTTAATGTATGGAATGGCTCCTTCCTCTCAGTTTAGAAAAGTGTTGACATATTTTAAATCAAAAATAAAAATTTCTCTGTGATCTCACATCCCCTTAGAGCTATCTCTAAGTTTTCATCTCACTGTCCCTCTTAACATTAAAGGCACAGTTGATTACTTCTTCCTTTCCATCAGTCTTCTCCCTTTATGCGTTCACATCACATTCTTCTCATCTTCTTCATACTTTACTATCTCTTCTTAGTCCCCTTTGAAATCTCTTTTTCTCTGAAAGTATCTTAAGGCTAATATTCCTTTGGACTTTGTTCTAGCCCCTCTTCTCTTCAAACTATACACAACAGTTATCATGCTAGGTCACCTTATTGTTTGGAGATTTCCCCGTTCTATAAATATGAGTAGGATAAATATCATTAACCTTTTAAGGAGAATGTAAGCATATTTTAAGATATATGAGTGATAGCTATGTTAACCACTTTGGCTACTCAAAGCCTTAACCCCTTTCTATGACTGCAGTATTAACTCACATTATGGGTTTTTGTGCAGAGAAAAATCTACCTCCTATCACAGGAGATGAAAATTCTAGATACTGACTTTTCCAATCTCCCTTACAACTAGGGATTTGTAACATGACCTAGGCTCCCCCAATCAGATGTGTCTATGCCAGATTGACTTGGAAGCTAGAGACATAAGTTTTCTCTCTTTGGTGGCAGCAGCTGTTTAGTGGAATAAGCATTTTTCTCACCAGAAAGTTCCAAAGTACAGTTTGGGGCATTTTTCTTTGGTGTATAGCTGAGACAGGTTATACATCCTTCTCAATAACTGCTTTGAGACATCCACTGCCCTTTTAATAAACTCTTTTTCTGCTCCATCAGCTTACGTTGACCTCTACCGCTTGTACCTAAGCATCCCCAAAAGATACATCTCCTAATACCTTCACTACTGGCCTTACCTTCAGATCCATACACATATATATACCTGCTTGCTTATAATTTTCTCCTGAATATCTCACAGGTATGGAACCAAAGTCACTTAATAACTGTATAAACTTGAACATGTTACTTCTTCTTTCTGAACTTCTGTTTGCTTTTCTATAGAATGGGAATAATACATACCTACCTCACAGGATTATTGTAATGATCAAGTGAGAAACATGGATGTCAAAAAAATTTTAAACTGAAAAGTGCTATACAGATTTTAGCTATTATTGTAATTGTAAAATATAATTTATAATATTGTAGCTTTCTCACAGTAATTTATTAAGTGATAGAGATACCCTGTTTTTCTTACCACATATGTAGGAAACTTGCAGCTGTTTCTTCACTCCTGGGAAACAAGGTTCACCAAAAGTAGCTGTATCTGCAAACAATGTACAGTTTTCTCTCTTTTGACACTGTCTCAAGACTCTTTGTAGAGCATCAGGAGCTAAGCACTCTGTTGGTTATGATTCAAACAAACAAATAATTTGAGAGTTGGGAAGAAAAAAAGAGGTAGAATGCATAGGAGAACAAGAATAGGTATTTCTGCAATGCAGGCTTGAGAGTGTTTTTTTTTTTTTAACATGCAAAATATTTTGAGGTCGCAAGGAAACAGAACTAAAAGGATGGTCTTGCGGTCAAAACAGTCTATTCAGGGTACCACCACTGGGGTAAATGAATCTGGATACTGTTACCCTCTTTGTCACTTTACTTGAGATACAAATGATCATGGAAAGAATATCTACTGGATTGGCCTGACTTGGGTAGCATGCCCACTCCTTGGCTAGTGAATAGTATTGTCCCATTAGACTATAGTTGATGTTAATAATTTCCTAATAGGAAATTCAGGATGTTGGTAGGACAGAAAATAGATGCTGGGCAACAGCAACAAATGCACATTATTCTTGGATGGAAAGAGTAATCTTGATTTTTTTTTTCTGTCACATCATACTGCCAGGCTTCAACACAACACCAGGTCCAGAATTGTCTTTTGGCTTAGAGAGAAGCCAGCATCTTGGCTTATCTTCCCCAGGAAGCAAAACCATAGGACCTCCCAGGTTCTTGGCCAATATCAAATAATGCCTAGTCTTAGGTTTTCTCTCCTCTGAAATGCATGAAAGAAACTCTTGTGATTTTTGTACTTGAAAAAGTGCAATACAATTTTTGTTTGCCAAGGGTTTTAAAGATTCTAATTTTCTCCAAGCTCCTACCAGCTCAAATTCTTTTTACTGCTCTGAATATAGAGTTTGCAGTGTATTATTTTAGATTTTCAGTATCTATATGTATTTAGCAATTAAAGATATTAGTACTGACTAGTGACTTGGAAAATGCTTATGGCTAAAATTTTTAAATATTAATTTTCTTCTGTCTCTTACGGAAGAAGGAATTGAAGTGTGGATGAGGGAGCCAGGTCAGAGGTATCTTACGCTCTATCACTAGAGCAGAGTTTCTCAACCTTGGGACTATTGACTTTTAGGGCTGGATAATTCTTAGTTGTAGGGGGCTGTCTTGTGCATTGTACAATGTTTAACAGCATCCTTGACCTCTACCCACTAGATGTCAGTAACAACTGCCCCCGGTTGTGAGAACCAAACATGTTTCCAGACACAGTGTCTTTGGGAAAGAGGTTAAAGTCACCTCTGATTGAGAATCACTGGACCAGAGGTAAGCTAAATAATCCTGTGCATAATCCTGTGTAATAGGAAAAACGTTTATGAAGATTTTGCCCTGAACTATGCCAAGGTTTATGCAAATCAACAAAGGTTATTCAAAGCCTTTTAACCTGAAGCATTCAAGAAACATGCCTTCTACAGAACCATGAATATACCAGGAAGCAACACAATGCAACAGTAATCACAGAGCAGCATCACTGAAAATGAGAGCAGTATAGGCCAAAGACAGAAATTATGGCCCTGGAAATTGCACACAGACCCTATTTATTGATACTAAAGTTTCAGCACACTTCAGCAATAATGTGATACAATGTTGCATTATTAACTGAGAATGTCAATGTAACTGGGTTTTCCAATTAAATTCTTAGGAATGTTAATTTCTTCTGTGGCATACACTTCAGGATAAATTGGAGTAGGCAGAGGCTACTGAGTTTGCACATTTTAAAACTAAGCATTGTCTTACACCCACACTGTCTCTGCAAAACATATAAGGCATAGCTTTCCAAACCAACATTTCTGTGGCCCTGAACTAGCTGATCAAGATTATACTCTTGCTCATAATATAGTTTTGAACCAGCTGAGAATGTACATATTATGTATTCAATGCTAGTCTCATAACATTGCTTATATGTTGGATATCATAGTGATCTGGAATATATTAGTCCATTATTTAAAGTTCAGTAAATCACTAATGTTGAACAGAGAATTTGGAAAAGTCTGTTGTAGATTTGTGTGTCTTCTATTTCCAACATACCTATGACAGGTCCATTTTTATTCATTACATCACATTCTTGTTTTCCTTCCATGAATTTGCCATAATTTGCAGAGAAAATTGTCAAGACAGATTTATTTCTGCACCGAAGCCTCAGCGTACCATTCTCACATACTGTCTTTATTCGGTAGTTCACTAGGAAACAAGGTTGATACTTTAGATTCCCTTTCAAATTCAATATTACATTCCAACATTTATATTTTTAAACTGTTTTGAAGCACTGATAGTTTAAGCCTCCTTAAAATGAGGAGAAATATATAATAGAGTCATCTGAACTTGTAGAAATCAGCTATCAGAAGGATTACAACCCAAATTTGGGATTCCATGAAAAAATTTTAAATAAGAGGAGGGTTAAAGCTCTTACTTTTAGGTAAATTTCAAATCTTTCTTTAATTATAGAATAGAAGTAAGCCACTGTCACCAAGAAGTATTTTGTGTTTCTGGGTTATACAGCTTAAGGTATTATGCAGTGCTTTTCAAATTGCTAAGCATGAAAACAGAAACTGCACTTAGAAATGAGCCCACAAACTATGTAGGTCCCATCCTTTTTGGTAAATTCCCTCTTGATTTTAAATACCGCTGTGAAACTTGCCTGGTCTACATTTATAAGATACTACAAGATACTTGTATGTGCCAGGACATGGATCTTGTCCAAACATTTGACTATTCACAGATATCTGACACCAGCGTTGGTCCTTGCACTCATCCAGGAGTTTCTTGTGAAGAAGGAAAAGGGAGAGAAATTACTGAATAAAAGTTCACATCAATGTGTTATTTCCACTAATGAATTTTACAAAAGTTTAAAAAGTTAAATTCTTTAACTTTCCAATAAAATGTTTCTTTTTCCCCTGACACCTAGACATTCTATTTACTGAACTCTGAGAAGAGAATGTATATATAGTGATGGATTAGACATAAACACTAAGGCCTTGAATTACAGCTCTGTTACTTACTTGCTATGTGATTATCAACAAATTGCCTCTGTGAAATTGTATTTCTTTGTATGTTAAATAGAGATACGAATTCCTGGCACAAGTTAAGCAAAAGGCTATTTTCAAATCTAATTTATACAGAAATGAAAGCTTTTAATATATGGACAAGTTGAATACTCTCTGGTTCTAGAAATGGTTAAAAACACCAGGTGGCCGAACAATTATTGTGGTTAATTAAAATGGGAATGAGAGAGGCAGCACTTAAAGGTGAGAAAAAAAACAAGAGAGCATGGTATCATGAGAACCAGAGGAACTGAGTGTTTAAAGAAAGGTGGAATGGTAGACTGTGTCAAATGACACCAAGAAGTCACATTAGATAAAAACATAAAAGTATCCATCAAATGTAACTTCATGAGGATCAATAGTGACCTCAGTGGAGTTAGTGGTGGCAGGAATAAGATTAAGTGAATTGCTACCAAGAAAGTAAAGATGGAGAGTGTATTTTCTCAAGCAGATAAGGATTAAATGATGTCAGTCAGGAAGCTGCTTATATGTTAGCCTCTAGGGAGAACTATAATGTTCTCAATTGATTCCAGGTATATTTTAGCTTCTATTAGATACTGAGCTCTAGGAAGCTTCCCAAATGATAGATACCTTAATCCAGCTCCATCTAGGTCACCAATAACCTCTATCACTGAATAGCTGTGTAACCTTGGGAGCATCAGTTCACCTATCTGATCGTCAGTTTCCTCATCTATAAAATGATATTTAAAGATAGTACCTACTTCACGTGGTTATGTGTATTAAAGGAGATAATTCATGTATTGTGCAAAACAACATGCCTAGCACATAGTTAGTACTCAAAAAATGTTAGCTATTATTATATGAGAGAGGAAAGGAAATGGTCAAATTAAGATTATGTAACTAAAATCAAAACTCTTCTAATCTAAATGGTGTAGTCAAGTCATCTATGATTAATTTCTTTCTTTTCCATTTTACTCACATTTCCCTGGTAATTACATATCTAATCTACTATTTTCTCAACTAAAATTAGATAGGTTTCCTTTTGAATGCAAAGTTACCTGGGCCCTTGCTTTCTGAGAAGTTGGATCTTACCTGTCTAGCTGTGATTGACACACAGGTGGCATTTTCACTGGTCTTACCAGTTAGAGTTGGACAAAAGTTTTCATCAGGGACTTTACGACCATAAAAAGCAGAAAGGATGCTGATAGATGTCTTTTGTGGGCAAGTGATTCCAAGTTTCTCTCCTTCACAGGCGTGAGCTGTATGGTTCTTCAGGACTTTCTTTAGGTAGCCTGAGGGAACTTTAGAGATAGACAATGGAGCAAAATACTGTATAACTCCCAAAGCATTTTGTGTAGGGTGAAGGACCTCCAATTTCATCTTGACTAGCCCGCCACACAGTCCCTGAATATCTTTTACAGAATCCCAGCAATTGGTCATCTGGCATCTGCTTAAACACCTTTTAGTAACAGGGGATTTGAAACATGGTTGTTGAATAGTTCTGTTAAAGTGTTTTCTCAAGCTGACTGAAACCCTGGCCTCCCTGCTGCAACTTCTGTTTAATGATCCTACTTCTATTACGTGGAGTTACATAGAACAGGACTGAGCTTACTTTCCCGTGATGCTTCCTTAGATGTTTAAGCACAGTGACTTTCTTGGACTTTCTTGGATCACAAACCAAATTTTCTCAACTTTTCTTCCTTCTAAATGGTTTTCAAACTCCTCACCATACGTGGAAATCTCTTATGAATCCTGTCTAGTTTGACAATAAACTTCTTAAGGTGCTGGAAACAATATCAGATGAGTCTGAACAAAATAGAGTACAATGTAGTTTCTGGCAGCTACTGTTTTCTTCTATTTTGAAACCCAGGATACTATATTTCCATTTCCATTTCTTTGAATCATCTTCAATTTCCTTTATCAATGTTTTATACTTCTCAGTGTAAAGGTCTTTCACCGCCTTGGTTAGGTTTATTCGTAAGTATTTTACTTTCTTGTATGTGTTTTTAAACGAAATTGTTTTTTTACTTTTTATTTCTGATATTTCATTATTAAAAAAATGCAAGAGATTTTTGTACATTAATCTTGTATCCTGCTACCTTGTTGAATTCATTTATTAGTTCTAACAGTTTTTGTGCAGATACTTTAGGGTTCTCTATATGCAGTAGCATGTCATTTGCAAATAATGAGATTTTTACTTCTTCCCTTCCAATTTGGATAACTTTAATTTCTTTTTCTTGTCTGATTGCTTGTCTAAGGCTTCAAATGCTATGTTGAATAGAAGTGGTGAGAGTGGGCATCCTTGTCTTATTCCTGAATTTAGCGGGAAGGCTTTCAGCTTTTCCCCATGGAGTATTATGTGGGGTTGTCATAAATGCCTTTTGTTATGTTGAGATATGTTCCCTCTATACCCAACTTTGGTGAGAGTTTTTTTTATCATGAATGGATGTTGAATTTTGTCAAATGCTTTTTCTGGGTCTATTGAGTTGATCGTGTGGCTTTTGTCTTCCCTTTTGTTAATGTGGTGTATCACACTACTTGATTTCTATAAGTTGAACCATCCTTGTGACCATGGAATGAATCCAACTTGATCATGCTGTATGATCCTTATATATCTTCTTGGATTCAGTTTGCTAATACTTTGTTGAGGATTTTTGCATCTATATTCATCAAAGATATTTGTCTGTAATTTTCTTATTTGGTAATGTCTTTGTCTGATTTTGGTATCAGGATGATGGTGGCTTCATAGAATGAATTTGGGAGTGTGCCCTACTCTTACATTTTTTGGAATAGTTTGAGAAGGATGGGTGTAAGTTCTTTGTATGTTTGGTAGAATTCTCCAGTGAAGACATTCGGTCCTGGACTTTTGTCCAGGATAAAGCAGTCATATCAGTAGTGTAGAGTAATGTGAACTGAAAACTGTTAGAATTCTAGTCAAGCTAAAATATCACTGTAGATATCAAAAGTAGAGTAGACTAAGATGCAAGAAGACATAGAGCAGAACTAAAGGTAGTTAACTCACTCTAGCTAAAGACAATTAATCAGGACAAATCTCAATATTTCCTGAAATTGAACAAAGAAAAAAGCAACTAATGTGAAGTTTAAGTTAAAAATTAATAAAAAACAAGAGAAAGGAAGAGCAGCTAGTTAATTCAGAAAAAGAGCATATCTTTCAAAATAATCTACAAAATACAGAATAAACTTTCTGAGTTTTTTTTTTCTAAAAAAGAGTCCTGTTTACAATAGTAGTAGGACATCACAAGGAGAGAACAAAGTTGAGTGGAAAGGAGAGTCATAAAATAAGGTTGGTATAATATCTACTTCATGGATAAAAAAATGAGTCTTAAATAATTCAAGAACAATGCATTGGTGTATAAAATCAAATTGTTGATAAAGATGAACTAGATAATCTTTTGCAGACAATGGCAAGCTAATATGCTGATATTTGATGTTTTTTGAGGAATAGCCTACTATTGAACAAGCAGAAGAAATAATCAAATTTAAAGCTAGAAGAAAAATGTTCCTGAGCTGATGAAAGATGTGCACATGAGAATGCACAAATTAAAAATGGAGCAAATAAGAAAGTTAAGAAACTAAGAAGTAAATGGATTAGGGAGAGAAGGTAAGGAAAGAAGATGATTACAGATTAAGCCAACATAAGCAGCAAAGATAAGTCATCATTACAGAAAATCACATATATTACAAGAAGGACTAGTATGAGAAATACTTTCAGAATACAGAGAGAATCAACAGGTGAAATTGATAAGAAATAAACAAATATGTTATGGAGCTAGAACTCAAATCTAGGCTTTTGACTTTACACTGTTGCCTTCTGCTCTTGGATTCATGCACAACCACTCATCTTCAACTTTTATTGGTACATTTAGCTTATTTTAATTTCCTGTTACACTCTACACACCTATACCCATTCAAATGACCAGAACATATATACTCTGATGAGTATCAGATCATATAATGTAGGGATCTTAGAATCACTTGTCATTAAAGCCAATTCTGATATATGATCTAATAGGAAAGGTATCAGCCTATGACTTAATGGGAAAGGTATACAAGTTCACAGAATCTCATACCCTACCTAAAATCTGTTCCAGATTACAATGTAGACTTTTACTGAGAAAATATGGAAAATAGTTCATCTATGACCTGCCCAACAGGGAAGGCCTGAGGGGAGAAGGTGGAGTCCCACACAGGCATGGAATCTAGCAATCCTGCCCTTGTAAAATGTAAACAACTCCCCAGTCAGAAGAGACAGAAGCTTTCAATTCCTCACATCCTCTTTGCTGAACTGGTACCCTCCATCCTTTGTGCTCTCTACCTCTTGCCAATTTCTGAACTTCTCAGGTGCAGAAACCTCAACTCATCTCTTATTTATACCCTGATGCCCCCTCCTCACATCTGCTACTTGGTACTAGATCTTGAGCACTGACCTCCTCTTTCCTTTCTCCCTCAATCACTTAATCTCTCTGTGTCTGAAGTTACTCTTCTACAAAAAGGTAATAATAAGAGTATGAGTTTGGCTCTGGACCCTAGTGGCTTTGAGTTATGATCGTATTTTCTAGAGTTGGAACAAGAACCTTATTATACTTTCAACAGCAACAAAAATACAATCCTCAAAAATGAAACAAATTAAAAAAGATAGTAGCATCAAATGTGGCATTTAAACTATTGACTCAACTAAATAACAGTAACAATAAGTTTCCAACATTAAATCATGAGCCACCATCTTGCTTCAGAATAAACTGAAGAACAGTTAACAATTTAGTTATCTCACAAGCTCTAGTGATGCTGTGAATAATACAAATCATCATATTGTTTAAAAGAGTGGATTTGGCTTTTCCACTTACTTGTTCCCAGAGTCAACCACAGTTTCCCTATCTATATAGCAAGGAAAGAATACATTTTCCTGACACTTAGGCCAGGGCTGATGTTCACCAGTGTCACTTTATGTAATGTCCCCAAGAGTCCTCTGGAGGGAAGCAGAGGGAAGGACTGTCAAGAGCTGTGGCTACATAAACCAAATGGAAAGATAGATATATTTGTAGTGAATTTTGTTAATATAGGTATAAAATCCTCCAAATCTGATACAGTCTGTCCCCCGCTGACAAGACATCTGGCCTAAATCATTAAGGTAATTGTGTTGAGGACCTACTTTGCTCTGCTGGTGAAGACTCCATTTTTCTGTTCTCCAGGAAAGTATTTAATCTTGAACCCATCTCTTTCTCTGAAATAATTTTTCTATAACCTGGGCTCTGGGGATAGTTTCAGTATCAACAGGAAGAAGCCTAACTCTGAAACATTCACAAAAGCCAAACAATATTCAGACCTCTGCAGAAAAGAGGTATTTGGTATCTCTCTCAGAAGACTTCATAGGCCATTTATTCTTGACTTCCTCTTCTTGCTTTAGCAGTTCCCTGACAGCATACAATTTCCTTCTGCATATAAACACAAGACTCTCATGTCCACAGAACAGCAAGAAATGCTTGGGAAAGTGGTTTTTTTTTCAAGTGCATCTCTTGGGTTTATAATGAGGAAAATCTCATCTTCTATCTTCTCACATCAATTTTCTTATTCTCCCTTACATTTCACTCCAAAATCAGCTTCATTCTCTGTGCTCTAAGAATACTTGGGCTCAGTGCAGCTCCCTTCCTCTTCACTGGTGCTGATCAGATGATATCAGGATGTATCAACTCACAGATGTTTTCTATACTCATTCCACAACAGTAATGAGTAATACCAAAATAACTAAATGTAATAACTAGTAACAGTAATAACTAAATGTGTGGTGGGTAGGGATGGAGATTGTCCTAGTATCAAAAGAAAAGACAGCATCAGAAATTATCAACTCACCTGAAAATTCTGGGACTGCTTCCAGCACAACTGCCAAATAGAGACAACTCAGCACTGATCGAAAATGCAAGCCTGTGCATCTCAGAAATTGTCCTAGAATAGCCATTTGGTGCCGTGTTTCCTCACTTGCCCGCATCTAGCTCACGATGGCACTGGGATTCAGAATCACTAGCCTCAAACTTCTAAAAGACCCTCATTGTCTATAAACAGAGTCCACTCTTTGTCTCTTGTGTGTGTGTGTGTGTGTGTGTGTGTGTGTGTGTGAGAGAGAGAGAGAGAGAGAGAGAGAGATCCATACCCAGAGAGAAAAAAGGAAAGATAAGAAGAAAAAGCAAAAAGAAAGACTATTTCTCACAGTTATGCAAAATGCATCATTTTAACTGATCATCTGAAGGGCCAACAGAGCCTAAGTAGGTATTATGCATTGAACTAGTTTATGGTTTTGGCTTTCACTAGAAAAATGAGGTCAGTTAAGAATATTGTAGGGACTTCCCTGGTGGCGCACTGGTTAAGAATCTGCCTGCCAATGCAGGGGCCACGGGTTCGAGCCCTGGTCCGGGAAGACCCCACGTGCCACGGAGCAACTAAGCCTGTGCGCCACAACTACTGAGCCTGTGCTCTAGAGCCCACGAGTCACAACTACTGAGCCTGCGTGCCACAACTACTGAAGCCCATGTGCCTAGAGCCCGTGCTCCGCAACAAGAGAGGCCACCACAACGAAGAGTAGCCCCCGCTCGCAGCAACTAGAGAAAGCCCGCACACAGCAACAAAGACCCAATGAAGCCAAAAATAAATAAATTTATATTAAAAGTGAATTAATATTGTAGTGACAAAAAAAGGGAAATAATGTACTTCTCTGCCTGCCTTAACCCCATCCACTTAATGTACTATGAGGTAGGTTTGATATGTAACGCAAAATTCTTGTCTATAGCCTAATGTTGTACTGCAGCCGATGAGGTCAAACCATTATCTGTAGAGGGAACATATACACAAAGAATATCCAAGAACTCACCTCCAGTTCAAGGGTCCCATACAAATATTACTTGAGTTTGGATTGCTGTGTGTGAAAATCTTTTTTTATAAAATAAAAACTAGGAAGTTGTTTGTATATGTATAGATTATTAGTTCCTCGTTATGAAATGTCTAAAATGATGATAAAGAAGAGTATTAACTAAAAAATGTTAAGTATAAATTAGGGGCTGAGGAAAATCCCTGAGTAAAAATAGTCTGTAACATTAAGTAAACATGATCAGAGAAGATAGAGATGGGAAAATATAAGATGTGACCATCTACCCTACTCAGTGAGTATTCAGCAGAAGGACTGATAGTCCAAGCCTCTATATATGACAGTACCAATCTGATGGTCTGAAAACCTTGAGAAAGTTGCTAAAAAAGGAAGCAAATTCTTGGCCTTTTACAAAGAACCCTCATCTCTATCTTTGGCTCTGGAATCCTAGGTAGGCCTGGAGAAACACTGTTAATTTTTTTAAACATTAAAGAGTTTAATTAAGATTTTTAAATTCCATAAATCATTGTACATATAAAAGAAATATATCTGGAGCAAGAAGTGGAATGGGGAATTAGATGCTGAATTCTCATTCCCAATACATGAGCATGTGGAAACCTATTATGCAAAGGCCACCAAGGAAAGAGGAGCAAAGAGTATTTTGAAACTGAATTCCAACTAAGACATGGTTCCAACATCTTTAAAATATTGATAGGACTTACTTTCAGCTCTGGCAACATAGCAGACTAACATGATGATCATACTGTGTATAAAAGCAACACCTGACTATATGCTGGCTATAAGAAATGCCCTTTAACAATACAGATGAAGCTTGAGGACATTATGCTAAGTGAAATAAGACAGTCAGAAAGACAAATATGGCATGATTACACTTATACGAGGTATCTGAAGTAGTCAAATTTGTAGAATCAAAGAGTGCAATGGTAGTTGCCAAGTACTAAGGGGAGGGGGATATGGAGAGTTACTAATCAATGGGCATTGTTTCAGATAAGCAAGATGAATTAGTTCAAGATCTGCTGTATAACATTGTATCTATAGTCAATGATAATATATTGTACAGTAAAAATGTATTGAGGATAGAGCTCATTTTAAGGGTTATCACAATAAAATAAAAATTTAAAAAGAGACGCTTTCTAAATAAGAGGACAAAGAAAGACTGAAAGTAAAAGTATAAATATGTACCGTACAAACTGAAGGCCTAAGAAAGCTGGGATTGTTATTTAGATATTAGAAAAATTACAATTATGTTGGAGAGTTTAATATCTCTCTATTGGCAAATTGAAAATATGCTCAACATCTTTAGTCGTTAGGTAATTGCAAATTAAAGCCACAATGAGATATCACTATACATCCACCAGAATGGCTGAAACTAACCAGCTGACAACATCAAATTTCGGCAAGGATAAATGAATGACCGGAACCCTCATACATAGTGAGAGCATAAAATGGTACAAACACTTTGGAAAATAGTTTATCAGTTTTTCATAAAGCTAGATATACACCTAACCTATTACCCAAACACTTCCACTTTTAAGAATTACCCAAGGAAAATGAAAAGATAAGTGTACACAGTAACTTGAACACAAATGCTTATAGCAGCTTCTTTCATAATAATAAAGAACTGAAAACAGGCCAGATGTCCATCAACTGTTGAACGTATAAATCAAGTGTAGTTTACCAATATAGCTAAATAACACTAGGTGATAAAAAGGAATGAATCATTGATGCACACATCCAACATAAGTGGATCTCAAAAGAGGCTTCACTGAAAGTATTCACATGTATGATTCCATTATTTGAAGTTCTAAAACAGGCAAAAGCAATATGTGGTGAAAAAAATAAGAACAGTGGTTGCCCCTAGGGGATAAGGATGAGGCTAATTGGGAAGAGACCTGAGGAGCCTTTTCATATGATCCAGCAGTCCAACTCCTAGGTATTTACCCTAGAGAAGTGAAAATTTAAGTTCATACAAAAACTTATCCATGAATATTCATATCGGCTTTATTAAAAATTTGCAAAACCTGGAAACAACCAAAATGTCCTACAATAGGCCAACGGGTAAACAAACTGTGGTACATCCACACAATGGAATACTACTCAACAATAGAACATAACTATTGATACACATAACAATCTAGATGAACCTCGAAAGCAGTATGTTTAGTGATAGGAGCCAGCCTCAAAAGCTGACACACTTTATGAATCCACTTGCAAGACATATGGGAAAGGCAGTTTTTTAGAGATGGAGAACAGAGCAGTGGTTGTCAAGGGTTAGGTCTGAAGAAAGAGTTTGACAACTGTTGAGAGTTTAGTTAAACTACTCCATAATACTGCAGCCTCTGCATTCTTTTTGTGTGGCTAAGGAGCCTGCAGGGGACTTGGGTGGACAGACACCTAACCTCAAGGGCATGCCCTGGATGACAGCCAGCAAAGTCACAAGAAAGTGTAACTGATATGAGTTCCCCAAAGCCCCTGGTGATAAAACAGTCTCTTCCGCCTCCCAGCTCCTTCCCCTTGTGGGTCCCTTAGATAGGACTCCCACAGAGCTTACCAAAACCCTGCTCTTTTTTTGGTTTTGAATTGCCAATCTGGCCTTATCCAGGGAACCTCAGAAACACGTCACCTATGGACCCTAATAAAGGCATAAGCCGCAGGTCCTGCTGCTTGCCCGCTGCCTGTACCCTGCCTTGACCTCCTGTGTGGCCCTCCAGGCGTGCTGTGTACCTCATCCAGGACCTGTGAGTACAGCAATAAACTTCTCTATTTCACTTTCCCTTGTGGTCTTTGTTGAATCTTGGCTCACCATCCAACTCCCCACCCAGGACTCTACTGAACAAACGTTAGTTTAGCAAAAATCAAGCACTTAAACAGGGCCAGCAGTACCAGACCAGGGACTTTCCTGGGTTGCTGGAGCTGTTCCATGGCCTGAATGTGGTGGTGGATACACACATATATACATGTGCTAAATTCATAGAACTGGGCTCCAAAAGAGGGTGATTTTATTGCATAATATATAAAACAAAAAAAAGAAATAACAGAGTGCCATGGACTGCATGCAGTACTATCCCCACTACTTGGTAAATTCTTATTTTAGCACAACTATATTTTTATATATTTTAAAAATATATTTTATGTTATACATTATATATATTATATATCATGTATATATATATCATATATATGTAATTTCTCTCTAACTCTTCTAATCACTAATCTGAAATGGTGGGCAGGTATTACACTCTCATTATTAAAAGTGAAGAAATTAAATTTCATTAAAAGGCTAGTACCCTATCAGGGAAGCAGTAGGCATAAAGTTTCTTACTAATCAAAACTACGTAAGGCATAAAGAAATAGAATTAATTTAAAAACGTGGGTCTCAGACGTGGTTACTACTCTAGCTTCCTATGCTAAACTGCCATTTCCACGGTGACATGCAAATTGAGTGATCGGAGGCAGAGCCTGGTCCAGCGAAAGTCACATATGCAAATTGAGAGTTTGGGAGAAAAGCCTTTCAGGGGCAAGATTCATATGCAGGAATCTTGAGGGGAGGGGCCGTGCCTGGTGCAATCTTCGTATGCAAACCAGGGGTGCTGGGGTGGGGCCTGGCCGAGCGCCCGCCCGCTGTTGCTAGGTGACAGCTTGTTTACGCAGGTTGCCAAGCAGGGCATCTCTTGGCATCTCTAGGGGAACACAACCAAAAACTCTTGACCCCGCGTGACCCTAATTCCGACTTTGCCTTTGTGTTGATTGTGTCCCGCCCACCCCAATCCCCATCACGCCTCCATCTTCCCGTCAAAGCCCCTGCCCCATGGGAGTCCATGCCAAGCGCTCTGTCCACCCACCCCTGCATCCCGCACCCAGGGCGGTCGGTCGCCTTGGCACCTTCACCCTATCACGACGCTGCCCTCACGGTGTCGAGCGCCGCCGCAAGGAACCCCGTCCCTCTGGGGACTTTGGCCTGGCTCCGACTTGCGCAGAGCCAGCGGGGGAGCCTTCCGTTGTCCGGCCTCACCCGAGGCCCCAGTCCGCCCCCACCCCCGCCGCAGCCAGCCTCTCCCACCCAGGGCCACCCCATGCACTGTCACCGTGAGAGACCGCTCCTGTCTGTCTGTCACCCCCGACTCCACCCCCCACCCCCCAACTCCGGCCAGACCCCCGCCCTCCATCCCTCCGACGAGGGGTGTCCCACCACCACCACCTCCCCCGCCAAGTGAGTGAAGCACGCGCAGGGCGTCTCTTGAAACACTTTATTGACTCGCAATGACTGTGCCCAAGGGGGCGGGCAGGCCGGGGCTGCCCGGGCTGTGCGGTCGGTCGGTGAGCGGGCCTGGCGCCTGACGGCCGCGCCCCCCGCCCCGCCCCCCCCCGGAGGCCGGGGACCCAGGTGTCGCTGGGCAGCTAGTGCTGGGCCGGGGCCGCCTGGGAGATGGTGCTAGTGCTGAAGAAGCCGCTGAGCAGCGCGTTGTTGCGGGCCGCCACGTCCACCAGCTCCGGAGTGAGGCGCCTCCGGCCGCTGTTCTGGGCCTCATGGCCCGCCCGCTCCAGGACCCTGGCCGTCAGGTACTGGATGATGGCCCCTAGGGAGACGGGTGCGGATGAGCTCAGGCGCTGGGCGTAGTGGCCCTCCCGCAGGAGGCGCTCCATGTGGCTCACGGAGCAGGACCGCTCGGCTCGGGCGGTGCGGGAGCGGCGACCGGGTGACCCTCCACGGCCCCTCTTCCCCGGCATGCTGGCCGTTGGGCAGCTTTCTGCGACGGCCTCGCTCTGCGGTGCGCTGGGATGAGGGGCGGTCGGTTGTGCCTGCTGGTCCCAACATCTCAAGACAACCGGTGTTCTCAGGCCCCTACTCCGTATCCTAGCGACCACAGGCCGGGCCCTCATTGGTGGGGGGGGAGCACGCCCCGTAACAGGTAGACCCTGTGAGGTCACTGCTTTCCCATAACCCCTCCCCCACCCCACCTCACCCCGCCCCCACCCCCACCGCCGGGGTCCTGGGCCTGCAAAGAAATGGCGCTGGCAGGACCCTGCTCGCCGTGCTCGCTGGACCCTCTCTTTGGTGGAACTCTCACTGTCCACCGGACGGGAACTTTGTACGGAGAAGGCAGCTAATGGCGGACCATCCAGGGGCACCAAGTATACACTGGCGGTGCTGGGCCACCATCACGACTATATATCTACTTCCAAGACGTTGGCACCAGCCCAAAGAGAAACCCCTGTACCCGCCAGGCAGTCACTCCCCACTGCCCCCTCCTGCAGTGTCCCCCACCCCACCCCATCCCACCCCCCATAGTCCCCAGGCAACCACTCATCTGCTTCCTGTGCACAGACATTTGCCTGCTCTGGAGACTTCCTAGAGATGGAAGCAGACAATAAATAGGTGGCCTTTTGTGTCCGGCTGCTTTCACTTATGTTTGCGTTAGGGTTCATCCACGCGGTAGCACCAACCAGCACTTCATGCCTTTTCCTGGCTGAATAATATTCCAATGCGTGGCTAGACCACACATGTTGTGTATCCGCTCAGCAGCTGATGTACATTTGGGTGACTTCCACCTTGTGCCTGTTGGGCATAGTGCTGTGGTGAACATTCCTGTGCAGGGTTCTGTTTGAACGCCTGTTTTCAACTCATTTGGGTTTGCAACCCATGGGATAGATCTATGGGTTTATTTCTGGACTCGTAGTTCTACTCCACTGATCTATGTGTCTATCCTTATGCTAGTGCCACATAGTTTTGAGAACTGTAGCTTTGGACTAAGTTTTGAAATAGGGACGTGTGAGTCCTCCAACTTTTTTCTTCTTTTCCAAGATTATTTTGGCTATTCAAGGTCACTTGAAATTCCGTATGCATTTAGGATTGGCTTTTACCTTTCTGTAAAACAGAGCATTACGATTTCCATAGGGATTGCATTAAATCTCTAGATAACTTTGGGTGGGATTGCCATCTTAAAAATATTAAGTCTTCCAGTCCACAAAATCTGCTATCTTTCCTTTTTTTTTTTTTAAGGTCATCATTAATTTCTTTCAGCAGTGCTTTGTAGTTTTTGGTGCACAAGGCTTGCACCTCCTTGGCTAAATTTATCCCTGTGTATTTTATTCCTTTTGATGTTGTCTGAAATAGAACTGTTGTCAATTTCATTTTGGATTGTTTTTTCATTGCTAGGATATGCAACACAACAGTGCTAGGGTATGCAACAATGAGGTATCACATCACACTTGTCAGAATGGCTAACATCAAAAAGTCTACAGGTAACAAAATTATTGCTACTATGGAAAACAGTATGAAGTTCCTCAAAAAACTACAAATAGAACCATCGTATAATCCAACAATTCCACTCCAGGGTATATATCCATAAAATATGCAAACACTAATTCAAAAAGATACATGCACCCCAATGTTTGTAGCAGCACTATTAACAATACCCAAGGTATGGAAGCAACCCAAACGCCCATCAACAGACAAATGGATTAAGAAGATATTAGGCATAAAAAAGAATGAAATTCTGCCATTTGCAGTTACATGGATGGACCTAGAGAATATTATACTTAATGAAATGAGTCAAACAGAGAAAGACAAATACTGCATGATGTCACTTATATGTGGAACCTAGAAAATAATACAAATGAGTGCATATGCAAAACCAGAACAGACTCAGACATAGAAAACAGACCAGTGGTTACCAAAGGGGAGATGGAAGTGGGAGGGGCAAATTAAGGGTATGGGGTTAAGAGATACACACTACTATGTATAAAATAGATAAGCAACAAGGGTATGTTGTATAGCACAGGTTATTATAGCTATTTCTTGTAGTAATTTTTTTCTTTGCAATCTTGATGTACATAACAGCTGTGTAAGCAGATCAGAAAAACCAGATTTCATAAAGGAAAACAATATAAGATTTTATGTAAAATTTTAATTTTACATAAGACATTGTTTAAAAATTACATGTAACATTATCAAAAAGAGTTAGTGTCTGGTCTTCAAAGCCAAATGCTCTGGGGTCTTGTCTTCCTGGCACAGGACCCTCGGGCTAAGGAGCCTGATGTGGGGCTCAGACCCCCTCAGTCTTTGGCGAGAAGCTGTGAAATTGTAATTATCCTCCCACTTGTGGGTTGCCTACCACGAGGGTATGGGTTTTGACTATACCACATCTTCACCCCTTCTACCCGTGTCGTTGTGGTTCCTTCTTTCAGATCTTCTCTGCTAGTCTTCATGTCATTCTCATCAATAGTTGCTCTGTGAATAGTTGTAATTTTGGTGTGCTCAAATAATTTATGTAGTTAGAACTCCCTTCAGGAGGTAAATCTTTAACCTCCCTTCCCCAGCATTGAGTGTGGGCTGGATTTAGTGACTTGTTTCCAAAGAATAGAGTATGGAAAAGGCGGGGATAGTAACTTTACATAAAGTAACCTAGCAAACACTACCTTGGCCAGATGATGAAGTTTAACCTTACCAGTGAGAAGTCATGTTGATACCATGTACCCCGTGATGATGTGATGAGAAGAGCATTTCATCTTTAGAGTATTCTTCCCCAAACCAATAACTTCAGTCTAATCATGATAAAAACATCAAACCCAAATAGAGGAGCATTCTACAAAATACTTGGCCAGTACTTGAAAACTTCCAATATGACAAGAAAAAAGGAAAGAGTGAGAACTGTCACACATGAGAGGAGACTATAGAGAAATGGTGACGAAATGTGATGTCATTTCTTGGAAGGGATCCTGGAACAGAAATGGGACATTAGTGGGAATATGGTGAACTCCAAATATGGAATTTAGTTAATAATGTAATAATGTAGGTTTCTTATTGTTTTCAACTGTACCATATCCATATAAGATGTTAATGGTAAGAAAAACTGAGTGAGGAAAATATGAGAACTCTCTGTACTATCTTTGCAACTTTTGTGTAAACCTGAAGTTATTTCAGAACAAAAATTTCTTTTTAAAAAATCAGTTCTATTTCTATATACTAATGTGACCATTCCAAAAATGAAATTAAAATATTTTCATTCATAACAGCATCAAAAAATAAAATGCCTAGGAATAAATTTATCAAAAGGAGTGCAAGGGGGTTTCCCTGGTGGTGCAGTGGTTGAGAATCTGCCTGCCAATGCAGGGGACACGGGTTCGAGTCCTGGTCTGGGAAGATCCCACATGCCGTGGAGCAACTAGGCCCGTGAGCCACAACTACTGAGCCTGTGCGTCTGGAGCCTGTGCCCTGCAACAAGAGAGGCCGCGACAGTGAAAGGCCCGCACACCGCGATGAAGAGTGGCCCCCGCTCGCCACAACTGGAGAAAGCCCTCACACAGAAACGAAGACCCAACACAGCCAAAAATAAATAAATAAATAAATAAATTTATTTTTTTTAAAAAAAGGAGTGCAAGACTTGTACAGTGAAAACTATAAAATACTGTTGAGGAAAGATGAAAAATCTAAATAAATGGATAGTCATTTCACGTTCACGGATATTAAAACTCAATACTGTTAAGATTAAATACTCTTCAAATCGATGTATATATTCAACACATTCCTTAAAATGTCAGCAGACTTTTTTTGCAGAAATTTATAAGCTGATCCTAAAATTTATCTGGAAATGCAAAGAGCCCAGAATAACCAAAACAACATTGAAAAGAAAGAAAAAAAAGTGGAAAGACTTTTACTTCCTGATTTTAAAACCAACTATAAAGCAGTTATTAAGTATGGTACCTGCATAAGGATAAACATATAAATCAGTGAAACAGAACAGAGAATCTAGAAATTAACCCTTATATTTATGGTCAATTTATTGTTGACAAAGATGCCAAGGACATTCAATGGGGGAAAGGATAGTCGTTTCAACAAATGGTGCTGGAACAATTGGATAGCCACATACAAAAAGAGGAATTTAGACCCTTACCTCACACCATACACAAAGATTAACTCAAAATGAATGAGACCTAAATATAAGAGATATAAAGATTTTTGATCTGCAGTTGGTTGAATCCACAGCTTCTGCATCTGCAGATGTGGAGGGCCGACTGTACTATGCTATTTTATATAAGGGGCATGAGCATCCTCAGATTTTGGCATCCATGGGGACCCTAATCCCATGGATAATCCCATGGATACTGAGAGACAACTGTATTAAAGTCTCAGAAGACAATAGAGGAAAAAAATTTTCATGACCTTGGGTTAGGTAAAGAGTTCTTAAATACAACACCAAAGAACACAATTCATAAAAGAAAAGAACTGATAAATTAGACCTTATAAAAATTCTAAACCTTGGCTGTTCAAAAGATACTGTTAAGAAAATTGAAAGACAAGCCATAGACCAGGACAAAATGTTTGCAAATCATATATCTGATAAGGGTCTAGTCTCCAGAAGAACTCTTCCAACTCAATAACAAAAACACAAAGAATCGAATTTAAAAATAGCAAAGGACATGAGTAGATATTTAGCAAAATAGATATACAAATGGCCAATAAGCACATGAAAATATGCTCAATATCATTAATCATTAGGGAAATACAAATCAAAACCACAATGAGATACCACTTCCACACCCACTAGGCTGGCTACAATAAAAAAATAAATAAAAACAGAAAATAACAAGTATTGGCTAGGATGTGGAAAAACTGGAATTTTCATATGCTGCTGGTCGGAATGTAAAATGGTGCAGCCACTGTGAAAAATAGTTTGGCAGTTACTCAAAGAGTTCAACATAGAGTTACCATATGACCAGCAATTCCACTCCTAGGTACCTACCCAAGAGAATCGAAAACATACGTACACCCAAAATCTTGTGCGTAAATGTCCATACCAGCCTTATTCACAATAGCCAAAAGGTGGAAATAACCCAAATGTCCATAAACAAAAGGTGGTATATACATATATTATATACCATTATTCGGCCATCAAAAGTAATGAAGTACTGATTCACATTACAACATGGATGAAACTTGAAAACGTCACACTAAGTAAAAGAAGCAAGTCACAAAAGATTGCAAACTGCGTGATTCCATTTATATGAAATGTCCAGAATAGGCAAATCCATAGAGACAAGAAGCAGATTAGTGGTTCCCAGGGGCTAGGGTGGTAATGGGGACTAAGTGCACATGGGCAAGAGAGAGGTGCCATTGAGGTGATGGAAATATCTAATATTGGATTATAGTGATGGTTGCACCACTCGATAAGTTTACTAAAAATCCTTGAATGTACACGTAAAATGAGTCAGATTTATGGTGTGTAAATTATATCTCGATACAACATTTTAAAAACACTTTGGGAAGTAGAGAAAATAAAGTTTGTGTCAATTGACACAATTTATTAGGGGTCATACAGAGCTCATTGGGCTGTTGTATGTTGTTGATGCTGTCGTTGTTGCCGTGGTTATGGTGGCTTTCCCATGAGGGCTGAGGGTCAAGCAGGGATTTGGGTCTTTTACAATAAAAATTTAAAAAATTAACAGAAAAAGAATGTTGCTGGGTTGAAATTCTGAGTAGCAGTGGGGGCGAAGAGATGTGGATGGGTTTAAAAACATATTCAGGATGCGGAAGTGACACGATTTTGTACTGATTAGATACTGGGAATGGGGAAGAGTGAGGACGCCTCAGACTTCACATGCTTCAAGTTGAACTCCTGTTGTCCTCTCAAACCTACTGTCCTCCTGTGCTGCTAACCTCTGGGAGTGGAGCAGCACCCTGGCACAGAGTAAGCGTTCATTGATTGTCTTTGGAGTGGAAGAATGAATGAACAGAGTAAACATATGGCCAACGCATCCACCAGGTCCTCCAAACAACCAGCCCTATACTCACCCACAAGGTCAGCTCAGCAGACGTCTATCAGAATTTCCCTCTCGCTCTATTGACCATTTGGGAAATCAACAGGTCCCACGCCTTGAACAACACTCACATTCATACCGGTGGCCACTCCTTGCCTAAACCCTGCAGCTGTGGCAGGGACCGGGTTTTGCCCAAAGCCTCTCATCCTGTAAATTCTTTACACGTGGGCAATGGCAGGTACATGTACAGCCCATATGAGCATGGGGGACGTTTGGTGTTGTAGAAAGAGGGTCACAATGGTGCCCAACTGGTGGGTCTATGTTCACTTTGGCTCCAAGCAGAAAGAGACGTTTCCCATCCGAGGGGGTTTATTAATCCAGGGCCCACAGCTCCACCCACCCACCATCCTGGCAGGCAGAAAACACAGCTGCCAGAAACACTGCAGACAGTGAGTGATCAACTTGGATATTTTACTGCTGTTCCCAGGGTTGACAAGCAGAGATACAGAACTGCTTGCGGTTCCTGATACAGATACCAAAACCAGGAAGTGATCCCTCCCAACCCACCCTTCCCAGAAATAGAGAATGAGGTGGGACACGCAAAAGACGCCCCCAGACTCAACCGACCCATCAGACATTCCCTGATTATAGAAGAGAAGTGAAATTTGCAACCCAGAAGGGAAATCTGGCTGTGTCAGCAGTAGAATTGAGGGTGTAGACATTTGATGAAGTGTACTTCTTTTTTTTTTTTTTGATTTATTTTTGGCTGCATTGGGTCTTCGTTGCTGTGCGTGGGCTTTCTCTAGTTGCGGCGAGGGTGGCTACTCTTTGTTGTGGTGCGTGGGCTTCTCATTGCGGTGGCTTCTCTCGTTGCGGAGCACAGGCTCTAGGTGCGCAGGCTTCAGTAGTTGTGGCACGTGGGCTCAGTAGTTGTGGCTTGCGGGCTCTAGAGTGCAGGCTCAGTAGTTGTGGCACACGGGCTTAGCTGCTCCACGGCATGTGGGATCTTCCCGGACCAGGGCTTGAACCCGTGTCCCCTCTGCATTTGCAGGCGGATTCTTAACCACTGTGCCACCAGGGAAGCCCACTTCTTTTTAAACCAACGTTTAGACAGTGTCATTAGATAAACATCCTTTTCAATGCTAAAACCCGAGTCATTTGTGGCCTTTTCCTGGAAGAGATTTTTGCTGCTGTCAGGTTATAAGAACAGTATACAAGGCCATTTTCTGGGCATGGAGCCCAGGATTCAAAGGGAAGCTCTAGAGAACATCTGGTCTGCTTGATATATTGAAACTTCATGTGTGTGTTTGTGTGTATGTGTTTCTCTCTGCTGACTCATAGCATTGAAGCCTCTTTGGAAACACCCCCACCCTTCTAGCCAACCAGTTTATACACACGCCATCGGCTCCTCCTTGATTCAAATGTTAGGTCAAGAGGAAGAAAGAAAACGAATTCAAGAGTTACTCTCAAGCATCTAGAATTTTCTGCACCTCTTGAAGAGAGACTAGCCCAGCTCTGACTATTACAAGCTGGACTTTCCTCTTAAAGCACAACCTTCATTTAAGCCTTTGGATAAAACTGGAGGAAAAGAATCTGTGAGTACTGTGGACTGCACAGAAGGCAGGGGGCTGAAAACTGGCAATAAAAACAGAAAGATGGCAGACCCGAGGCCCAGCAGTCAAGCAGACCCTGAAATTGAGCTTTTTGTGAAGGTAAGTTTTCTAGCTATAATGAGAGCATACAGAATGTATTATTCCTTGATACTGGACCTCAGCTTTTTTTTTTTAAAGTCAACATTTCAGCTAGAGATAGGAAATAATTTTGTAATTTTATACTTACTCTGAGTCCTAGAAGAATACCTGGGTGTTTGGCTGCTCTTATATAACAATAGAAAAACATCCTATCTGAAAAAAGCAAGAAGATATGGTGGAAAGACAACTAGACTTGCTGGTAGTTAGAACAAGTAAATTGTATTATTAGTGACTTCCTATGTAACCTTGGACAAATCCCTCCCTCCCTCTTTGTTTTTCCATCTGTACAATAAAGGAGCCTGACAAAATGATACTTAAGGGCTTTCCAGTTCTCATAATCTGTGTTTTATGAGATATGTTTTGGAAGGCCTGAATGTGGGGAGGAGAGGGCCAAGAATGGCCTGAGAGCCTCATTCCCACACATGGTCCAAATAGAGCCTTCTAAAATTCTCCCACAATGGATGAACATCACAGCAGGGTCCAATGGACACTAGAGGAGAAAAAAGCCAGGAGTCTGTGTGCCTGTTATATGAGTAGGAGGCATTTTGCCTTGGCTTTTTTTTTTTTTTAATGTCTTAACATTTCAGAAAAGCCCTTTGGAAAACCCCTAAAGCAGGAGAAAGGAACATGTGTTTCTAAATTAGCTCATCAAGAAAAAGAAGCAATTTTGTATGGGTTATTCCAAGTAGAAATTACATAGTTTCCTAAATCCTTGCTTATATTAACTATTTTTCTCTATATTTTCATTGACTATTGGAAGTATTCAGTATGGTAATAATAATAACAAACTCTTATATCATGCTTAACCCTCTTCTAACACTTTATGTATATTATCTCATTTAGTCCTAACAACTTAGAAGATACATTAATAGTAGTAAAGTAGTATCATCAGTAGTAGTGGTGGTAATAGTACTCAAAACTTTAGTAATATTGTCCTCATGATTTCTAGGTAAGTAAGCTAAGGAAATAAGGTTTAAGTAACTTGCCTCTAAAACTACATTGCCTCTTGATGGCCTACAAAGACATAAAATAAGGTGTGCTTACCAAATTTTAGGTTAAACATCTGTTGGCCAAAGTAATACTTTTACAATAATTTTAAAATATTTGACAACTGGTCACATATATACATCAAGGACATAATTAACCAGCCTTTTCAAAATTATAGGAGACTCTTGAATTCCTGCATAGCAAAACAATCCAAGTAAGTGTTTGCTTGACTGTGGGGCATAAGAGCTACTTCTCCTATCTCTGGATTCTAGCAAAACATGTCACTGCTCAGATGCAACATAAGTAAGCCTTAACTTCCTAACTGACTTTTTATAACTACCAAATCCAACCCAGCGGTAATAAGTCTCTTCATAGGGTAACTAGTTTCTTTTGTCTAAACTTGTTTATTCAATCCAATCAAACTCCTCTAACCAGTTGTTGGCATTGATCTGTGTGTTTATCTTCATAGACTTCCCATAATTTGGGTGGTAATCTAGACAGGGGAATTTAGGAAATCACACGTTGGATGAGCAAATGTTAAATTAAATAATAACTTTCAGGTTAAAAACCTAATCATTTATTGAGTACTTTTGGCAGGGGCTGTGCTAAGTGGTTTATTTTTAACCCTATTTTATGGCTACAGAAACTAAAGCAAAAAGTAGCTAAGTAGCTTTGCCTAAGGTCACATAGCTAGTAAATGGCAGGGTCAAGATTCCAGTCCCTTAAAATAGCTGTGCATAATCTTAATTCATTGTTTTCAATTTGGCACACTTTGTAGTAACATTTCCCAGAATTTCATTAGATGAAATCCTCTAGATGTAAGCTTATCTAATGACATTGATACGAGTCACAGATTTTCTGGAAGAACCTTGAGTATCATCTGATCTGGGTTTTTGTTTTGCTTTGCTTTGAGATGGATTCCAAAAATCTCTAGAAGTTTCATAGAAGAGGGGGAATAGGGACTGAGGGGGTGAAAATGTTAATGAGAAAATTTTAAAAGCACTACTGTTTACCAGTTGTATCTCCCTTATAATGTGGTATCTTTCTAAAGATTAAATGAGTCTGTAATTTCCCCAGCTATGTCTGGGGACCCTACCACAATTTCCCAACTCCACTGATGGGATCCCTACAAGAAAGTAAGTCCTTTCCTGACACAATTAAGAATTTATATCACACACCCCCATGTGTTCCATGGAGTGAGTGAAAACATTGCCTTTCAACTCTGAATGATTTGGGCAAGATTTATATCCAGCAACTAAGAACAAAGGATTTTCTAAAAGAATACATTTTGTTTTCTCTAAATGCAGAGTTTATCTTATTGGTTTGTTGTTCATTGATAAATGGAGTTTTTGTGTTCTCTACCAGTCTAAAATTAAGTTTTCATAGATTTGTACATAACATTATAGACTCTAACATTTGGGCCCAAATCCTGAATGTAATATTTTTGTCTTTATTGATAAATGTAAAATAGAAAAAGAGATGATACTCTTCTCTGAATGTTCAGACCATTTTCGAATTATCTTAGAACTATCATAAAGACTATTATAAAGACTGATTAATAAAAAATCCAATAAAACTATTAGATGGGAGAAATCAGTGTTTAAGGAGTGTGGATTGTGGCGTAGACAGTCCTGGATTAGCTACATGAGAAGAGTGTATGGGTCATCAACTCTTGTCTAGCTGAGTGTACTTGAGCAAGTCAGCTTCTCTGAGCTTCAATTTCCTCATCTGTAAAACAAGAGTAATGACAGAACCTACCTCACAGGATCATCTTCACTGTAAGCATAAAATAAAATAAATTTGTAAGACACAGTAGTTGTTAACATAGTAAACATTCAATAAATGTCAGATGTTCCAGCCATTATTATTTTTCATGTTTAGGAACATAGATCACAAACGCAAAGAGAAAAAGTTGTTTTGGTGAATGACCACATCGTGGTAGTTTTCATGTCCGTTTCTCTAGGAGGTGGGTCAAAAACATCTTGCTGTGATTTATGTCATAGAGTGTTCTGCCTATGTTTCCTCTAAGAGTTTTATAGTGTCTGGCCTTACATTTAGGTCTTTAATCCATTTTTAGTTTATTTTTGTGTATGGTGTTAGGGACTGTTCTAATTTCATTCTTTTACATGTAGCTGTCCAGTTTTCCCAGCACCACTTATGGAAGAGCCTGTCTTTTCTCCATTGTATATTCATACATTTTGTGTAGTGGCACTTTAAATCAGCATTATTATAAACAGAAAAAAGTTCAGTTTTCCTGTAAAATTGTGCTGCATTTCCCCCACACCTCACTGTTTTGCCTTTCCTTTTGCCAAAGGCAACCCACCCTTCCTGCTGTATCTATTATCAGACTTCATTCCTCTTCCTGCCTAATCAAGTTTCCATTCACTAACCCCAGTTATGATTGGATCTTTAGCCTGACTTCTGTTACAAAAGAAATTCAGCTGCCAAGGTGGTTGCCTCTTCCCATACCTCTTCACTCCCTGACGCCACAAAAGAGCAACAATAAACATTATTTCCTCTGTTGTACTCACTGCCAGGAAAAGGAAAATTTTCCAAAAAATAAGAATTATGTCCAAGATCAAGGTGTCAGCATGGTCAGTTTCTGGTGAGAACTCTCTTCCTGGTTTATTATAGATAGGTGCCTTCTTGCTGTGACTTTATATACACGGTTGTTGGGGGAGATGAAGAAAGAGAGAAGGAAAAAGAGAGAGAGCTCTGGTTTCTTCTTATAAGGGCATTAATGCCATCGTAAGGGTTCTACCCTCATGACCTCATCTAAACCAATCACTTCCCAAACACCTCACCTCCAGCTACCATCACATTGAGGGACAGGGATTCAACACTTTAATTTGGGGGGAACACAATTCACAAATCCAAAGTAGATAGCAGTGCAATTCACAGGATTAGGAACTCTAAAGAGTAGGTAAGTGTGTGGAGTAAAGAAAAGGGAAAGAATTCACTTTGGGACATGTTGAGATTGAGGTGTCTAAAACTTGGATCTCCCATCAGGAGACAACATCAGCTATAGCCCTCTCAAGGAGTGGCTCCCCTTTCTTCCTCATTTCTATTACCACTGAGGGTGGCGATGGGGTAAGTGTCTTTAGATATCCTTGCTCCTCATTCTTGTTTCCAGACCATTCTATCTCTCCCATCCAGAGAAATATCTAGGTTGTCTCATAAAATCAGACTAAACCAATCACTACCCCTCTTTGTTATAGTAGTCTTCCCAATCCCAGGTCACTTTCCCTTACTTCTTAAGGATTTTATTTCCTGGATCATTGTCACACTCTTCAACACTATGCCTATCATAATTCTTGGTGATTTTAATATCTACACAAATGACCCTTCCAACACTCTGTCCTCTCACATCCTTGGCTTTCTCTCCTCCAGTGACCGTGTTCTTCATAATCTCTCAGGCACCCCCTTCCATGGTTATACCCTTATCTTTGTTATTGCAACGTCTGCAATCGCTGCATAATATCATGTATTTGAGGGGTTTTTTGTTCTTCTTTTTGAACTTTTCCATTTTAATACACTTTATTGAGGTATAATATACATAAAGTAAGATGTGCTCATTTTTTCACTGAAGTGTCTCTGATTTACAATGTTGTGTTAATTTCTGCTGTACAGCAAAGTGATTCAGTTATATCTATATACACATCCTTTTTCATATTCTTTTGCATCATGGTTTATCACAGGATATTGAATATAGTTTCCTGTGCTATACAGTAGGACCTTGTTGTTTATCCATTCTATATATAATAGTTTTCATCTACTAATCCCAAACTCCCAATCCATGCCTCTCCCATCCCCTGACCCCCTTGGCAACCACAGTCTGCTCTCTATGTCTATGAGTCTGTTTCTGTTTCATAGATAAGTTCATTTGTGTCATATTTTAGATTCCACATATAAGCCATATCTATGATATTTGTCTTTCTCTGGTTTACTTCACTTAGTATGATAATCTCTAGGTACATCCATGTTGCTGCAAATGGCATTATTTCATTTTTTATGGCTGAGTAGTATTCCATCATATATATATATTATATATAAATAATATATATATTATATATATATACCATTCCATTATATATGTATATTATATATATCATTCCATTGTATATATAATGGATATATATACATATATATATATATATATATATATATATATATATATATATATATATATATCACATCTTCTTAATCCATTTGTCTGTCAATGGACACTTAAGTTGCTTCCATGTCTTGGCTATTCTAAATAGTGCTGCAACGAGCATACGGGTGCATGTATCTTTTCAAATTATAGTTTTGTCTGGATACATGCCCAGGAGTAGGATTGCTGGATCATATGGTAACTCTATTTTTATTTTTTTAAGGAGCCTCCATACTGTTCTCCATAGTGGCTGCACCAATTTACGTTCCCACCAGCAGTGTAGGAGGGTTCCCTTTTCTCCACACCCTCTCCAGCATTTGTTATTTGTAGACTTTTAATGATGGCCATTCTGACCAGTATGAGGTGGTACCTCATTGTAGTTTTGATTTGCCTTTCTCTAATAATTTGCTATGTTGAGCAAAAGATGAAGTTTTAAATGAGTGGTGTTAAGACAACTATTAACTATTTGTAAAATAATAAAAATAAAATAAAGATAATAAAGCTGGAGTCCCAATACATTCCTTATGCCAAAATAAATTCTAAATAGATGAAACAAATGTAAAAATGAAACCGTAAAGTTACTAGAAGAAAACATGAGAGAACATCTTTATAGTAAAACAAAATAAGAAAGTATTTTTTTTCTTTGCAATCTTGATGTACATAACAGCTGTGTAAGCAGATCAGAAAAACCAGATTTCATAAAGGAAAACAATATAAGATTTTATGTAAAATTTTAATTTTACATAAGACATTGTTTAAAAATTACATGTAACATTATCAGAAAGAGTTAGTGTCTTTAGTATACAAGTAATTTTTCCAAAGTAATAAGGAAAAGGTCATCACCTTAATAGAAAAATATAAAATTGTCATGAACAAACAAGTCACAGAATAAGGAAATCAAAGGTCCAATGAAAATACTGAATATACCTTTCAAGAAGGAAATTTGGCAGGATCTATGAAAATGGAAAATGAACATTGTCTTTAGTCAGCATTCTGTTGTTATGTACTCATCACTCTGGTAATTTTACATACAATGAAATTATTTGCTTCATTATCTCTCTCTGCCCACAGATGGTAGAATTCATGAGATTAAGGACTTCCAACTTTGTCTCTAGCAACTAGCTTATTTCCCAGCAGGCACTCAATACATACTTGTTGAGCAAATGAATGAATGAAGCCTTTCTTTATCTTAATAGGCTGGAAGTGATGGGGAGAGTATTGGAAACTGTCCCTTTTGCCAACGCCTTTTTATGATCCTCTGGCTTAAAGGAGTTAAATTCAATGTGACTACTGTTGACATGACCAGGTAAGACAAATCAGGACATGTTTCATTCTGGGGATTAAAATCAGTAGACACCAATACAATGTTGGTGTTTGCATAATGTGTACTTTATCTAGAGGCCTAACTCTGCTTATTTTCAATAATCATAGAAAGCCTGAAGAGCTGAAGGACTTAGCCCCAGGCACCAATCCTCCCTTCCTGATATATAACAAGGAGTTGAAAACAGACTTCATTAAAATTGAGGAGTTCCTAGAGCACACACTGGCTCCTCCAAGGTACAACATTTTTACAGGATATTATTGTTCTTGAGATAATCTATTTTATTGGCTTATTTATTGCAGATTGAGGATTCTTCTAAACATCTAACTCTTTTTCAGTTTCAGACCTCTTTTTTGCTATCTTTCTAGAAAAGTTTGCAAAGATTCCCCGATCACTCCATGTATGATTAGAAAACTTTACTACATAATTATTTATTTAACATATGTAAAGGTATTAAAACTTTATGTGATGCAAGTAGTATATTAGGAATGGGCAAAGGATAGACTTGGAAATTTAGGAAAGACAAGTAAATTTAGGCCACATTTAATTTTATCCATGTTATCTGATCCATAATGAGGTTTGGGGACATTTATACTGACAGAAATCAGACTTATTTTATTGTAGAGCCCTCAGAAGATCTACAATTTTGAAATAGCCTTTAATTCAGTCTGATCTCTTAGCTCTACAGGTTGAGAAATATTATGTCTATCACACATAAACTTGCCCCTTTCAACTTCAAATACACAAAGACAGTCAATATAATATTTCAAATTATTTTTAAAATGCATAGCTTGCTTAAAATAAGAAAGTAAATTCTCTGTAGTCTAGAAATAGAGAAGAAACCTATGGTGGGTTAGGAGCGAGGGCATGGGGTAATAGCACTGTATAGTCCATGAGGACTGGTCAGGACTAGTCTGTCATACCACTGATGGCATGAAGATAGAACATACCCAACACAAGAAAACCAGGAAATAGGTCTCTCACAGTTAGCCAGAGGCCATAACTGTACTGTCTACACTTGAATGACAGCTGTATGTCTCTGCCCACCCAGGATAGTATCTGGAAACAATAAGCCTACTGTATTCATTTTTTATTTCTGTGCAACAAACTCAGTGTCTTAAAATGTCACTCATTTATTATCCCACAGTTTTCACTGGTCAGAAGTCTGGCTGTAAACTTAAAACTGCTCTAAAAAATAACGTCTTAATCGTTACACATACATATGATAAATAAAAGGTTCTATCGGTCCAAAATTCTTCCTACCTAAGAAATTAGGGATACTATTTTAGATTCTTTTCTGTGTGCCTATACTATGTCTCTTTCATCCATTATTGGTGGCTTCTTATATTTTAAGCACCGGCTCCAAGTATTGAGTCTTATTTTGTTCTTTTCTCCTCATCCATCCTCCTCTACTACTGCCACCCCTCAAACCATCTGCTTTCCAAACTTTTCTTGCTCCCAAAGATTAACTAGTGAAAAAATCCATTGTGTTATCTTTCCATACCCTTTTTTATGTTCATATAAGCACAATAACAAATTCCCTTTCCTTCCAGTTTTTTACCACTACAAACAGTGCTATAAATAAAATCCTTGCTCATATGTCTTTATGTACTGGTGTTTTTATTCCTGTGGAATAGATTTCCAGGAGTAAAATTCAAATGGTATATATCTTTTAAAATTTTTACTGCTTTATCCATCAGTGTATAAGTATACACTTTTCCCACATATCTGTAGTACTATGCATTATCACTCTTTTAAAATTTATGGCAACCTGACGGGTGTAGTGATATCTCATTGATACTTTAGTTTGCATTTCCGTGAATAATAGGTGAATTCGAACATCTTTACACATGTTGGTTGAGCATTTGGTTTTGTTCTGTGAATTACCTTGTCAAATTCTTCTGATTTTCTATTAGCTTATGTATCATTTAGGGATTGCATTCAACTCTGATAACTAGAGACCCAAAAAGTAGTGGCTTAGATAAATATGGGTTTTATTTTTCTTACATAATAAGACACCAAGAATGAGGCATTGTAGGGGTAGAATGACAGCTCCATAATTTCACTGGGGACCCAGGCTCTATCTAATATTTCTTCTCTGCCATCCTTCAGGTGAGTTTTCCAGTCTTAAGTTTAATTCACGGTGACAATATGTCTGCTGGAATTCCAGGCAACAGATCTACCTCCCACACAGGAAGAAGGAAAAGGGCAAAGGGCAAAAGGTGCAAGTCAGCTTTAAGGAGCTTTCACAGAAGCCACATTCATCAATTTCCATTAACATCTCATTATTCAGAAGTAATTCACATAGTCATACCTAAGTACAAAGGGAAGCTAGGAAACATAGTTTTCATCCAGGTGTATTGCCATCCCTAACAAAATAAGATTCAGTTAATGAGAGACAGAGAGAGAGGGAGAGAGAGAGAGAGGGAGAAAGTGGTACATAACTGTGTTATCTTCCATATTCTGCCCCTCTGACCATCCAAATAAATGTGTGTATCCTTATTCCCATACATGGAACACACTTACTCCCAAGAGAGATAACTTCCAAGTCCCCTACAGTTACTGCATCCAGTTCAAAGTCCAGGATCTTTGAGTGATGCGCAACATCTCTCTTAGATATTAATGGTCGAACAATCAAATAAATTAAAAGACAAGTTCTTTCCACCTTCTGCTTGACACACGCAATAGGCAGTGGTGGAGCGGGAATTGGATAACTGGAATAAAAATAAAAATCCCTGGTTCATAATAGTTACCATTGTTGGAGAAAGAGCTGGAAGATTTTTTCCAAGTTTTGGTGTTACAAACAATGCTAAAATGAACTTTCTTTTGACAAGGTCCTCCAGAGTGGTTATTTACTCTGCCATATTGCTAAATACAAGAGCTCTTCCATATAATCTTTGTTTCATCTAAAATTTTAAAACCTGTTAGATACCCACATCAATGAAAATGGTGGAGTAGGGAACTCCAAAATGTCATCCCTCCATAATAACAATTAATAGCCCAGCAAAAGCTGTCAGAATCAACTTTGCCAGAACTCTGGAATCTAACCAAAAATTTACAAGCAGCCTGGGGTTTCTTAATGAAAAAGAAAGAAGCAAAATTTCAGTAAGAGAGCCCTGTGGCATTTTAGGTTACCCTGTTACCATCCTCCACTACTCAGCTCTTTAGAAGCCTTAAAGAGAGCAGTCCACATTGCAGAAACAGGTTGCTTGTACCAGAGGACAGGATATGGACCTTATTCTCAAATAACTATGGTTGTGTGGTTTGACCTGGTGGCACCTTGAGGGATTGGCTCAAGGGTTTGCCTTTTTTTTCACCTACTTTGGAGCTTCCTCAGGGCTGAGGCAGCTTCCCTGTTGGCACTCGTGGAAGGCGTTTAGAAGCAAATGTATTAGCCACTGCCACAGGGGGCAAGGAATAAAACTTGGAGAAAGCAATAGACAAACTGACAAGTCTGCGAAGAAAGAGGCTGAGACAGGACTTCCCTCGTGGTGCAGGGGTTAAGAATCTGCCTGCCAATGCAGGGGCCACAGGTTCGAGCCCTGGTCCAGGAAGATCCCACATGCCACGGAGCAACTAAGCCCATGTGCCACAACTACTGAGCCCATGTGCCAAAACTACTGAGCCCACGAGCCACAACTACTGAAGTCCATGCACCTAGAGCCCATGCTCCACAACAAGAGAAGCCACCACAATGAGAAGCCCCCGCTCGCTGCAAGTAGAGAAAGTCTGCGTGCAGAAATGAAGACCCAACGCAGCCAAAAATAAATAAATAAATTTATTTAAAAAAAAAGAAAGAGGCTGAGACACTTGGAGATAGTGGAATAAGGGCTTTAAATTAATGTATTCTAGGGAATCTAGAAGTCCAAGCACATGCCCAAGTCTCGACCTATGCTCAGAAAAAAAAACCTGAGAAGACTTTAAGCTTTCACTTCTGGCTAAACTTCAGGCACCACACAAGTAGAAAGTGAAGGCTAAGGCAGAATTATAAACTGCATACCTAAGCATTGAAGGAGTACCCAAACACAGAGCCAGCTTACAAACACCGGGAGAGCTTTTTTTCCCTTGGTTTGTTGTTTGTTTGTTTGTCTCTTTGTTTGTTTTGCTTCCAGGAGTTTAAGGAAATCTCTGTCAAATCAACTGACCAAAGATAATGAGACAAAGATTTCAGTGGCCACACACAAGAAAGAACAGACTTTACAAAAATACTTCAGAACATTCACTAAACAAATAAACAACAACACCCAAAAAAAGCAACAACAAACCCTATTTGTTGGAAGGTAAGGGAAGAATCTGTTTTCCAGAGTTTCCACATTATAATATTAAAGTGTCCTGTTTTCAAAATATATATATAAGGCATGTCAAAAAAAAACAAGAATGTATGGCCCATTCACAGAAAAAAAAGAAATTAATAGAAATTGTCCCTGAGGAAACCCAGACCCTGATTTAATAGACAAAGACTTTAAATCAACTGTCTTAAATATGTTTAGATAGCTAAAGAAAACCATGGACAAAGAATTAAAGGAAACCAAGAAAACAATGTCTCAATAAAGAGAGAATATCAATAAAAAATAAAAATAATAAAAAGGAATCAAATAGACATTCTGGAGTTGAAAAGTACAATAACTAAAATGAACAATTCACTAGAAGGTTTCAACAGCAGATTTGAACAGATAGAAGAAAGAATCAGCAAAACTGAACATAAGTTAATTGAGAGTATCCAGTCTAAGGAAAAGGAAGAAAATTAACAGAGCCTAACAGACCTGTTGGATGCCATAAAATGTACAAAGATACACATGATAAGGGAAGAGATGGCAGAGAGAAAGAGGCAGAAAGAATATTTGAAGAAACAATGGCTGATAACTTCCCAAGTTTAATGAAAGAGACATAAACCTATACATCCAAGAAGGTCAACAAACTCCAAGTGGAATAAACTCAAAGAGATCAACACCAAGATACATTATTATAAAATTATCTAAAGCCAAAGCCAAAGATATAATCTTGAAAGCATCAAGAAATAAATGACTCATCATGTAGAGGGGATTCTCAATAAGATTAACAGATAATTTTTCATCAGAAATCATGGAGGCCAGAAGGCAGAGAGATGATATATTTAAAGTGCTGAGAGAAAAAAAGTCAACCAAGAATTCAATATCTGGCAAAAATATCCTTCAAAAATGAAAGAGAACTTAAGACATTCCACATGAATGAAAACTGAGGGATTTTGTTGCTAGTAGGCCTGCTCTGCAAGAAATGCTATCAGAAGTCCTTCAGGCAGAAATGAGAGGCCATTAGAAAGTAATTCAAAGTCATATAAGAAATAAAAGAGCACCAGTAAAGGAAAAATAACACACATGATCATCTCAGTTGGTGCAGAAAAAGCATTTGACAAAATCCAACACCATGTTATGATAATACTCAACAAACTAGGAATAAAAGGGAGCTTCCTTAACCTGATAAAGGGAATCTATGAAAAACCCACAGATAACATCATACTTAAAAGTGAAGGATTGAAAACTTTCTCCCTAAGATCAGATACAAGACAAAGATGCCACTTTTGCCACTTCTATTCAACATTGTACTGAAAGTTCTAGCCAGAGCAATTATTCAAGAAAAAGAAATAAAAGGCATCCAAATTGGAAAGGAAAAAGTAAAATGATATTGGCAGATATGATCTTTTATGTAGAAAATCCTTTAAAGTCCACTGAAATACTATTAGAACTAATAAAAATTCAGCACAGTTGCCAGATACAGATCAAAATACAAAAAATAATTTTATTTCTATATACTGTCAATGAATCATCCAAAAAGTAAATTAGGAAAACAATTCCATTTTCAGTAGCATCAAAAATAATAAACTACTTAGAAATAAATTTAACCAAGGAAGAGAAAGACTTGTACATGAAGACTACAAACAATTGCTAAAATAACTTCCTAGCTTCTCATGGTTTTCCAGCAATCATTACCTTATAGATACATAACTCCAACCCTCCATCTTCACATAGCATTCTCCTTGTGTCTCTGTCTCTTCACAAAGTGTTCTTTTTCAAGGACACCAGTCATATTGGATTAATGGGCCCACCTTACTCCATATGGCCTCATCTTAACTATTACAGCTGTAACAATCCTATTTCAAAATAAGGTTACATTATGAAGTATTGGAGTTTATGACTTCAACATACCTTTTTGGGGGGACACAATTCAACCCATACAAATATCCCATGTTCATGGATTAGAAGACCTAATATATTAATGTAGAAATATTCCCCAAAGTGATCTATTAATTCAATGCAATACCAACCAAAATTCCAATGGTGTTTTTACAGAAATGAAAAAGCCAACCCTCAAATTCATATGGAATTGCAAGAGATCACAAATAGCTAAAATAGTCTTTGATAAAGACAAAAAAATTGGAGGACTCATGCTTCCTGATTTCAAAACTTACTACACAGCTACAGTAATCAAAACAATCAGTACTTGCATAATAATATACCATTGGAATAGAATTGAAAGTCCAAAAATAAACCCATACATCTGTGGTCAATTGATTTTCAAGAGTGCCAAAACCATTCAATGGTGAAAGAATAGTCTCTCCAACAAGTGGTGCTGGGACAACTAGATATTCACATTGGCATGCCAAAGAATAAAGTTATACCCTTACCTCACATCATATACCAAAATCAACTTAAAATATATCAAACACCTAATGTGTGGATTAAAACTATAAAACTTTTAGAAGACAATATAGAGGTAAATCTTCAAGACCTTGTATTCGGCAATGGATTCTTAGATATAACACCAAAAGCACATACAGCAAAAGAAGAAAATAGAAAATAGAAAAATTAGATGATCTGGAAGATAGAATAATGGAAATAACCCAATCAGAACAGTAGAAAGAACATTTTTTTAAAATGAGGAACGTTTAAGGGACCTCTGAGACAACATCAAGTGTACTAATGTTCACATTATAGGGATCCCCAAAGGAGAAAAGAGAGAAAGGGATAGAAAGGTATTTGATGAAATCATGGCTGAAAATTTCCTGAAGCTGATGAAGGAAAAAGATTTCCAGGTACAGGAATCACAGAGACTCCCAAACAAGATAAACCCAAAGAGACCCACACCAAGACATATCATATTTAAAATGGCAAAATTTAAAGATAAAGAGAGAATTCTAAAGGCAACAAGAGAAAAAGAATATTTTTTTTTCCACTTAGAGAAGACCCTTTAACACTTCTTTTAGGGTTGGTTTAGTATTGATGAGCTTTTTTAGTTTTTTCTTGTCTGAGAAGTTCTTTACCTCTCCTTCAATTCTGAATGATAACTTTGCTGGGTAGAGTATCCTAGGTTGTAGGTTTTTCCCTTTCAGAACTTTAAATATATCATGTCACTCCCTTCTGGCCTGCAAAGTTTCTGCAGAAAAATAAGCTGATAGCATTATGGCGGTTCCCTTGTATGTGACTAGTATCCAAAATATATAAAAGAACTCTTACAATTCAACAACAGAAAGCAAACAACCTAATTTTAAAATGGAAAGAGGATTTGAGTAGACAATTCTCCAGAGAATATATACAAGTGGCTAATAAGTACTTGCAAAGATACTTAATGTCATTAGTCAATAGAGGAATGCAAATCAAAACCACAATGCCCATTTTTTTTTCACAGACACACACTGTATTTTATATTTACAAGAGGTAAATAAACTGACACCAAGCATTGTAAATGGATGACCACAACAAAAGCAACAATGATTGCAACACCAAACACGAAACACACTCATACTATGTCATAATATTGACATTCAGTCCAGTAATCCTCCACTGTAACAGCTCCTTTACTTTGCAGTGAAAATTGATTTGTATATTTTTTGCCTCTGAGTCCTTGTGTGATTTTTTTTATTCAAACAGAAAGTCACAAAAATTATAATCATCCTCATCAGTTCACTCAGTCCCATGTAATTAATTTTTTTTCATCTTGATCTTTTGTTAGCACTTTTATGAATTCATCAGTTTTCCATTAGAGTTCTGAAAATGCTTAATCATTCAGTTCAGCAGTATAGTCAGTTACCAGAAACCTGTACTTGTCAGAGTCTTTTCCATGAATTCCTTGAAGATGAAACCCTTTTATAGGAACATTTTTGCAAAAGCATCAGAGTACACCCAGAACTGTCTGTAAATGACAAAAGACTTAAAAATGACCATGGTTAAAGATTTGATGAAAGTTCATAATAATGCAATTGACAAGGAAATTTAGTTACTTCTGAGATATACATTTTAAAGTAATAACTAGAATTATGACTTATAACATTATACCAGAACATATAAGATTTTTAGAAATTTCATGTAATGTCTGAAACATTTATGTTAACATATTTCCATACAAATAACCCAAAGAAAGTTTAATGTTAGTTGTTTTTGTTTGTTTGTTTGTTTTTTTGTACCGCAGGTTCTTATCAGTCATCAATTTTATACACGTCAGTGTATACATGTCAATCCCAATCGTCCAATTCAGCACACCACCATCCCCACACCACCGCGGTTTTCCCCCCTTGGTGTCCATACGTTTGTTCTCTACATCTGTGTCTCAACTTCTGCCCTGCAAACCACTCCATCTGTACCATTTTTCTAGGCTCCACATACATGCGTTAATATACGATATTTGTTTTTCTCTTTCTGACTTACTTCACTCTGTATGACAGTCTCTAGATCCATCCACATCTCAACAAATGACTCAATTTCGTTCCTTTTTATGGCTGAGTAATATTCCATTGTATATACGTACCACAACTTCTTTATCCATTCGTCTGTTGATGGGCATTTAGGTTGCTTCCATGAACTGGCTATTGTAAGTAGTGCTGCAATGAACATTGGGGTGCATGTGTCTTTTTGAATTACGGTTTTCTCTGGGTATATGCCCAGTAGTGGGATTGCTTGATCATATGGTAATTCTATTTTTAGTTTTTTAAGGGACCTCCATACTGTTCTCCATAGTGGCTGTATCAATTTACATTCCCACCAACAGTGCAAGAGGGTTCCCTTTTCTCCACACACTCTCCAGCATTTGTCATTTGTAGATTTTCTGATGATGCCCATTCTAACTGGTGTGAGGTGATACCTCATTGTAGTTTTGATTTGCATTTCTCTAATAATTAGTGATGTTGAGCAGCTTTTCATGTGCTTCTTGGCCATCTGTATGTCTTCTTTGGAGAAATGTCTATTTAGGTCTTCTGCCCATTTTTGGATTAGGTTTTTGTTTCTTTAATATTGAGCTGCATGAGTTGTTTATATATTTTCGAGATTAATCCTTTGTCCATTGATTCATTTGCAAATATTTTCTCCCATTCTGAGGGTTGTCTTTTCGTCTTGTTTATGGTTTCCTTTGTTGTGCTAAAGCTTTGAAATTTCATTAGGTCCCATTTGTTTATTTTTGTTTTTATTTCCATTACTCTAGGAGGTGGATCAAAAAAGATCTTGTTGTGATTTATGTCAAAGAGTGTTCTTCCTGTGTTTTCCTCTAAGAGTTTTATAGTGTCCGGTCTTACATTTAGGTCTCGAATCCATTTTGAGTTTATTTTTGTGTATGGTGTTAGAGAGTGTTCTAAATTCATTCTTTTACATGTAGCTGTCCAGTTTCGCAGCACCACTTATTGAAGAGACTGTCTTTTCTCCATTGTATATCTTTGCCTCCTTTGTCGTAGATTAGTTGACCATAGGTGCATGGGTTTATCTCTGGGCTTTCTATTCGGTTCCGTTGATCTATGTTTCTGTTTTTGTGCCAGTACCATATTGTCTTGATTACTTTAGCTTTGTAGTATAGTCTGAAGTCAGGGAGTCTGATTCCTCCAGCTCCATATTTTTCCCTCAAGACTGCTTTGGTTATTCGGGGTCTTTTGTGTCTCCATACAAATTTTAAGATGATTTGTTCTAGTTCTGTAAAAAATGCCATTGGTAATTTGATAGGGATTGCATTGAATCTGTAGATTGCTTTGGGTAGTATAGTCATTTTCACAATATTGATTCTTCCAATCCAAGAACATGGTATATCTCTCCATCTGTTGGTATCATCTTTAATTTCTTTCATCAGTGTCTTATAGTTTTCTGCATACAGGTCTTTTGTTTCCCTAGGTAGGTTTATTCCTAGGTATTTTATTCTTTTTGTTGCAGGGGTAAATGGGAGTGTTTCCTTAATTTCTCTTTCAGATTTTTCATCATTAGTGTATAGGAATGCAAGAGATTTCTGTGCATTAATTTTGTATCCTGCAACTTTACCAAATTCATTGATTACCTCTAGTAGTTTTCTGGTGGCATCTTTAGGATACTCTATGTATAGTATCACGTCATCTGCAAGCAGTGACAGTTTTACTTCTTCTTTTCCAATTTGTATTCCTTTTATTTCTTTTTCTTCTCTGACTGCCGTGGCTAGGACTTCCAAAACTATGTTGAATAATAGTGGTGAGAGTGGACATCCTTGTCTCATTCCTGATCTTAGAGGAAATGCTTTCAGTTTTTCACCGTTGAGAATGATGTTTGCTGTGGGTTTGTCGTATATGGCCTTTATTATGTTGAGGTAGGTTCCCTCTATGCCCACTTTCTGGACAGTTTTTATCATAAATGGGTGTTGAATTTTGTCAAAAGCTTTTTCTGCATCTATTAAGATGATCATATGGTTTTTATTCTTCAATTTGTTAATATGGTGTATCACATTGATCGATTTGCATATATTGAAGAATCCTTGCATCCCTGGGATAAATCCCACTTGATCATGGTGTATGATCCTTTTAATGTGTTGTTGGATTCTGTTAGCTAGTATTTTGTTGAGTATTTTTGCATCTATATTCATCAGTGATATTGGTCTGTAATTTTCTTTTTTTGTAGTATCTTTGTCTGGTTTTGGTATCAGGTTGATGGTGGCCTCATAGAATGAGTTTGGGAGTGTTCCTTCCTCTGCAACTTTTTGGAAGAGTTTGAGAAGGATGAGTGTTAGCTCCTCTCTAAATGTTTGATAGAATTCACCTGTGAAGCCATCTGGTCCTGGACTTTGGTTTGTTGGAAGACTTTTAATCACAGTTTCAATTTCATTTCTTGTGATTGGTCTGTTCATATTTTCTGTTTCTTCCTGGTTCAGTCCTGGAAGGTTATACCTTTCTAAGAATCTGTCCATTTCTTCCAGGTTGTCCATTTTATTGGCATAGAGTCGCTTGTAGTAGTCTCTTAGGATGCTTTGTATTTCTGCGGTGTCTGTTGTAACTTCTCCTTTTTCATTTCTAATTTTATTGATTTGAGTCCTCTCCCTCTTTTTCTTGATGAGTCTGGCTAATGGTTTATCAATTTTGTTTATCTTCTCAAAGAACCAGCTTTTAGTTTTATTGATCTTTGCTATTGTTTTCTTTGTTTCTATTTCATTTATTTCTACTCTGATCTTTATGATTTCTTTCCTTCTGCTAACTTTGGGTTTTGTTTGTTCTTCTTTCTCTAGTTCCTTTACGTGTAAGGTTAGATTGTTTACTTGAGATTTTTCTTGTTTCTTGAGGTAGGCTTGTATAGCTATAAATTTCCCTCTTAGAATTGCTTTTGCTGCATCCCATAGGTTTTGGATCATCGTCTTTTCATTGTCATTTGTCACTAGGTATTTTTTGATTTCCTCTTTGATTTCTTCAGTGATCTCTTGGTTATTTAGTAACGTATTGTTTAGCCTCCATGTGTTTGTGTTTTTTACATTGTTTTCCCTGTAATTCATTTCTAATCTCATAGCGTTGTGGTCAGAAAAGATGCTTGATATGATTTCAATTTTCTTAAATTTACTGAGGCTTGATTTGTGACCCAAGATGTGATCTATCCTGGAGAATGTTCCATGCACACTTGAGAAGAAAGTGTAATCTGCAGTTTTTGGATGGAATGTCCTATAAATATCAATTAAATCTATCTGGTCTATTGTGTCATTTAAAGCTTCTGTTTCCTTATTAATTTTCATTTTGGATGATCTGTCCATTGGTTTAAGTGAGGAGTTAAAGTCCCCCACTATTATTGTGTTACTGTCAATTTCTTGTTTTATAGCTGTTAGCAGTTGCCTTATGTGTTGAGGTGCTCCTATATTGGGTGCATATATATTTATAATTGTTATATCTTCTTCTTGGATTGATCCCTTGAGCATTATGTAGTGTCCTTCCTTGTCTCTTGTAACATTCTTTATTTTAAAGTCTATTTTATCTGATATGAGTATAGCTACTCCAGCTTTCTTTTGATTTCCATTTGCATGGAATATCTTTCTCCATCCCCTCAATTTCAGTCTGTATGTGTCCCTAGGTCTGAAGTGGGTCTCTTGTAGACAGCATATATTTGGGTCTTGTTTTTGTATCCATTCAGCAAGCCTGTGTCTTTTGGTTGGAGCATTTAATCCATTCACGTTTAAGGTAATTATCAATATGTATGTTCCTATGACCATTTTCTTAATTGTTTTGGGTTTGTTTTTGTAGGTCCTTTTCTTCTCTTTTGTTTCCCACTTAGAGAAGTTCCTTTAGCATTTGTTGTAGAGCTGGTTTGGTGGTGCTGAATTCTCTTAGCTTTTGCTTGTCTGTAAAGCTTTTGATTTCTCCTTCGAATCTGAATGAGATCCTTGCCGGGTAGAGTAATGTTGATTGTAGGTTCTTCCCTTTCATCACTTTAAGTATATCATGCCACTCCCCTTCTGGCTTGTAGACTTTCTGCTGAGAAATCAGCTGTTAACCTTATGGGAGTTCCCTTGTCTGTTTTTTGTTGTTTTTCCCTTGCTGCTTTCAATAATTTTTCTTTGTCTTTAATTTTTGCCACTTTGATTACCATGTGTCTCGGCGTGTTTCTCCTTGGGTTTATCCTGTATGGGACTCTCTTTGCTTTCTGCACTTGGGTGGCTATTTCCTTTCCCATGTTAGGGAAACTTTCAACTATAATCTCTTCAAATATTTTCTCTGGTCCTTTCTCTCTCTCTTCTCCTTCTGGGACCCCTATAATGCGAATGTTGTTGCATTTAATGTTTTCCCAGAGGTCTCTTAGGCTGTCTTCAGTTCTTTTCATTCTTTTTTCTTTAGTCTGTTCCGCAGCAGTGAATTCCACCATTCTGTCTTCCAGGTCACTTATCCGTTCTTCTGCCTCAGTTATTCTGCTGTTGATTCCTTCTAGTGTAGTTTTCATTTCAGTTATTGTATTGTTCATCTCTGTTTGTTTGTTCTTTAATTCTTCTAGGTCTTTGTTAAACATTTCTTGCATCTTCTCGATCTTTG
The DNA here is from genome assembly GCF_009873245.2 of Balaenoptera musculus. NCBI lineage: Eukaryota > Metazoa > Chordata > Mammalia > Artiodactyla > Balaenopteridae > Balaenoptera > Balaenoptera musculus. The sequence goes on along the minus strand of NC_045806.1, from coordinate 128,426,027 downwards.
CCTCCATTCTTTTTCCGAGGTCCTGGATCATCTTCACTATCATTATTCTAAATTCTTTTTCTGGAAGGTTGTCTATCTCCACTTCATTTAGTTGTTTTTCTGGGGTTTTATCTTGTTCCTTCATCTTGTATATAGCCCTCTGCCTTTTCATCTTGTCTCTCTTTCTGTGAATGTGGTTTTTGTTCCACAGGCTGCAGGATTGTAGTTTTTCTTGCTTCTGCTGTCTGCCCTCTGGTGGATGAGGCTATCTAAGAGGCTTGATGGGAGGGACTGGTAGTGGGTAGAGCTGACTGTTGCTCTGGTGGGCAGAGCTCAGTAAACTTTAATCCACTTGACTGTTGATGGGTGGGGCTGGGTTCCCTCCCTGTTGGTTGTTTGGCCTGAGGCAACCCGACACTGGAGCCTAAGTGGGGTCTTTTGTGGGGCTAATGACAGACTCTGGGAGGGCTCACGCCAAGGAGTACTTCCCAGAACTTCTGCTGCCAGTGTCCTTGTCTCCACGGTGAAACAGAGCCACCCCCCGCCTCTGCAGGAGACCTTCCAACACTAGCAGGTAGATCTGGTTCAGTCTCCCCCGGGGTCACTGCTCCTTCCCCTGGGTCCCGATGCACACACTATTCCGTGTGCACCCTCCAAGAGTGGGGTCTCTGTTTCCCCCAGTCCTGTCGAAGTCCTGCAATCAATTCCCACTAGGCTTCAAAGTCTGATTCTCTAGGAATTCCTCCTCCCGTTGCCGGACCCCCAGGTTGGGAAGCCTGGCGTGGGGCTCAGAACCTTCACTCCAGTGGGTGGACTTCTGTGGTATAAGTGTTCACCAGTCTGTGAGTCACCAACCCACCAGTTATGCGATTTGATTTTACTGTGATTGCACCCCTCCTACCGTCTCATTGTGGCTTCTCCTTTGTCTTTGGATGTGGGGTATCTTTTTTGGTGAGTTCCAGTGTCTTCCTGTCAATGATTGTCCAGCAGCTAGTGGTGATTCTGGTGTTCTCGCAAGAGGGAGTGAGAGCACGTCCTTCTACTCCGCCATCTTGGCTCCTCCTCTCCACAATGCCCAATTTTAATTGGGTTCTTTGTTTTTTTGAGATTGAGTTGTATGAGCTGTTTATAAATTTTGGATATTAGCACATTTTTGGTCATATCATTTGCAAATATTTCCTCCCATTCAATAGGTTGTGTTTGCATTTTGTCAATGGTTTCCTTTTCTGCACAAAAGTTTTAAGTTTAATTAGGTCACATTTGTTTATTTTTGCTTTTATATCTTTTGCCTTAGGAGACAGATCTAAAAAAATATTCCTGTGATTTATGTCAAAGAGTTCTTCTGACTAGGTTCTTTTCTAGGAGTTTTATGGTTTCAGGTCTTACATTTAGGTGTTTAATCCATTTTCAGTTAATTTTTTTGTTTCTGGTGTGAGAAAATTTTGTAATCACATTCTTTTACATGTAGCTGTCCAGTTTTCCCAGAACCACTTTTTTTTTACATCTTTATTGGAGTATAATTGCTTTACAATGGTGGGTTAGTTTCTGCTTTATAACAAAGTGAATCAGTTATACATATACATATATCCCCATATCTCTTCCCTCTTGCATCTCCCTCCCTCCCACCCCTCTAGGTGGTTACAAAGCACCGAGCTGATCTACCTGTGCTATGTGGCTGCTTCCCACTAGCTATCTATTTTACATTTGGTAGTGTATATATGTCCATGCCACTCTCTCACTTTGTCCCAGCTTACCCCTCCCCCTCCCTGTGTCCTCAAGTCCATTCTCTAGTAGGTCTGTGTCTTTATTCCCATCTTGGCCCTAGGTTCTTCATGACCTTTTTTTTTTTTTTTTTAGATTCCATATATATGTGTTAGCATACGGTATTTGTTTTTCTCTTTCTGACTTACTTCACTCTGTATGACAGTCTCTAGGTCCATCCACCTTACTACAAATAACTCAATTTCGTTTCCTTTTATGGCTGAGTAATATTCCATTGTATATATGTGCCACATCTTCTTTATCCATTCATTGGTCGATGGACACTTAGGTCGCTTCCATGTCCTGGCTATTGTAAATAGAGCTGCAGTGAACACTGTGGTACATGACTCTTTTTGAATTATGGTTTTCTCAGGGTATATGCCCAGTAGTGGGATTGCTGGGTCGTATGGTAGTTCTATTTTTAGTTTTTTAATGAACCTCCATACTGTTCTCCATAGTGGCTGTATCAATTTACATTCCCACCAACAGTGCAAGAGGGTTCCCTTTTCTCCACACCCTCTCCAGCATTTATTGTTTCTAGATTTTTTGATGATGGCCATTCTGACCGGTGTGAGATGATATCTCATTGTAGTTTTGATTTGCATTTCTCTAATGATTAATGATGTTGAGCATTCTTTCATGTGTTTGTTGGCAATCTGTATGTCTTCTTTGGAGAAATGTCTATTTAAGTCTTCTGCCCATTTTTGGTTTGGGTTTTTTTTTTGATATTGAGCTGCATGAGCTGCTTGTAAATTTTGGAGTCTAACCCTTTGTCAGTTGCTTCATTTGCAAATATTTTCTACCATTCTGAGGGTTGTCTTTTTGTCTTGTTTATGGTTTCCTTTCCTGTGCAAAAGCTTTTAAGTTTCATTAGGTCCCATTTGTTTATTTTTGTTTTTATTTCCATTTCTCTAGGAGGTGGGTCAAAAAGGATCTTGCTGTGATTTATGTCACAGAGTGTTCTGCCTAGGTTTTCCTCTAAGAGTTTGATAGTGTCTGGCCTTATATTTAGGTCTTTAATCCACCTAATTGTTCTAATTTCATTCTTTTACATGTAGCTGACCAGTTTTCCCAGCACCACTTATTGAAGAGGCTGTGTTTTCTCCATTGTATATTCTTGCCTCTTTTATCAAAGATAAGGTGACCATATGTGCGTGGGTTTATCTCTGGGCTTTCTGTCCTGTTCCATTGATCTATATTTCTGTTTTTGTGCCAGTACCATACCGTCTTGATTAGTGTAGCTTTGTAGTATAGTCTGAAGTCTGGGAGCCTGATTCCTCCAGCTCCGTTTTTCTTTCTCAAGATTGGTTTGGCTGTTCGGGGTCTTTTGTGTTTCCATATAAATTGTGAAATTTTTTGTTCTAGTTCTGTGAAAAATGCCATTGGTAGTTTGATAGGGATCGCATTGAATCTGTAGATTGCTTTGGGTAGTATAGTCATTTTCACAATGTTGATTCTTCCAATCCAAGAACATGGTATATCTCTCCATCTATTTGTATCATCTTTAATTTCATTCATCAGCGTCTTATAATTTTTTGCATACAGGTCTTTTGTCTCCCTAGGTAGGTTTATTCCTAGGTATTTTATTCTTTTTGTTGCAATGGGAAATGAGAGTGTTTCTTAATTTCACTTTCAGATTTTTCATCATTAGTGTATAGGAATGCAAGGGATTTCTGTGCATTAATTTTGTATCCTGCTACTTTACCAAATTCATTGATTAGCTCTAGTAGTTTTCTGGTAGCATCTTTAGGATTCTCTATGTATAGTATCATGTCATCTGCAAACAGTGATGGCTTTACTTCTTTTCCGATTTGGATTCCTTTTATTTCTTTTTCTTCTCTGATTGCTGTGGCTAAGACTTCCAAAACTATGGTGAGAGTGGGCAACCTTGTCTTGTTCCTGATCTTAGTGGAAATGGTTTCAGTTTTTCACCATTGAGGACGATGTTGGCTGTGGGTTTGTCATATATGGCCTTTATCATGTTGAGGTAAGTTCCCTCAATGTCTACTTTCTGGAGGGTTTTTATCAAAAATGGGTGTTGAATTTTGTCAAAAGCTTTCTCTGCATCTATTGAGATGATCATATGGTTTTTCTTCTTCAACTTGTTAATATGGTGTATCACATTGCTTGATTTGTGTGTATTGAAGAATCCTTGCATTCCTGGGATAAACCCCACTTGATCATGGTGTATGATACTTTTAATGTGCTGTTGGATTCTGTTTGCTAGTATTTTGTTGAGGATTTTTGCATCTAGGTTCATCAGTGATATTGGCCTGTCATTTTCTTTCTTTGTGACCACTTATTGAAGACACTGTCTTTTCTCCGTTGTATATTTTTGTCTCCTTTGTTGTAGATTAATTGACCATAAGTGCGTGGGTTTATTTCTTGGTTCTCTTTTCTATTCCACTGATTTATGTCTGTTTTTGTTCCAGTACCACACTGTTTTGATTACTGTAGCTTTGTAGTATAGTCTGATGTCAGAGACTGTGATACCACCAGCTTTGTTCTTTCTTTTCCTCAAGATTGCTTTGGTATTTGGGGGTCTTTTGTGGTTCCATATAAATTTTAGGATTATTTGTTCTTAGTTCTGTGGAAAATGTCAGGGTATTTTGATAGGGGTTGCATTAAATCTGTAGATTGCTTTGGGTAGTGTGGACATTTTAACAATAGTAATTCTTCCAATCCAAGAACACAAGATGTTTTTCCATTTCTTTGTATCATTTTCAAATTCCCTCATCAATGTTTATAGTTTTTAGAGTATAGGTGTTTCACCTCCTTGGTTAATTTTTTCCAAGGTATTTTATTCTTTTTGACATACTTGTAAGTGGGATTGTTTCCTTAATTTCTCTTTCTAATAGTTCTTTATTAGAGTATAGAAAATTAACAGATTTCTGTATATTAATCATGTATCCTGCAAGTTTACTGTATTCATTTCTTAGTTCTAATACGTATTCAAACAGAAACACATGCACAAATGTTCATAGCAACAGTATTCACACTAGCTAAGAGCTGAAAACAACACGAATGTCCGTCAACTGATTATCAAATAAACAAAATGTGGTATATCCATACAATGAAATATTATTCATCCATAAAAAGGAATGAAGTGCTGATACATACTAGAATAAGGATGAACCTCGAAGCATTATACTAAGTGAAAGAAGCCAAACACAAAAGGCCATGCATTTTATGATTCCATTTACATGAAATGTCCAGTATAAACAAGTCCATAGTGACAGAAAGATTAGTGATTCAAGGAGTGAATGGGGAGTAACTGCTTAATGGGAACACAGTTTCCTTTTTGAGTGATGAAAATGTTCTGGAACTAGATAGGGGTGATGGGTGCACAACACTGTGAATGTACTAAAAATCTCAATGAATTGTACACTTTAAAATGGTTTAAATTGTGAGTTTCATGTTATGTGAATTTTACCTCAATTTTAAAAATACTATTGGATTTTAATTGAAATTACATTTAATTTGTATTACTATTTATACAAATTTCATTTTTATGATGTGAATTCTTCCCATCAGAGGACATGATTTGAGTATTTGGGTATCATCTTATGTTCTTTTTTTAAAATTGAGGTATAATTGTCATATAACATCGTGTAAGTTTAAGGTATACAACAAATTGATTCGATACATTTATATAGTGCAAAATGATTACCACCATAGCATCAGCTAACACCTCTATTCCATCACATAATTATCATTTATTTTTAGTCGTGATAATGGTTCAGATCTAGACTATTAGCAACTTTGAAGTTTATAATATTGTTGACTATAATCACTATGCAGCAGATTCGACTTCTTGGACTTATTTATTTACTAGTTGAAAGTTTTTACTCTTAAACATCTCCCCAATTCCTCCAGCCCCCAGCATTCTACTCTCTATCTTTATGAGTTTGGCTTTTTTAGATTGTACATATAGGTGATTCATACAGTATTTGTCTTTGTCTGACTTCACTTACTATAATGCTCTCAAGATCCATTCATGTTGGCACAAATGGCAGGATTTCCTTCTTTCTCATGGCTAATATTCCATTGTGTGTGTGTGTGTGTGTGTCAAACCACATCTTCTTTATCTATTCATCCACTGATGGACACTTAGGTTATGAACCTAAATGTCTGTTTTATGTTCTTTGATGAGATTTTATAGTGTTTTGTTTTTATATTGATTCTATACCTTTTATATTAAATTATTTCTAAATATTTTATACTTTTGTCACTATTGTAAGTGGAATACGCTACTAATATCCATTTCGTTCTGGTTCTTGCTAACATAGAAAAGCTATTTCTTTAATGTTTTATTTGTATTTAGCCATCTTACCAAAATAGCTCATTAATTCTAGTAATTGTTTTTTTATACTTTCTTGGTTTTTCTAAGTATACAATTATATTGTTACTTCTCTTCCAATAATTATACTGATTGCTTTATGTTGTTGTCTTCCTCCACTTGCTAAAACCTCAGAAAAATGTCAACTATAATAGTAATTGTAGGCATTTCTGTCTTGTTCCTAAACTTAATGTAAAAAATGTAGAGTCACCATTTAGAATGGTGTTTTTTCTTGTCTTACTGATCAGTACATTCAGCACAATGTTGAAGTGCAGTAGTGATCATGATTATCTGCATCCTTTACTGATTTTAAAGGAAATAGTGCTAACATTTCACCATTTAAAATGATGCTTGCTGAAAGTTTTTGATGGATACTTTTGACCAAGTTAAAGAAATTAATAAATTCATTTAATCATTTAACAAATATTTACTGAATACTTACTAAGTGTCAGGTACTATTCTAGGCACTTGGGACACATCAGTGAATAAAATGGGCAAAAACTCTCTGCCCTAGCAGAGCTTACATTTTAGTTAAGGAAGACAGCAAATAAGCAAGATAAAAAGCAAAATATAAACTATTTTAGATGATGAAAAATACTAAGAAAAAGTAAAGCAAGGGAGGGAAGTAGTGAGTGTTAGGGCCAGGGGAGAGGTTGCAATGTCCGATAAGGTGGCCAGAGAAAGGCCTCACTTAGGAGGATATATCAGATTAAAATACCTGAAAGAAGACGGGGAGAGGGCCATGTGCATAAATGAGGGAAAGCACTTTATTTAAGGGCAGACCAAGTGAAAAGGACCTGGGGTGGGAGCTTGTCAGGCCTATTTGAAGAAGAGCAAGGAGGTCAGTGTGAAGTGAAGTAAGGAAGAGAGTAGGAAGAGATGAGAGCAGAAGGTAAGGTTGGCTCAGATCACACTGGCCCTTGTAGACCACTGTGAAGACTTGGGCTCTGAGTCTGAATGAGATGGGGACATTGCAAGGTAATGAGTAGGAAAGAGACATGATATGACTTAAGTGTTAACATGACTGCCCTGGCAGCAGGTGGAGAATATCCTGGGAGTGTGAGGGATAAGCATGGGAGAGGGGGGATAATCAAAAAGTGTTTCAGTAATATAGGCTTTGGACCAGGCAGGGAGCAGTGGAGGTGGTGAGTAGTGGACAGATTCTGGATACATTTTGAAAGGTAGTCTGGCTGGAGTTGCTAATGGATCAAATGTGGGCATAGAGAGAAAGAGGGATCAAGGAAGATGGCTAAGTGTTTGGCTCAACCACTTCTAGTTGCTAGTGTGAGGTTTTATGAATAGGAATTGATTTTCACTGAACACTTTTTGGGCATCTATTCATGATCATACGGTTTTCCTTATTTAATTTGTTAATGTGGTAAATTACAGTATTACATTACTTTATTATGCTAAATTAACTTTGTATTACTAAGAGGAGGACATCTTGGCTACTTTTCCCCCATCCTCTCCATCCTCTTTATTCTTTTATGTATTTTGTTATTTGAAGCCATGTTTTTTCCTACTACTTATCTTTGAAAATGTATTACCACCATATCTTCTGCCAAACAGGCTTTTAGGAGCAAGTATGGGGACCCAACCGCCATTTGAAACATTGTTTCTATAGATAAATGAGCTTTGAATTCCAAACAGCTGGTTTCCCTGTGAACTTTATAAGCTAAAGTATTCTCAGAGTGGGAAAAAAACATATTTCCAATGAAAGGTTTCTCAGCACCTTCAGTTTCCAGCACAATTTTCCAAAACTTCTCTCAGTACAGTGCAACTAAGACACCAGGTCTATGTCTTGTTATGGGTGAATGTTATGTGCAGTGATGTTTCTTTTTAAGGTATCCTCACCTGAGTCCCAAGAACAAGGAGTCTTTTGACGTGGGCTGTAACCTCTTTGCCAAGTTTTCTGCATACATTAAGAATGCACAAAAGGAGGCAAATAAGAGTAAGATACCTTTCTTTAAGTCTTTTTGTTTTTCTCACTCACATGCTCACTCTCATATTCTGACTCAACTGAAATAGGACTTTCCTGAATATATAGTATATATTGGGGAATACTCTTCATCTCACTCTCTGTTCTCTCTTCTGAAATTCCTTCCATGAACTTTTATTGGACTTAGAATCTAATATTCAATATAGCAATCACCAACTTAGCTCTATTAGAACATTGACATGCCAGGGGTGAACTAACTGCTGGACTGTATTTCTTAACCCCTCCAACTTTCCCAGTCTTGTGTACCTTTAAGGTTTCTTAAACCATAGCACCTACCATTTCCCACACTCTTGAATAGGTTTACTATTCTCTGAATCATTCTCTAAATCTTGAATAGGTTTACTATTCTCTGAATCATGAGAGCTATTAGTCTCTGATTCCACTTTCTGACTCTTCTTGAGTGATAATATATATTACCTTTCTTTTTCTTTGACTCTCCTCCCAATTTACCTCCTCAAGAAGAGTCCAAAAATATGTCTACTCACCATTTGATTAAACATCTGATTCTGTCTTATCAGTGGGTAGTTGAGCATTCTAGTTAAGTATATAGAGATGTCTAAATGTGTGAAAAGCATATTGGGGATTAATCCTTTGTCAGTTGCTTCATTTGCAAATATTTTCTCCCATTCTGAGGGTTAGCTGCATTGCAGCTCTATTTACAATAGCCAGGACATGGAAGCAATCTCAGTGTCCATCATCGGATGAATGGATAAAGAAGATGTGGCACATATATACAATGGAATATTACTCAGCCATAAAAAGAAACGAAATGGAGTTATTTGTAGTGAGGTCGATGGAGTTAGAGTCTGTCATACAGAGTGAAGTAAGTCAGAAAGAGAAAAACAAATACAGTATGCTAACACATATATATGGAGTTAGAGTCTGTCATACAGAGTGAAGTAAGTCAGAAAGAGAAAAACAAATACAGTATGCTAACACATATATATGGAATCTAACGAAGAAAAAAAAAAGGTCATGAAGAACCTAGTGGCAAGATGGGAATAAAGACACAGACCTACTAGAGAATGGACTTGAGGATATGGGGAGGGGGAAGGGTAAGATGTGACAGAGAGAGTGGCATGGACATATATACACTACCAAACGTAAAATAGATAGCTAGTGGGAAGCAACCACATAGCACAGGGAGATCAGCTCGGTGCTTTGTGACCGCCTAGAGGGGTGGGATAGGGAGGGTGGGAGGGAGGGAGATGCAAGAGGGAAGAGATGTGGGAACATATGTATATGTATAACTGATTCACTTTGTTATAAAGCAGAAACTAACACACCATTGTAAAGCAATTATACTCCAGTAAAGATGTTAAAAAAAAAAGCATATTGGGAATGTATTTAGTCATGAAGACTGCACATTTATAAGTAACCCTTTGACTCCATTGCCTCAGATTTTGAAAAATCTCTGCTCAAAGAATTTAAGCGTCTGGATGACTACTTGAACACCCCACTTCTAGATGAAATTGATGCAGATAGTGCTGAGGAACTCACAGTTTCCAGAAGATTGTTCTTGGATGGGGATCAGCTGACACTGGCTGACTGCAGTTTGTTACCCAAACTGAACATTATTAAAGTAAGTCTTCATAGGGCAGGCTGAATGATTGAGAGGAGTTTTGGAGTTGCCAACAGGAAGCACAGTGACCATTCAGTGTGAGTTTTTATACGAGGGCTTTGTCATCATCATTATGCATAGGGTATGTCTCCTTTTCCTCCTCAGAGGAAAAATCCATAATGATCTTCTCTGGGAAGCATAAAAACTTCTTGTTTCTTTCTTCCTAAATCAGAAGGTGTTTTCCACTGTCTTGTCTATAAAACAAGGGTAATAGTACCCATTTCACAGAACTGTTGAGAAAATTAAATTAAGGCATATGAAATACTTAGAAAAGTGTCTGAATCATAACAAGTGATAATAAAGTGAGCTATTAATATTATTATTATCTAATCATTAATTTAACAAATTTTTATTGAACAGACCTTATTCTATCTCAGGTCCTATGCCAGACACGAAGAATACATAAAGAAGTAAGACACTGTCGGACCCTAAACAGTGAAAAGATCTGTGCTCTTTTTCTGCGCTTCCTTCTTCTAAACATTCATAATTAAATACACCATAAATATAAAAATGATTACAAGCATGGAGTTTTGTCTACATTTGTAGACAAAACATTAAAGTAGTAAATCCAAGATTCTTTAAGTTTATTTTGTAGTACTTTTTGTGTAGGTAACATGTCTTCAATGATCCTGATTTTTGACATATGTTTTTACACACTAGGCATTTTACTGATGCCCCTCACTACCAATTGCTTTTTCCTTTTTTTTTTCCAAAACCTTAGGTTGCTGCAAAGAAATATCGTGATTTCGACATTCCAGGAGAATTCTCAGGAGTCTGGCGCTATCTCCACAATGCCTATGCCCGTGAAGAATTTACCCACACGTGTCCTGAAGACAAAGAAATTGAAAATACCTATGCAAGTGTGGCTAAGCAAAAGAGTTAGGACAGCTCTTTCAGTAGAACAACCTCTCTTTTCACTTGTTATCATATTAGAAAATCTTTTGGAAATAAGAATATGGAAAATATGGTTTCCTCTATCCAACTTTCTTATGAAAAAGAATGCTATATTTTCTGTATCTAGTTAATCCAAACTATCTGCTCACTGTGTATTTTAAAGGTCTTTATATTTTCATTTCACTTTTTAATTCCCATGGCACAACCACTGCAATCTTAAATGATATAGAAAGTATCAATATCTTTTGCTAGAATGCATCATGTGTGCAAGCTCAACAGATGGCTGAAGTTACAAATGACATACAGTCACAGTCTCAAACTGTTCCTTATAAATATTTACATCTAAATCATTAAAACAATTTTACTAAGAAATTTGACTGACCAAAAGGTCTTGTTGCTGTCCATTAAAGGGTAAAGTAAACCGTTCATAAAGGATAATCACAAATCTTTCTACAGAATTTATAATGTTCCATAACTATATGTACTCAAATATACATGTTAAAATACAATCAAATCACTCAAATCTGAAAACAAAAACTGAACTTTATTTTTGCTCCTTCAAAAGAGAAACAAAGTTCAGCCTCAAAAAAGAGAGAGAGGTGTTATTAGAGGTCTTGGTGGGATATACATAAAATTTATTTATTTATTTTTTGGCCATGCTGCGGGGCATGTGGGTCTTAGTTCCCCAACCAGGGATGGAACCCATGCCCCCTGCAGTGGAAGCTCAGAGTCTTAACCACTGGACCACCAGGGAAGTCCCTAGATAAAATTTAAATAAAGCAGTGCTTTCATAGGTTCAAAGAAAAGTAAGGCAATGAGTAAAGAGTTAACAGGCCTGGAACAGGCACATGAAAAAATGCTCATCATTGCTAATTATTAGAGAAATGCAAATCAAAACTACAATGAGGTACCAGGTCACACCGGTCAGAATGGCCATCATTAAAGAGTCTACAAATAATAAATGCTGGAGAGGGTGTGGAGGAAAGGGAACTCTCCTACACTGTTGGTGGGAATATAAGTTGGTGCAGCCACTATGGAAAACAGTATGGAGGTTCCTCAAAAAAACTAAAAACAGAGTTGCCACATGATCCAGCAATCCCACTCCTGGGCATATACCCAGACAGAACTTTAATTTGAAAAGATACATGCATCCCTATTTTCATAGCAACACTATTCACAATAGCCAAGACATGGAAACAACCTAAATGTCCATCAACAGATGAATGGATAAAGAAGGTGTGGTGTGTGTGTGTATATAGATATAGATAGATAGATATAGTGGAATATTACTCAGCCATAAAAAAGAATGAACTAATGTCACTTGCAGCAATGTGGATGGACCTAGAGATTGTCATACTAAGCGAAGTAAGTCAGAAAGAGAAAGACAAATATCTTATGATATCACTTATATGTGGAATCTAAAATACGACATAAATCAACATATCTACGAAACAGACTCACAGACATAGAGAACAGACTTGTGGTTGCCAAAGGGGGGGTTGGGAGGAAATGATTGGGAGTGTGAGATTAGCAGAGGCAAACTATTATATATCAGATGGATGGATAAACAACAAGGTCCTACTGTATATAGCTCAGGGAAGTATATTCAATATCCTTTGATAAACCATAATGGAAAAGAATATGTATATATATGTATGTATAACTGAGTCACTATGCTGTACAGCAGAAATTAGCACAGCATTGTAAATCAACTATACTTCAATAAAATTAAAAAACAAAAAGAGTTAACAGGCCTGGGTACAGAAAGGGCTCAATGCACTGTCCTTGGAGCCAGAGTTAAGATAAATACATTATGTTGTGTCCCTTCTTTGATGGGAAGACCCTGATCTGAGACAGTTGTACCTGGACTAGATGGCAACGTTGTGACTTCTCTGAACATCTCAGAGCCGTTCATTCTCACTGGTAGGATTTCAAAGAGTCAAGTGTTTTAAGATCTATGATTTTAAAGAACAAAGTTTCTCGGGACTTCCCTGGCGGTCCAGTGGTTAAGACTCCCTGCTTCCACTGCAGGGGGCACAGGTTCACCCCTGCTTGGGGAACTAAGATCCCACATGCCCCCCAGTGTGGCAAAAGAAAGAAACAAAGAAAGAAACAACAAAGTTTCTCACTACCATGCCCTTAAACTCATTAATAGAAGCAGTCTTTTACAGATTACACCATACTTAAAAGTGTATTCATGTCATTGCAAAGCTGCAAGTAAGTCTTATCCAACTTCATAGGTACTGATACAGCTCAGAATTACCCTCCTAGACAAAAGGATTATTATCTTCTTAGATGACATTAATACAATTCAACTCAGTAACTACTTATTGAGTACTTACTATGTTATTATTATTTAGTTATTTAATCTTCACAACAACCTCATGCCAAAGGAACAGTCCCTATCCTCATGAAACACGCACTTCAATAATGGACACAGGCAATTAGACATGCAATTACAATACGTATGTGTTATAAAAAGAGTAAGCACAAGGTTACATAACAGAAGTACATCCTTATGTGTTCCCCCAGCCTGACCTCAAACAAGTTCCACTTGGTCATATAGCCTTTGCATAGCACAACCTCTGTGAAAATTCTTAGAGATGTGTTTTTATGAGAAGGTACATTTTTTTCCCACCTGGGCAGACACATGACTCCAAAGCAGGGTCCTGGATGAACCTAGCATCAGCAACCTGTCACCCTACTGCTGTAAATTACCCAATATGAGACAGGGAATTTTTACTCATTAGTGTCAAATTTTAAAAAATAAAAAGGAAATTTTTTCTAATTATGAAAGCATTACATGTTGGTGCAAACACAGATAGTAGTGGAATAGAGATTCCAAACACAGAGAGATGTATGAAAACTTACTATCTGATAAGGTGGCATTTCTGATCAGTGGCGAAACACTAGAACACAATTCAGCTGTGTTCTTTGCCACTTTATGACAAGGATGGCCTTTCCTCCAGTGTCCCATAACATGTTCCTCATTTCTGTGTAAGAGCTCACCAGAAGCACCTTTAGCATTCACATTTCTAGTGACATTCTGGTCACGATGATATGTGTATTCTCCAAGATGACAGAATCTTTCTCTACTGCTCTTCTCTCTTCTTTCTGAGCCCTCACCAGAATCACCTATAATGTCCATATTTCTGGCATGCACCTCAAAACTCTTCCAGCCTCTATACATTGCCCACTTACAAAGTTGCTTCCACATGCTTAGCTATTTGTTAGGGCAGCACCCCACTTCTCAGTACCAAAATTTGTCTTAGTCTGCTCAGGCTGCCACAACAAAATACCATAAACTGGCTGGCTTAAATAACAATTTATTTTTCATAATTCTGGAGGCAGAAGTCTGAGATCAGAGTGCCAACATGGACAGATTCTGGCAAGAACTCTCGCTCTGGTTTGCAGACAGCTGCCTTCTCACTGTGTCCTCACATGGTGGAGAGAGAGAGGAAGCAAGCTCTCTGTTGTCTCCACCTTCATGACCTCATCTAACCTTAATTATCTCCCAAAGGCCCCATCTCCAGATACAGTCACATTGGGGGGTTAGTGTTTCAACATATGAGTTCTGGTGGAGGGGGCACAATTTTAAAACAAGGCTGCCATTTATAATAAAGAAGTAGGTAAGTGTATAGCAGCCAAGTGTCTGGGGATAGGCTTTCTTTTATACAAGTTACAAACCTAAGATCACCTCCAAGATCTGCTTTGTGATCAACACAGCTGGAAGGGCCTTGAGGTAAGGAACAAAATACCTTGTGAATTCAGCAGAGTAGGGGATGGTAGATTTGGTTTTCATAAGTTAGGAAACTTCAAAAAGACTATTCAATAAGACTTCCAGTTGCTGAAGACAATGGTGGCTGCCTTGGTCTGTGTCTCCCAATATTTCCTCCAAAAACAATACAGAATAACAAGAACACATTTTAAAAGGCACTAAAACCACACGGTAAACATAACGTGAAGATAGAAAAATACCCAAACCTCAATATAACTCTAAGTTAAAAAAAAAAAGAAAAGAAAAAAATACCAAATCCCAGCAAGGACTTGATTCAGACTTTCAAAAAATCGAGAAAAAAATGGAGAAAATTACTCAAACTATGAAAATAAATGGAAGAAAAAGATAAAATTATCTCAGAACTGAGGATAAATTAAAAGGTTCCCAAGCAAAAATGGACTCAAGAAAATTTAATAAGATGCATGGAAAAAGGCAGAAAAATAACTGAGAGAATGAAAATGACATTTAGAACGAAGTAAAAAGGATCAGAAAGACAAGCAAAAAAGGAATAGCAGTTGTAAAATTCGAATCACTGGGAAAGAAAAACAAAACAATGGAACAGAACTAATATTTAAAAGATTTAAACCTATAATCCAAGAAAATTTTCCAAAATTAAAGACCTCAGTCCACACATTGAAAGGTCTCACTGGGTTCCTAGGAAAATTAACCAAACTAATCAGTCCAAGGCATATCCTAGTAAAACTATTAGACATGAAAGATAAAGAAAATATATCCTCAAGACCTCTAAGCAAAAAGATCAAATAACCTGTGAAGGTAAATTAATTAACCTGGTGCCAGGCTTCCCAAAACAACATAAAAAGTAAGGAAGGCAACAATGAAGTAGCATTTTCAAGAAACTTAGGAAAGAGAGTGTGAGCCAAGAATTTTATATCCAGTGAAACTAGTCTTTAAATATCAAGGTTACAGAAAAAGAAAAAGTTTTAAACAAACCAGGACTTAGAAAATTCTGTGCCAAAGTGCCCATAAGCAATTTTTAAAAGGTATAGGTACTAACATTATGCAAACATTACTGTTGGGGGAAGTTATGTGATGGGTAAAATACTGTACTGTTTTTGAAACTTCTTTTGACTCTGTAATTACTTCAAAATAAAAAGTTTCAAAAAGGTATAAGTACAAAGGTAACCGCTAGAAAAAATACAAACCTCTTTGAATGCTAAAATAAATAAGTAAATTTTAAAATAAGCATAGAAAGCACATCTGTAGAGAAGGAAACATAAAATATAACATTGTGTACATAATTGTAAGATATGATGACTAAATTGAGGCAAGCATGTCAGTTAGATCAATAAATGTGAATGGGCTTAATTTATCCATTAAAAGAAGAAATATTCAATTTGACTCACAAAGCAAGAACCAATCATATGCTGCAGGCAACAGACCACAGAGAGCAAAATGATTGAGAAAAGCCAAAAATAAAAGAAGGGATAAAGATGTACAAGGCAAATGGAACAATAAGAAATCAGGGGTAGTGTTTCTTATATCAGACAAAGCAGAATTCAAGCCAGAAACATTGAATGTGACAAAGAAGGGTGCTTTTTGACACTAAAATCTGCAATTCAATATGAATCATATAACACAGTAACTAGTTTTATGAAGCAAAAAATATAGAAGATGTATAGAATCAGAGATAAAAACACACTAAAGATAGGAGACTTGAATATATCACTCTAAGACAGCTCAAGTAGGCAAAAATTAAGTAATAATGTAGAGGACCTAGACAACATGAAAATGTTGATTTTATGCATTACACACTAGTATTAAAGAAGACATCTTCTCAGGTGTCCACATCACAGAAATTGATCATATGTTCGGTCACAAAGAAAAGATCAATAATTTCATAAAGTACAAATATTGCAAACAACACTGTCTGATTGATCACAATAAAATAAAACTAGAAAGTAGTAAAACATTTTTAAAAGGGCCTTCTGCCTAGGAATTTTATTTATTTATTTATTTATTTTTGATGTGGACCATTTTTATTTTTAATTAATTAATTAATTACTTTTCGTTGCAAAGTGGATTTCAAATGTTGCATTCTTAAGGCACAGTGGAGTGTGGGTTACTTTGTTATCAAAATAGATGGCAAAGTAGTGTGTTTATTATGTAATGAGACTATAGCTGTGTTAAAAGAATCCAACATACATTGACATCACCAGACTAAGCACTCATCACAATATTCCTTACTCATGGGAAAGCAACAGTCAGAAAACTTAGAAGATTTAAATAGAAATATCACAACATAATTTCTTCACAAAAATAAAAAATGAAAAAGGCTGCAATCAAAATAAACTATTGAGTGGCTCATTTGTTAGCCAAACGAGGTGGAGGAAAAAAGGAATTGGCAAAAGTAACTCTGGAAAATCGTGTTTTCACTGGAAAATATAAAACTAAAGACAAAAGAAACTGTACATAAACAGTGTGTCTAAATGGCAAAGTTGTTTCTCAAGGGGATATGGGTAAAGAATTTTGAAACAGCCGTATATGAATATTAGGATTGAAAAATAAGTAAATGGATGGTGGATGGAAGAAACGAGGGTTTCTCATTGTCTGAAAGAAGTTACAAATAAGGAAGGGGGAAGGGAAGGCTACAATGAACCATGTGGTACTGGATTAGATTCAGAGACATCAGTATGTACTTATATTTAACTTAATATATATAGAGAGAGAGAGAGACGAATAAATACAAAAATTAGTTATGTGTATATACATGAGTCAATATACACAAGTAAATTTCCTAGCTTTGACAGCTGAGAGGGTCCAGAAGCAATGGTACTCTACTAACAACAAACACACCCAGTACCAAGATACTGGTTTCACACCATTCTCCAAAGAAAAGAACCAGGGTTCACTGGAGAAGTAGCTTATTTTAGTGTTGGGGCAGGGACAAATACAAAATGAGCCTGGAGCATTTTGAAGCATCAGAAAGTGAAGAAGTGCTCAAAAACCAAAAGTATGGGTGCATGGCAAACGGACAGAGGAGCCAACCTGAAAGAACTCCCAAAGTTGGAACAATTTGAGCAACAAAAACAAATACTGTTGTATTGGATTATAACCCAAAGTATAAAATAAATATACATGAGTCCATATGGATATAAATAAATAAAAAGTAGAGAAGAGGCAAATCTCCCATACAGAAGAATTCCAAATAATTTAGGAGATACTCCCTTAACTCTAGGGCTTAACTCCTAGAGTGTGGGCTGCACTTAGTGACTTGCTTCCAAAGAGTATGAAAGTGGGGGTGGGGGGTGGGAGTATTTGTCAGGGTTCTCCAGAAAAACACAACCAATTAGATAAATATAGATATATATGAGAGGAGATTTATTATTGGAATTGGCTCACACAGTTTATGGAGGCTGAGAAATTCCACAACCTGCCCTCTGCAATCTGGAGAACCAGGAAAGCTGGTGGTACAATTCAGTCTGAGTCCGAAGTAGGAGGCACTGACTGGTGTAACAGAGTCTGAAGGCCCTAGAACCATGACCTCCAATGTCCAAAGGCAGGAAAAGATAGATGTCCCAGCTCAAGAAGAGAGGAAATCGGCCCTTCTTTTGCCTTTTTATTCTATTTGGGCCCTCAAAGGATTGAATGATGCCACCCACATCGCTGAGGGCGAATCTTCTTTATTCAGTTTGCCATTCAAATGCGAGCGAAACATCTTCACAGACACACCCAGAAATAATGTTTTACCACCTATTTTGGCATCCCTTAGCCCAGTCAACTTGACACATAAAATTAGCCATCACAATTCCACCCGTTTTCTACTTGGCACTTATACACATCTCCTTACATCACACTTACTCTCCAAGTAAAGACAATAATAGATCTTAATTCCATCTCATATGATATAACTATTCTGCAGTACAAAGTAAAACACACTAACGCCTTCCTCAGAAGAGGAAGTTAAGTCCTCGAGTGATGTCTCCTACTGTTCCCCGGTATCCTTAACTTGAATAATATCATGGAAAGTTAACAATACTTAAATACTATGATATAAAGTCAATAACCTCTATATGATATAGGTTACATAACAAAGCAATAGAAGAATAATAAAAACAAAGATATTTGCTTAATATATGTTTATATACACACAAACATATTCATAACAAAATAAGAAGGAAATACTCATGACAATTATAGTCCTTGTTTCTGTAAGTGGTCACATGTTCATCATTGCTTTCATAATTACCTTCTTCCACTATCTGTTCCATATTCCATTTGCCCTCAGCAAATACCTCAACTGGTTGTAGCTCTTTTGCTGGTAGGATGACCCAGACTTCATCCTCTAGGATATGGGCCATTAGTACTCCTGCCTGAATCGGGTTATTGTAGTTTTCCATTGGCTTTACTCATAGGGCATGGTAAGTAATACTAAGAGACACCCTAAGGGATGTCCCATATTCCAGACATAGTCTTCCTTACCTCCAGTGTGGACCAGCAGTCCAATTTCCCCTTGGTAGTCAGGATCAATCGCCCCAGCCAGCACAGGAAGTCCATTCCTTGCCTGTTGATTCAGAGGCATGAGGAGCCCAGAGTGGCTGAGTGAGAGTTTTAACTTCCGGTTCAATGGAATCATTGTTGTGTTTCCTTGTGGAAGCCTCCTCCCTCTGGAGCTAAGACCTCTAGGCCAGCAGAGCATGATGCTGCAGAAACAGGAAGCAAAGCTTTTGCCCATGGGTCACTGGGGGTAATAGAGAGTGGTGCCACCCCCATTTCCAGCCCCTGATGCCTGCACCGTGAATCCTGGCTGTGGGAAAAACGGCACCGTACACTGAACGCTGACTCTGAGTGTATACAGCCTTCTGGAGAACCTTGCCCCTGCCCCAGAGGGTATCTCCACCTAGCTGGCACTGTAAGTGAGTCTGCAAGGGGCCCTTCCAGCCATCTATCAGGCCAGCTGCCCTTTCCACAGTGGAAGTGGTCCAAGGTAATCAACCTGCCACCAGGGAGCTGGCTGATGAGTCTGGGGATTGGTACCATATTGGGACTCAGTACTAGTCTCTGTTGTCGGCAGATTGGGCACTCAGCAGTGGCCATAGCCGGGCTGGACTTGGTGAGTGGAAGTCCACGTTGCTGAGCCCACACATCACCTCCATCCCTGGCACCACAGACACTTTGCTGTAGGAAAGAGGACACTTTGTGTCTGGGGAAAGAGGCCAATTGGAATCCACAGAACGGGTCATCCTATCCACTTGATTACTAACGTCCTCCTCTGCTGAGGTCACCCTTTGGTGAGCATTCACATGGGACACAAATATTGTTACATTTTTTGCCCATCCAGAGAGGTCTATCCATACCTCTTCCCCAAATTCCTTTGTTGCCAATTTTCCAATCATATTCTTCCCAAGTCCCTGACCATCCACCTAAAACATTGGCCAGGGCCCACGGACTGGTATATAACCGCACATCTGGCCAGTCAGGTGCATTGCTCGAAGTTCTGCCCACTAGGAGCATTTCCTTCACCACGTCCTTCAGGGATGCCCCAGAGACAGGCCGTCGCGTTGCCGCTGTCCACCTGTGGTGCTGCCTGCAGATCGCGCAGAACCATCTCTAAACCAGGCCCAAGTCTTTTCTTCCCCTGGCAACTGATCATAGAGAATGCCCCACGAGGCCACAGGTGCAGGCTGGGGTAGAGAAGGCAGTGTAGCAAAGGTAGGGACCGTGGGAATTTGGGCCACTTCTTTGTGTAACTTATTGTGCCTTCAGGGCCTGCTTGGGCCTGGTTACGTATATACCACTTCCCTTGGATGATGGAGTGCTGCTGTGCACCCCCAACTTTATGGCTTGGTGGGTCAGATACCACCCAGTTTATGATGGGCAGCTCAAGTCGCATGGTAACCTCGTGGCCCACGGTTAAGCATTCAGCTTCTACGAAGGCCTGGTAGCCGCCCAACAGCTGTTTCTCGAAAGGAGAGTAGTCATCTGCAAAGATGGCAGAGCCTTGCTCTAAAATACTGTAGGGGCTTACCAAAGTCTCCAAACAGCATCCCTTCCTGCCACTGACACTTTCAAGCACCATTGGGTCTGCTGGATCATATGGCGCAAGTGGCAAGGCAGCTTGCATGACACCCTGGACCTGATCCAGAGCCTTCTCTGGTTCTGGGCCCTACTCAAATTAGTAGCTTTCTGAGTCACTTGGAATGGGCCAGAATAACCAACACTGGACCCCTAGATATTTCACTGAGATAGAAGACCCCTGAATTGTAGTTGGATTTATTCCCACCCCATACAAGTAGACACCTTATCAGTAAGTCTAGGGAAGTTGCTACTTCTTGCTCACTAGGTCCAATCAGCATAATGTCATCAGTGTAATGGACTAGTGTGATAGCTTGTGGAAGGAAAAGGTGGTCAAGATCCCTGCTAAATAAATGATGACATAGAGATGGAGAGTTAATAGATACCTAAAGTAGGATGGCAAAGGTGTACTGCAGCCCTCACAAGCTGAAAACAAACTGCATCTGGTGGGTCTTATGGACAGGGATGGAGAAAAACGCATTTGCCAGCTAAGTAGCTCCATACCAGGTAGCAGTGGAGATCTCAATTTGCTCAAGCAATGAAACCACATTAGTACAGCACCTGAAATTGAAATCACCACCTGGTCAAGCTTATGAAAATCCACTGTCATTCTCCAAGACCCATCTGTCTTCTGCACAGGCCAAATAGGCTAGTTTAATGGGGATATGCAGGAAATCACCACTCCTGCATGTTTCTAGTCCTTGATGGTGCCACTAATCTCTGAAATCCACTCAGGTATATGCAATGCTTTTGGTTTACTATTTTTCTAGATAGAGGCAGTTCTAATGGTTTCCATTTGGCCTTTCCTACCAAAATAACCCTCACTCCGCAGGTCAGGAAACTGATACGTCGTGGGGTCTGCCAGTTGCTGAATATGTCTCTCCTAATTTTGCCTTCCAGAACTGTGGACATAACCACAGGATGGGTCTGGGCACCCACTGGACCCAATGGAGACGGGCCTAAGCTAAAATTTCATTGATCACCAGACCTCCATAATCTCCTACTATAACTGATGGACCATAGTGACACTTTGGGTCTCTTGGAATCAGCATGAGTTCAAGGCCAGTGTCCAATAGTCCCCAAAAGGTTTCTCCCCCAATTCAAAATCACACTGATTAAAAAGGTGTAGGTCCCTTTCGGGAAGGCCAGGAAAAAGATTAACAGTATACATTTTGGGGAGTGTACCAAGGCATGGAGGACTCACACTTCCCTATTTCAAAACTTAGTCCAAAGCTACAGTTATCAAAACTATGTGGCACTAGCATAAGGATAGACACATAGATCAGTGGAGTAGAACTACGAGTCCAGAAATAAACCCATAGATCTATCCCATGGGTTGTAAACCCAAATGAGTTGAAAACAGGCGTTCAAGCAGAACCCTGCACAGGAATGTTCACCACAGCACTATGCCCAACAGGCACAAGGTGGAAGTCACCCAAATGTACATCAGCTGCTGAGCAGATACACAACATGTGTGGTCTAGCCACGCATTGGAATATTATTCAGCCAGGAAAAGGCATGAAGTGCTGATTGGTGCTACCGCATGGATGAACCCTAACGCAAACGTAAGTGAAAGCAGCCGGACACAAAAGGCCACCTATTTATTGTCTGCTTCCATCTCTAGGAAGTCTCCAGAGCAGGCAAATGTCTGTGCACAGGAAGCAGATGAGTGGTTG
Source organism: Balaenoptera musculus (assembly GCF_009873245.2). Classification (NCBI taxonomy): domain Eukaryota; kingdom Metazoa; phylum Chordata; class Mammalia; order Artiodactyla; family Balaenopteridae; genus Balaenoptera; species Balaenoptera musculus. The sequence goes on along the minus strand of NC_045806.1, from coordinate 128,403,947 downwards.
CCTGGGGACTATGGGGGGTGGGATGGGGTGGGGGACACTGCAGGAGGGGGCAGTGGGGAGTGACTGCCTGGCGGGTACAGGGGTTTCTCTTTGGGCTGGTGCCAACGTCTTGGAAGTAGATATATAGTCGTGATGGTGGCCCAGCACCGCCAGTGTATACTTGGTGCCCCTGGATGGTCCGCCATTAGCTGCCTTCTCCGTACAAAGTTCCCGTCCGGTGGACAGTGAGAGTTCCACCAAAGAGAGGGTCCAGCGAGCACGGCGAGCAGGGTCCTGCCAGCGCCATTTCTTTGCAGGCCCAGGACCCCGGCGGTGGGGGTGGGGGCGGGGTGAGGTGGGGTGGGGGAGGGGTTATGGGAAAGCAGTGACCTCACAGGGTCTACCTGTTACGGGGCGTGCTCCCCCCCCACCAATGAGGGCCCGGCCTGTGGTCGCTAGGATACGGAGTAGGGGCCTGAGAACACCGGTTGTCTTGAGATGTTGGGACCAGCAGGCACAACCGACCGCCCCTCATCCCAGCGCACCGCAGAGCGAGGCCGTCGCAGAAAGCTGCCCAACGGCCAGCATGCCGGGGAAGAGGGGCCGTGGAGGGTCACCCGGTCGCCGCTCCCGCACCGCCCGAGCCGAGCGGTCCTGCTCCGTGAGCCACATGGAGCGCCTCCTGCGGGAGGGCCACTACGCCCAGCGCCTGAGCTCATCCGCACCCGTCTCCCTAGGGGCCATCATCCAGTACCTGACGGCCAGGGTCCTGGAGCGGGCGGGCCATGAGGCCCAGAACAGCGGCCGGAGGCGCCTCACTCCGGAGCTGGTGGACGTGGCGGCCCGCAACAACGCGCTGCTCAGCGGCTTCTTCAGCACTAGCACCATCTCCCAGGCGGCCCCGGCCCAGCACTAGCTGCCCAGCGACACCTGGGTCCCCGGCCTCCGGGGGGGGGCGGGGCGGGGGGCGCGGCCGTCAGGCGCCAGGCCCGCTCACCGACCGACCGCACAGCCCGGGCAGCCCCGGCCTGCCCGCCCCCTTGGGCACAGTCATTGCGAGTCAATAAAGTGTTTCAAGAGACGCCCTGCGCGTGCTTCACTCACTTGGCGGGGGAGGTGGTGGTGGTGGGACACCCCTCGTCGGAGGGATGGAGGGCGGGGGTCTGGCCGGAGTTGGGGGGTGGGGGGGTGGAGTCGGGGGTGACAGACAGACAGGAGCGGTCTCTCACGGTGACAGTGCATGGGGTGGCCCTGGGTGGGAGAGGCTGGCTGCGGCGGGGGTGGGGGCGGACTGGGGCCTCGGGTGAGGCCGGACAACGGAAGGCTCCCCCGCTGGCTCTGCGCAAGTCGGAGCCAGGCCAAAGTCCCCAGAGGGACGGGGTTCCTTGCGGCGGCGCTCGACACCGTGAGGGCAGCGTCGTGATAGGGTGAAGGTGCCAAGGCGACCGACCGCCCTGGGTGCGGGATGCAGGGGTGGGTGGACAGAGCGCTTGGCATGGACTCCCATGGGGCAGGGGCTTTGACGGGAAGATGGAGGCGTGATGGGGATTGGGGTGGGCGGGACACAATCAACACAAAGGCAAAGTCGGAATTAGGGTCACGCGGGGTCAAGAGTTTTTGGTTGTGTTCCCCTAGAGATGCCAAGAGATGCCAAGAGATGCCCTGCTTGGCAACCTGCGTAAACAAGCTGTCACCTACCGGTTGGAGCCCTGGTCTGGGAAGATCCCACATGCCGCGGAGCAAGGAAGGCCGTGCGCCACAACTACTGAGCCTGTGCTCTAGAGCCCGAGAGCCACAACTACTGAAGCCCGCGCGCCTAGAAGCCGTGCTCCACAACGAGAAGCCACCGCAATGAGAAGCCCGCGCACGGCAAGGAAGAGTAGCCCCCGCGCGCCGCAACTAGAGAAAGCCCCTGCACAGAAACAAAGACCCAACACTGCCAAAAATAAATAAATAAAATAAATAAATTTTTTAAAAAAAGCTGTCACCTAGCAACAGGGGGCGCCCAGCCAGGCCCCGCCCCAGCACCCTTGGTCTGCTCACGGAACCCCGGACGGCGGGCCAGGCCCCGCCCCAGGGCCCTCGATTTGCATACGCCACCCGCAGCCAGTCCCGGACGGGCCTCCGCGCTTGCTCTTTTGTGTATCACCAGGAGGAGGAGAGCTCCGGGCGGCCGAGCCGGCGCGGTCGCGCGGTGGGCCGGAGCCCGACGCGGTGTGCGTCTCAGCCCGCCGCCGTCGCCCAGCACTTGCGCCCACTTGCGTCAGCGCGCCCGGAAATGCCTAGGCGGTGAACATGGCGGCTTCCGCGGCCGGCCTGGGCGGCGGTTCGGGCCCCGGGCCTGAGGCCGGGGACTTCCTGGCGCGCTACCGCCAGGTGTGCAACAAGCTGAAGAAGCGGTTCCTGCGGAAGCCGAACGTGGCGGAGGCCGGCGAGCAGTTCAGCCAGCTGGGGCGCGAGCTGCGCGCCCAGGAGTGCCTGCCGTACGCGGCCTGGTGCCAGCTGGCCGTGGCCCGCTGCCAGCAGGCGCTCTTCCACGGGCCCGGGGAGGCGCTGGCGCTGACCGAGGCCGCGCGCCTCTTCCTGCGGCAGGAGCGCGACGCGCGCCAGCGCTTGGCCTGCCCCGCCGCCTACGGGGAGCCGCTGCAGGCCGCCGCCGCCGCCCTGGGCGCCGCCGTGCGCCTGCACCTGGAGCTAGGCCAGCCGGCTGCCGCCGCCGCGCTCTGCCTCGAGCTGGCGGCCGCCCTGCGCGACCTGGGCCAGCCGGCCGCCGCCGCCGGCCACTTCCAACGCGCCGCGCAGCTGCAGCTGCCCCAGCTGCCCCTGGCCGCCCTGCAGGCGCTCGGCGACGCCGCGTCCTGCCAGCTGCTGGCGCGCGACTACAGCGGCGCCCTGGCGCTCTTCACGCGCATGCAGCGCCTGGCGCTGGAGCACGGCGCCCACCCGCTGCCGCCGCCGGGGCCGCAGCCCCCGCCGCAGCCCCCGCCGCAGCCGCAGCCCAAGCCGCCGGGGCCGCAGCCCGGGGCCGGCGCGGCCTCCGCCCCACCGCTCGCGCTGCTCCCGCCCGGCGCGGGCTCCGCGGCCGCGCCCTCCCCCGCCGCGCTGGGCGCCTTCGCCGACGTGCTGGTCCGCTGCGAGGTGTCCCGCGTGCTGCTGCTGCTGCTCCTGCAGCCGCCGCCCGCCAAGCTCCTGCCGGAGCACGCGCACACCCTGGAGAAGTACTCCTGGGAGGCCTTCGACGGCCACGGGCAGGACGGCAGCGGCCCGCTTCCCGAGGAGCTCTTCCTGCTGCTGCAGTCCTTGGTCATGGCCACCCACGAGAAGGACACGGAAGCCGTCAAGTCGCTGCAGGTGGAGATGTGGCCCCTGTTGAGCGCCGAGCAGAACCACCTCCTGCACCTCGTTCTGCAGGAAACCATCTCCCCGTCGGGCCAGGGGATCTGACGAGTCACTCCCAGCGACTCTGTGCCTGTCCCCGAACCTCACGCACCCGCCTGCGCGTTTACGGGGACACAAGAGGCGTTGACCCGGCGCTTCTGCCTTTGCAGTGTATCTTACCCCTGTTGCCACCAGAGGAATGCGGTTGACTACAAGTTACGTTGTTTCCACAATAGTGGCAGAAAAGAAACCATATGGTAGAATCGGAGTAGAGTCTCTGATTCTCTTCCCCAGAAACGGCAACAGAACCATGAGAGCCCCTTCCGCCCCCTTTCGTCTTCTGTTTTCACCCAACTGTCCCCACCCACCCCTCTTCCCCCGCAAGGCTCCCCTCCCCCCGCGTCCTTCTTTCCGACTGAGGATTAATTTGCACAGCTCTGGCTCGCTACTGAAGCTGCATGATTTTTTCACGGTGACTCTGATTGCTTAGCGTATTTCGATGTCCGCCTGCGTGACCGCCCAGTTCCCCCTGTGTCTCACGCGCCCCGTACGTGTTCGTGGGAATCACTGGATTCAGTACTAGGCTGTTGTCGCTACAGCCCTCGGTCCATGATAAAGCCATTCTGACCCTCCTAGCTTGTGGTTCGGATTTACCTCATCTATGAAATGGGAATCGCTTATCTCCCTGGCAGGAGGCGGCAAGCAGAAGCAGATAGCTCCCTTTTAGCTCCAAGATGGATTCGTTCATTCGAAGTGGACAGTGTGCCTATGAATCTACAGAGGTCATTTGCGATGTGGCCTTTCTCAGCTGCAGTGCGAATGTGTTCGGTGCAGAGCGGGGTGGGAGTGGGGGCGGGGTGAGGGCGGGGCGGGCTCCACGGCAGAGGTGTCAGCTGTGCATTGGAGTTTTCAGTTCTGGCTCCGTTTCGAGAGGTGCGGGTAGTCCACGTGGCAGCTTTCATTTGTAGTGCGGATCCTTCTACAAATCTTAGTTAACTCAAATGTGTAAAATCAGCACGCTGCTTTGGTATTGTGTGGTCGTGTGTGTGCCAGACTGTGCCCTTGTCCCCCAAAAGCAGGATGGCGTTCCATCTTTAAACACTACATTTCCAAGGCGTTTTGGTCCAGACGTTGCATGCAAACCGACTTAGCTGTTTTCTCTAATTCAATTTTATTTTCCTTAGTGTTGAGAGTGATGGTAGGAACTCTTCAGAATATAATCTGATTCTCATTCATTCGGCTTGGGAAAACGCATCCTTTAGGCTGAAGTTGTAGACAGCACTAATCTTTTGAGGTGAGATTTAAGGACACAGTTTGGGAACAGATCTTGGTTTTGTGTATTTGAGGGGGGGAGGGGGAATATGTGGAGTGTTGTCACTATGGGTTAAGTGTCCCCAAATGGATGGGACTTTTAGGGTATTCTTTTCTACTTCTGTTTCAGCAGTGTGGAAGCAGTGGCTAAGGAAGTGTAGGGGAGGCCCGTTTGGGACAGATTCGGCCACCCTTCCTGTGCTCTCACTTGGCTGCCGGGAAGGGTCTTTCCGAGCCCTAAAGGCCTAGTGCAGCTTGTTGCCGAAGTGGTAAGGGTGCTCGCTCCCTTGTGCTTTTGCTTTTTCTGGTACACTCTTGTCAGCCTGGGCTGCAGCCCTGGCCGCCTTCCTTACTGTCCTCGTGACAAGAATGCTTCGGAATTATGGGCTGTGGCTGGTGACAGCATTTGGGTTTGGGCGCAAGGAAAAGCCTCCTTAGACCTCTGGTCTGAACTCCTTGCTTTGAGGAGGTGGGGGGAGGGAGTACCAGAGAGCCTGGTATTGGGTATACGAGCAGTATTAGAGTTCTCCAGAGAAACAAAAACAACAGAATCAATCTCTCTCTCTCTCTGTCTCTCTCTCTCTCTCTCTCTATATATATATACATACATATATATATATGTAGTTATTCCATGATGTCAGTGTTTAACAGTACCTGTTTTAAAAGGTATATTTAAAAAATGAAATATATAGAATCTCATTACAGATCAGCCTTAACAGATGAACATTTGGATTGATTTTAATGGTAGGGAACACTAACTTTGTACCATAGTTAAGTAAAATGTTGTCCCCCCATAACTGTAATCTTCACATGAATAGACCTGTATTACAAAAATTATTATATTTTGTATTTCATCAATTTGTGGAAATTTTTAAATTCTCTTTTTGTATAGATACCTACATGATATTCTCAATTTTGCCTCTTGGCCCATCAAGTTTTAAATATTTACTTCTTACCTCTTTGCAGAAGATTGCCAACCCTGACAGAATTGGCAGCTCCTAGAGAATGAATACTAAAAATACGTCCAAAAAATCCCAGAATTCAGTAAAGTTACAGGATATAAATCTAACACACAGAAATCAGTAGCCTTCATATATATACACAATAACCTGTTAGAGGACATGATGGTAGAGAAAATGACCATTTACAGTAGCAGCAAGGAAGATGAAATATTTAGGAATAAACAACAAGAAATGTTCAAACCTGGACTAGAAAAAGCTTAAACACTCCTGAAAGACACAAATGAAAACTTCAACATACGGAAAGGCCTCCCTTGTTCTTGTTTAGGATGACTCAACACCATAAACATGTTAGTTCTCCATAAAGTAATTTATAAGTATATTGCAACTCCAATAAAAGTTCCAACAAGCTTTTTTAGGGACCTAGACATATTGATACTAAGTTCATATGAAAAAGCGAACAAGAAAGAATAGCCAGGAAAACACTAAAAAGGAAAAACTATGAGGGAAGAGTAGACTGACAAGGTATTAAAGTATACAATAAAGCATCCTTAAGTAAAACAGTGGGGTTGTGGTGTAGGAATAGGCAAACAGACCTCTGAAGTGAATAAAATGTCCAAAAATAGAGCCAGATAGATACATATGAAAATTTAGTGTAAGATAAAGATAGCATCTCAAGTCTCTAGAGAAAAGATGGACATTTTAATAAATGGTTCTGGGACAACTGGAAAGCTATTGAGAAAAAAAGTAGATCCATATCTCACACCATACACAAAAATAAACTCTAGATATATAGGGGTCTAAATATTTAAAAATATACCATACAAGTATCAGGAGAAAATATTACAAAATTTTTCTTTAGCCTTAGTGAAGGGAAATACTTTCTAACTATGACTTAAAATCAAATACAGCAAAATTAAAAATTGGTAAATTTGACTTCATAAAAATTTTTTTTAATTAAAAACCTTTACATGGTTAAAACACATAAAGTCAAAAGACAAACTGGGAAAAAATATTTACAACATATATTACAGGTTAATAGCTAATATTTCTAATTTATGAATATATATTCATTTATATCTTATACACATTTTTCCATTGAGATTTTGATCCTTTGTCCCATGTATGTATGTATGTGTGTGTGTGTGTGTGTATATGTGTATATATATATATACACATATACACACACACACACACACACACATATATATGCTTATCTCTATAGAAGAAACACAGAAAGGTAAACAAGAAACAAATAAAATTGGTTAGCTACAAGGGGTGAAAAGATTTTTATAGTGTTGACTTTTGTAATCATGTTAATGTTTTACATATTAAAAAGATAAAGTAAAATCAACAATGATAGGAGAACAATAATCCTAAAACAAACCAAAAAGACGAACTCAACTATACTTCAAATAATTAACAAACACTTGCAAGGAGAAAAGAAAAAAACGCATGCCTGTATTTTTTAATGCAATTCTTTGCCTATATAGTCTCAACCTGAAAAGAACTCAGAACATCAGTAATATCTTGAACCATTCTTAGCAGGCTTGCTCTTTGAAGGGATATGGGAATAGCAATTCTGAAACATTCGTGTTTTTTTTTAATTGTGAAGAAAAAAGACTGTACTGATGAACATGTTTGAAGTTGGGCACAGTAGTTGCCAAGGGAAGAAAGTGAAAGTCTATAAACAAGTCACAGTATATTTTTCAAAAGAGTAATACATTAAAATTTCTTAGTGAGATTTTAAACTTTTAGAATATGTGAAATGAATGTCTACTGCAAACAGAAAACAGAGAAACACCTATCAAGAAAATCTATAAAAATTTTATAAAGCAGAAATCTGTAGTATTTGAACCAAGACCACTCCCTCCCTTCCCACCCACCCCCCACCCCACTCATCGCTCCACTCCAGACTGCTGTAGCTTTCTCTTCCCTCCAGAGGGCTTTCTTCCTGGGAGGAGCAGTATATCAACATTTCTCATCCTGACCCCAACTATGTGTTGCTGAGGCTGAGTCCCAGGCAAGTGTGGTTGAGAAGTGGCAGTTCCCCTCTTCCACTCAGCCCCCACTTACCAGACTGAGGCTCTACGTTGGGTGCAGTGTGTTGAGAAGACCGGGGTCCTGATCATCTTGCTCTTTCCCTGGCTTATGAGTTGGTGGTTCCACTTCAGGCTGATGCCCCCTTCCAAATGTTCAACTCCTAGAGCAGGAGTGTCACTCAGAAAGAAGCTGGCCATTGTCCCCAACCCCAGTTCCAGAGCCCTGGCTCAGAGATTTTGCCCAAAGGGAGGAGCAGACCATAAAACAGCTAGCTCCTAATGTCTTGCCAAAGGAACTGATTTTATTTACAAGAGAGCATGGAGAAGTTCAAACCTAAGGACACCCTCAAGAACAGTGGAGGTTGTAGTGAAAGGCACTGGGTAGAAACTTGTGGATTTAATGAAAATACAGACTATCAGCCAGGTAGGAGCCTTCCTGGGGTCAGAACAAATATCAAGCATGAACCTCAGAAACTATTCTTCAAAGGAGCTGCAATGTGATGATTGAATTAGTTTGAAGACCAATTTATGCTCCCAAGGCTTTGATGAAAACAGTATATTATCAGCTGGCAATTTGTGGAGTTTAACAGCTGGATGTGGTCAGGCAAAGAGAGTCCTGCCAATATTACTGTCATTCCAGGGTAAAACATCATGGGGGCAAGGGGACAGACTTCACTAATATAGTCCAGCTAGTCACTAAAGAAGAAGAAGAAGAAGAATTAACAATAACCAACCCTGGGGTGGGGAGTGGACCAACAGTCAGACTTACTACAATATATTGTCTAAAATGTCTAGTTTCCAACAAAAAAAATTATGAGACATGCAAAGAAACAAAGTATGATTCAAACACTGGGGGGGGAAAGTAGGCAACAGAAACTGCCCGTGATAGCAAGTAGCTGTCAGATCTAACAGAAAAAGACTTCAAAGTAGTCATTACAAATATGTTCACAGAACTAAAGGAAAGCATGGTTAAAAAAGTAAAGGTCCTTGGGGCTTCCCTGGTGGTGCAGTGGTTGGGAATCCGCCTGCCAATTCAGGGGACACGGGTTCGAGCCCTGGTCCGGGAAGGTCCCACATGCCACGGAGCAACTACGCCCGTGCGCCACAGCTACTGAGCCTGCGCTCTAGAGCCCGCAAGCCAAACTACTGAGGCCTGCGAGCCACAACTACGGGGGTCCGTGTGCCTAGAGCCCGTGCCCCACAACAGGAGAAGCCACCACAATGAGAAGCCCACACACCCTAACAAAGAGCGGCCCCCGCTCGCCGCAACTAGAGAAAGCCTGCGCGCAGCAATGGAGACCCAACACAGCCAAAATAAATAGATAAATAAATTTATAAAAAAAAAAAAAAAAAGTAAAGGTCCATACGATGGCAATGTCACATCAAATATAGAATATCAATACAGAGATAGAAAAAAGAACCAAAAGGAAATTCTGGAGTTGAAAAGTACAATAACTGAAATAAATAATTCACTAGATGGGTTCAACAGATTTCAACTAGCAGAAGAAAGAATTAGAAAATTTGAAGACAGTTCAATAGAGAGTATGCAAGCTGAAAATGAGTCAAAAAGAATGAAGAAAAATGAACAGAGCCTCAGAGAAATGTGGGACACCATCAAGTGCACCGACACAGGTGTAATGAGAATACCAGAAGAGAGAAGAGAGTAGAAAAAATGTCCAAAAAATATCAGAAAACTTCCTAAATTTATTGAAAAACAATAACCCACACATCCCAAGAAACTCAATGAACTAGCAGGATAAAGATAATGAGATTCGCAAACAGATGCATCATAGTAAAAATTCTGAAAATCAAAGAAATGATAAAAGTGAAAGAGAAAATCTTGAATGTAACAAGAAAAAAAATGACTCACTTAAAAGGGAACACCAATAAGATTAACAGTCAAGGACTTCCCTGGTGGTGCAATGGTTAAGAATCTGCCTACCAATGCAGGGGACACGGGCTCAATCCCTGGTCCGGGAAGATCCCACATGCCGCGGAGCAACTTAGCTCATGTGCCACAACTACTGAGCCTGCACTCTAGAGACCGCGAGCCACAACTACTAAAGCCCACAAGCTCTAGGGCCCGCATGCCACAAGAGAAGCCAACGCAATGAGAAGCCCACACACCGCAACAAAGAGTAGCCCCCACTCGCCGCAACTAGAGAAAGCCCGTGCACAGCAATGAAGACCCAAAGCAGCCAAAAAATAATATAATTAATTAATTAATTAATTAATTAATTTTTAAAAAGATTAACAGTCAACTTCTCAAAAGAAACAATGCAGGGGAGGGGCAAGATAGGAGTAGGGGATTAAGAGGTACAAACTACTATGTATAAAATAAGTAAGCTGCAAGGATATATTATACAACACAGGGAATATAGCCAAAATCTTATGATAACTATAAATAGAATATAATCTTTAAAAATTGTGAATCACTGTGTTGTACACCTGGAACTTATATAATACTGTACATCAACTATACCTCAGTAAAATAAAGAATGAAAATGGTAAGAAAAGAAAATGCATCGGGATAACATATTCAAAATGATAAAGAAAAAAATGTAAACCAAGAATCCTATATTCAGCAAATCTTTCAAAAAAGGAAAGGAGATAAAGACAAGATAAACAAACAAGCAATGACTGAATTTGTTGCAGACCTGCCTTACAAGAAATACTGAAGGAAGTTCTTCAAAATGAAAGTGACTGCAGATGGCAATTCAAACAAACACACACACACAGACACACACAAAAAAACAGCACCAGTAAAGGTGTTTATGTAATTATAAAAGTGCATAAATGTATATTTTTCTCCTTTTTTTGAACTGATTTTTTTTAATGTATAAAATAATATGTATATGGTGTACTGTTGGGCCTATAACATAAAATGTAATATACTTGCCAAAAGCAGTGCAAAAGAAGTGACTGGGAGTCAAGCTATATTGGGCTAAGGAAATGACTACAGATGGCAAAGCAATAATTATAACAATGTATTGTTGGATTTGTAATATTAATGGACATAATAGGCATAATAGTAATATTAAAAGGGAGAAAAGGGAATGGAGCTCTATAGGAGTCATGTTTCTATATATTATATAGAATATATATATATGGAATAAGGTAGTATACATCTGAAGGTGATTCTGATAAATTAAGAAATATTTGGTAAACCCTAGAGCAACCACTAAAAAAAAAAACCTCAAAAATATATTTTAAAAAATCATTTAAAAACTTCAAATGCTACATTATAAAATATTCACTTAATGCAAAAAAAAAAGGTAATAAAGGAGAAAGAGGAATAAAAAAACCCCATAAGTTATATAAAAAGGAAAGAAATAAAATGGCAGATGTTGAAGAGTGGCCCCCGCTTGCCGCAACTAGAGAAAGCCCTTGCATAGAAACAAAGACCCAACACAGCCAAAAATAAATAAATTAATTTAAAAAAAAAAAAAAGGAAAAAAAAAATGGCAGATGTAAATCAACTATAACAATGATAACAATACTAACAGTCCAGGAAAAAAGCAGAGACTGTGAGATTGGATAAAATAACATGATAAACTGTATGCCGTCTACAGGAGACATACTTAATATTCCACAATACAAATTGATTGAAAGTAAAAATATGGAAATATATTATGCAAACAGCAACCACAAGAAAGCTGAAGTGGCTATACTAATATCAGACAAAATAGACTTCAAAACAAAAGAAAAGTTACTGGAGACAAAGAAGAACATTTCATAATGATAAAAGGGTCAATTCATTCTTATTACAAATATATATGCATTGAAAAACAGAAATCCAAAATATATGGGGCAAAAACTGATAGAATTGAAGTGAGAAATAGTTGTACAATAATAGTTGAAGACTTTATACTACACTTTCATTAATGGATAGGACAACTATACAGAAGATCAACAAGAAAACAGGAGACTTGGCCCACACTAAAAACCAATTAGACCTAATTCACATATATAGAACACTCCACCCAAAAGCAGAATATACATTTTTCTCAAGTGCACATGGAGAGCATTCTCCAAAATAGACCATATACTATGCCATAAAGCAAACCTTAAGAATTTTAAAAAGATACAAATGATACAAAGAATGCTCTCTGACCACAAGAAATAAAATTACAAGTAAATAGCAGGAAAAATGTGGAAAACTCACAAATATATAGAAATTAAACAAAACACTCCTAAGTAACAAATGGGTCAAAGGAGATATCATAAAATAATTTGAGACAAATGAAAATGAAGATACCAATATCAAAACTTATAGGATGCAGATAAAGCAGTGCTCAAAGGGAAATTGATAACTGTAAATGCCTATATTTAGAGAAAAGGAAGATCTCAAATCGATAACCTAACTTTACACCTTAAGGAACTGGAAAAAGATGAACAAACTAAATCACACAGAAGGAATGAAATACTTGAGATTAGAGCAGAGATATATGAAATGGAGAGCAAATTAAAAAATAGAATAAACAAAACCAAAAGTTGGTTCTTTGAAAACAAAATTGACAAATCTTTAGCTAGATTGACCAAGAAGAAAAAGAAGACTCAAATCACTAGAATCATAAATGAAAGAAGGGACATTACTACTGACCTTACAAAATTTTAAAGGAATACATAGTATTCCTTTATAAGGAATACTATGAACAATTGTATGCCAACAAATTGGATAACTTAGATGAAATGGAGACATTTCTACCAAGATACAAACTACTGAAACTGACTCAAGAAGAAATAGACAATTTGAATAGAGCTATAACAAGTGAAGAAATTGAATTAGTAATCAAAACACTACCCACAGAGAAAAGCCCAGACCCAGATGGCTTCACTGCTAAATTCTAGCAGACATTTAAAGAAGAATTAATACCAGTTCTTCACAAACTCTTCCAAAAAGCAGAAAAGGAAAGAATGCTTCTCAGCTCATTTTATGAGGCCAATATTACCCTGATACTAAAACCAGAAGAGGACATTGCAATAAAAGAAAACTATAGACCAATAAATGTCATGCATATGAATGACAATATCCTCAAAAATACTAGAAATCAAATCCAAAAACATATTTTTAAAATTATACACCATGATCAAGTAGGATTTATACCAGGAATGCAAGGTTAACTCAATATCCAAAAATCAATTAATGTAATACATTATACCAAATAGAATAAAAACAAATCACATGATCATCTCGAAGATGCAGAAAAACCATTTGACCACATCTTAAAGAATACACTAAAAAAATCGGGAATTCCCTGGCGGTCCAGTGGTTAGGACTCAGCGCTTTCACTTCCAGGGCCTGCGTTTGATCCCTGGTCGGGGAACTAAGATCCTGCAAAGCTGCGTGGTGCGGCCAAAAAAAAAAAAAAAAGTTGAAAAATATAAAATCAATTATATTTTTATACACTTGCAATGAACAATCTGAAAATGAAATTAAGAAAACAATTCACTCACAATAGCATCAAAAATAATAAAATACTTAGGAATAACTTAGCTAAAGAAGTGTAAGACTTGTAAACTGAAAACTACAAAGCATTGTTGAAAGAAATTTTAAAAGACCTAAATATATGGAAAGATAGTCTATGTTCAAGGATTTGAAGACTTAATTTTGTTCAGATGGCAGTATTCCCGAAACTGATCTACAGATTTAATGAAATCTCAATCAATATCATAGCTGCCTTATATGCAGAAATTGACAAGCAGATCTTAAAATTCATATGAAATTGAAAGGGGCCCCAAGTAGCCAAAAACAATCTTGGAAAAAAAGAGCACAGTAGGAGGACTCATGCTTCCCGATTTCTAAACTTACTACAAAGCTACAACAGTCAAGACAATGTGATACTGGAAGAAGACTAGACATAGACCGATGGAATAAAATTGAGAGTCCAGAATTAAACCAGTCTATGGTCAACTGATTTTCAACAAGGATGCCAAAATCATTCAATGGGGAAAGAGGGACTTCCCTGGTGGTCCAGTTGTTAAGAATCCACCTTCCAATGCAGGGGATGCAGGTTCGACCCCTGGTCAGGGAACTAAGATCCCACATGCCGCAGGGCAACTAAGCCCACCCACGGCAACCACTGAGCACATGGGTCACAACTAGAGAGAAGCCTGCGCGCAGCAAGGAGGAGCCCGCAGGCCGCAACGAAGATCCCGAGTGCTGCAACTAAGACCCGACGCAGCCAAAAATAAGATAAATAAATATTTTTTTTTTAATGGGGAAAGAATAGTCTCTCCAACAAATGGTGCTTGAACAAGTAGATATCCACATGCAAAAGAAGGCAGCTGGACCCCTACCTCACGGCATATATAAAAATTATCATAAAATGAATCACAGACCTAAATGTATGAGCTAAAACTACAAAACTCTTAGAAGAATACATAGGAGTAAATCTTCATGAACTTGAATTTGGCAAAGTATTCTTAGACATGACACCAGAAGCACAAGCAACAAAAGAAAAAACAGACAATCTTTACTTCATCAAAATTTAAAACTTTGCACTTCAAAGGACACCCTTAAGAAAGTTCAAAAAGGACACACAGAATGGGAGGAAATATTTACAAGTCACATATCTGATAAGAGACTTGCACCTACAATATGTAAAGAACTCTTACAACTCAGTAATAAAAAGACAAATAATCCAGTTTTTAAATGGGCAAAGGGGGACTTCCCTGGTGATCCAGTGGTTAGAACTCTGAGCTCTCACTGCCAGGGGCCCAGGTTCAATCAATCCCTGGTTGGGGAACTAAGATCCCAAAAGCCACTCGGCGGCCAAAAAAAAAAAAGGCAAAGGACCTGAGCCTACCTTTCTCCAAGGAGGATATGCAAATGGCCAATAAGAATGTGAAAATATGCACATTGTCATCAGTCATCAGGGAAATGCAAATCAAAACCACAATGAGATACCACTTCATACCCACTAGGATGTTTGGAATCAAAAAGTCAGAAAATAACAAGTGTTGGAAAAGCTATGGAGAAATCAGAACCCTCATACACTGCTGGTAGGAATGTAAAATGGTGCAGCCACTGTGGAAAACAGTCTGGAATTTCTTCAAAGGATGTAACATATAGTTACCATAGGTCACAGGAATTCTACTCCTAGGTTTAAACCCAAAAGAGTTCAAAGTACGTGTTCAAACAAAAACTTGTACACAAATGTTCATAGCAGCATTATTCATAATAGCCAAAAGACGGAAACAACCCAAATGTCCATCAACAGATAAATGGATAAACAAAATGTGTTATGTCACCCAATGGAATAGTATTCAGTTATATAAAGGAATGAAGTCCTGATACATGTTACAATGTGGATGAACTCTAAAACATCATGGTAAGTGAAAGAAGCCAGTTACAAAAGTCTACATATTCTATGATTCCATTTATTTTTAATGACATCAGATTGGCAAGAATTAAGAAAGAATATCATATATGATGCTTGAAGTAATGCCAAAAAATGGTCTTTTCACATCTTGCTGACTAGAATTTAAATTGCTCAGTATGTTTGCAAAGTATAATGCCCATATATATAACATTTAAAATATTCATACTCTTTGACTTCCTGGTCTTTCTTATTAAGACTCTATTTCATAGAAATAATGTATGTGTGACTATACTTAAGAGAATATGGCAGCATTGTTATGGCAAAAGGAAAATAGTTGGAAATGGAGAGATGCCAATGATTCTTTATTAATTGCAAAAAGCAAGTGTCAGAGTAATGGTCCAGTTCGATCATATTTTTGTAAAATCAAACAGCAGTAAATGTGTATATGTATATATATTTTCATAGAAATACACGTGGAAGAATATATAACAAACTGTTAATATCTTGGGGAGGTAGGGGGCAGATAATAATAGACTTTCCTTTTTTGTATATTTTTGTATTGTTTCGTTAGTTTTAATGAAGAGGTGTTACTTTTGCAATTTGAAAGATAGAGAAAATTTTTAATTAAGAAGAGGAATTAGAAAGGAAGGGAACGAGCTGTTTTCCCGGCCATTTCTGTGTGCGCTCCTCTTACAGACAGTGCGGTCCTGAGCGTCGCCTCTACGTGGAGGATTACAGTAACCCTGTAGTCGGTGATGAGTCAGAGTGCGTGGTGCTGATGCTGCTGCCATTTCATCACCTCTGCGAGCGCAGCATCCGTCCCTCCTCTCTCCCTGCGCCTGGGCCTACCTCGCCTCAGGCTCCCAGGCCAACGATGCGCTCGTGGCCGATCTAGATCAGGACCGAGCCGCGCTCTCTGAGGCCTCGGCCGGGCGCCCCCATCTCGCCGCCCACGGCCCGGGCCGAGGAGACCTGCCGAGCCCCGGCCATGGAGGCCATCTGGCTGTACCAGTTCCGGCTCATTGTCATCGGGGATTCCACGGTGGGCAAGTCCTGTCTGATCCGCCGCTTCACCGAGGGCCGCTTTGCCCAGGTTTCGGACCCCACGGTGGGGGTGGATTTTTTCTCCCGTCTGGTGGAGATCGAGCCAGGAAAACGCATCAAGCTCCAGATCTGGGATACCGCAGGTCAAGAGAGGTTCAGGTGGGAGCGCAGCCCGGGCCCGCGAGCAGTGGGAGGGTCTTCGGGGCTTGCACCGTCCCTGGGGAAAGAGGACTTCCTGGCCCTGGTCGCCGCCCTTAGGGAAGATACCGAGGGTCTGAGAGTTTCTGCTCAAGCCCACCTTCAGGTAGCTGGGAGTTCAGTGCAGGGAAAGATGCACCCTGGCAGGGAAGGCCAGTCAATAATACATACTGCTGGCACCACAACTGCACCAACCTGCCCCTTGGTGGCTAATAAAGGAGCTGGAGTTGATCACTGTAATTCATCAATTTCAGTCCCTATACTACATTTCGAAAATGTTCCCAGGTCATCCTAATGTAACTGACAGATATAGATAGATGATGTAGAGATAGAGATATAGATAGCTAGATATAGATATATAGATATAAACATAGATACTATATAGAACTATAGATATATATATGAAATAGACACTGATGATTGATGCCTTCTTGCAACCAGCAGACATTGAATGATCATCCACTATATGCCAGACACTGCACTGTTTCCGGGAAAACAGCCTGAGGAAACTCCTGCAAGGGGATGCCATGTAAACAAAACAGACATAGGCATTTCCCTCTTAGAATGTCTGTGCTAGCATACTGGGGGCAAAATAGACCAGCAATTACACAAAAGAGTGCCTTGTTCATATTTGTATGCCCACGGCCTACCAGAACGCTTAGCACATATTGAGTACTCAATGAACAGGTTTAATTTTCTCTTACAACCCTTTGGTGGCCCTTGTAGTATGTATCATTTGTAATTATACGTATGAACACAGATGAGGGAAGGCTAAGTGGAGAAGATGAGGCCTGATGAGTGTGATACCCAAGCAAAACAGGAAAAGCCCAGGGCAAGGAAGCAGCATGTGTGAAGACAGAAGTGAGGGAGAGCAGTGTACACAGAAAACTTTGAGCTACAGTCATGCCAAGCAGCAGGAACTAGATCAAGAGGGCTCAATAGCTCATGTTTAGGATCGTTTCTTCATTTAGCTATCGAACACTAATCAAGCGTAGAAGATGCTGCTTAGGTGGTTGAAGAGGGGTGGGGAGAAAAAATTTCAAATATCCTTGTTCAGGTTCACTTTGAACTTGTGATTGCATTTCTCATATTATAATTGAAGAAAGGTATCTTTTATGCTTATTGGAATTTCTTTCTGTATGAACAGCCTTTTCCTATCCACTGATTATTATTTATTGGGTGATAGTGATTTCTAACAGCTCTTTATATATTAAGAACATTAATCCTTTTCTGTCATGGATATTGTAAACTATTTTCCCAGTTTTTCATTTGTCTTTTAACTTTAAGAAAATTTTTTGATGTATGGGAGGTTTTAATTTTTATGTAGCCTTGTGTTGTATTTATAAAGAAAGGGCTTTGCTACTTTCTAAATAGTCACAAACCATTAATGTAATCATGTATTTTAGAGTTTTGACTACAGCTTGCCTATTGATTTCTTGAACCAAGCTGTTCATGAATCACAATCTTTGTTCATGTTGAATTTTCTGGTACACCTACCATTCTCCATGAATCTTCAACCATAAGGGAATTAGAAATGCTTTCAGTCCTTACGGCCGATTTGCCTGGTTCTGGAGACAAACTCAATTTGTAAGGTTTGTTCTTACCATCATCTAGCTTGGACTTTAATTCCCCGGACATTGTTTATTCTGTTACCACTGGGCCATTTGCCCTAAGCCTTAAGCTATTGAGTCCCTCGTTGTTGATCTTCATCCAAGGAGACAGAAAAACTAAAGATAAACATAGATCAAAAAGCACAGTAGTCTAAAGCAAGTGATTGTACAAGCAAGAAGTTCTACAATGTCTAATATGCTCTGAGAAAAGTACCATAATGCGTACTGAAAATGAAGCTCCTCAAACCAAGGAGCGAAAATGCACGAGGTTTCTTCTGCTTAAGAAGCACAGAAAATGTATAATAGGTTTTAGAAACATTCTAAAGCATTCTACAATGCTTTAAATAAATCATAGCATTTTAAGGGGAAGCTTTGGCTATTTGGGCAGTTTTTCCCAGCCTGTGGCTCCCAAGCCAGCCTCTTCGAAATGTGTCAGGGAGTGGGGCCAGCAGACACTTGGCTCAAGGCCTTTGCAGACCATCCCTCTTTTTCCTATTCCCACATGGCCTGGAAAATAAAAAACAAAATTATGTTCCTCCTCACAGAAGAGACTGAGGACCCCTGTTAGATTAAAATAAAAATATAATAATAGACAAACGTGGTAATGATAAATGGGAAAAAATGGAGTATATTGTAATATACCTATATACTTATAAGCATTTTCTGTCAACTATCGTAAATTCATTCTTATTTTTTAGAAAATTCTTTTCCAACTACTATAATTTGTAATGAGTTCTCCAGGTCACAGAATACTTTAACATCCATTATTTCATTTGCCTCATGATAACCTGTTACTTAGGTATCCCACTGAACAGAAGAGGAAGTCTCATTCAGCTATTCAGATGTGGGCATGGAGAGTTAACTGTGGCGCTTGCCTAAATCGAGGGAAAATGCCTGTATGTCCATGAGCATTCGTTTCTAGAAGATTCCATCTCAAAGTTTTGCTCAATTGAGAATTCATATATCATTATTATTATGGAATGACATTTGTATTCCTTTGTTAAAAAAAGAAAACAATTTTCACCAAAGGACTATGTCACTAACCAGAGACAACAGAATACACTGAGTTCATTGAAGTGCAGGAGTTTGGGCATGGCCTTCATTCTTTACTTCTTTCTTGTGTTGTAGATCCATCACGCGTGCCTACTACAGGAACTCAGTAGGTGGTCTGCTCTTATTTGACATTACCAACCGCAGGTCCTTCCAGAATGTCCATGAGTGGTTAGAAGAGACCAAAGTACACGTTCAGCCCTACCAAATTGTATTTGTTCTCGTGGGTCACAAGTGTGACCTGGATACACAGAGGCAAGTGACTCGCCACGAGGCAGAGAAACTGGCTGCTGCATACGGCATGAAGTACATTGAAACGTCAGCCCGAGATGCCATTAATGTGGAGAAAGCCTTCACAGACCTGACAAGAGACATATACGAGCTGGTTAAAAGGGGGGATATTACCATCCAGGAGGGCTGGGAAGGGGTGAAGAGTGGATTTGTACCAAACGTGGTTCACTCTTCAGAAGAGGTTGTCAAATCAGAGAGAAGGTGTTTGTGCTAGTCAGCCCTTTTATCTCCAAAACATGCTCTCCCACCTGAACTTAAAAGTGACCAAAATGAATAGAATCATCGTGCGACTGAAGAGAACTCAACCTCCATATTGGATACCAAGTGAGCCTGCTCCCCAAGGGGCCCTTGGACAGGTGATGGGCGGGTGGGTGGGGGAGCCTGGGTGCTGGAACTGGCACTGTTTTGTGGCCCATGCTGGGCAGTGGCCGCTCTGTGTGCCCTTTGTGGACCGCATGTCAAGGAACTGAGGTCTGGGGAGCTAGGCCCCAGAAAAGTACACCCACAGTCAGGACAACTATTTCTTGGTATTTCAGCTCATTCATAGGTCACGATCATAAAGAAATATGTAAAGGGGAGAAAAGTATCACATTGGGAACAATTAGCCAACCTAAAAAAGAGTACGAGATCAGCTTAATCAGTGAGAATATCCTGCACTAAACATATGTGCTGGGTTTGGTTATAAGGTACCAATTAGCTTCTAAACAACTCATGTGTAAAATGAGGGGTGTGGACCAGCCTTTTGCTAAGACCCTTTCAAGGCCTGGTGTTCTAGTGAAAACGGTGTGAATGTGGAAAAGGGAGGCTCTTTACACACTGTTATTGTCACACTTGAAAAAATGTACAGCCTTGTGAAAGAATAACCAGCTGTGTGTAAGAAATTGTCCCACGCAAATTACCGTGTAAGTAGAAGAGAGAAACACTGTAACTCCCATGCCCTCCTTCCCCTCTGACCACGCCTGGGGTTTCACTGCATTGGCGACTGCAATCTGAAGGTAAACACCTGCTCAACAGGAGGTGCGGTAAGCCTTACAGACACATTACAGTTCATCGGCCTACCTATTTGATCATCGTAGCAAGCCGTTAGGGTTTCTTCCCCAGTTTACGAAAAAATTAACTGAGGGGCAGGAGAGTCACTTGACCCCTGGTTCTTGTTTCACCGCATCATCCTGCTGTCAGATGAATAAACTGTTATTAATTTGTTTACTTTGGAAGTGATATGACTGTAAATAAATATTCTCTACATGTTAGGATATGTTTCCTTATTGATTACAACTCAGCTATAATCCTGAGGGAACCCGGGCATGAGTCAAAGGTAAAGCCCATTCAGGTATTATTGACAAGAGGATTTTACACAAGTGAATAACTGCACAGTGAAAACACGTTGGAACTGTTCGGGCTATAAATGTTCTTATCACTGAAACACAGTGGATATATTATTGAAAGGAACCAAATACGGCAATGGGGAGTGGGATGGGGTTAAAATACTCACCTCACAATGACCTTGGCCACTTGTTTGCCTTATGCCCACCCTGGGTTCCTGTCTACCCTAGAAAGTCAGCTCTCAATTCTCAGGTGAACAGGCAGCTAACTGCATCAGAAACTTGGAATGGTTGGCTTGAGGTTCCATTATCTTCTTGAAGAGACGTGATGCTTTAAATGATTTTTTTGAATTGTAGCCAGTTCAGCTAGGCAAAAGCCATACTTTTCACAGTAAGAAAATAATTCTGATTAGAGTCAGCTTTCTCATATCCATTGTGATAGGAAAGCCTGAGGATGGTAAATTGCTTTGAAATACGGTACTGAACTTCAGGATGGATGTAACCAAATCTGAAATTTGGGGGATTTACTTCAGCCGGAATAAAGAAGTCAGATCATGAAAATTATGGAAACAAACCACCTTGGACCTACGTGCAGCATCAACCCCAAGTGACCCAGTCATCGTCTCTTCCTTCGTTTAGCATGACCTGGCTTGGGTGGAGTAATTAAGTTGCCAGCTTTGTGGTTGTAGAAGACAAACAAAAGATAGTAAATTGGGTTAACACAAAGTTTCATCAACTACTATACTTAATTATGTTTAGAAGATTCTGAAAGCAAGATTATCCAGTGGATAAATGAGAGTTGACTGGATTCTGTCAGTTCAAAAAAAAGGATAGAAACAAAACTCTCTACCGTTTTCTTGACTTAAATACATCATATGTATACTTTTCCCATTCCTTGCATTTTTTAGGCAGGTTTAAAAATTCTCAGCATAGATCCAGCAGAAGTGGCTGAGCTTAATTGCTTAAACAAGTTCTAGAACTTTCAAACTCATTTTAGTAGAATTCAGTGCTGTTGTCACTGCAATAACTGGGTTTTAGAAAATGTGTGAAAAAAATCAGGTGTTAATACAATATTAAGGATAAAGCTTTAGAAGCTATTTTATTACATAGGTGAAGACAAGGTAAACTAACTTGTAACAAAGACCACAACTGCATGTTGGATTAGATTGTCTCATATTCCAGAATAAAATGTACTGTATACTTTTCCTCACTTTGTTGTGCACTGTAATGAAATGTGAAAAAGATGTTTTCTTTAGCTGTATGTGAATGAAAATATGCTTGTATTTAGTAAAATGGTTGATTATGTGACTGTGAGATTCCAAGTGTGTGTTGTAGCTGTTTCCAGAGGAGTCTGTCACTACAGTGTAGCAACCACTACAAAGAACATCAGTTAGCTGTGACATACGCTATGCACAACAGTATCTTAAAGCCAGAAAGTTATATGATCATCATGTTGAAAGTCACAGAGACCTCACTAATGCCTGGAAATCCCATACCACTTTTGGAAACATCAGTTCTGTCAAGTCTAAATCTGAATCAATGCAATTTTTAGTCAAGGATCTTTTTATTTAAATTTTAACCATTTTTAAAATTAAATTTATTTATTTATTTATTTTTTTTTTAATTTTTGCCTGCATTGGGTCTTTGTTGCTGCGCGCAGGCTTTCTCTAGCTGCGGTGAGCAGGGGCTACTCTTCGTTGCAGTGCGTGGGCTTCTCACTGCGGTGGCTTCTCTTGTTGCGGAGCACGGGCTCTAGGCACGTGGGCTTCAGTAGTTGTGGCTCGTGGGCTCAGTAGTTGTGGCACATGGGCTCAGTAGTTGTGGCTCGTGGCTCTAGAGCACAGGCTCAGTAGTTGTAGCTCACGGGCTTAGTTGCTCCACGGCATGTGGGATCTTCCTGGACCAGGGCTCGAACCTGTGTCCCCTGCACTGGCAGGCAGATTCTTAACCACTGTGCCACCAGGGAAGCCCTTAACCATTTTTATTAAATAGCTCCTAAAATTTTTTTGTTTTTTAATTGAAGTATAGTTAACTTACAATATATTCATTTCAGATGTACAAAATAGTGATTCAGTGTTCTTATAAATTATACTCCATTTAAAGTTATTCCAAAATATTGGCTATATTCCCTGTGCTGTACAATATATTCTTGTAGCTACTTTATTTTATACATAGTAGTTTGTACCTCTTAATCCTCTACCCCTATCTTGCCCCTCCCCCTTCCCTGTCCTCACTGCTAACCACTGGTTTGTTCTCCATATCTGTGAGTCTGCTTCTGTTTTGTTATATTCAGCAGTTTATTGTATTTCTTAGATTCCATATATAGGTGATGTAATATTTGTCTTTCTCTGTCTGACTTACTTCACTTAGTATGATAATCTCTAGGTCCATCCATGTTCCTGCAAATGAAAATATTTCATTCTTTTTTTACGGCCGAGTAATATTCCATTATATATATATACACCACATTTTATACATATATATATATACACACACACCCCATTATATATATATATATATACACACACACACACACACACCACATCTTCTTTATCCATTCATCTGTTGATGGACATTTAGGTTGCTTCCATGTTTGACTACTGTAAATAGTGCTGCTGTGAACATTGGGTGCATGTATATTTTTGAATTAGAGTTTTTGTTTTCTTCAGATAGAGGCCAGGTAGCTTATTACAATTGTTGTCTTCCCTGGAAAGTCTTCTTTTCTCCAGGCTAAATTGCCCCAGTCTTTTCAAGTCCTACTAAGGTGTGCTCTTTGCGTCAGGATCACTTGGAGCATACAAACATTGCCTGGGGTTTATAGTACATATTTTGGGGAGGGTAAAAAAAAGGGGGGAAGATGTTTGATTCTGAGTCTGGGCATAGGTACGCTGAGTTCTGTGCAGCTTTATCACTTATATAATCATGAGTGAATGAGGGAGGGAGTGAGGGAGGGAGGGTGGGAAAAAAAGAGGGAGGGAAGGAAGGAAGGACCAACAATGCAACAGCGTTTAACATAGTTTATCACTCCTCAGGGCTTGATTATCTTTTCTTCAGTTATGTTAAGTCCCTTGGTGACCTCATTCAGTTCCATGGCTGTAACTACCAACGAGTCCTGAATTTCTATCTCCAGCTCGTATCTTTCCCATGGACTCTGGACCTTTAGAAGCAACTGTGTAGCCAATATCTCCATTTGAGAGTCTATTAGGAGCAGAAATGGAACGTGTCACACCGTCATTTGTTGCCTGAGTTACTGTGAGAGCTGATTTCACTGCTTCCACTCTTTGCCCCCACACTCTATTCTCCACACAGAAGAGGACTAAAGAGTCAGACTCTATGCTGAGCTGTCAGGAACAACTTCTGCAGCCTCATCTTCTCTAGGATCAGGAAGCTGCTTGCAGATTTGGGAAGCCGTTGGTTTCAGAACTTGATGGAGGTGAGGGAGAAATCCATGCAGACATCTCAAGATAGAGAATTCCAGATTGAGTGAAGGGCAAGTACAAAGGCCCTGAGGTGTGAATGTGCTGGGTGCGTTTGATGAACAGGAAAGAAAACTGTGTAGCTGGAGTAGAATGATCAAGGGGTCAGCAGTAAGAAACAAGGTTGCACGGGTGATGGGATGGGGATGGACTTCACTTTTAAGGGTTCTTCTGAAGGCCATTGGAAGGACTTTGGGTTTTCAGCTGACTAAAATGGATAACCACTGGGGAATTACGAGCAGATGATTATTCCCTGGGGAACAACAAACTTTAGGGAAAGGGAACTTAGAAGGAGAGAATGGAAAACCTGGAGAGCACAGTTTCACAGGAAGGAGTGGACAATAGTATCACCATGCAGCAGTGGGTTCAGAAAGACAAGGACTAAAATATATCCATAGCATTTAAGGAAGTCATGCACGACCTTTGCCGGCATAGTGCTGGTGGAATGATTTCTGCATGCACCAAGCCTCTCAGGAAGTCAGTGTTCTTAGCTCTGTGGGAGGCCCAATTCTTTCCTCGTTCTCCATCCTCTCTTCTCCCTAGACAATCTTACTTACTCTCATGACTTCAGTTATTGTCTTTGCGTTGAAGACTCCCAAATGAAGGACTTCAGCCCACTGAGCATTGTACCAATACAACCAACTTGCCTACTAAACACATCCACAAATTCCTCAAACTTCACCTGTCCAGTATGAGATCAACATTTATCAAAATGTGCTCCTTCAACCCCAGTCTTTCTTATCTCTATAAATGACACCACCATCTACCCCCTTGTTCAACACAGAAACTTAAGGGTTATTCTTAATTCCTCACTTCCCCTCACCTCCCATATCAAATTAATCATCAAGCCCTATCAGCTCTATCTTCAAAATATATCCAAGTCTGCCATTTTCTCCATCTCCATTGCTATCACGTTTGTCTAAGCCACTATCAACTCTTTGCTGAACTACTTAATATCTTCCTAAGTGGTCTCCCTACTTCTGCTCTTATTCCCATGACACATTCTCAACATAACAGCCAGAATGATCTTTTCAAAATGCAAATCAGATCAAGTCATTCACCTGCTTAAAACCCACCAGTGGTTTCTCATCACATTTAGAACAAAATCCAAACAAACCTTACATTTCTTAACATGGCTTACAAGGTCTGCCTACTCTAATCATAAGGTCCATGAAAGTAAGAACCTTATTCATCTTGTTCACCAGTATTTCCACAACCTGTACCATAGATATAGGCTTGAATCATCAATAAATATTTGAATGAATGATTTTTTCTTGCCCTACTTCAATCCAATGACCTTGACTGTTACTTCACTTCCATAAAATACACACATGGCCCCATCCTAAAGCATTACAAAATTTTATACAACCTCTGAAATTCCTCTCCGATTACAAGCTCTGGTTGTCCACTCTATCCCTTGAATCCTGTTTTAAACTTCTTTAGAACCTTCAGGCAATCAGTCACTGCCCATTGCCAGTCTATCAATCAAGGTACCCCTTGACTTTGTTTCTCTCCCTCTGTCTCCTGGCTTTTCTGGTCAACTGCATTCAAGTCATCAGTTCCTAAAGAAAATGGTTGTTAAAAGTTTGATCTATTTCCTTCTAGATTTTTTCATTTTACTTCTCAAAAGGTTATTTAACAGAGTGGTTAAAAGTGTGGATTTTGGAGTAAGACAAACATGGGTTCAAATTCTGACTCTACAAGTCTCGGTTTTCACATATATTAAATGGGATAATAATACTATATAATCTATAAGGTTGTTGTGAGGATGAAATGAGATGATCTACATAAAATACTTAGCAAAAGCCCTGGCACTTGCTGAACGTCACATAGTAAACATACTCAGTTTATGTATTATGTTTGCACCTAAATGAATCTTTTTCATAAATGGTATCATGCAACACATACTGTGCTGTTACCTTTTTCACATACAGTATATTTTCTGTGAATGCATGACGGCAGTAGCTATTTTTGCTCATATGATAATATCTCTACTGTCAATCAGTGCCTAGTACATTTTTTTTTTTTTTTGGCTGTGCTGTGCGGCTTGTGGGATCTTAGTTCCCCGACCAGGGATTGAACCCGGGCACGTGGCAGTGAAAGCACCGAGTCCTAACCACTGGACCACCAGGGAATTCCCCATATTTGTTGAATGTGATCAGAAGGAATTAGTTGACATATTGAAGATGACGAAGCAGACATAGAAGAAAGCTGGGTCCTTCATGACGCCACTGAGCTACAGATTTAACTATCCTGAAGCCACTCTATATTAAGACGTCTTATTACAAGAGACAGTAAATCCCCTTTTAGTTTATGCCATTTTTTTCCACTTGTAGCTGAAAGACTCCTAACTAATACAACAGAATTCTATTATACGTATGTACATACAATAAGTTACTTAATCAATTCTCTTTGGTGAACATTAGGTTACGTACAATGTTTTGCTATTATAAACCAGTTCCTCAATACATACATATCTTTGTGCATCTGACCAATTATGTCAAGTCAAAGGCATAAATGTGACCAATTTATGAATCAAATAATATACACATTTAAAATTTTGATATAATTAACCAGATTGCTCTCCAGAAAGGTTAAACTGAATGCCCATGAACAGTGTATAATAATGCCTATACTGAGTATTATTGTGAATCTTTTAACTCTTTGCAAATCTGAGAGGTGAATAATATATAAATATTTTTAAATTTGCATACCTTTGGTTATTGGTTTTCTGTTCCTTGCTGCTGAAAATAGTCCTAACTAATAAAAAAGGTGCTGGCTTTTATCTTATTAATTAGTAAGATCTTATATATGGAAAACAATTCTTTTCTTTTAGAGGTTTTTATTTTTTTATATAAATTTATTTATTTATTTTTGGCTGCATTGGGTTTTTGCTGCTGTGCACGGGCTTTCTCTAGTTGTGGCGAGCGGGGGCTACTCTCCGTTGCGGTGCGTGGGCTTCTCATTGCAGTGGCTTCTCGTTGCAGAGCACAGGCTCTAGGTGTGCGGGCTTCAGTAGTTGTGGCACACGGGCTCAGTAGTTGTGGCTCACGGGCTCTAGAGCACAAACTCAGTAGTTGTGGCACATGGGCTTAGTTGCTCCGCGGCATGTGGGATCTTCCCAGACCGGGACTCAAACCCGTGTTCCCTGCATTGGCAGGCGGATTCTTTTTTTTTTTTTTTTTTTTAATTTTTATTTATTTATTTGTTTATTTATTTATGGCTGTGTTGGGTCTTCGTTTCTGTGCGAGGGCTTTCTCCACTTGCGGCAAGCGGGGGCCACTCTTCATCGCGGTGCGCGGGCCTCTCACTATTGCGGCCTCTCTTGTTGCGGAGCACAGGCTCCAGACGCGCAGGCTCAGTAGTTGTGCCTCACGGGCCCAGTCGCTCCGCGGCATGTGGGATCTTCCCAGACCAGGGCTCGAACCCGTGTCCCCTGCATTGGCAGGCAGATTCTCAACCACTGCGCCACCAGGGAAGCCCGGCAGGCGGATTCTTAACCACTGCGCCACCAGGGAAGTCCTGGAAAACAATTCTTTATCCATCACATATGTTACAATACTTTTTCATGTTTTTCTGACTTTTTACTTATGGTGTTTGGTAATACAGAAGTCTTTAATATTTAATAATAAATAATATTACTTATTATTACTAAATAATTTAATACTAAATAATATTTAGTATTTATTATTTAATAATTATTTAATATGTTGTCTCCAAGAAACTGGAAACAGCTGTCTCAGAGTTGGGGAACTGAGTGGCTGGGGGGCAGTTGTGATTTCTGTACCATGTACCTTGTTTTTCTTATACGGCCTGTTTTGGTAATGCTTTCTGGCAGTAATGGTAGATTTAGATAGACCTTCTCCACCCAAATACTAGAAAACCATTTTCCTATGATTTCCTATAATGGATTTAGGGTTCCTTTAGGAATTGACTTATGTATAGAATGTGGAGGTAGGGATAACAACTATTTTTCCCAAATGCCTAGTTTTTTAACCCATACTATCCACAGAATACTCCATTCTATATTTTACCCCTTTCAAACATTAAATTTGAATATCAAAGATATATATATATATATATATATATATTGGGGGGGGGTCTGTTTTTGGACTCCTGTATTATAGTTCATTAATCTGCCTATTCCTGTCCTAATACTACATTGTTTTAGTTATGATAATTCCATAATATGTATTTATGATCTCTTTTCCCTTCAAAATTTTCTTTGATATTCTCATGCAGTATATTAGAACTTAAGAATAAATGTGTCAGTTTCTTTATCTATTCATATGTTGAAAAAGCCAGACACAGAAAGAAAACAACTACATGATCTCACTTGTATGTGGAATCTGAAAGCCTCAAATACATAGAAGCAGGCACAGGGGGGCGGGGGAAATGGGGAGATGTTGGTAAAAGGGTACAAAGTTGTAGTTATGTAAGATGAATAGGTTCTGGACATCTACTGTACTGAACACTGGAAATTTGCTAAGAGACTAGGTTTCAGGTGCTCTCACCACACACACAAAATAACAGTAACTATGTGAGGAGATGGATGTGTTAATTAGCTTGACTGTAGTAATCATTTCACTATGCATATGTATATCAAACCATCACGTTGTACACCTTAAATGTACACAATTTTATTTTAAAAATAAAATAAGTATAAATGTGTCATGACTCCCCTCAGGTAGGGTTAGGATTTTGATTGCATTAATTTACTGACACTGATAGAATATGTCATTCCATTAATTTAATCCTTAATTTAATTTAATATTTATATATCATAAATAGGTTTTTTTCTCATTACCTGTTCTAGTTGGCTATTTCTACTGTGTAGGAAATCTGTGGATTTGTGTATGATTACATCTTGTAAACAGACACATTACTAAACTCTCATTACTTTAGTTTTTCAATTGATCTCTTCTGTTTTCTAGGTCGACATTATAGTCTACAAATAATGATAATTTTCTCTCTTCCTTTCTAATATTTACTATTATTATTATTATTTTGGTCTTCTTACACTGGCCAGAGCCTGGAGTAAAATGATGAATAACAACAATGATGGTGGGCATCTTTGTCTTGCTCCTGCTAGAAGAATTTTAACTTTAAATTATCTTTATTAGGTTATAGAACTTTTCACTGCATTCCTATTTTACTAAGAGCTTTGAGAAAGAGTGTATGTTGAGTTTTTCAAATGTCTTTCTTGTACCCATTGAAATAATCAAATGGTTTTCTTCCCTTAGCCTATTAATATAATTAATTGTATTAGCAAATCTGTTAATGTTTAACAATATTGCTTAACATTCTTAGCATAAACTCTACTTGTTCATGGTGTAGTTTTTAAACACTGCTTGATTTAATTTACTAATATTTTATTAGCATCTTTGCATCTATATTCATGTTTGAGGTTGGTTCATAAGAGTATTTCCAAAAAAGTACTCCGCAGGGATTAAGAGGAATTGGGTTGGGGTGGGGGGAGGAACATACAGTCAAAATAAATTTGGAAAATTGTGGATTAAACAAAGCAAAATAGTATTCTGTAGGACTACACTATTACATATAGGGGCTCTCCTCAACCCATATGACAAAAAAATTCACTTTCTCAAGGATTTTAAAGAATTACTATTCAGTGAGAAACACATTGGAAAATGTTGATCTTTGGTGCTTTCTGTCGGGTGTGGCATCATGGTTATTCTGGCCTTATGAATTCATGAAATGGTTGGGAATCTGTCTTTTTATATACCTTAGAATAGTTTAATCCGTCAGCCTGGATTCCAGACTGAAGTGGCCACAGGGATTGGGATTGACTAACGTAGCATCACACAGCCTGTCCAGATTAACACATGCATCCTTGTGGGTAAATGTTGGTAATTTATATTTTCCTTGAAAGTTATATTTTCTTTCTAGATTTTCAAATGCACTGGCATACAGTTGTGCTTGGTATAATTTTAAAATATCTGGGGCTTCCCTGGTGGCGCAGTGGTTGAGAGTCTGCCTGCCAATGCAGGGTACACGGGTTCGAGCCCTGGTCTGGGGGGATCCCACATGCCGCGGAGCAACTGGGCCCGTGAGCCACAACTACTGAGCCTGCACATCTGGAGCCTGTGCTCCGCAACGGGAGAGGCCGCGATAGTGAGGGGCCCGCGCACCGCGATGAGGAGTGGCTCGCGCTTGCCGCAACTAGAGAAAGCCCTCGCACAGAGATGAAGACCCAACGCAGCCATAAATAAATAAATTAATTAATTAATTAAAAAAAAAGAATCTACTATAAAATATCTGTATTGGTGGTTAGAAACCTTTCATTTATAATGTTATATGTTTCTGTGTTTTATTATTCAGAGGAGTTATTAGAGGTTTGTCTGTTTTTATCAGTATTTTCAAAGAACCAGTTCTGTTCTTGGTTTTATCAATTTGACCTTTTCTGCATTGTAATGTATTAATTTCTACGTTATCTACATAAATTTATACTTTTTGTTTTTTTTTTGAGTGAGTGGATACTTCTCTGGTTCTTGAATGTTATGTGACTCTGGGTCTTGTTTAAATTCTATGGCGAACATAGATATTTTTGTTTTAGCAGACAATTTATCTGGATGGGTTAAGGTCTCACATTCCAAACTGGTCTCTGTGGGCTGTTTTTCCAATGCCAGTTGTTCTCAAAACTTTTGCTGAGCCACTGAGATCTTTCCTGTGTTTGTGCAGCACTCAGTGGGCCGTCCAGAAACTGGGCAGTGGACTATCCTTTTGCTCAGCTTTTGAAGTCTTTGGTGTGTTGATTAGGAAAACCTAGGGAACTCACAGGTTCGCTTTCCTAAGCTCCTCCCTATGTGTCTCACTCCAGTACAATCCAGTTCCCTGGGCCTTCCCTTCTCTGTGCTCCAGTCAGAAATCGCAACCAAGCTGAGACAGTATTGAAAGTAGAAGGGGGAGCTAAAAACAGGGTGTTAACTGACTGCCCTACAATAGGTATAAACCAGGGCTGTCCCTAGTAAGCCATGGCATATATACTAGAGTTAAGTACTAATGGGAAAATCGCGAGGAAGAGGGATAAGGACACACTTTTACGTGTGTTTTGTGGGGGCTACTCATTTCAAATGTGTATATGGTGGCCACATGAAGCTTATTTATGAAGTTATATTTGAGTGGAGGGGTAAGCCATGTAGATATCTGTAGATTCCTGGGGAAGCACTTTTCAGGAAGAGAGAACAACAAGCGGAAAAGTCCTGAAGTAGGAACAAAATGAGTCCGTTCCAGGAACAGGAAAGAGACAGGTGTGCTACAGCAGAAGGCACAAGGGGAAGGGTAGGAGGCAAATGAAGAGAAAAGTGGAAGCTAATCTCACGTCAGTGAATTGAGACCACTGTCAGGATGCTGGCTGTGCCCTGAAGAGAGGCAAGGGTGGAAGCAGACAGCCCACTCCGGAGGCTGTGGCAGTGATGCAGATGTTGCTGACTTGGTCCACGTTGGAGATAAAAATCTGAGCATCGCCGGTGCAGAGGCAGTATTTTCCAGCACAGGGTTGAATGAAGTCTAGGAGGCAGAAGCACCAGCACATGACACTGAGAAGCAGCAGGCAGAGAGGGGAGGAAAACCAGGCAGCGATCATAGAAACCAAGGAGGGAATGTTCGGAGGCGAGAGTAATCTGTGTCAAATGCACCTGATAGAGAACAGGAGAGAAACAACGGAGATTGTGAGTACAGACAACACTTCTGAGACAACACTTTCTGCGAAGGGAAGAGAAATGAGGATGACAGCTTGGGGGAAGTCAGGCCAAGAGAGAATTTTTTTTAAGATGAGAAAGCTTCAGCGGGGAAGACCGAGGATGCAGGAGAGAGGGGAATTGGGGGAGGGGAAGTGGAGCAAGGACAGCTGTCCTGCTGTGGACCACAGTGCAATGCACGCACTCCCGACACTTCAACGTTGTGTAAAGCTGCACATCAACAGTTATGGGTTGAATCATGTCCCCCCAGAAAGATATGTTGAGGTTAACACTCAGTACCTGTGAATTTGACCTTATTTGGAGATAGAGTTGGCAGATGTAATTAGTTGAGGTCATCCTGGAATAGGATGGGCCCCTGATCCAATATGACCGGTGTCCTTATAAAAGGGGGACATTTAGACACAGACATGCACACAGGGAGAATGCCACGTGAAAACTGGAGGGATCCCGCCCCAGCGCCTTCAGAGGGGTGGCAGAGCGCCACAGGCTGGGGCTGCACTCAGGAAGGGGCCTCCCATACAAAAGCTTCTTTTGTCGTTTGGTTTTTCCTTAACTTTTGTTTTTGTTTTTTAGTGAGTGAAGTGACAGCACAGGCTTATAAATATTGGCAGATGGTGGGTAGACACGTGTGGGGGGCGGGGGGGCCACGCACCGATCCCTCCCACCACCAGCGTGAACGATGACCGTGCAGCACCGCCACCCTCGTAAGGCTTGCAGCCACCACTCTAAAGTGCTGGGAACCGGCACAGTCAGACTGAACAAGACACTGGCTTAGCCAGGCCAGGACAGCGAAGCGGCAGGGGGCAAGCGCATTAGTGGTATGCACAAGGAAGAGAGCAAGACAGACCATGAAAGAAGTCAAGATGTTGCGGGCAGTGTAAACCTCAATGGCTTGAGGTTGAGATTAGGAAGGGGCTGCGGTGACTGGTAATGACAAGGTCCCAGGTGTGACTGTGGCCGGGGGATGGGGAGAAGGTCAAGACCACCAGAGGGGAGACGGTCAAGCAGGAGGAGCTGTATTACCTTAAGGGACAGATGGAGGCAACAAAAGTTAGTGTGCTGGACATTTATTTTTATTCTTTTGAGTTCATATTTTCATCTGAATCCTCTGTTCCTAAGTGTTCTCACTGCATTAAATTCTACAGGAAGCCCAAAAAATTGATTCTCCAAAACATCCCACTGCTGTCTCATTTGAAGTGTTCAAAACATTTTAAAACTGTTACTCTGAAAACTTGTATTAATGGCAGTTCCATAACCAGTGTTCAGTATACCCCACCGCTTCTAAGCTTCATATTAAATATTGGTATCTATTTGCCATTTTTCAGCAATCTGAATAATTTTGTCTTATGACATATGCGGACTCATACATGAAAAGTCTGAGCTGTACAAAGGCACTCTGACCATACTCCTTCCCTTTCAAAAACCCTTCCAAGCTTTGTTCTTATTATCTGCTTTTAAAATGTCCCTTTCCTTGGTCTTTACTATGGGTGAACAGTTTTCCCTCCAGTTACTGGTTATCTGGATTTCTCCCAGAACCATGTTGGGCCCGATCTGCTTTCACAAGTTTCTGGTATAACCAACTGAATACCTATGGGATAGGGGGAGGGTCAAGTACAGGGTATGATAGGGAGCCGGGAGGAAGGGAAGGGGGTCCAGGCTTACTTCCCAACTTGCCCACCTCTGTATTGCCCAGGGCCAAATTCCCTTGGTCTTCCTGCCCTTCGTCTTCCAGGATCATCTTTGTCTCGGACCAATCCTTCTCTGGGATAAAACTTTTTTCTCCAGCACCTTCCTTTTCATCTGACCTGCACAGACTCTATCCAGAAAGCCAAGGTCAGTCCTAGACCTTGGTCATCTCTCAGGCAGCCGCGGACCAATGGAGTAGACAAGCGCGACCACAGCCCAC
Organism: Balaenoptera musculus; assembly: GCF_009873245.2. Lineage (NCBI taxonomy): Eukaryota > Metazoa > Chordata > Mammalia > Artiodactyla > Balaenopteridae > Balaenoptera > Balaenoptera musculus. Next base: position 128,370,338 of record NC_045806.1, on the reverse strand, counting down.
TTTTAACTGAACACCGCTGTCACAGTGTGACGCCAAGTCAATACCGAAAAGCTAACATTGTCACTTTGCGCTGGTATTGCAACCAACAGTGACAGTAAAGTTGAAAATTAAATGTCTAGGGTCAGTTAAAATTTAACTCTTAAGCTGCCTCTGGACCACCTGACTGAGAATAAACTATTGCCCAATCCACTCCGAACAGGGACTTAGTAGCCAAAGATGTTAAGTATTGAGGAAAAGGAAGAGATTGTTATCCCCTGACCTTTTGCTTTTTAAATTTTTGTATATTTTACTCTCTAGAATCCACAGGTCTGATCTGGGGAAAATAAGCTGACTCAGTCTAAGATGGGTTTATTTGGGGAGCTAAAAGATCCAGAAAAAAACTCATGGCCTACCTCTGAATAAAGAATCCCCTAAAGGCAAAATAGAGTTGTTACACAATCAACTGAACATAAACCACGGCCAGGAGACATGATCATTTATACACAAACTGCTCAAATATACTGAGCACACAAGAAAGGGATACAAACAAAAGTAAATTCTTCAGCTGAACTCTGAAGCACCATCCACACCCGAGTTTTCAGCTAGAACCCTGGGCCATGTCCTGCTAACAACTCAAAGAAAAGCAGTTCTGCGCACATAATACACTAACCAACTCCTCCAACACTGGTGCCTTTCAGAACTGGTTGTGTAAACAGTACTCCCTGTATACAGAAGAGTATTAATATAGAGAAAACATGGTGCATTATAGCAGGCCTGTCTATTCTATGATACTGGTTGTAGTTATAAAATTTCAAAATAAAAAATGTAAAAGTTTATCAATGAGTTTTGGCCACAAGACTAAAAAGTCACTCTGCGATGAGTGCATAAAGCTTCAATAAATTTATGGCGTCACTTGGGGCAAGGAGAAAAAAGCTCTCCAATCCATCATGCAATCGTAAAACTTCAAACCTCCCACCTGATGCTTCCATCTGGCTCTTTAAAATATCTGAACTATTATTACCTTTTTTGCAGAGGCAGATATTAGCTAAGCGGCCTTATGAAAGGAACTGGAAAAGGAAGTAAGCCATTGTCAAAAACTGGCCATGATCATGCAAAACCCAACAGGCTGAGTGAGGTGTTCAAAACCCCTTTCTCCCTCGAGGTGAGGCACTGACCTCGGATTCACTTTCTAGTTTGGTTGCCCTGGAAACCTGATGAAGGTGGATGGCCAGCTGTGGGATGGGCGGGCCTGCTTCTGGCAGGTGTCCCGGGAGGTACCCTGCGCCTGGTCTGGGAGGGCTGCGACTGCACATCAACACCTGCTGGGAGTCACAGCTCAGGGTCCCTGAGTGCAGTGGGCCTATCGTTCCTGGGCCCTGACCCTGGCTGTTACAAGGCAGAGTGCTCTCTGATGGCTTCTAAGCCAGGGCGGCTCCTGTGGCCACCTGTGGGGACATTAGAATTGTGCCTAAAGCTGCCCCCTGGCATGGTGCCCACGGTGTCTTGCCTGTCCTGTGTCCTTCAGAGCAAACTGGTGTCAGACGTGGCCTATCCGGGTCTTGTGAGTTTAACGTGTAGTCGAACTCAACACCAGCTGTGGTGAGTGCTGCACACGCTCTCAGCAGAGTCTTCAGAACCAACCAAGAACAACCTTTCAGAAATGGTTCAACACCCTTAAAGGTATCATGAGGTTTAGGGCAGAGAATAGCAAACACACAAAGAAAGGAGAGTATGCATTCATTAAGGGATTGAACTTAATGAATTATTAGGTGTTTCTAAATAAGAGCAAGGCACCATGGTACAGAGGGAAGGAAATTCACCCAGGAACCAGATCTGGGTTTCACTCTGGCTACGCAGCTGTGGCGGTCAGCATCTATAGGGGCAGCAAGGATGATCAACTGTGCTTCCCATCATCCCCTGCTGTTGCTACTGACCAAACCACTCTCAGTTAACCCCAGAAAATAAAATGCTATAATCTTTGACTCCATAATTCCATTTTTGGTAATCTAATCCCAGGAAAAATCCTAAATAAAAGAAAAATCCTTCTGTAAAAATGCAAACTGCTGAGTTATTTCCTACTTACAGAAAAAAATTTTAAAACAACCAATTGTCTGTGAATCACAGTTTACTAGAGTTTACCTATTAGAATACTATGAAACCAGTAAAATAATGTTAATTTAAAAGCAGTATATAATAAGCAAATTCCATAATAAGTAAAGAAAGTAGGATAAAAATTATACAGACAAAATTATTTCAATTATGTTTTTAAAAAACCTATGCATAGAAAAAGAAATGGAAGCCACAGAATCATTAGGGCGGACTGCAAGTGGAACTTAAATGTCTTTTTTTTCCTGTTCTCTAAACTTTCTCAAATGAACATGTTTACAGTGGAAAAATAGTTACATTTCAGTCGCATTTCCAACACGTTTGTTACTCAGTATCACTTTCTGTAGTCAATCTTGTGCTCATTATCTTTTCGGGTTTACTATCCTAATATTAAGCTTGAAAATATCATGTCAAATCAGGATGGTTATGTTATTCTGAAAATGTAGACTGTTATAAGAGAAACTTTCTAGCAAAGGCAAGATTTAAATATCTTTTATTTAATTAACAGAGCCTAATACTGTTTCTGACACATACTGGGCGCTTATGTATATTTGTTGAATAATTAACTTAATTTCTGCTCTGTAATTCACATCTCTAAAGAGCTGTTTCCTCATATTGCCTGGAATACCTAAAAATTCGTATTTAGATTTTCACGGACTTAAAGTAAGACAAAATTAAGATCTTCTGAGCAAATCATTCCTATCCTAATATTAACAGGGACATTTTATACCAATATACTTACCATAATAAAGTTTGGGAAAAAGTAGCACTTAAAATATATCAAGACGTTTACAAACCTCAAATTCTAAAATATGGGAATTTAAAATTATGAAAGAAAAATTGACAAGGAACTTTGCTATCTTTCAGATTTAACTTCTCAATTGTTTATCTATATTCCTTCCAAAGGGATCTTACGTTGTTTCTACAAACATAAGAGGTTCTTGGGACACCGCTAGTTATGGTGTAAGTAAATAAACTTTACGAGTATGTGAAAAGACCCATGTTAATTTTAGAAAGTATAACATAAAAAAAGGTACTGTGCCACAGTTTTAACTTCACTGTTTTAATATCATGAAATACAAGTACAAAACATTGTACAAGTATACTCTTTACTACATGGAGATGGAATAATACATTTGTGTTTTTACCAAAATCTGTATCACCCAGTACTAGCCACTGTACCAGTGGCTTTCCATAGGGATCTTCTAACACTCTTACGAAGTATTATCATGAATAAAAAAGCTCACAACTCCTTTAAACCATCACAGATTTATATTTATCTTAATATTCCTGTTCAGCTGCTTTGGGGAACTGTTAAGAAGTACAAAATCGCCTCAGGCAAGAGTTTTCAGTGCGTAATTTTGTTATTTCATGTTGGCCAAGATCTCCTTTATGTTAGCATTGCAAAGGCTCTGTGCACTTATATCGGGTTAGAAAGCGTTGTCTCAATAGCCCTCTTACTGTTTAGGAATGCAAATTACCACTTCCTGAAAAGTACAGAATATTATCATAGTTATTGGCTAAGCAGTAATTCATGAAACTGCATTTACATAGGACAAATAACAGCAATAGAGGACCATAAAGCCCCACGTGTGCTAAAGAAAAACAATTTTTCAAATATTCCAACTGTTTTTCCTACCTCTAAACTGGTTTAACCACATCACAAGTGAGAGTAACACCAGCCAATAAAGAAAAAGTAAAATGTGCTAAACTGTCCAAAAATTCAGCTTCTATAGCATATCTCACAGTTTTCAGCCATTTCAGCTAAGACTTTTCTTATAACAAACAAACAAACAAACAAAATGATGAAAGCAGCATTTACTTTGTTGGAAATGCAAAAAATAAAAATAAAAATACTGCAAATTTCATAAAATATTTGAAACTAATTTTGTTTTTATAAATAAATAAAGTGGTGTTTATCTTTTTTTAAAATTTTAGTCATTCTTGCTGTTAAAAATTATTTAAAGTTATGTCAACTTTTAAGGATAAACTTTGGGGTATTTAAAATAACATGTTTGGAAAATTGAACCACATTTTTAATTGCCAGCATTATGCTTTGTTCTTGGTAGGATCATCTTTGTTTCTTCTTTTTACATCCCAATTATAAACCCTGGCCATATCTGCAAGATTTGTCAAAGAAAATGCAAATGCAATTCTAAAGATAACATTCAACGACTAAGTATTCATTCACACACTGAATCAAAGACAGAAATCACACACAAAAAATACTAGTGACTACAGCAAGGTGTAGTATCATCTGCCAAAAAAGGGAACAAAATTACACCAAAATCAAGTCAAGGCCTCAAATCAATAATTGTTTAGCATATCTAGTCAACTATGGTATTATATTTAACAAATATGTGCTTGACACTGTCAACAGTTTTATAGAGAGCCCCTCATCCATGATATTTCAAAGGTAGTTCAAAGCATACACTGACATGTAATGTTTAAATTATTACAATTATCAATCATTTTATCTCTTACCCTCTGTTTGGCTAACAGGACATTCACCCAATTTATTAAGCATCTACATCTTTTCCTTTCCACAAACACCACCCTGCGTAGGCCTTCACATATCGATTATTTGTTTCATGGATCATGCCTTTGGGGGTACATCCAAAATGCCACCATTGTACTAAAGGTCATCTAGATTTTCTCCAATGTTATCTTCTGGGAATGTTATAGTTTTTTTATTTTGTCTGAATGAAGTCTCCACATTACCAGTCACGTGCCAACTCCTGCTCTAGGCCTCAAACAGGCCTGCCTTCCCTCATCAACCACTCAACACCTGTCATGTGCTACGTGCTGTGGAGGAGAGAGAGAAAGTGGAGCTCCTACACTTGAAGAGCTCCCAGTCTGGCATGAAAAAGAATAAAGCACTACGTGCAACGTGCACCGGGAGCACAGAGGAAAATGTCCAGAAATGTTCTGCTGCTTGAGCCGACATATGAAAGATAAAACAGAGGAACCCAGGTAAACAGGGGGAAATCAGTGTAGATAGGAGGAACCAAGTGTGGACAAAGGACACAGCACATTTGGGGGCCGAGAGAAACCGATCGGGGTTATTTGGAACTTGGGTGCACTGGGAGAGGGCGCCCACGTGCGCACCTTGCATGTGACAAAGAGCGCTGAAGCATTATAACCAGAGGAATAAAAACAAGTGTGACTCAGTGAATTCGTGGTGGAGACAGTGTAAAGGACAGATGTGAGGAAACCAGACTAGAAAACTACTGAGTCTAGCTTCTACAAGGCCAAAATGAGAGTAACAGCAGTGGACAGAGAGGTTTACAAGGGAAAGCTGACAAGAATCTGCTGATTAGTCGGCTTCTGGTGATGAAAGAGAGAGGAGCGAAGGTCGACTCCCCCTCGAGCAGAATACCTGCCGCTGCCTGTTCTCTCTGCCTTAAATACAGTCTCAGTCCTATCTTCTCAAAGCCTGCTCTGAACTAATTCCAGCCCACACCTATCTTTCCCTAACTTTAAACTGCCTTGGTGTTGAGTACATGAAGTGAACTTACTTATATTTTGCTGTGAGACGATCATTCAGCAGGTTCACATGTGCAGTTGTAACAGAGCAAGACTTCACCACTCTTCTTGTTTTGCACTGATCCTCTCACCAGCCCATGCCCCATACAGCTGAGTACAGTTGCAGGAACACAGGAGACCCTTAATAAATACACTACTTGACTAGCTATGAAGATGTCTTGAGAAAATATTTGAAAGAAAAATACTCATTTGCTAAATCGACTTTGCTGTTTCCACACTTTCACACTTCAAATTCAGATTAGTCTATCTGTAAAGTTATTAAATATTAGTTCCAAGTATGTCATTTACTACTCTCATAAAATCTGCAACTTAACATCAGTCTAAGAATAAGGACATTCTTTTCATTAAAGCAATGCATGTAAGAACGTTGAAAGCATCTTTCTCCTTTCCCCCCTTTGCCTTTTTTTAGGAAAGGATACTGACTTCTGTGGTAGTAAATTGATCTCGAAGAAAGTCAAGGTCTTCCTCAAGAGAATCAAGATTCTTTGTGGCAGTCGATAAATTCTTTTCCAACAACGCCTGAGCTTCATCAATATCATATTCAAGCATTACATTCGCCTGAAGACAGAAAAGCATGACAATGTCCGAACATTTACCCAGTGCTTTACAGGTTAGAGCAGGGGTTGGCAAACTACAGCCCTTGGGCCAAATCTGGCCGGCCGCCTTTTGTCCTAAGTTTTATTGAAACCCAGCCATTTCTTTATTCACTTAGACTTGCATGCTACAGTGGCAAAGCTAAGTACTACTTGTGACAGAGACCGTGTGGTCTGCAGAACCAAAAATATTTGCTCTCTGGCCTTTAACAGAACATTTACTGACCCCTGGTTTAGAGAATATATTCACATACATTTTATCATTTACTCGTCATAACAACCGTGGTGAGGCAAGTTACCTTCTCTACAGTTAAGAAAACAGAGGCTCCAAGAGGTCAGGTTACCTATGCTTTCGGGGATACTACATAAATGGAAGAATTACCTTAAGAACCAGTACCTTTAGTTACCAAATCCTATCTTTCTACTAGCTCTATTGTGACACCAAATAGTATTACATTCAGATCAACTGAAATAGTCGTTTCTGAGCTTAAGATACCAAAAGTTTTCAAAAACATATGTATTATCTACATTTGATCCATTGAGAGAAACAGCTGGCTTTTACTGCCCCCTTCCTACCTCCAGAGTAAATGCTGACACAGGGGGAACCATACTCCTAGCACCTGACTTAACACCGGGCATTTCCTGAACCACTTTCCTTATCTGACAAATGAAATTTAAAAATTACTCAAAGGATTGTTGGAAGAATTAAATGAGACAACATGAACGTGCTTAGCACAAAGTAGGTGCTACATTCTTATTGACTGAATATGCCAATCCATGATAATTAGAAAACTGTATAAAAATTCAGATTGGACTAAAAATATTCAGTGCAGAGTAAATCCCTCTCTAAACCCAGACCCACAATCTCATTTCTCAATGACTGATGCTTCTTATTACTTTTTCTTTTCCAGAAAATTTCTATACTTTGCTTACTTTTAACAAGAGAAAATCGAATACATTTAAAAACACTTCATTCATGTCAAAAAACATCAATCATTCATTCAGGAAGTACCCTGTGCCAAGTATATCTCCTTAGTCGATTCACCCCTAAATACTGCCTGATCAGCCTCTCTATCTGACGGTCTAATAGTCACCTCAAGACTGACATGCCCAAAACACAACTCCAAGTCACCCTGCAAACCTGTTAGTCCTTTGCCTGCGATATGAGTTACAAATATTTTTCCTGTTGATTGTCTTTTGACTTTGCTCATGGTTTCTGAGTTTTGAGGCCTGAAAAACCATCCTTATTTCAGGGCTCCAAATAAGTTACCTGTGACTTGGCCTACAATTTTGATGGTGTCAGTATTTCACCACACATTTCAAATGTGATCCACTTGGAATTCACCCTCGTGTAAGGTGGGCTCCAGCCGTAATTCTCTCTCTCTCTCTCTCTCTGTCTCTCTCTGTCTCTCTCGCTCCCTGTTGTCCCAGTTTAGTTTATGAAATCATCTTACCCCCACTTGCTGATTAAATGTGTGCCAAGGGAAAGAGAAACAAAGGACAACAACCCCTAGGATCTGGGCTACTGGGTGGGTAGCTGTTCCATTTACAGAACTAAAACTAAACAAGTACGGGAGTTATGCTTGTAGAAATAATGTACAAACTCTGAAAAGATTACAGCTAACAGAAATCAGGAGGAGGAACTAAGGGACAGAGAAGTGAGTTTCCATGTACGAATCTGCCTATCTTTCATGGCACGAGACTGCCTCTCAGGGATGACTCTACAGGATAGCAAGCGGAAATCCTCCCAGTTGGGAGAGCTGAGAGCAGTCCTGACTCTACAGGATAGCAAGCGGAAATCCTCCCAGTTGGGAGAGCTGAGAGCAGTCATGACTGGCTGCTTTGTATGGGAACTTGCCTGAGGTAACAAGACCTAGGGATAGCTAGCTGGACAGTCAGGAATGGCTTGGCTGGTCGATCATGGGACTGAGAGGAGTAAAATACGAAAAAATCACAGAGAAGGTCTGTGAAATCATCAAAATTGAAATATATGATTCTTAAAAATGGGTTCTAACCTCAAGGTTTTTGTAATAATCCTTGCCCCCTCAAATTTAGAGATCTTTCTAGAACTAACAAACTCTGATGATGAAGAAACATCTCTCTAAGGTTCAACAGCACCTTCTGTTACATTTAAGAGCTAAAGCATTAGCTGGAGGGGAAGCAGGGCTCTGGTCCGTTTTGTTTTGATTGGGAGGGACTCGAGCGTGTTTCCGCGGCAATCTTCCTCACACCCCGATCCCCCTGAATGCCACCCCTTCGTTCCTTCCACAGCTTCAACAATAACGCTCTACAAATGTCAGCCAAGGAAGCTGTGGCTATTACATTTACTTACCCCCAACCACAGACACACTTTATCAGTAGGAGGAACTGAAGCTTTGCAATACAGGTTATCTGCCAGTAAGAACCTGGTCTCCAGTGAATTGGTGGACTCCTTCAAAAACAATGACAGTACTGTAAACAGTCCATTTTCACACCAAGGTTATAAGGAAGAGATCACAGAGCTGAACCTAAGCCATTTAAAACAGTCCTATCACGCAGACTAAGTAGAGTGGTAAAGAAAGGAATGCTGGAGCCAGACGGATGGGCAGGGAGGCTTGTGCGTTCTGGCTCAGCTCTGAAGGCTGTGGCAAGCAGAGTTCTCACACACTCACACCCCCCCACACACACACCCCAGTGCCTGGCACAGAGTAAGCACTAGACGAGCGCTATCTATTATTACTTCATCAGTGCTTCATGCTCAACAACCAGTTTTCTGAAGCCTCTTATTAAGTTCATGACATAAAAAACATACTAGAAATGTAGTTATTCTGCCAGTCAAGTAATAAATCATATATACATACACATACACATAATATTTTAAATACAATATACTTATGACATTTAACTTTTACAGCCTGCTCATGTAACAAATATTGGATGAGGACTTGGAAGAGTCCCAAATCCAGTTCTGCCAGTAACTAGCTATGTAACAGTGGTCAAGTGTAACCTCTTTGCAAATGTTGCCTCAGCTGTGAAATGAGAACCTGAAACGTCATTTCTAAAATTCTTTCCAGCTCTATAAGTACTGGACTCACTCCTTATTCGCAGAGAGAACAATAACAATAACAACAACAAAAACTGTTAGATGCTGCTACCTCAAAATGACGTTTCCTTTTTGTACTTAAAATAATTTCAAATTGCATTTAAGTTCTGCAGATACTACATATAAGTAAAATACCCCAAGAAGTGTGGGTCCTAGAATTAAACCTGACTTTTGGCGGAAAGCCACATGTCTGTCTGTGACGTCAGTACACGTGCTCAGGACTGGTTCAAATACCAGTGACCAAGGAGTCAAGGAACACATGTCTCTGCTGAAGTATCCTGGTTTGCTCATGTTTACAAAGAAAAATGCACTTACTTTTTTCTTCTGCATGTACTTTAGAATTTCTAAAGTCTGCTTAATTTCAGGAATCTGACCTTTTAGCCTGTGAATAAGAAAAAGGTTAACTTAGTATTTGGCATCAGGACACAGTCTTACTAGCTTTGCATTTTCTACTGATATGTTTTGAGGACAATTTATAAATATGAACTATTTAAGATACTTTATCTGTAAGATATTTAATAAATTTTGTTTCTTAAAATATTTAAGATATTTCAGACATATTTATTAAAATACTTAGATATAATAGCAAATATTTACGGAATGACTACTGTGCACAGAGTCCTGTTCTATACGTCAAACCCCCCATCATTAGTTAACATTTCTAGAGAACATCATATTCCACAGAGGTGATTCAGAGGTTCTACATTTAATTAGAATTGCATTTTAAATACTCATTTTTAAAATAACATGCATTCAAATACTATATTCTAAATTGAAAACCACCAACTCCCTCAGTCACAGGCAGCTCAGCACCAGCACGTGCAGGGGCAGCTTCTCAGGCCTGCGCTTCCCACACTGTGAAAGCGCTTGAATGCCTCACACACCACAGTAAGATCCGGCACAACTTTGCAATTCTTTTAAGCTTTGGGTAATTTTTCTTTAACTTTTATGTTGAAAAATACTTTCTTTTCAAGATAGGTAACAACTGTTCTTAAAATTATAAATGGACCACTGTTTGAACACAAGAAACTTAAGAAAACAATGGACATGATGAGACTGATCAGACTCAACAGGTAAGTTCTATTATAGCTACTAGAAACCCAACTAGCCTGGAAAAACTGGACATCCACACATAAAACACATGAATCTAGACACAGACGCTACACATTTCACAGAACTTAAGTTCACATGAATCACATACCTAAAGGTACAATGCAAAACTATAAAGCTCCTAGAAGATAACACAGGAGAAAACCTAAATGACCCTGGGTATGGTGATGACTTTTTAGATACAACACCAAAGGCACAATCCATGAAAGAAATAATTGATATGCTGGACTTTATTAAAATTAACAACTTCCACTCTGCACAAGACCCTGTCAAGAGAACAAAAAGACAAGCCACAGACTGTGGGAAAATATTTATTTGCAAAAGACACATTTGATAACGGACTGGTATCCAAAATACCCAAAGAACTCTCGAAACTCAACAATAAGAAAATGAACAATTGGATTAAAAAAATGGACCAAAGCCTTTAACAGATACCCTACCAAAGATATACACATGGCAAATAAGCATACGAAAAGATGCTCCACATCATATGTTATCAGAGGATTGCAAATTAAAACGAGATACCGCTACACACCTACTACAATGGCCAAAATCCAGAATACTGACAAGTCCGGATGTTGGTGAGGATGTGGAGCAACAGCCACTTTGGAAGACAGTTTGTCAGGTTCTTACAAAGTAAAAATACTCTCACCATATGATACAGCAATCATGCTCCTTGGTATTTACTCAAAGGAGCTGAAAACTTAGGTCCACACGAAAACTGCACACAAATGCTTATGCAAGCTTTATTCATAATTGCCAAAACTTGGAAGCAACCAAGATGACCTTGGTAGGCAAATGCAGAAATAAACTGTGGTCCATCCAGACAATGGAATAGTATTCACTGCTAACGAGAAATGATCTATCAAGCCACGAAAAGCCATGGAGGAACCCTGAATGCATAGGACTAAGCGAAGGACGCCAACCTGAAAAGGCTGCAGACTGTACGATTCCAGCTATAAGACACTCTGGAAAAGACAAAACTATGGAGACAGTAAAAGGATCCGTGGTTGCCAGGGGTTTAGGAGGGGGAGGGAGGCATGAACATGCTGAGCACAGAGCATTCTTAGGGCAGTGAAACTACCCTGATGATGCTGTAATGGTGGATACATGACATCGTGCATGTGTCCAAACCCACAGAACGTACAACACGAGGGAGAACGCTAATGTAAACTATGGACTTTAGTTAATAATAACATAGCAATCTTGGCTCATCAATTGTAACAAATGTTCCACTCCGGTGAAGGGTGTTGATAATGGGGAGGCTATGTGGGGGGGGGGGGGCGGGGCAGGGGCTATACAGGAAATCTCTGCATCTTCTGCTCAAGTTTGCTATGAAACTAAAACTGGCCTGAAAAATAAAGTGTATTAAAAATAATTTTTAAAAACTACTAGCAACTAATTCCCAAATGAAATCAATCTCACTGACAAGAAAATAAGAGATAAAAATATGTTGAAAACACTCAAAGTCAAACTTAGACAAGAAAGAATGAAACATTTTTAGCTCTTTTTTTGGATTAAAGCTGCCCAAGGCTTTAAAGGGTTTTGCATGGAAAAATGTGCAAAACAGTTCTGGGAGTCCTGTCAAATCACAATGTAATCTGTAAGAAAACAGACTAAGGATACAAAAACAAAGCTGTGGTTCCTTCAAAATACATTTAACAAAATATTATTAGAGATCAGCATGTAAACAAAATTTAAATATGATAATGAAAATGTACTTCCTGAATTATATAAAGGAAGTCACATCATGTGTGAAGAAGGTTAGCATGGCAAACTTTATTACAGCGTGTGCTACTGACCCGGCAAATATGTCAGATAAGCCTGCTGCTTAAAAAATAGTATCACCATCTGGTAGTACAGCCCAGTGAAGAATTGAGAAACACACCCTTAGCACTGATTTTTTTTAAAGCGTAGTTTGGAGGCTAATGTTCTGTGAACTCTTTACAATTCAGTATGGATGTCGTAGATCTCTCAATTTTGCTTAATTTTGTATATGCTGATATAGGTAAATGCTAGAAAGATCTACATGCAATCATTTATAAAATATCTGATACACATATAACATTAGTATGTTCAGATCAAGTTTTTTGGTCATGTAAATGATTTCTATGATTAACTGACAGATTGATTTATAGCTGAGTTGGGTCTTCATAGCTGCGCGCGGGCTTCCTCTAGTTGCGGCGAGCGGGGGCTACTCTTCATTGCGGTGCACGGGCTTCTCATTGCGGTGGCTTCTCTTGCTGCGGAGCACGGGCTCTAGGCGCGCGGGCTCTGTAGCTGTGGCTCGCGGGCTCTAGAGCACAGGCCACTGTGCAAGTCTGAGCAATACACCCTCCCCACCCTGCTCTGTCCCAAAAGACAGCAGCTCTCCTGAACTGTGTGTTTACAGTCTTTTTACTTTTTCAAATAGTTTCATCACATTTATGTGTAACCCTGAACAATATATTCTTTGCTAGTTTCTTAGCTTAATACAAATAGTCTCATGTTGTATGCATTTTTCTGGGGTTTTGCTTTATAACTCAATTAAGTTCCTAAGATTTGTTCATTCATTTTCACTGCTGTGTAATACCCATTTACAAATATAACACAACTTGTTTATCCACTTCCTATCAACAGACACTTGGATCAGTTCTAGATCTTTGTTATTCTATGAACAATGGAAATCTCTAGGTCCTGGGAGTGGGTAGGGAAGTGAGAGGGAAGACAGCAGCTTAGAAGGGAAGTGGATCAAGTCTTCAAAGGGGGAATTTAAGGCTAAAGGGTTAACTTTTTAGGTGTTTTTCCTCCCTCTAAATTGCTGTGGGTGAATCACATTACCTACCCCATCACTGCTACAGGGTAGAAAAACAGTAGAACTGCCAAAAGGCAGGGAGAAGGTCAGGCTGAGGAGCTGAGAACACAGGTACTGGCCCCCAGCAGTTCCCCTTGCCCACTCCCCCTCCCAGGGGAGATGCCAGTGAAAACAGCCAAAGACAGAGGAACGGAAAAAATGTCCCAGAGGAAGGAATGTCCCAGAGGCCGAGGCACCTGGTTGGGGAGAAACAGCATCTGTCCAATGGCCGTGCCGCAGAGTGTAAACCCCGCCCACCAGGAGGGACTTGAATTACTCCTGTTCCCACACACATTAATGGCCAAAGGAACTGATAACCCTGAGGGAATATGAGCTGATGGGGAAAAAAATGGTAATCTGATAAACTCAACTACAAAATAAAATAAAGACAATAAACTCGACAACCTGTACCAGATGAAACAAAATCAAATTCTACAAGATTATACAGTGAGTATTTTAAAATACTTCAAAGAGAAAAGACAGGATATTGGTAACATGAAGAAGAAACAAGTAGCTGTAAGAAGAACCAACCAAAAATACTAGGTATAAAAAGTGTAATGGTTGAAATAAGGAACTCACAGATATCCATTTAATTGCCAAAAGACAAATTACCGAAATAGCAGAAGAGAGGAAATAATAGACAGGGAAGGCAGAATTAGAAGAGTCAACATCCATATTAACAGGAATCCCAGAAGGAGAGAAGGAGAAAAATTAACAGATGACAGAAAAAATGAAAAAACGATAATCACAAAATTTCCAGTTAGAGAAAGATAAAGCGCATATAATTCATGTGTTAAAGAGTTCACCACAAGAGAATGAAATACTAAATAACTTTTTTTATATACCTATCAATAATTACTTTACGTATTTTTTAAATAGATCTTTATTGGAGTATAATTGCTTCACAATACCATGTTAGTTCCTGTTTCACAACGAAGTGAATCAGCCAAATGCATACACATGTCCCCATATCCCCTCCCTCTTGAGCCTCGCTCCCACCCTCCCTATCCCACCCCTCTAGGTCATGGCCAAGCACCAAGCCGATTTCCCTGTGCTATGCTGCTGCTTCTTATACAGCTGAAGGTAAAGTTAAACGACAGGCTGCAACAAAAGATTTACAACACCTGTAAAGAAAAGGTTAGTATCCAAACTACACAGCCATCTGCTGCAAAACAACTCAGTCAAGCACAGAAACAGTTTTTGTTGCACAGCTGGTATCACAGAGGTGAGGGAACTTTCAGAAAAAATAAAAGGGAATAAAACTGGAAAAGGCTTTGAGTTGAGCAGTGAGGACTAGAGAAAAGCAGGCATCTCAAGGCAGGTGACAATACCAGCTGTAGACCTGAGCCTGGGCCCCTGACGCTCAGCTCAATGGGGGAGCTCATATATTAAGTGCAAGAACTTGGAACAGGGCTCAAGCAGTCCAAGGCTGATGAAGACCCACAGCTCCTGCAAAAGCAAAATCCTCTATAGATAAAAGCAATCCACACAGGTATCCATGGTTACAGGAAGCTGACATATAGTTAGTTCAGGAAGAATTTAAGAAAGATATCCTCACAAAGACAAATTATAGTCAGATAAAACAAAAGAGATGACAATCTTGAAAGTATCCAAAAAGAAAAATTAGTTTATCTAAAAAGATTTAAAATAATAACCATATGTTGTTTACATGGAACACCCTTAAATATAAATAATAAATAAGTTGAAACAAAAGGGATTGGAAAAGAGACACCAGGAAAATGTTAGCCACCACTCCTGGGTATATATCTGGAAAAAACTATAATTCGAAAAGATACATGCAGCCCACTGTTCATTGTAGCACTATTTACAATAGCCAAGACATGGAAGCAACCTAAATGTCCATCAACAGATGAATCGATAAAGAAGACGCGTTACATGTATACAATGGAATATTAGCCATAAAAAAGAACGAAATAATGCCATTTGCAGCAACATGGATGGACCTAGAGATTGTCATACTGAGCGAAGTAACTCAGAGAAAGACAAATATCATATGATATTGCTTATATGTGGAATCTAAAAAAAATGGTACAAATGAACTTATTTAGAAAACAGAAATAGAGTCACAGATGTAGAAAACAAACTTATGGTTACCAGAGGGGGAAGGGGGGAGGGATAAGTTGGGAGATTGGGATTGACATATACACACTACTATACATAAAATAGATAACTAATAAGAACCTACTGTACAGCACAGGGAACTCTACTCAATACTCTGTAATGACCTATATGGGAAAAGAATCTAAAAAAGAATGGATATATGTATGTGTATAACTGACTCACTTTACTGTACACCTGAAACTAGCACATTGTAAATCGACTATACTCTAATAAATTTTTTTTTAAATATTAGCCAAAAGAAAGCCAGAGTAGCTCTAAGTGTCCAACAAAACTGACTAAAACAATAAGCATTATTTTACATAGGGTTAAATGCACCAAGAAGACTTTGTAATTCTCAAATTGCATGCACCTAATAGAATAGACTAAAAAGCTTTAAAAAAAAAGGATAGAAATTGTTTCAGGTTAAGCTGGCAGCAGATTAGCATTTGCACCTCTAACTGTTCACGTAGCAGAGAGCTGCTGAGGTGATAGGAGCTACAGGGCTATTCCTGCAAGGGAACAAAGTGACAGGTGAGCTGATTTCCTGCAGCCACTTTTTACCAAAGAGTACATGAAGGGACATTTCTCTTTATGGAAATATGCCAGCTTATTAATAAATAAAAAAATAAATAACAATTAGAACATCATCATTTTGCAACTTATAATTAATGGATCTAGGAATTCAGTATCATTCTAAGAAACAACTAGATACTATCTGCCTCTTAATGGAGAAACAATACACAAACCTATGAAACGATGTTGCCAAAAAAGAAAAAAAAACAAAGAAACGAAAGAGAAGAAAAACCTGACTATGAACAAGACTGCATATACAACTATCAACTTATAATAAATAGAAAGGGCAAAGAAACATGCTTGAAAATCCCACAATTGCTTTGAAATTTAGCAACATACTTCTGAATAACCCATAGATTATGAATCTAAATGTGAAAGATAAAACAATAAAGCTTTGAGAATAAAACATTAAGAGAATATCTTCATGAACTTGGGATATTTCTTAAATAGGACACAAAAAGCACTAACCATTAAGGAAAAATTCTTAAATCAAACTACATTAAAAATAAAGGGTGATGACTCAAACAGTATATCCACAGTGCTTCCATTTAAAAAAAGAAATCGGAAGCCTACCATATACCACACATAAAAATAAACTTCCGATGGATTAAGAAGTTAGATATGAAAATGAAAAATTTTAAGACTTTTAGAAGAACACTTAGGAGTATGTCTTTTTGAACATGGAATACAAAATAGGATTTCTTAAACAATACACAAAAAGCACTAACTACTAAGAGAACTTTTGACTTAAAACATTTAAATTAAGAACTACTCATCAAAAGAAATCATAAGGGGAAAAAAAAGACAAATTACAAAAGCAAGAAAAATTTCTCACATATAACCTAAAAGGACTAGTATCCAATATATAAAGAATTCCCACAAATAAAAAAAGACAACCAACCCATTGTTAAATGAATAAAACTCTTCAAAAAAGTTTTCCACATTTGCTGTCTCCATCATTCTTCTTTGAACCACTGGGCCAACACTGTTCCCATCCAGAACACCAATGACTTCCACTTTGCTAAGTCCAAGTCCATTCTCAGTCCTTATCGCACTTGGGTGAGCCATCCGCAGCATTTGACACAGGTGATCATTCCCTCCTCCATGATACATTTTCTTAGCTAGGCTTCCAGAACCCCATGATCTCCCAGTTTTTCTGACCTCACTTAAAGCTTCTTTTCAGTCTTTTTTGCTGGTGTTCCCTCTTCTCCCTAACTTCTTACTGTTGCAATGTCCAGATCTTTGATCTTCTCTTCACTTGATGCACTCTCTTGGTGATGGACCTCATTCAGTCCCCTGGCTTTAAATGACTCCCAAATTTTTATCTCCAGCCCAGATCGCTCCCAGAAGTCACATTTATATATTTAACTGTCTACCTAACACCTCCACCTGGATGTCCAAAAGGCATCTCAAATGTGTCCAGAATTGAATTCCTCCTGATCTTCCCCCAAACCTGCTCCACCCACAGTCTTCTCAGATGGTGGTAACTCTCCCTTCCAGTTGCTCAGACCTGGGAGCCATCCCACATGCCTCCACAGTACTAGAGTTACCAAGGTAACTTTGACACACGGATTCCCTCCGCTTCCCCAAGGCTTGGTCCTGAGGTCCATTTTCTTCTCTATCTGTAACTTCCGTGCAAATGACCTCAAAGCCAATGGCTTTATGCTTCTTTTTGAAATTAAAATAAAGTTTTATTATAAAAGCAGTAAATGTACATTGTAGAAAATTAAGAATACAGGTAAGCAAAATAAGAAAAATGCCATTTCCCACCACCCAAAGATTACCACTGTTAATATAACATTAGTGTCAATTCTTCCAGGTATTTCTGTGCACACACACATTTTTTCCCCAAATAAGAAGAGATAATGTTCATAGTGTTTTCTATCCTTTTTCCTATTAACACCCCTCATCTGTCCATGTTGATGACTTTTCATATCATCTAACACCTAGCCCTATTCAAATTTCCTCAGTTGTCACCAAAATCAAATGAGAAAATATATCTAAAAACAAACTTTTGGTTTGTTTTTTGTTGTTTTCTTTTTTTTTGGTTGCGCCGCGTGGCTTGTGGGATCTTAGTTCCCTGACCAGGGATTGAACCCGCACCCTCGGCAGTGAAAGCGCGGAGTCCTAACCACTGGACCACCAGGGAATTCTCATCTAAAAACAAACTTTTGTATTTTTGCGTAAGTGGTACCCTCACGCCCAGACTACCCTTCCTCACTGGAGCCTGCCTCCAAACTCATAACCAGGCTTCAAAATTCTACATGGCCATCTGCTTCTCTTGGAAGTTTCCCCTGAATCCCTCTGTCCCCCTTCAGATCACCCGTTCCCCTATGCTAACTCATTACTGTGCACCATAACACCTTGACTGCTATACTCTGTGTACTTATTTAAATATCTATCATGCCCCTAGACCATAACCCTGTTGAAAGCAGATACTGGACCTTATTTCACCCAAAACAGTATCTGGCACCTATTAGGAATTCCATAAACATTCAACTGACAGAAGAATGCTGTCACATGTGTATAGCAGGTACCTATAGGTATTTATTACTGTGAATTGATTTCATAAGCTACTATGAACATACAGGGGAATAAAGGATCGAGAGCAAGAATACTTCTTCCCTATCACTTATGAAGTCTTGGCAAAGTCACAACTTCTGTGGGTTTCTCATCTCATCGGCAAAATGAAAAGAATGAACTAGACATTTAAGATGTTACGATCCTAGATGCTCTGGAATAAGGACTTCAATGTTCATTCTATTACGTTTTCAAAAGCATCTTTAGACTGACAATACCAAAGTGATGGTGAGAATGAAGAACAACTGGAACTCCCATACATTGCTGGTGGCAGTGTAATATGCTAAAGCCACCTAGGAGGACTTTTGGCAGTTTCTTATAAAATTAAACATACACTTACCATACAAGTCAGCAATTCTACCCCTTGGATAATTACCCAGGAGAAATGAAAACATATGTCCACCCAAAGACCTAAAACCAAATGGGGAAACAAACCATATGTCCATCGACAAGCAAATAGATAAAAACAGACAAAAACTGTGGTACATCCACATACAATGGAAAATGACTCAGCACTAAAAAGAAACTAATTTACTGATACACACAACACCATGGATGACTCTCAAAAAGCATTATACTAAGTGTAATAAGCCTGACGTAAAACAGTAGTTACTATATGCTTCCATTTATATGAAGTTCAAGAAGAGACAAAACTAATTTATGGTGAAAATAATCAGAACAGTGGTTGTCTCTGGGAGTGCGCAGGGTTGGGCGGAAAGGGGCAGGAGGAAACTTCCTGAGGTAACAGAAATGTTCCATATATTGATCTGGGCAATGGTTACAGAAGTGGATACATTTATCAAAACTCATCAAACTGAACATTCAACGCATAGACATTTTATGTGTATGCAAATTATGTCTCGATCTTCTAAAAGTTTAAGCTATACAATATTAATTTTAAAAACTTAGAGGGGCTTCCCTGGTGGCGCAGTGGTTGGGAGTCTGCCTGCTAATGCAGGGGACACGGGTTCGAGCCCTGGTCTGGGAAGATCCCACATGCCACGGAGCAACTGGGCCCGTGAGCCACAACTACTGAGCCTGCGCGTCTGGAGCCTGTGCTCCGCAACAAGAGAGGCCGCGATAGTGAGAGGCCTGCGCACCGCGATGAAGAGTGGCCCCCGCTCGCCACGACTAGAGGAAGCCCTCGCACAGAAACGAAGACCCAACACAGCCAAAAATAAATAAATAAATAAAATATTAAAAAAAAAAAAAAAACTTAGAAATTTTGCACTTACCTCCTTTTCTTTTGAGCAAGGTTGAGCTCCATAAACTTATACTTCTGGTACTGTTCATCCAGCTTCTTCAGTACTGTATCTGCAGTCTCATTCCCAGGCTGTTTCATGAAGGAATCTACATCTTCCTTTAATATCAAAAAGAATACATTACAAATTTTAGAATTCATACCTCTGATTTTTGACTGCTTTAGCTTTATTTTTAAACATAAAAAGAGCTTGTTTCTTTTTCTCCAAAGGCTTGTTTTTAACTAAAAAAGTAGTTATAAAAAGTTAGAGACCATTTCAGACAGTGCACGTACATTATGTAGCTAATTTATTATTCTTCCACCTTCCTCTTTTTATTTATATATAGGGAAAGAAAGATGACCTTGTCTGCTTTATACATCCGCCATGCAGCACTAGCAATAAACATGAAAATTACCAACAGTCAAGCACATTGCCTACTCATGTGCCCTAGCCACAAAACGATTCAACAGGCTGTGTGCCAAAATCATAGGTTTTATTACCGAAATTTTTAACTCAACAAGTTCTGCCACAGATATCATGCTAAATATGCTCATTAGGATCCCAAAACAAGTCACAACTGCTTCCTTGAGTATCAAGTGGTTGAAATAAAGTAAGCCTAAAAGGCAAACTGAACAATCTTTTGTAACAGGAATAAATAAGCAAAAGAAAAGCAATAAAACTGAACTGCAATTTTTTTAATGTATACTGCACATGCTGGTCCTTGAAGAAAAGCTGGTTAATTAGTTAAGGATCAGGAACTAAGTGAAACTATATGGAAACTTTAACGAGATTCTGTAACAGCCTTCTAGTAGTTTAAAGAACTTTAGTCCTTCATTGCAACTAAGTTAAATTCAATTATCTCACAGTTTCTGGGATCTCTACATCATTATTCTTATCCATGCTTACTAGCTATAAGGGAGTATTTCAGCAGAAGCAAGGCAAGAAGAAAAAAGAAGAGAAACACAGCAAAGGAGTGAACTATGAAGCAATCAAGCTAGAGACTGAAGGAAATTGAAAAGGTGAGGCTGAGGCAATGGCTGAGTTCTGCATGGAGATGAAATGCATGCAGTTAAAATGCAGATAAATGCATTTTGGAGATAAAATGGAGATAGCATCTTCCTAGAACGCTCACTGTAGGATGAGAAATGTCCAAGTTCTTAGCGCATGTTATTAGAAGCTGACTCTGGCAAGGAGAATTAACCACAGCAGCATAGGTCTGTGGTTAAGAGGCAGGGGCTGCCTGGTTTGAATGCTGGCTTCATCACATACTAGATGACCTTGGGGACGTTATTTAACCTTTCTCTTTGGCTCAATTTCCTCATCTGTAAAAAGAAAAAAAGGACCTTTTCCTCACAGGGGATTAAATGAGTTAGCACGTGTAAAGTACTTACAAGAGTACACAACAGCTAGTAAGTGTTCAACATGAGATATGTATAAGTGAACAGATAAAGGTGCCAAGAATTCCATCTTGGGGTGGTGGTCAGGAAGAACTACAGGGAGGTCACATCTGAACTAGATGTTGACAGATGGAGAGGTCAACAAATGGACAAGGCGGGAAAGGGACAATTAAAGAAGAGAAAGAAAACAAATTACTGCATCAACGGGAATGGGGAAAAGGCAAGGTGTGACTTTTAACCACTATCATCACAGAAACTAATATATATTAAGCATCTACTTGCAATACTGAAAGCACAGTCTCTGTTTCTCGGGGCAACTCTAACTACCGTTACTCCTATTTCAGTTAAAGAAACGGAGGCTCAGATTGTAAAATAATATGCTCAAGATTAAGCAGCAACTGGGAAGTAGAGGCATGATTCAAACCTTGTTCTATTTAGAAACCACTGTTCTTTCTATAATACCATGCTATTCCGATTAGTTTAAGAACATACAAATATTTATGTAAATTTCGATTATTTATTATATCATATTGATAGAAATGTTAAGGTCTAGAAAAGATAACTTGTGACATTTTAGGGAAAATGCATTTTAAGATAACAGCTTATAAAGCCCTTTGATAAAGTTTATCCTCCTGAATTAGATTTCTGAAGCCATCTCTGGCTGAGCACCATGGGTGTGGTATTTTAAGGCACTATGGAAATTCAATCAACACTTAGTTATGAGCTTATACTGTGTCAGGTACTGTGCTAGCGGCAGGAGAAATGACAGGGGGCAAGATAATGACCTAACTTCCCTCCCAGTGGCAGAGCATGGCATAGAAGTAGAGCTCTGCAGCCTCACAGATTGCCCAAGTTCAAAGCCTGGGGAACTCACTTACACCCTGTGTGACTTGGAGCAAGTTACTCAAGGGCTCTGTGCCTCTGTTTCAACATGTACAAAATGAGAATAACAGTATCTGCCTCTTACAGTTTTGTAAAAGCATTAGGAAAGTGCCCGGTATTCAACAAATTTTCTCTCTTGTTGACAGTTACCTGGGAGATGAGTGGAAAGAAATAAATGGCACGGCTCAGGGAGAAAAAACAAAATAACTGAAGAAAATAGTACAAAACCGAATCAGCAAACGCAAATATGCACAGAATGTATATAAAAGTGGTGTAAATAAAAGAATAAATAAAAGAAATGGGTCTTTTGAAGGCTGGAAGATACCATGAACAAAAAGGTAGAGACAAGGCAATATAGGTACAAACCAAAAGGCTGAGAAATTTCCATTAAGATTTTATAGTAGTTCAGGCAGAACTGAGTGGAGAAAGATGGGCGATACTGGCCTGGAAGGCCACTCAGGTTTTCTCTCATTATTCAAATAATATCCAAATACTATTTCGAGAACAGCCTTACGGGGGGACAGGATTGAAAGCACTACTTGTTTCCCTCTGTTTGGCCTTGGGTTGGTCTCCCTGCTCTGTGAAGCCTCCAACATCGCATTCCCTGCTTCCTCTCTCAACTGCACACGATTTATTCTCTAAGTCGTTAAGACCGTTTAGCTAAAAGCAAATGTGCTTACACAGCGGCTTCACTTAGACACCTTCTGGTGACCGCCCGTGGCCGACTGGCTAAAGCCGCAGGGGCCCAGCGGGCCACACAAGGCCTGCAAGGTCTCCCCGGTCCGACGCTCCCCTCCGCCTTCTTCCAAGGCAACTGGCCACCGCAGCCCTTCAACACACTAGGTGCCATTTCCTATGTTCACACCTGAGCTCCTCTGCCTGCTCACTGTACCCCGTCACCATCTGCGCATCGGCCTCCCCGGCATCTAGGCTGACTCTCAAGCTTCTCACCGCCTCCGTTTTTCCGGGAAATAGGGTCGAAATCCCGCGTCGGGGATGGGCTGGTGGCGGGGGGAGGCGGTCCCTGAGAGCGGCCCCGCTCCCGCTCCTGCTCCTGAGTCCTTCGCCCCGCGCCCCCCCATCTTCTGGGGCCTTCTCGGACCGCGCGCCCCCCGGCGGGTCCTGACACAGCTCAGTCGGTCCTGGCACGGAGGGGGAGAGCGGACGGAGCGCTCTCTCCGCGGTCCTTTAGCTCAATTCCTTCCCCCAACAACCGAGGCCGGGCTGGGGGCCAAGAAGGAAGGGGTAGCCCACAGCGTAGCGTCAAGATACCGAGCACCAGCGTGTCTCTTACCACGAAAACGGCCTCAGGAATCCCCAGGTGGAGCCGCCGCCCGTTCCCTCCGGCCACTTCTCCCAAACCACAATCATCCTTACCGGCCGCCATCTTGGGGAAACAAGCGCGCGACTAACGGCCTGTCGAGCTGCCTGTAGCCGGGGGCCTGTGATTGGCTCGCTCACAAAGGCAGGCCCGCCCCTCGCTTGTGAGTCTGCGCATTCATTGGCTCACAGGAAGTAGCCGCCCCTTACCCGTCGGACGAGTCCCCCAACCTCTGGGTTCTAATTGGTTGCGCGCAGGTGATTGACAAGCGTGGAAGGACTGCCGAGGCGAAGCTGGCTCTGCTGGGAGGACCAATACCTAGTCCTGGGAAAAGGGATTCCGGGGGTTTTGTGGGTGGGCTGGCTGGAGGACCCTGACAATCGGGGCCCAAGCCGGAACGGAGCCCACTACCACCCCAGAACACGTGGCACTCTCCAGAGTAGCCTTCGAAGCGACCCGATCCCTTCTCGGATTCAAGCAAATCGGGATCTAGACGCCACCACAGGGCCTGGGTCTCGGTGTCTTTCTGGGCCCACCATATTCACGAGCTTCCTGGCCCTTGAAGGGGACTTGTTTTGTGCCTGCTTCCAGGTGGACCCAGTGGCTTCATCCTAATAAACACTCCGCCCATTTTGTCACAATTTACCGAAAGCCACCTTTGATCAGACTCTCAGCACCCCAGCTCAAACGTTTTCAAAACTTAACAGTGTGCATAGAAAATCCTCAGAACTCTTCCGATGCTTCTAGGCCCAACGCATTCCCCAAGATCATCCACCACTGCAACCCTTTGAAAGCAAGTAATTATTCTTCTATCTGTTTTCTGACATCTAACCACCGTGTTTGTTCCTGCGTTTGCCTGCACTGTAGTGCTTCACAGTACACCGGTGCTTCATCCACTCACACAAAGCCTACCATGAGACAGGCCCTGTCTGAATAAAGGATAAATGTCAGTTTCCTTACTTAGTGGGGACACATATATAATAATAGTGATTAACATTTAATAAAAACGAACTATGTGCAAATCACTGAGTCATGTTCTTTAAACCCCACAGCTCAGTGTCCCTAATATCACCCCTAGTTTGCAGACAAGTAAAGGGACTTAAAATGAACGATTGGTAAGATAATAGAATCAATGTTATAACCGTGACATACGGGGTAGGAAAGGAGCACAGGTGAAGACACTACGTAAATCATTTTAAAATGAGAATTACAACACGTACCAACAAGGCTGTTGTAAAGATTAAATGAGATTATGTATGTAGAATACCTAATAAGTACTTGCCACACAGTAGGGCTAAAGCAATGAGGAAACTAGGCGAGGCTGAAGAAGTGCGAAGAGGGAGCGGATGAAACTGCAAAAGTGGGGGAGAGGGGTGGGGCAAAAGGACTGGGGAGCGGGAGGGTCTGGAAAACTTGGGAGATGACAGGGCCTGAGGAATGAGGAGGGAGGTGGGGCCAGAGGTTGGGTAATGAGGAGGGGCTGAAGGAATGAGGAAGGTGGGTGGGACAGAGGACTGAGCTAGAGGACGGGTGCCAGGAGAGGGGAGTACTAGAGAAGAGGCTGGAGCTGGAAGAGTGAAACAGTTGGGCGGACCTGTAGAACTGGAGAGATGTGAGGACCCAGGGGACTAGAGAGAAGGTAGGGGGTTGGAGGACTGGGGAGAGGGGCGGGGCAGAGGAATGTGGGCGGGGCTTTGAACTGGACTGAGTGGTGAAGGACTGGCTCCGACGGAGGGTTTAGAGGACTGGAAAGAGGGCTGGACTAGAGGAAGCGGGGGTTGGGAGTTGTAGAACTGTCAGTAGGACTAGAGGGTGCCAGGGCTGAGGCCTTGGAATACACGCGGTGGATGACAGGGGGAGCCTCTATATAGTAGTAACAGAAACTTAGAATATGAAATTAAACAATACCATTATGTTAGAATTAAAAAACATGAAACTGTTGGTAGTTATATAATGAAAAGTGCTAGATACTGTTAAAAATCCCAAATCGATAGAGAGAAATTAAAGAATGCCTGAAGAAATTGTTATACTGTGTTCATGATTTGGAATTACTGATTTTGTTAGGATGTCTTACGTCTATTTTCTCCAAATTTAACTATAGGTTCGATGTAGTCCTAATCAGCATAGAAATTGATCAGTTGACTGTAATATTTTATGTAATTCAAAGAAAATGTGAATACCTGAAACAATCTTGAAAAATATGAATAAACATGGAAGACTAATACTACCTGATTTTGAGACCTACAGAAAACCATGATAATCAAGACAGTGTGTTATTGGACTAAGGATAGACCTTTGGATCAACAGAACAAAAAAGAAAAAATAGACCCATAAATATGCTGTCAGTTGGTTTTTGAGAAAAGTACCAAGACAATCCAAGGGGAAAGGAATTTGTTTTTCCCAAATGTTGCAAGAACAACTGGATAACTATATAGAAAAAGTAAACCTCTACCCCTACCTGTCACCAAACACAAAAAGGTATGGGGCACGGGTTCAATCCCTGGTGGGACAACTAAGATCCCACATGCCACGTGGCATGGCCAAAAAATATATATATCTCAAAACCAAAGAAAAACATTAAAATGGGCAAAATAGTTGGACGCTTCACACACTAAAAGAGATGTTGGAATGGCCAATAAGTGTATGAAAAGTTGCTTAGTCATCAGGGAAAGGTAAATTAAACCACTATGTCATATTACTTACAAACCCACTAGAATGGCCAAAATTTAAAATACGGATTTTGGGCAAGAATTTGGAGCAGTAGAATTCTCATACACTGCTCGTGGAATAAAGTGGTACAGTAAGTTTTGGACAACTTTTGGCAGTCTTAATTTTAGATAAACACCTACTCTGTGACCCAGTCGTTCTACTCCTAGGTATTTACCCAAGAGATAGATCCACATTTATCCACAAAAAGATTAAAACAAGAATGTTTATTTGCTGTACAGTAGAAACTAACACAATATTATAAAGCAACTATACTCCAATAAAAATTTTAAAAAATAAAATCAAAGTTAGATTGTAAATCAACTATATTCCAATAAAAATTTTTTTAAAAATAAAAATTGAATTAAAAAAATAAAATAAAATCAAAGTTAGGAGTAATATAAATAAAATGAATTTAAAAATTAAAAAAAGAATGTTTATAGAGTTTGTATGTGTATATAAATCTAAATTTTAGTTTAAAAATAATGAGTATGAAGAAATATATCTTCAGATAAAAACTGAGTTTATCACCAGCATAACTACATTAAATAAACTTCTAAAAGATGTACCTGAAGAAGAGGGAAATGATTCCAATGCAAGAAGAAATGGTGAACAAAGAATTTGTGAACACATTGCTAAGTGTAAGCAAAAACGTTTCTCTCTAACACTTTTAATTTGGGGGGCTAACAAAATGGGACAGGACTAAAATATTGGGTCACTATAGTCCATAAGTTGGGAGGGAATACCCTTGTAGTTTAGAAGTGTTCTGAGGTCCTTGTGTTATTTGAGAGAGGAGATTAAGATGATATATTTTTTAACATCTTTATTGGAGTATAATTGCTTTACAATGGTGTGTTAGTTTCTGCTTTATAACAAAGTGAATCAGCTATACATATACATATATCCCCACATCCCCTCCCTCTTGCGTCTCCCTCCCACCCTCCCTATCCCACCCCTCTAGGTGGTCACAAAGCACCGAGCTGATCTCCCTGTGCTATGCGGCTGCTTCCCACTAGCTATCTGTTTTACATTTGGTAGTGTATATATGTCCACGCCACTCTCTCACTTCATCCCAACTTACCCTTCCCCCTCCCCGTGTCCTCAAGTCCATTCTCTACGTCTGTGTCTTTATTCCCGTCCTGCCCCTAGGTTCATCAGAACCAATTTTTTTTTTTTAGATTCTATATATATGTGTTAGCAAACGGTATTTGTTTTTCTCTTTCTGACTTACTTCACTCTGTATGACAGACTCTAGGTCCATCCACCTCTCTACAAATAACTCAATTTCATTTCTTTTTATGGCTGAGTAATATTCCATTGTATATATGTGCCACATCTTCTTTATCCCTTCATCTGTCGATGGACACTCAGGTTGCTTCCATGTCCTGGCTATTGTAAATAGAGCTGCAATGAACATTTTGGTACATGACTCTTTTTGAACTATGGTTTTCTCAGGGTATGTGCCCACTAGTGGGATTACTGGGTCATATGGTAGTTCTATTTGTAGTTTTTTAAGGAACCTCCATACTGTTCTCCATAGTGGCTGTATCAATTTACATTCCCACCAACACTGCAAGAGGGTTCTCTTTTCTCCACACCCTCTCCAGCATTTATTGTTTGTAGACTTCTTGATGATGGCCATTCTGACCGGTGTGAGGTGATACCTCATTGTAGTTTTGATTTGCATTTCTCTAATGATTAGTGATGTTGAGCAGGAGATTAAGATATTAAGTTTAGTTTTTGATAATTTTGCAGGATAAAGTTTCAAGGCTAACTATTAAAACAAGAGAAAGAGTGCATCACCTCAAAAACACTGAATGAAGAATCTCAAGAGTATTGAATGTCCAAATGGATGTTTATTTTACTCGGAAGATGTGGATGATTCAATCAGCCTGTAGAGAGATCATCATTTGTTTTCACCTCTGATTTGGAATCTTTTTGCTTTGGTACTTCTTCATGGATTCTGTCTCTGTGAAAGAAAGACATATGTGTATATCTTTCATTATTTCCACATATTTTTCCTTGTGGTTATAAAATAAATTACAAATAGTTTTACACAAAACTCTGGTTAGTCTTCTCATTATCTAATACTCGAAGCTTTGTCAGGCCTCCTAAAACAAACATTCAGGAACCAGGTGGCCCCAAGTGCATGGACTGAAGGCAGAAACCTTGTAAAGACTCTTCTAGAAAACAACACTCTGAGGCAATGAACACCTGCATCATGACACTTCCCCATATGCTTCAGCTGCACCTCATCCATGTTACCACTGCTTGCTTCCACTTCTGTGCTCAAGCTGTTTCCTCTGGCTCTAATGTCAAACTTCTATCATCTATACACCCACTAGTTGAAATTCTTCTTATCATTTGGTACACAATGCCCTGAAACCTTTTATCCCTGAATTAATTGTTCCCTCCTTTGACCTCCCATAGTGCTTTGGCTTTCCTATCTGTTTATATGCTTGTCTGCAATATTGTTTCCCCTCTCCATTGACTGGCTATCCATTTTAAAATATAGCATTCAACTTAGGTATCACTTCCTTAGGAAAGCTGTGCCTGAAACCTCCAGACTGAGCTACCCACCTCTCCAGCACTGATCTCAGTTGCGTTTGTTGAATGAATGAATAAAAGGCTTGCTGACTAGGTATCAGAACCCAGTTGATGTTTAACAACACAAGTTTGTAGAGGATTGGCTTTATACAGTTCTGTGTCTCTTTACAATGCTGAAAAGGTTAGAATTCGTTTTTCTTCTATGAGACACCAACAATGCACAAAAGATTATACAACTCTGTTCTAACATGTGACTGCACATCCCTACCAAGGACCTAAGTAACAACAGGTCAAACATACGTTATTTCTTGTGGATGGAGCGGAAGGCTTGCTGGTCCTTAAGCCTGGTTGGGTATAAATCACGGGTTGAGGTGCCATTAGGGAAGGAGCTCCCATTGGAGTTGGAACCTATGAATTCAAATGCAAAAGAAAACAAAAAAAAACTTAATTAGTATTTTATTGCTCCCCTAAAACAATAGTACCAAGAGGACAAGTAACCACTCTAGAGCAAATATTACATTTAAAGAATGTCAACTGAGAAGATGCCAGCTGAGTAGTGGCAGACCCTGGAGATAAACGTGAATGACAAACTAGAATTTGAAGTATCGATATTTCACTCAGATGCTGCTGGAATATTCTGTATTCAGTGAAAATGAAATATCACTAGTTTACCAACCAAGTGCTTTGCAGTTTCTGAAGAAGTAACAGCAACTTGCACTGAAGAAGCTGCTGAAAAACCTCCAAAGAAGAAAACAAAAAAGATGACCCAGAGCCATATGAAGTGGAAGGGATATGGTAATATGGGGGTTACTCGTGATTGAGATAAGAACAACAGTGGGCAGGCAGAATCCTTACTGGAATAGTTTCAAGAGAGAATGAGAGGAAAAAATACAACAAACTAGTGAATATAACAAAAAAGAAGCAAACTCACAGATATAGAGAACAAACTAGTGGTTACCAGTGGGGAGAGGGAAGGGGGAGGGGCAAGATAGGGGTAGGGGAATAAGAGATACAAACTACTATGTATAAAATAAATTAGCTACAGGGATATATTGTACAGCACAGGGAATATGCTGTGTATTCACAGCATATTCACAGAATATCCAATATTTTATAATAAGTTTAAATAGAGTATAGCCTTTAAAAATTGTAACTCACTATATTGTACACCTGTAACTTGTATAATATTGTACGTCAACTGTACTTCAATTTTAAAAAAAACTTCAAAAATCATTCAAAGACAAATATCATATGATATCGCTTATATGTGGAATCTTAAAAAATGATACAAATGAAGTTACCTACAAAACAGAAATAGACTCACAGACATCGAAAACAAACTTATAGTTACCGAAGGGTAAAGGCCAGGAGGAAGGATAAATTGGGAGATTGGGATTGACATATACACACTACTATATATAAAATAGATAAGTAATAAGGACCTACTGTATAGCACAGGCAACTCTACTCAATACTCCATAATGGCCTATACAGGAAAAGAATCTAAAAAAGAGCGGTTATATGTATATGTATGACTGATTCACTTTGCTGTACACCTGAAACTAACACAACATTATAAATCAACTATACTCTAGTAAAAAAAATTTTTTAAAACTTCAAAAAAAAAAACAGGGAATGAGAGGAAAAGAAGTAGTTACACAGCCTATAGAGAACTATTTTAAGGAATTTTTCAGTAAAGGGATAAAATATACTACTAAATGGTAGTATATTCATATGTGAAATACCACTGAGCCATTATAATTAATGTATTAATTATGTACCAATCTAGACAGATCTCAAAAACATAAATATAAAATAATACCAATTATAATCAATTTTTTAAAATCACTTAGAAGAGTACTACATATTTTTCCTTAGTAAAAGTATGAAAATGTTCTGGAAGGCCATACATAAAATTCACAGTCATTGTCTCTGGAGTGGCAGAGGGTGACTGGGACTAGGGATGACCCAAGGAGACTTTGGTCTTATTTGTAAAATTTCATTAAAAAATGATCTGGAAAAATTATGACAAAATGTTAACATTTAGTAATTCAGAATGTTGAAGCAAGGATGTCTGTTATCCTCTATACTTTCCCATATTTTAAACGTTCTTCCAAATTGACACCAACAGCAAAAGCATGAGTGAATTGGTGGTGAGGGTAAAGGACTTCAGAGTTTCCATTACTCATATTACATCACGTAAAATTTATGCGATGCACTGAGGCTGTAAAAACGAGAACTGGTGATTGCAAACAATTTTTAACTAAGTAAAGAAAATTTATAAATCATGAAAACATTGACAAATAGGCAGAACAGAAATGACAGACTAAACTAAAATGAGTTAGAAAAAGGTTGGATAAAAAGCCAGAAAAATTCCAGAGAGTATTCTACCTGTATTAAAATTTCCTCCCATTGGAAGCCTTGAACAATAAGAACAAATTCAGCCTTATGAAAGTTCACTTATTTTTTTACATCCTTAAAACAGAGTGGAAGCGATTCCAAACAGCAAAATGGCAAACAAAACAAAACAAAATGAAACAACAAAATCCTTGCAGAAAGGGAGGAAAACCAGCAGCAAACAGTAGCTCCTAACTCTTGGAATAAACCAATAATGTAAACTAAACTAAATTATCATTGAATCTCTATTATGTGTATATTGATTATTCCTATTTTGGATCATCTATTAATTCTGGAACAGCTTTCCCTTAACTATTCCACTTTCACAATCCCTTCTCCTCCCCATTTCTAGGGTTCCTTTCTCTATTCCTCACAAAGCCTTCGCTATATTATTTCTCAGAGGACTACTGTTTCTTTTTCCAATGCAAGAAAAGGATGTGGATGGATTACCTTCCATTTTAAATTATCCCTATCATGTTTTATTCTGTTAGTGCAAACCATGGGGAGTTTTATGTATATCTCCCACTCTTGAGATCTTAAAACTGTTTTTTTGTTGCCATTCTATACATAGGCACTTGCTGTGAAGTCACTGGATAGGCCACTGGTGTGGAACCTTGAAGAAAAGTGTCAATTACTATATAGTACATTTTCTACTACTATTTAATAAGAAACGTTATAAGATACAGAATACTTTCTGCTATATATTTAATATTGAGAATTAATATAGTGAACCATTTACAGCTGGGACAATGATCTTTCCTTGAACATGACAGATATAGGAGGTTTCAGGACTTCCAACCGAAGAGAAATATGAACTTAGCTAAGGAAGAAAGAGTTATGACTTTGTTTTTATGCTACATAAATAAAATAATAACATTAACAGACAAAATGAAAGAAAGAAAATTTTCAACCACAATCTCACTACCTCCAACAAATAAAACTTTAATTTTTCAATTTTCATTTCCAGTCTTTGGTTATGATATTTTTCACATGTGTGGGATAATGTGAAAAATGAAGATAATTTGGCTTTCATCACAATAGATGAGCAGCAGAGTAATATATTTAGTGCTATAGGTGTAACACCAAATTATGCCTGGCTCTCAACCCTGACTTAGTCTCTTTGCCTATACAAGTCAGAACTTTAATCCTTGTCTTCGTCTCTTTATTTACTACTAGGTAATATAACATGAGAGACAAGTGGCCTTTGACTTTAGACATTTGATCCCAGAGTGTTTAGTGACTGGCCAGAAGGACTTGAAAAAAGAGGCAGAAATACATCTTTAATATCAATGTTTCTGATATTTTCCAAAGTTTTCTTATATCCTAGCTCCCAATTCTGCTATTTAAAAATTCTTCATTCTTGATATATATCATTTGAGCCAAAATTGATAACTATCTCATGAATAATTTCTATTCTTGATGCTTGTGCCCTATTACCAGGCACTTACCATTAAGCCTTGATATTCAAAGTCTAATCCTTGGACCAGAATTATCAACATCAGCTGGGAGCTTCCCAGAAATGCAAAATCTCAATCTCCATCCCAGACTTGTTTCATTTTAACAACACCCCAAGGTGAGTCATATGCAGGTTAAAGCTCAAGAATAAGAAAGTGTAGCAAGGGTTTAAAAAGTTCAATCAAGAGAGAAGTATGCCCAGCATGTTCACAATTCCCCCAGCGCATCTTCATTGTTGTTAGGGGGGATGCTTATTCTCCTTGCCTTCCTATTTTCATATCCTTCTCTGAGCACTGAGGGGATTTAATTTAATGGTCTATGTTTCACATACTAGTGGGTGGGAGTACTGTGACACAAAATCACTGGCATCATTATCATTATCATCATCACCATCATCATATTTCTAACTAATATTTATTGAGCACTTACTGTGACCTAGGCAGTGTTCTAAGCAGTTTACCTCATAAATCCATATGAAAAAGACAAATAACCAAACCAAAAATAGGTGAAAGCTTGAACAGACATTTCACAAAAAAAGAAAACTTAATGATTAATAAATATATCAAAAGATACTCAACCAGATTATGAATTAGACAGATACCAAAAAGAAAACATACCATGATACCATTAAACACCAGCAAGAATGGCACATTTTACATTATACTATTTATATTTTAATTTTAGGTAGGTATTCATATTTATATATTAATGGAAAATATACATTACTATTATTTTATATTAATAATAAATCATTTAAATTAATAAAATAATGTCAAGTGTTGATGACATTGATAACACTCTTATTCCACTGGTGGGCATATACACTGTTACAGCCATTTTTGAAAACAGTTTAAAATTACCCAGTAAACCTAAACCCTATGGCCAAGCAGTTACACTCCTAGGCAGATCCCCTGGAGAAACACTTGCACATATGTACCAAGAGATAGTCAAAAGAATATACATAGCAACCTTGTTAATAATAGCAAACACCTTGAAACAACATACATGTACATGTCCAGCATAAACGACTATACAATGAAATATTATACAATGGTAAGGATGAATGAATTATACCTGCACACACTAACACAAATGAATCTTACCAACATAATACTGATTGAAAGAAGCAGGTCACAAAAGAATATGTACAGTATGATTCCATTTATAAAGTTCAAAATTGGAAAAGCCAAGAACACAAAAGAGGACTGAGGTGACTATATAAAAGTGAACAGAAATAAGCAAAAAGAGAAATCTCAGTGAACAAAAGAGAACATTAAATATCTAATTATTAGTCTCAGAGTGATATAAAACAATACTGTATTTATGAAAATGGACAGGAAATTACAAAAAAAGCAGATAATGAGAATGTATTCTTAGAAATTAAAAGTATAGCTCATTAAATAAAATGTTTAACCGAAGGGTTGAATAATAGGAGTAGTTGCTTGATATGTTCACTTGCATATGTTCACTTCATGAAAATTCAATAAAATTTACCAAAGTAGAAACAAGCAAACAAACAAACAAAAACACCACACACTCTCAATGGATGGGATAAATGGCAAATTAAACAGAGATGGAGAGAATCTGTAAATTAGAATATAAATTTGGAGAAAGTACCCAGAATGAAGCTCATAGAGATAAGGAGATGGGAAATGTGAGAGAGCTGTTAAGAGACAGACCTAGAAACATCAAGGTAAAAGTAGTTAGAAAAAGACAAAATTTTAAATGTAATAAAACAATTCAGATTAATTGCTCTTTTAGTTTTCTACTGAGGTGTCAGCAGGGCTGCATTCCTTCTGGAGGCTCCAGGAGAAAATCAGTTTAATTGCACTTTCCTTGACTTCTGACCCCCTCACTCTATCTTTAAAGGCAGCAACATGGCATTGCTCCGACCTTGCTTCCATCATCACATCTTTCCCTGACTCTTTTGCCTCCATTTTCTACTTTTATGAACCCTTGTGATTATATTGGGTCCACTTGGATAATTCACACTAATCTCCCACTTTTAAGGTAATCTGATTAACAACATTAGTTCCAACTAAAAACTTAATTCCCCTTTGCCATGTAACCAAACATAATCACAGGTTCCATGGATTAGGATATGGAAATCTTTGGGGGGGACATTATTCTGTCTACCATACCTATAAAGGTACAGTAAAATAATTAGACTGAAAGCTGACTTGTCAGTGGTGGTGGTAGAAGCCAGAAGAAAGTAGAGTGATATCTTTAGAATACTAAAAGAAAATAACTGTCAAACTAGAAGGGGATACCCAGACAAACAAAACTGAGTTGGCCACCAATTCAGTCTTATTAAGGGAAATGTTAAAGATGTACTTCAGGTGGTCGCCTACAGAAGGTCTAACGTGTAATAAGAAATTATGAGAAAGAAAGTGGCAAATAATGTAGTTAAATCTAAACAAACACTGACTCTGTAAAACAGTGATACTTCTGATTATTTTGTGGTAATTAAAAAAACAAGATACTGACTCATGAAGAAATAGAAAATCTGAATAATAAATCTATAACTAGTAAGGAGATTGAATCACTAATCAAAAACCTCCCAACAAAGAAAAGCCTCAGACCAGATGCCTTCACTGGTGAATTCTACTGAACACTAAAAGAAGAATTAACACCAATTCTTCTCAAACTCTTCCAAAATTTGAAGAGGAGGGAACATTACCTAACTCATTCTATGAGGCCAGCATTACCCTGATACCAAAGCCAAAGACAATACAAAAAAAATAAAACTATAGACCAATATTCCTTATGAATACTGAGGCAAAAATCCTCAACAAAATACTAGCAAAACAAATTCAGCAGCACATGAAAAGAATTATATACCATGAACAAGTGGGATTTATTCCTGGAATGCTAGGATAGTTCAACATATGAAAATCAGTGTATCAATAATACACACCATAAGTAGAATGAAGGGAGAAAAATAAGATAATATCAATTGATGCAGAAAAGCATTTAATAAAACTCAACACCCTTCCATGATAAAAGCACTCAATAAACTAGGAATAGAAGGGAACTTCCTCAACATAATAAAGATTATATATGAAAAGACCACAGCTAACATCATGCTCAAGGGTGAAAGCCTGAAAGCTTTCCCCCGAAGATCAGGAACATAACAAGAATGCCCACTTCCACCAATTCTATTCAAAGTATAGCTAGAGCTAAAAAAGAAATCAAAGGCATCAAATTGGAAAGGAATAAGTTAAATTATCTATTTTTGCAGATGACATGATCTTATATTTAGAAACCCTAAAGATTCCACAAAAAAACTGTTAGCACTCATGAATGAATTCAGCAAAGTTACAGGATACAATATCAACACACACAAAATCAATCACATTTCTATACACCAGCAATGAACAATCCAAAGAGAAATTAAGAAAACAATTCCACTTACAATAGCAACAAAAGGAATAAAATACTTGGAATAAATTTAGCCAAGGAGGCAAAAGACTTATACACTGACAACTACAAAATATTGCTGAAAATAAATTAAAGAAGAAGACCTAAGCAAGTGGAGACATATCCCATGTCCATGGATTGGAAGACTTAGTATTGTTAATTTGACCATACTACCCAAAGTGATCTACAGATTCAATCATATCAAAATCCCAATGAATTTTTTTTTAGAAATAGAAAAACCCATCCTAAAATTCATACAGAATCTCAAGGGACCCTAACTAGCCAAAATAATCTTGAAAAATAAGAACAAAGTTGGAAGACTCATACTTCCTGAATTCAAAAGTTATTACAAAGCTACAGTAATCAAAACAGTGTGGTACTGGCATAAGGACAGACATATAGATCAATGAAATAGAAGAGAGAGCCCAGAAAAAAACCTTCACATATATAGTCAATTGATTTTTTACAAGGGTGCCAAGATCATTCAATGGGGAAAGAATAGTCTTTTCAACAAATGATGCTGGATATTAATGATGCTGGGACAACTGGATATCCACATGCAAAAGTATGAAGTTGAACCCTTACCTCACAATATATACAAAAATTCAGTCAAAATTGATCAAAGACCTAAACTCAAGAGCTAAAACTGTAAAAATAGAAGAAAACATAGGGGAAAATCTTCATGACATTGCATTTGGTAATGAATTCTTGGATATGCTACCAAAAGTATGGACAAAAAAGAAAAAATAGATATATTGGACTTCATCGAAATTTTTAAAATTTTGTGCATCAAAGGACACTATCAATGGAGTAAAAAGACAACCCAGAGAATGGGAGAAAATATTTGCTAAGCATGTATCTGATAAGGGATTAATATCCAAAACATATAAAGAGCTTGTACAACTCAACAACAAAACAAACAACCCAATTCAAAACTGGCCAAAGGTTTTGAATAGACATTTCTCCAAAGATGATATACAAATGCAAATAAGCACATGAAAAGATGCTCAACATCACTAATCATTAGAGAAATTAAAATCAAACCACAATAAGACTCTACTTCATATCCATCAGGATGGCTATTATAAGTAAAAAAGAAATCCAGAAAATAATAAGTGTTGGTGAGGTTGTTGGGAAGTTGGAACCCTCATGCATTTCTGGTGGGAATATAAAGTGGTTTAGCCACTGTGGTAAACAGTATTGTGATTCCTCAAAAAACTAAATATAGAATTACCACATGATACAGCAATTCTACCTCTAGGTATATGCCCAAAGAATTGAAAGCAGAGGAGACTCAAACAGATATTTGTACTCCAATGTTCATAGAAGCATTATTCACAATAGCCAAAAGTTGGAAACAATCCAAATGTCCATCAGTGGATGAATGGATAAACAAAACGTGGTAAATATGTATGATGGAATATCATTCAGCCTTAAAAAGGCTGAATGATATTCTGATAAATGCTACAACATGGATGAATCTTGAAGACACTATGCTAAGTGAAATAAGCTAGAAACAAAAGGACAGATCATATATGATTCCACTTGTATGAGGTACCCAGAATAGGCAAATTCATAGAGACAGAAAATAGAAAAGTGGTAACCAGGGTGGGATGAATGGAAAGTTATTTTTTAACGGGTAGAGTTTCTGTTTGAGATGATGAAAAAGCTCTGGAACTACACAATGGTGATGGATACACAACATTTTGAATGTATTTAATGTCGCTGAATTGTACACTTCAAATAGTTAGAATGATAACTTTTCCATTATGAATATTTTACCACAATAGCATATGAAATCAGCAGGGAGTATGATCAGGGTTAAAGTCTTCTGAAGTCCTTTTGTTGTTTCAGAGGAAAATATTGATTAACTTTAGACCTTGGTAATTTAACTATGTATGTTGTAGTCTCTAGAGTATAACTTCAAAGGGAAAAGGGAAAAAATGAAAGGAGAAAAAAAAGAATTTAATCATGGCAAAAGAAGGCAAAAAATAAGAGAGAAAAAAGAAAAATAAGAGAAAAAACAGCCTATATTAGAAACATCCAAATATATCCATAATCACATAAAAACACATTAACTAAACTCAGGTTAAAAGACAAGGATTGGATTCTACTTCCAGTTAAAACTGAGTAAGCACAGAAAATCTTCCTCTCTCACTGAACACCTAACTCTAAAACCTGGATAGGATGTACGGTCAGCTATCCGAAAACTCTGAAAAGTAAGTATCAGCAGGTAGATCAGGAAAGAACACCAGAATTCAAAGTACCAGTGAATCTGTAATTTTTCCCTTCCAGCATCATCCACACTGGACTCAAATCAGCCTGAAACCTGGAAGAGATCACTGTTGTGCAGATGAGAAAAAACTCCAGAAGTTCTCTAGTTCTGGCTTGAGTAGCTATAAAGAGAACTCCTGAAGCTCAGACAAAGTCAGAAAAAGCCCGCATTGTTTTTTTCTTTTTCTCCTTTTCCTGCAGCAGTGGCTACGGTGGCAGCAAGGGAAAACTGCAAGAGCCAAATATATGAGGGAGAGGAACTTTCTTCTCCATTAGGTGGAGCTGTGGCTTTATGAAGGGAGGGACAAAAAATGTTTTTTAATTCTCTCTGTCCTACCACTACTTGGAAGCTTGACTTGTTTCAATCACAGAAATGTATGGGGTTTTTGGCCAGATGAAAGAGAATGGGAGCCCCAAGAAACTGGAAAATACTGGAGAGAGAGCAGAGATAGAGAGGCTCGGGGAAGCTGGTTATGAACCTCTGGGTTCATCCGCCTCCTCCCCACACCTGTGCATGGGTAGATGGGATCTTAATGAGCATACCAAAGACTTTGATTACTAAGCCCCTGGAGAGACCACAGCCCAGGTCCCATGATGACCACTAAGTGGAGCACATGCAGGACAGACCCAAACAGCAGAGCAAAGACTGTAGAAACTGAGCTGATACTGGGACCACGGGCCAGAGGAGCGGGCTTGAAGTTGTAGCTTAAACTTAACCAGGTCAAGTGTCTGCTACAGTACAGATATCAACATGCTCCATAATTTAACAAGACCTAGCGTCTTTTAAATTAACGGTCAAAATGTCCAAATGGCACATGAAGAACCATGAAAATCTCAACTTCCATGGAAAAAAGCCATCAACAGACACCAATGATGAGATGACACAGATGTTGGAATTATCTGACAAAGACTTTAAAGTGGCTATTAGACAGATGCTTGAATGAGTCATCGCGAACACTCTTGAAACAAGAGTTAAAACAGAAAGCATCAGCCAAGAAATAGAAGATACAGAGAAAAGCCAAACAGAAACTTCAGAACTGAAAAATGTAATAACTGGAATAAAAACACCCAACGGGATGACTCAATATCAGAAGGGAGATGACAAAGGAAAGAGTCAGTGAACCTTAAGGTAGACTAAGACATCCCTCCAAACCCTTTCTAGGTTCTTAGTCGTCTGTGTCCGCAAATCGACTGCAGCAGCACAGCCGCATGTTTCCTCAGTACATTTCAAAAATATTTCCTCCCAAATCCTACCAAAATTCTCATTCCTAAATGCACCTCTGCTGCATATCAGGAAAACAAAGTCACTATGTACTCAAGAGTGAATGTGCAGTTTGTTATATCATTGGACCAATGAAGTTTTAAAGCAAAATCATACAAAAAATAGCAGAGGTGCACATCGTTTAAGTCCTTGGGGCCAGATGTGCTTTGGAATTCAGAATGATTTGTATTTTAGAAAGCTAATTTAGAATTTACACATAGAAGATACTAGTAACACCCCAGGGGGACTGAAAGAGCACCCTGTAATGAAACACACTAATATTTCTGCAGCAAAATGCAAATGCAACATTCGTGTATGAATAGTTACACTTAGTAGGATAAATAATGACCATAGCCTCATTATAGTTCAAGTAAAGTTCTGCGGCCAAAAGAGTTTGTTGCAAACTTAACAAAAAAACTTGCTTTCCAGAGCATTTTGAATTTTATATTTGCAGATAATTTATTGGGGACCCATATTTCAACTTTCAACCTGTCAGCAACTCCTGTCAACTCTATCTGCAGATCTATCGAAACTCTTGCTTTGGATCTACTGCCAACATTCTAGCATTCTAGACCAGAGCAGTCTAGATCTCTTGCCTGGATGACTTGAAGAGACTTCTAATTGACTTCCCCAATTTGTGTCTTATTTCCTTACTAACCATCTTCCACACTCCTCCCGGACTAATCTTTCAAAAATGTAAAAGTAATCGTGTTATAGCTTTGGCTCCTCGCTGCTTATAAGACAAAGCCGAAACTCCTATACAAGTTCCTACAAGATCTGATCTCTCTTTAAGTTCGAGATTTATCTCTTGTTGCACCCATCATACATTACACGATAGCCATGTTAAACTACTTCGAGTTCCCTGAATAACCCACCAAGTTTCCATTTGCCAACCAGTTCCTGTCAATTCACCTCATCTCCTTTTACCTCATGTTCAGCTTCTTTATAAAAGTAACCAACACACCCTCTAAAGTATTCATTCCACTTGGAATATTCAATTCCTCTATTTGATGACATGTCTGTCTACTGTTGATCTGTCAGCCCAGTGCCTAAATACCTAATAGGTGTTCAATAAATGTGGAGCAAAATGGTGGAACTCTATAGTTCTCTCCCCACCACAGGATCGACCCTTCCAAAAATAGAGGAACAGTTAGTTAGCTTAACATGTTTACAACAAATGTTAGCACAATACATTAAAAGTGATTAAAAAGAGAACATTTCTTGGTCTACCTACTTCTCTAATACAAATGTATATGTTATATGTATATATCAAAAAGGAAAAAACGTAATAATACATCACAAATGTTACCATGTGGGAAACCGGAGGAATAGAAATTGGGTTCCAGATGGTTGATATGCAGATGCAGCTATTCAACTGCCAGTTCATTCCACCAGTCATTTCCATCTCTGAGGATTGACACCCCTTCACGTTCGATCTAAAATGAGATTTATAAATCAGCCCATTTGGGGAAATGACAAATCTACCATTTAAACATCTCGTCAGGATATAGCCTTTGAGACAATGTTTATGGCCATCAATAGGTAAAATATAATAGGAAGGAATCACAAGAAAAGATTTAAAAAAAGACCACTGGCTATTTTCTATATTAAGTTAAGGTATCATTACAAAACTAAATATTTCAGCTTACTTTTTATAAATAATGCCGAATTTAAATCTCCCACTAACAAAGTTTGAGAGTTCATAGAAGGAATTCAATAGTACCAGTTGCCCATTTAAAAAAGTGACCTGAACGAATACATTTAATTCTAAACTATTTTAATAGTTTATATAGAAGGAAAAAAACCTAGTATTCCCCATGGTGGTGGGTCAAAAGGG
Source organism: Balaenoptera musculus (assembly GCF_009873245.2). NCBI lineage: Eukaryota > Metazoa > Chordata > Mammalia > Artiodactyla > Balaenopteridae > Balaenoptera > Balaenoptera musculus. Next base: position 128,329,077 of record NC_045806.1, on the reverse strand, counting down.
CACTAGAGTAAGAAGCAGAAGTATTGCATTCTGAGCTTCACCAGGCTATTAACTAGCTGTGTAACCTTGACTAAATAACTTAACCTCTTTCCTCATTTGTAAAATTGGGATAAACTATGCTTCATAGAATTAGAGTTATTAAGAGAATAAATAATACAAGATGTGTAATATTTTGTGTAAATAAGAGAATAAATAGAAACAAAAGGAAACAAACTCTCATTGAACATTTATTCTTACTAGGCTCTGTGTTAGGTGTTTTCACAATCTTAAATATCATTTAACTTTCATAACAACTATGTGAAGTAGGTATTATAAATTCTCATTTTATGGATGAGGAAACAGACTCAGAGAAGGGAAATATCTTGCTCAAGGTCTTACAGTTAATTAATGGCAGGACTAGGAGTCTATATTCTATGCCAGTGGTTAAGATTATTATCCCTGTTTTCTACATCTATTTCAACTCCTCTACCAAATTGTGTAATAATCTATTCCACATACACTTTAGTTTTAATTCTAAGAAATGGTTCTTGTATCTAAAAGCTCATATTTATTCTGTATTCATTTGACTTATTGAAATTTAGTTTTTATCCACGTGTGGCAGAGTTTAAAAAGTCAACCAGTGCTAAAAGATCTAAAACCAAAAATACCAGTCACCGCTTCCCCTTCGCAAAAGTAGCCACACTTTTCCTTATGGTATTTAATTCCATAATCCTAAAGAATCTCTGTATCTCAGTTGTCACATATGTGAAATGTGGATTCATTGCATTCATTCAACAAATATCTATTCAATATCTACTAGATGCCAGGCACCATCCTTGGTGCTTGGAATATATAAAACAGATGAAACTATTTGCTTTCATGGAGCTTGTGATCTAGTGGAAATAATAACTTTCTCAAGTAGAAAGATTGAGTTATTATGTGTAAAATACTTAGAATGAACAGTATCTGTCTCAGAGTAAACAATAAATGTTAGCACCAAATAATACGTCATTTTGATTTTTTCCAGGAGACATCTCCCCTGGAGCTCTACATCCTTCGGTTCCATTCTAAACTGGCTGCTGTACAAGTAAATATAACTTCCATTGTTTTTATATTGTAAATTCCCTCCACCTCTCACTTAAGTAGGGTACTCTGTTTCCCTGAATCCCATGTGTTCCTCTTTCTTATTTTACTTCTCTGTTTTGTTGGAGCACACCCTGTAGGATCTTCCTAAGCAAAGGTGCATGGTAGGTAATTTTTTTTAAGATTTTGGGTGTCTGGAAACGGCTATCCCTTGTATTTCCTCGAGAGCTTGTCTCAGTACAGAATTCCATCCATGTAGTAGCTCAGGCCAAAAACCTAAGCACCATCCCTTGGTCCCGCTTTTCTCCTCACCTCTGACAGCAACTGCTATCACCTCTACCCCAGAACATGTGCCAGGTGCATCCACTTTCCATTATACCTAACCTCTACTACTACCATGCCAGACAGGGTGTTTCATATGGCACACTCAAAAAGAAAAGGGGCACTCTGTACAGGTAGTGGAATTTTTTAATATATTCCTGGATTTTATTTGTGAATATTTTATTTAGAATTCTGACATCTATAATGAATATATGAGCTTAGTCAGCACTTTCTTCTATCTTTACTGGGCTTTCATATTAAGGTCATGTCACTTCATACACTGAATTGGAGATCTTCCCTTTTTTCTATAGCCTGGAACTGAAATTTCCTATTCTTTAAGGATAGATAAAGCTCTACTCTATGTGGCAATTGGTCTATGCATGTTTCTGTTTCTTCTTGGATGAATTTTGTCATTATATTTTGCTTGGAAATCATCAATTTCCTTTAGATTTTCAAATATGTTGTTACCAAACAGTTGCACAAAGTATTCACTTATAGTTACCTTAATCTCTCCTACGTCTGTGGTTACATCAGCTCTCTTATTCCTCATGTTGTACACTTTTACACTCTCTTTTCGGTTGAATCAGAGGACCTCATTTTATTGGACTTTAAAGAAATAAGTTTCAGATTTACTTTTCTTTGCAATTTTATTAATTTAAGCTTTTATCTTTATAAATTTTATCTTCCTAATATATTTTTATTATCTATCTTCTTAAGAGAAAACTAAATTCTTGTTAATTTATCTTTTTTAACAGTGATGAAATCTTTTTCTGTTCAGCTTTCACGGTGCCCCATTAGCTATGGTATGAAGTTCTCTTTTTCACTACCTTTAGATAGTTAACTTTCCTTTTGATTTCCTCTTTGGCAAAAGGATTATATTTTTGAATTTATAAGTAGTTAAGATTTTCATGGTCAACTTTTCATTAAGTAGTTATAATTTTATTGGATGAGAGAATGTAGTCCATAAAATTGTTTAGGAGTTTTTAAAGGTTTTCTTTGTGATTGCTTTGAAGAAAATGAACATTCTGTGTGTGTGTGTACACTTAGGTTTATTATTTATTTATTATGTATTATTTAAATTCCTCTGTGTCCTTTCTTGTTTTGTCTACTAAATTTGTCCAACGATGAAAGAGGTGGTTCGAAACTGCCCATTTTAACTATACTTTTCTCAAGTTCTCCATGCATAATAGTTTTTGCTTTATGTATTCACCTTTGTGCATAAACTGTTAAGACTGTTGTATCTCCCTAAATAGTGTCTTGTTCTGTTCACTGCTTTTAACCTTACATTCTACATTATTTGTTGTTAATATCACTTCGTCCTTCCTTTGGTTTCCATTTGCCTGGTTTTTTTGTTTGTTTGTTTTGGGGTTTTTTTTTGGCTGAAAATGTAGGGAAGCACTCACTGAAGTAACGTTGATTACCTTACGATGCTGAGGCACTCCAACTGGTAGTTTCATTGTCTTTGTTTAATAAAATAAAAAATTATTACTCATTTAATACAGTTTATATCATAAAGTAAGAAAAGAACCAAGAATACAAAGAACTATGAGGAATGCCAACATTTAAGATGTGCTTAGAAAACCATCCTTCCGATGAACCATGAAGGGTTAAATCTACGTTAAAAATAACTCTTTTCAGGTATGAGTCTCATCCGTCCTTCCTCTAACATGTATTTATTGGCTGTCTTTTTTAAATAATAAAAAACTTACCTGTTGACTGGGTTTTCTCCAAAGTTAAGATCTGTTTTGTAAAACAAACACAAATTTTACATTATTTTTGTATAAATACTTTTTTAAAAAATGCATTTAAAAATATATATCTCAAATATTAAATTAAAAATAGATGCTTACTTCTTACAGGGCTAACCAGTGAGCCATCCAGGTTGTTTGCTACAACTCTTCCACTTTGCTGTCTGGCTGCAATACATTTGTGGACTTGTGAAGGCAATGTCAGTTGTAATATATCACCTAGAGAAAACAATCTGAAAATAAGAGACAGAATCAGATGAAACCCTAAACCAAATTTCTATCAATACAGTAATTATATATATATGTACCTTCCCATTACAAAGCAACAGGACTTCAATTTATTAGGTTAATTGGTATAAATAAGGTCGTTTAAAATGATTAATTAAATAAATTTTAATTGAGCACTTGTGTGCTAGACACTGTACTAGGTGCTAAAGATACAGTTGTGAATAAAGAAGATAAAAATCTCTGCCTTCATTTAGCTTATGTTCTATTGGAGACAGAAAATAAGCAAGACAAATAAAGTACATAATATGTTAGATCGTGATAAGTGCTAAGGAAAACATATCAGGGAAAGGATTATGATATGCTGGTGGAAGAGTGGGCACTTAAATGCTAGACAGGAAAGGCTCACTGAGAAGGGGACTTTTAAGAGCTGAAGCATGTAAAAGAGTGAACTGGGCGGATCCAGCAGAAGGAACAGCATGCACAAAGGTCCTGAGCAAAGAGTGTGCTTGGTGTGTTTGAAGAACAGGGAGGAGGCCATGGAGGGGTTCGTAAGGAATTGTAAAGACCTTGGTCCGCCCAACTGTTTTACTCTTCCAGCTCCAGCCTTTTCTCTAGTACTCTCCTCTCCTGGCACCCGTCCTCTAGCTCAGTCCTCTGTCCCACCCACCTTCCTCATTCCTTCACATTGGTCCTAGTCACATTCTTCTTAGAAGAAATGAACTGCTATTTGCCATTAACTGAGGTGGGGAAAACCATGGATAAAGCAGGTCTGGGGTCAAGTATCAAAAGCTTAGTTTTGGACACATTGAGTTTTGGAATCCTACTAGACATTCAAGTGCTACCACGGAATAGACACTTGGATATACAACCCTGGAGTTCAGGAGGTATGGCTGGAGCTGGAGATAATAATTTGGGAGTTCTTATCATGTAAATGGTATTTAAGGCCATGAGCTTGGATGAGGTCATCTAGGAAATGCGTGCATATAGATAAAGAAGAGAAATGAGGACGAATCAGTGGAAAACAGTCTAAAAAGTAGCCAAGAGTTAGATAAGAAGAAAAGGAGTGATGAACCATGTCCAGTAAGATGAAGACTGATGAAATTATCATTGGATTTGCAACCTAGAGGTCACTGGTGACTTTGACTAGAGCAGATAGGGGAAATGTTAGCACACCTTTCTTAGAAACTGTAAGAACAAGCATAGAAAATAATCAATGAAGATATAGAGGATTTGAGCAACAGAATTAAAAACCTCAACAGGATACAGTTTTCAATGGCACATGAAACGTCTACCAAAAAGAAAAAGGTTATATGCTAGGCCATGAAGCAAGTATCAACAAATTCCAAAGGACTGAAATACAGAGGTTCTCTGACACAGTGCAAGTAAGCACTATGTCAACAACAAAATTCAATAACAAAAGAAAAAGATAATTAGAAGGCCCCCATATACATGAAATTTTAAAAATACACTTCTAAGCAATACATGGGTCAGGTCCTGTTCTAAGCACTCTACATTTCTATTGACTCATTTATCCTGACAGCAACCTTCTGAGGATAAGGAGGCTGAGGCACAGAGAGGTTAAGTGATCTACCCAAAGTCACACAGTCCATGAATGGTAGAGTGAAAATTAAAGTCAAGTACTCTGGTTCCATGGCCAGTATTTTTAAATCACAGTGACTGAAGAGAAAAAGTGGTTTCAGCTGGCCACAGGCTTTTTCAACACAACTGGCTCAAGCAATGACTGTTAGGCAGCCTAGGCTAAGTCCTCAGGACAGCATGCGCAGACATCACCAGAAGCCAGTTTTGGGCTGTTGGGAACCAGGCCCAGAGGCCTTTATAACACCATAATAGTACTTCCCCTCCTCCCCCTCTACCCTACTTGGGATTCACATTCACATCAGACTGAATCCACAGCTTGTCAACCACTACATTTAACCTTATAATGATTCCCAAACCATAGGGCCTCAGAAAAACAGTCCTTCTTTTGGAAATGAAGCAAATGTACAGTTTTTGCTATACATACGATTTTACTCAAAGGACTTATGTTCATCATGGTTTTGGTCAAACTCACCCGTTGAAAATGCAGAAAGTGTGTCCATTGAGAAAATATGCACAAAAGAAAAAAACAGTTAAAATAGATACAGTTTAAATCCTCAAGTTGAATTAAGAGCAAACAAATTCTAAGACATATAAACCCTATGATAGTATAGCTCATTATTACAGGGATTTTCGTCTAGCATAGAGGGTCAAGTAACATCACTGAATCAAACTCAACCATTAAAAAACAGAATATGGCTGATTTTGAGCAGTTGCACGCCAGGAAATGTATAACAGCCAGCTCTCCAGGAAAAGGCCTGTTTTATAGTGTTTGTCCATTTTTGTGGTATACATACTTCCATCATAGCCAATTTCAAGTTGCCAATGTGTCATCAACCAGCTTTCAAATTTCCTGACTATGAGGCAAACTAACCTTAGGAGCTTACCAAGGACTTACCTGGTAAGCATGACAAGGTCTGTACAGAGACATCACTCCGGATTTATGTATGTCTTATTTTTTTTGGTAAAATTTATCTTTTAAGTAGTAATTATTTGCACATTTTATTCATTTCTCAGATATCCTTCCAGAAGTATTCTTTAAGAAATGAAATAAACATATATATTCTTTCTTTCTGTTTTGGAAAAGAAAAAGTGGTAGCATACTATGCACTGTTTCCCACCTTGCTCATTTTCTATCTAACAATACACGTTGGAGACCATTCCATTCCGGTACATTAAAACAAGACCCTTATGAAGAGTCATTTTGTTATTACAATGTTGTAATGGATATCCTTGTTCATATGTCATTTCACAACTATGAATATATATATGGGATAAATTCCTAGAAATGAAGTTGCTGGGTCAAAGACTGCTTTAGGAAGAGGCAGCAGACATAGTAGGTGGTTAGGAAATGTAAGAATTAAAGGTTCTAATCCTGCCCTCAATTATCACTGACATCATAATCATACAATAGCGTTATATTACCTTCAAGCCAAGCTCTGATTGCTGAAGCTTTCACAACTGGACAATTTGGGATGGAGGGAATCAATGCACGCTGCACACTGAAGAGATCACAAGAAAGATGAATAGAGTCACATATATCCTACCCAGCTGAGCCTGCATTTCTTTCATTCACTCATCTATCCATCCATGTATCAATCTATCCATCCAACTATACACTAACTATACATCCATCTATGATAAAGAGATAATTAAGAAATAGTCAACAGGGCTTCCCTGGTGGCACAGTGGTTAAGAATCCGCCTGCCAATGCAGAGGACACGGGTTCGAGCCCTGGTCCGGGAAGATCCCACATGCCGCAGAGCAACTAAGCCCGTGAGCCACAACTACTGAAGCCCATGTGCCACAACTACTGAGCCCACGTGCCACAACTACTGAAGCCCACGTGCCTAGAGCCCACGCAGCCCAACAAGAGAAGCCACCACAATGAGAAGCCCGTGCACCGCAACGAAGACCCAATGCAACCAAAAATAAAATTTTTGAAATGTTCACAATACTGAAAAGTACAAACAGAAAACTGAAATCAACCATAATTTTTCCAGTCAGAAATAGCTAACGTGGACATTTTTGAAGTGATATACCTCAAAGTTTATATTATTCAATTTGTGTATGTGTGCACATATAGAGGAGCACGTGTATGTGGGTTTGTGTATATGCATGCGTACACACACATTCATCTTGAATGTTACTATGCACAACAGTTATTCTCACTAGGGGAGTCCCCAAGGGAAGAAATCAAATTCTTCAAAGAGGGGTTATTCAAGTGCCAACTTCTGACTTTGAGAATCACTCAGTATAACAAAAGATGTTCCTTTGTGAAGCGTATGGAATCCCACAAAAGACTGAAATACTCTATCCCATATTATCATTTAAAATGGCTGTATAGCATTTCACCATATTCAAAGCCTGTAATTTATTTAGTCACTGTGATGTTGCTAAAATGAGAGAAATTATTTAGATGAAAACAAAATTAACCTATATTAAGACATTTATCAACTTACCTATAAGGAGGTAAAATGTCATTTTTCTCTTCCAAAGAAGCTAAATGCTGTGTTAGTGCTTCAAGTAAATTGCAGGGTACCTAAAAATAAAGTTATTAGGAAAAAAGTTGTTTTTTGAGAGATAGTTCTTAGCAAATTCATACTCTCCTATATCATAAAAAGATTTTGAATAAAATTAAGATACCTGTATAGCAAATGATTAAAGCTAAATAATTGCTAGAAGTAAATTCATTATTAAAAGTAGCAAGATGCTACTAATAATAACGAATTTACTTCTAGCAATTATTTAGCTTTAATCATTTGCTATACAGGTATCTTAATTTTATTCAAAATCTTTTTATGATATAGGAGAGTATGAATTTGCTAAGAACTATCTTGGTATCAAATCACATTACTATATAGCCTCAAACTATACTTTTACATACATTTTTTAAAAAACAATAAAAAAGCATCTTAAAATGATCAATGGGCTGCTAAAATATGTATTTCCTTTGGAGGAGACATTGGGCTTGAAATTATTCATTACTTATGGTTCCTTCATGAGTCACTAGATTACTGAATAAATTTAAGTAAAACATTAAGCCTACTGGGGAAGAGGGAGAGAGAATCTCACTCACCATCTCTGGTCTCTCCTGAAATGTCACCTCCTCAACTGGGATTTCCTTGGCCATCCTAGATAAAACAGTACCTACCAACAGTCTCTTTACCCTCACTAAGTTTTCTTTTTCTTCATGGCAATTATCTTCCCTGAGATTATAGGTTTCTTTCCGTGTATGTTTATTATCCGTCTCCTTGCAATAAAATATAAAACTCCATGAAGACAGAGATTTGGTCTGTTTTGTTCACTGTAGACTGGAGCTTCCCAGGTCATGAAGCCTGCAACTAGGTTGTTTTTGCTTGTGGCTCCAGTCTACAGGTCTGGCGGAGGAGAGGTATCAAATAATCAAACAAATAAATGTAAAATGAAAGTTGTGAAAAGTACTGTGAAAGAGAGGTGCATGATAGGTAGTGTTTAAGTAAGTGAATCTGACCAAGTCAGGGATGTCAGAGAAGCAAGCACTCCTGAACAAAGTAACAACTGAGCTGAGAGCTGAAGGATATCCAGGAGAAAAGTAGGATACTAGGAGAGGAATGAGCATGGCAGGAGGGCATATGGCACAGACCACGAATAAAGGTGAACCATGTTGCCAAGGGGAGCGTGGAGATGAAGCTGGGAGGGATTCGACGATGCAAGACCTTAAAATCAACGCAATGTTGTGGAGTTTGGACTTTAACTTGAGAATACCGGATGACTTCGAAGTGAGGAGTGATCTGTATTTTGGAAGTTCTCAGATCAGCATTCTGGTTGCATTGCATAAAAGAAACAGCAGGGGGCAGATATATGGGGAAGCGAAAGGATCCGAGTTGAAGCTAGGATGATGGTGTGGTGGCAAAGACGGACATAGATGCTGCTGAGCTAGCAGCTGGAGAAGGGTTTAATGAAGGAACTGTTCACAGAGGTGTGGGCAGGGCTGAGGGACCATTCTGAGAGGAAAAGGGAGTGCTATGAATGACAATAATGGCGCAAGAGGTATACACACTCAGAGGAGCCTGGATACCACTCAGTGTGGGCGGGCTGCCGGGCTGAGGCATCCAAGCAGAACTCTGCTCAGAGGGATTTCCTGCTGGACCAAATATGAGGACCAGGAGAAGATCCCCCTAGGGACGCCTCTTAACCACGTGGGCACCCTGAACACAGAGGAATTGGAGAATCTGTTCCTTGCCAGAGCTCACAGGCCCCTCAGCAGCAGGGACACCAGGAAGTCTGGAGTCCAGAGTGAGCTTCAAAGGTTCAAACATACTAGACGGCAAAGAGGGGCGGAGGGAGCCCAAAATGACCAGGCGACTCCCAGCATCACCAGGGCAAACACAGAGCATTTCTAGTTCATTCATTCAGTCACTCAATAAATATACAACAAAATAATAAATAAATAGAAGTTGTCACTACTTGCACAACGTTGGTTGGCAACATTCTTTTTCATCCGATTTGCTTTCAGATAATTCACCGACAGCTATAAATTTGTGGCAAAGCTGTCACCCGTGATTAGCAGAACCCCGCTCAGAACGACCGAAAACTTACAAGGCCCCAAAACGGAGCTTCCCAGCGAAAGGGTAGGCGTGAGGCTGTCAGAGCGCTCGCGTGAGGCACACGGTGGCCCTCCGCCCACCAAAACCGCGGCTATGCTAAGGCGAAGCTGGTACCCAGCAGGGCGGAACCATCTGCTAGGTCCCCGAGTTTGTGCCCCTGGAGCTCTGATGAGGGGTGCGGCCCAGAGACGTAGGTTTGAACGGCTCTGGGGAAAAATAAAAGTGCATCGAATGGCAGACAGAGCAGACGCTGCTAGCGAGTTTCCGGGAGTCGCACTCAACACGAACGGCAGGCGACGGTGGAAAGAAGATGCATGGACACAGGCAGACGCACCAGACAGCCACTCGCAGAGGGAGGCTCTGTGAGCCCTAGACAGTGTCGAAATCAAGGAGGAAGGGTCAGCCGAGGAAATGAGGGAGACGCCCCTTCAGAAGACACAAGGGTTTGGCAGAGCCTGAAAATGGTGAGCCTGCACCTAACAGTTTAGCAGCTCTTGCTTCACATAAAGACTGTTGCAAGCACGAGAGAGACTGGCTGACCGACAGTCAGATGTCCCCTAGAGCTCTGGCCACAGGTGCTGAGCACTGAAGGAGGCCAAGGCCAAGATGCCAAGCCCAGGTCAACTGATGCTCCTCTGGGCCCCCATGACAGCCAAGCTGTGGTTCTCAGCACAGGAACCCTTCCCAGCTTCACCACCTCAAGGAAGTGAGGTCTCTTTTGCAGGAACTCAGGGGCTAGGAGTGTACCTCATTCATTATAGCTCCTTCTTCCTGGTAGGGGTCAGGCCTGTGTCTGTGAATGAATGTTGATTTAAATCCACCAATTATGGTGACTTTGGGCAATGAAATTCCATCTTCTCCCCTACTAACCCAGATATTCTCATTGTCTCTCCGTCTGGTTATCTGAATTCTCATTCAGGAATTTGTGCGTTATTTCATCCAACAATGGTTCCTGTTGTGGACCATTCTGTGGGGTTCAATGTCTGTGCACAAAATAGGTCCCTTTCGTACCTATCTGTACATGAAGGAATGCTTGTGAGGACACATTTCTTTCCTTGAAAGATTTTTTTTTACATCTTTATTGGAGGATAATTGCTTTACAATGGTGTGTTAGTTTCTGCTTTATAACAAAGTGAATCAGCTATACATATACTTATATCCCCATATCCCCTCCCTCTTGCGTCTCCCTCCCACCCTCCCTATCCCACCCCTCTAGGTGGTCACAAAGCACAGAGCCAATCTCCCTGTGCTATGCGGCTGCTTCCCACTAGCTATCTATTTTACGTTTGGTAGTGTATATACGTCCATGCCACTCTCTCGCTTTGTCCCAGCTTACCCTTCCCCCTCCCCATGTCCTCAAGTCCATTCTCTAGTAGGTCTGCAATTTACAAGCAGCTCATGCAGCTCAACATTAAAAAAACAAACAACCCAATCCAAAAATGGGCAGAAGACCTAAAGAGACATTTCTCCAAAGAAGATATACAGATTGCCAACAGACACATGAAAGGATGCTCAACATCATTAATCATTACAGAAATGCAAATCAAAACTACAATGAGACATCATCTCCCACCGGTCAGAATGGCCATCATCAAAAAATCTACAAACAATAAATGCTGGAGAGGGTGTGGAGAAAAGGGAACCCTCTTGCACTGTTGGTGGGAATGTAAATTGATACAGCCACTATGGAGAACAGTATGGACGTTCCTTAAAAAACTAAAAATAGAACTACCATACGACCCAGCAATCCCACTACTGGACATATACCCTGAGAAAACCATAATTCAAAAAGAGTCATGTACCAAAATGTACATTGCAGCACTATTTACAATAGCCGGGACATGGAAGCAACCAAAGTGTCCATCAACAGATGAATGGATAAAGAAGATGTGGCACATATATACAATGGAATACTACTCAGCCATAAAAAGGAATGAAACTGAGTTATTTGTCGTGAGGTAGATGGACCTAGAGACTGTCATACAGAGTGAAGTAAGTCAGAAAGAGAAAAACAAATACTGTATGCTAACACATATATATGGAACCTAAAAATAAAAATGGTCATGAAGAACCTAGGGGCAAGATGGGAATAAAGATGCAGTCCTTGAAAGATTTTTGAGAAGACATCAGACAGAAACTCTCTCCTTCTCTGCCACCAAACCCAAGATTTATTTGCATCTGCAACTACCTTCTCCTCCCAACCTCCTCTATCCTCTCACCTGAGGCCACTGCTGGATGCACCGTGTTCTGGATCCCAAACCCTCTCAATTTCCTCATCTCACATCATCACCCTCTCTCTCTTTACAGACTTCTCCCCATTCCTCCAGTCCCAACCAAGGCAGGTCCGCCACACCACAGTCAGGCACTGGGAAAGAGTAAAAGCCCTGACTCATGGGATGGGGAGATCCAGAGGGGATGGCTGTGAAAGTCCTGAGTCTCCCTTGTTGGAGACGATATGGAGACCTCTACTCCACCCCCCTTCCTGCCATCCAGTCGCAACAGTAAAAATAAACAAGATCCTCCTAGGAAGATGGCAGCAATCAGTGCCAATCTTAAAGATAAAAAGGATGCAGGGGTGATGGTCCCCACCCTATCTCCATATAATTCACCAGTATGGCCCCCAAACCAGTCAGGCCCTGGAGAGTGACATACTACAGCATAATCAATCAAGTAGTAACCCAACTGCAGCCACTATAGTTCCTTTGGTAGAGGTGGGTTAATGTAGTCTCAGGAACATGGTATGTGGCTAACAGTTCGGTCAATGTTCTGCTTTCCATTGCCACCTAAAGTGTGGATCAGTAAGAGTTTGTAGGCACGTGGAATGGGCAATGCTATACATTTATACTCTGACCCAGGCTGTGTTAACTCTCTCAACCCATATGTCAGAATATGGTCAGAAGAAGTCTAGACCATCTGGTCACGCCTCATAAATCGCATTGATCCACTTCTGTTCATGATCTTCATGCTAAATGGATCAGATGAACAGGGAGGTGCCAGTACAGTGGAGACCTTGGAAAGTTATATGCACTCCAGATAGGAGGTAAACCCTACAAACATTCAGGAGCCTTCCATAACAGTAAAATTTTTAGGGTTTCAGTGGCCAGGGATCTACCAGAAAATCCCATTGAAAACAGAAGACAAATGGTTGCATCTTGCACATCTCATCCCAAAAAAGGAAATATGACTATTGGTAGGTCTCTTTGCATTCTGGATACCAAGGAAGACTGCTTTGGCCCATATTCCAAGTGACCTAAGGTGGCCTGCCATATTAGTTTGGGGCCCAGAGCAGGTCCAGGCTGGGCCAGCAACCCCTGCTGCTCAAGCCTTATGATACACCTGGGATGGGGTGCAGGCTGCCAGACCCTCGCTTCATCCTCACCTGCTGCATGGCCACCTCTGCCTCACATCACACCCACTGTGGAAGGAAAAGGCCTGAGTTCATTTGATTCTCACAACCCTGCTATGAGGTAGACAAGAGTAACACGCCCATTCTGCATTTGCATAGACGAGGGACGGAGAATGGAAATGAGTTGCTTGAGATTACACACCTGAAAGGTAGGCAAGGTGGCCTCAAGCCTAAATTCATTATTCCCAATAGTCTCCTGTTTCCACCAATCAGTTCTGTCCATTTAAAAAGCATGCTGGGGCTTCCCTGGTGGCGCAGTGGTTGAGAATCCGCCTGCCAATGCAGGGGACACGGGTTCGAGTCCTGGTCTGGGAAGATCCCACATGCCGTGGAGCAACTAGGCCCGTGAGCCACAACTACTGAGCCTGTGCGTCTGGAGCCTGTGCCCTGCAACAAGAGAGGCCGCGACAGTGAAAGGCCCGCACACCGCGATGAAGAGTGGCCCCCGCTCGCCACAACTGGAGAAAGCCCTCGCGCAGAAAGGAAGACTCAACACAGCCATAAATAAATAAATAAATAAATAAATAAATAAAAGAACGTGAATTTCTTAAAAAAAAATAAATAAAAATAAAAATAAAAATAAAAAGCATGCTGGCATATGGTCACCTTATCTTTGATAAAGGAGGCAAGAATGTACAATGGAGAAAAGACAGCCTCTTCAGTAAGTGGTGCTTGGAAAACTGGACAGCTACATGTAAAAGAACGAAATTAGAACACTCCTTAACATCATACACAAAAATAAACTCAAAATGGATTAAAGACCTAAATGTAAGGCCAGACACTATCAAACTCTTAGAGGAAAACATAGGCAGAACACTCTATGACATACATCACAGCAAGATCCTTTTTGACCCACCTCCTAGAGAAATGGAAATAAAAACAAACAAATGGGACCTAATGAAACTTAAAAGCTTTTGCACAGCAAAGGAAACCATAAACATGACGAAAAGACAACCCTCATAATGGGAGAAAATATTTGCAAATGAAGCAACTGACAAAGGATTGATCTCCAAAGTTTACAAGCAGCTCATGCAGCTCAATATCAAAAAAAAACAAACAACCCAATCCAAAAATGGGCAGAAGACCTAAAGAGACATTTCTCCAAAGAAGATATACAGATTGCCAACAAACACATGAAAGGATGCTCAACATCATTAATCATTACAGAAATGCAAATCAAAATTACAATGCGATATCATCTCCCACCGGTCAGGATGGCCATCATCAAAAAATCTACAAACAATAAATGCTGGAGAGGGTGTGGAGAAAAGGGAACCCTCTTGCACTGTTGGTGGGAATGTAAATTGATACAGCCACTATGGAGAACAGTATGGACGTTCCTTAAAAAACTAAAAATAGAACTACCATACGACCCAGCAATCCCACTACTGGGCATATACCCTGAGAAAACCATAATTCCAAAAGAGTCATGTACCACAATGTTCATTGCAGCTCTATTCACAATAGCCGGGACATGGAAGCAACCTAAGTGTCCATCAGCAGATGAATGGATAAAGAAGATGTGGCACATATATACAATAGAATATTACTCAGCAATAAAAAGAAACTAAATTGAGTTATTTGTAGTGAGGTGGATGGACCCAGAGTGAAATAAGTCAGAAAGAGAAAAACAAATACCGTATGCTAACACATATATATTGAATCTAAAAAAAAATAAAATAAAAAAATTGGTCATGAAGAACCGAGGGGCAAGACGGGAATAACGACACAGACCTACTAGAGAATGGACTTGAAGACACGGGGAGTGGGAAGGGTAAGCTGGGACAAAGTGAGAGAGTGGTAGTGTATATATGGACATATATACACTACCAAATGTAAAATAGATAGCTAGTGGGAAGCAGTCGCATAGCATAGGGAGATCAGCTCGGTGCTTTGTGACCAGCTAGAGGGGTGGGATAGGGAGGGTGGGAGGGAGGGAGATGCAAGAGGGAAGAGATTTGGGGATATATGTATATGTATAACTGATTCACTTTGTTATAAAGCAGAAACTAACACACCATTGTAAAGCAATTATACTCCAATAAAAGTATTTAAAAAATAATAAAAAATAAAAACAAAATAAAAAGCATGCTGGAGTTGTTATACTATGAGTTGCCACTTAGCTCTCAGAGGGGAATGCTCTCTTTTATGAGACCTACAGCTCACAGACCTGTTCAGAAGACACAAGCCTATGTATCTATAAGTATAAATAGAAATGTTACTCTTGGGGAAATGAAAATACACATGTAAGTATATGGAAAATGATGGAGTCTCAGATGATGATTAATATAATAAACACAACATAAAAACAAAAAGTCACTTAGGGACTTCCTTGGTGGTGCAGTGGTTAACAATCTGCCTGCTAATGCAGGGGACACAGGTTCGAGCTCTGGTCCAGGAAGATCCCACATGCCGCGGAGCAACTAAGTCCGTGCACCACAACTACTGAGCCTGTGCTCTAGAGCCCGTGAGCCACAACTACTGAGCCCGTGCGCCATAACTACTGAAGCCCACGCATTAGAGCCAGTGCTCCACAACAAGAGAAGCCACCGCGATGAGAAGCCCACGCACCGCAACGTCAAGTAGCCCCTGCTCGCCGCAACTAGAGGAAGCCCGCGCGCAGCGATGAAGACCCAACACTGCCAAAAATAAATAAATAAATAAAATTAAAAAGTCACTTAAACACAGATGAGAGATATACTGACCTGATTAAGATATGGAATGTCATTCTGGTCAATTCCAACTTGCTGAAATCACAAAAAAAGGGGAAAAAAGAAAACATTACAGCCAGGAGTGTTAACAAAGAAAAGTAAGTGTGAGACCAATTTGTAGGCTAAAGAGAAAATACTCCAAGAGCATGAATGCCTTGCTGGGCTGGTTCACACCCTGATCAAGAAAAACATCAGGCTAACGTATACCTTGAACACTTAAGCATAAACTTATATTTGTTCTTAGGATAAAATTAAAAAGAAAGGACTCACCAGATGTTGAATCTTTGCTGTTTTGGGAAGAGCTAAGCTGCATTTTGGATATCATACAAATGTGTTCTAATTTTTCAAGTAGTCAGAATCAGCTACTGGGGCAAACATGCGGCTCACCTCATATATTTCCTTCTCTCACTGATCACAGACCTGTTCTACCTATTATCCGCTGCCTTAAAAGACTCATGTCATATATCTTTTGGCCTGGTTTTAGAGTTTTTTCTGGTGGGAGGGTAAGCTTGGTATCAGTTATCCTCATGGCCACAAACAGAAATCCTTCTAAGATTGTTTTTGACCACAAACGCATTGGAAGGTACATTTGAAGTACCTAATTCTAGCTTTTAGCTGTACTGTTTACAAAATAGTTTAAACTACCAATGTCTGTGTGTTTGTGTGGCATGGTGGTGGGGTAGAGGTATAGTTATACAGGATACTAAACTAATACAGAAAACAGCACAAAAGCCTCGTATACAAATAGATTTCTGTACCTCTGCAACTTTCAGGAACTGTGCCAATTTGGTCGTTCTTTCAAGGAACCTGATGTAAATACCCAAACTTTCCTTGCATTGGTTCTTCCTCATGTCAAAATACTTGCCTAAAAATAGAAAAATAAATTACAACAAAGGAGCTAATATCGTAGCAATTCCAAGTTTCACTCCATTCTGATGATTCTGTGTTAAGTTGACTCTGGATATGATTTTAACTTGCTGAAAACAATTAGTTTTAATCCAGTTATTTTCTGCTTTAACAAGCAACAACACTGCTCGTATAAGTATAATCAACAGATTTTTATAGAGGAACTACTGCATGCTGAACAGTGGTGCTGGTAATATGTATGGCATGTAATAGTGTACACATATAATTTAGATAGTTTAATTTCTACAACTTCTGGTCTGGAATCTTTTTGATTAACATCAAGCTCTGATGGTCTCTGACGGAAGGGGCTGTGTTTCCTACCTTTATAACTCTACAAATGTATTATACACTTCTTCAGTATGAGAAATATCTCAAATTCTCATCAACGAAGTTTGGAGAACACCTCCTATGAAGTGAATCACTCATTAGGGCTAAATGATGACTGAAATTTCCTGAAAAGCCTAAGAAACATACGCTTGTATATGATCAAAACAATTAGTTATATTATAGGCTATATCTTAGGAAAGTCAGAACTGTATTATCTGACCTTGGTGGAGTGGGACTTAGTGTGTAATGTATAAATATGGCAACCCATGTTGATTTCCTGATAAGTTTCCCAGAAATAACAGTTAGCACTTATATACAAACTGAAAACTTCTGTGGCTGATTAGCCAATTATTTTTAACCAAAAAAAGGAATATGATGTCTCATTATTTAAAAATACGTATGACCCTGCAAGGATCTTCTATTTTGAATCTAAAACACATATGAGTCTAAATGTAGAGATAAAAGATTTTTACAAATAAATTATTTTTACCAGTTTATTTTTTTTAAAGTAATGCCTATTCTTTAGCTTACCTAGCAGATTAAGGATCCCCTCATTATAGGCTGCAAAGAGGCGAAGAAAATCCTTAAAGAGGAGCATGAAAGCAGCATGTATTATACCATTAGTTATTTCGTCAGGATTTGCCTGGAAATTAAATAAAAGAGTAATCAATTACCACCACAATTTTAAAAAATTCCCTCTCCCACCTACAGGTAAACAATGCTGTTTACCAATAGTTTTCCAAAGGATTTATAAAGCTCTTACATTAAAATAAAGAAGAGCATCAAACTGAGTTTGAATAACCGCAAGAGTGTTCAGCAGCTCCTCAGTGTTCATCGTTCTCATCACACCATCCGTCCTGTAAGAGAGACAAAAATTCATAACAGCAATAATAATTGAGTGTGAGAAGCACTGTGACACTGGCATCTTGAAATAAAGCTGTGTTTTTGACAAACTACATATCAGAGCACATATGTATTTCAGTACTTCTTGCTTACAAACCAATGATATTTACCTACCCTCTCTTGGTTTTGGTGATGTCATATGCAATCAGTCTATATGCGAGTGACTTTTCATTCAAGTACCTGCTATATCGTCTGATGAAGGTTGACATAGTATAGCCTAAAAATGAAATATTTTTATTATTTCCAGTTTCACCAATGTTAACCATTTACCATATATGTGAATAAATGCAAAGACTTACCATTTTACATTCACCCATATAACTCAACAACATCTTTGAAGCACAAAGACTAGAATGGCTTATTAATCATCTAGTACAACATTCCTCAAACTTTCTGTTAAAGATTATTTTTTATTTCCTCAAAGTCTTGATATCACCTCATGATGTAGTATTGATGGTGACATTATTGAACAGGGGAAATAACTGAACTTTATTAGTTCCTTTCACATTTCCAAGGAAACTTTTGTAAATTCTTAGCATTTTCCTGACACTCCCTATCCCATTGGTACCATCCCTCCCCCACCCTCCTTCCACTCAACAAATGACCTTGACCCTACTTCATAGACAAAATGGAGAGAGACAGGCCATGATAGAAACTCAGCTCCTCATTGAATTCATTTATTCAATTTATTTTTTCATTCAACAATTGTTCAGTGCTTCCTATGATCCGGGCACTGTCCTAGATGCTGGAGGTTCAGTAGTGAACAAAACAGACAAAAATCCATGCCTTCATAGATCTTACACTCTCAATGGTGATTCATAGACAAACAAAAGAAAAGAAAAACACGAGATGGTTAGTTGCTGAGAAGCGGAAAGAATAAAACTCAGGCAGAGAAAGGAGACTGACCCAGGAAAGCCTCACTGAGTAAAGGCCTGCATATTGTGTTATTCTCAGTAACTACTCAAATGTGTGTTGTATGAATGAATTTAGAAATTATTTTCCATCATAAAATGTACACACCACATCACATCGTTCATAATTCAGAACGATTATTTTTTAACCACGGATGGTTTTCAGAACATTTCCCTCCTTGCCACAGAGAAATATTTCCATCAAAGAATCAGCTTACCTTCTATGACACTTTTATCCAGGAAGTTGTATAAAGTGAACAAAGAGTTTCTAGATGCAAGATGTTGGATGAATCGCTATGAAACAAATGTGCCAAATTCTAAAATTAGTTTCTGTCCACAAAGAGAGTTCCCTCATGATTTTGTCATTGTGAATGCATACTTAACATAATTCTATCATACAGCTTCTATCTATTTCAGGAGCATTGATTAAGGCGAGCACCATCACACCCTGTGCTAGCCAACTGAAGGATATGCAATGCTGCCTAGTCTGTTTATATACCCACTAAATAAACGAGGGGTTAAACATTAAAGCTAATGTGAATACACACTTTTCACCCATGACTTTCTATCTAGTCACTTCTCCCTTTTTGAATTTTGAGGAATTTGAAATACAGTTGACCCTTGAACAACTCGGGGGTTAGGGGCGCCAACCCACCATGCAGTCGAAAATCCACATATAATTTATAGTCAGCTCTCTGTAGATGCTGTACCTCTGTAACCATGATTCCACGTCCACGATTCAACCAACCACAGATAGTGTAGTGCTATAGTATTTACTATGGAAAAAAGCCACATACAAGTGACCCGTGCAGTTCAAACCCATGATGTTCCAGGGTCAACTGTAATTATAGAATTATTTTAATAATTAATGTTAAATTATTTAATAATTTAATTAATAGAAAAATAAAAACAATAATCTGGTACATCTGTGTACCCCACTACCCATAAATGACAACTACTAACTTTTGGACATATCTACTTCAAGTCTATTTTTAAAATAAGAGGAATAAAGTCTTACACGTAAAGTTAAAAGTGCCCTTTGCCCCATCCCCAAGTTCAATTTCCTTCTCCTACCTGGAAGTAACCATTATCATAATTTTAATGTGTTACCTTTACAGCCTATTTTCTTTATAGTTTCATATATATTTGTTCCGTGGACAAATATTAACTGTGAATTTAAAAAATTTATATAAATGATATTGGACTCTACTAGCATTGTTTTTGAGATCTAGCCTTGTTGGTATACATCCTATTAGTATTTCATTGTATAAATACTTCATTTTAGTTATCTGTTGCCCACTGATGGAAATTCAGGTGATTTCCAACTTTTAATTATTATAAACATGCTATGAGAAGTGTATTTGCTGGGTCACTGGGCATTTTCAATTTTATTAAACATGTCTCAAGGCACTCCTCTCCAATCCTTCACCCAGCATCAGATACAGAAGTACACAGAGTTGTTCATACTATTCCTTTATCATCCTCTTAATATCCATGGAATCTGTTGTGATGTTACTTCTCTCATTCCTGATATGGTAATGTATGGATGGCATCCACAGGGTATGCGAGTTCCCATTTCCTCAGGGTCCCAGCTCTTGATACTGTCACACATTTTATTTTATTTTATAAATTTATTTATTTTATTTTATTTATTTTTGGCTCT
The DNA here is from genome assembly GCF_009873245.2 of Balaenoptera musculus. Taxonomy (NCBI): domain Eukaryota; kingdom Metazoa; phylum Chordata; class Mammalia; order Artiodactyla; family Balaenopteridae; genus Balaenoptera; species Balaenoptera musculus. The sequence continues at coordinate 128,308,706 of NC_045806.1, read as the reverse complement.
TGGGTCTCCGTTGCTGTGCGCAGGCTTTCTCTAGTCGTGGCGAGCGGGGGCTACTCTTTGTTGCGGTGCGCGGGCTTCTCATTGCGGTGGCTTCTCTTGTTGTGGAGCACGGGCTCTAGGCACGCGAGCTTCAGCAGTTGTGGTGCATGGGCTCAGCAGTTGTGGCACACGGACTCTAGAGCGCAGGCTCAGTAGTTGTGGCGCACGGGCTTAGTTGCTCCGCGGCATGTGGGATCTTCCCGGACCAGGGCTCGAGCCCATGTCCCCTGCATTGGCAGGCGGATTCTTAACCACTGTGCCACTAGGGAAGCCCTGTCACACATTTTAAATTGTGCTTATCTGAGTATGTTTTCAGATGGTTATCAGCCACTCTGGTTTCCTTTTCTATGTACTGTCTGTTCATTTCTTTTGTTCATTATTCCAGTGTACTGCTTTTTTCTTACTGATAATGTAGTCCGAATATCAATCTTTTGTCTGTAGTATATGTGCTGCAAACATCTTACTGCAACTTTATGGTGTCTTCCCTACTCAAATGTCATAAGCATATTCTCCTACATTTTCTTCAATTTTAAAATTTAGATTTTTGCATTTATAGATATTTCATTCATGTGTAATTTATTTTTTATATGGAGTAATATAAAGATCTCATTCTATTTTTTTCCATAGGGATGTTATTTGTACCAAAAGACTTTATTTTAAATTGCATACTTTCCCCCACGTTTTTAGTGCCAGCAAGCTCCCATATAAGTACAGTTCTACATCTGATCTATTACACTCCCTTTATATATATATGTTTATTTTTACCAATACCATACTGTGTAATTACTGCTGCTTCTTAATAAGTTTCAAAACGCAATCAATATCTAAATCTTAATTTTTTTAATGCAAAGCTTACTGAGACAAAAGTTAATTTAAAGTAGGAAATAGGGCTTCCCTGGTGGCGCAGTGGTTGAGAGTCTGCCTGCCGATGCAGGGGACACGGGTTCGAGCCCTGGTCTGGGAGGATCCCACATGCCGCGGAGCAACTAAGCCCGTGAGCCACAACTACTGAGCCTGCGCTCTGAAACAACAGAGGCCGCGATAGTGAGAGGCCCACGCACCGTGATGAAGAGTGGCCCCCGTTTGCCGCAACTAGAGAAAGCCCTCGCACAGAGACGAGGACCCAACACAGCCAAAAATAAATAAATAAATAAATAAAATAAAGTAGAAAATAATAAGTAATTGAATGTTGTAGAACATTTCAGTTGTTCTGTAAAACACAAAGAGTGTGTGTGGGGAGAGGTCTTGTGGTGATGCTGTAGTAACTCTGCTTTACTTTACCTGGTAAAGTAAAGCAGTTATGCAGCAATACGTTTTTGAGGGTTTTCTCTTTTTTTGGTCTAAATCATCTAAAGAATTGAGAGAAATAGTCACTCTATTATCCACTTTATTATCCAGTGGTTAAAATAATGTACTTTAAATACTGATTGCAAAGATATATTCATAAGTAAAAATGGAAAAATTTGTTTTTTAATATCTACCGTTACATACTTCCCCCACTTGTCACTAATGAAAGCAAAAGCAAGAGGTAGGATAAAAACCGATAACCATCTTTAAAATAAAATAGAGAGCATCATTATTCTCCATTTTAAAAAAATGTAGTAAGCCCTTGACAAACTAAGCATATTCAGCAACTGTGTACTGACAGTCCTTTGTAATAAAAGTAAGGAAATGACTACCCTTTGAATAGATGCCATGCTCACCTCATTTCCATGCACCATAAGGTGATGCACAGTAATCAGGGCTTTGAACACCACCACCCAGCTGCTGCTCCTAGTTTTCTCAGAAAGAATATCAGCCAGATGTTCAACACTCCTATTTGTTCCATTTATGTATTGGATTAGATCTAAATTAGAGACAGTGACAAGCATTAAAATATAGACTGAGAAATAACTTTCAAAACCAAAATTGGTAACTTTAACTTAAATACAGATGCAATCAAATCTCAGAGAAGTGACAAAGGGAATAATCCAAAACATTTTCTTCATTACGAGTACTACAATTTGTACTGACATGTTACATGATATTTAATGCCCGTCTATCCTATTGTTCTGTATACTTGATGAGGGTTGGGACTGTGTCCATTTTGGTCACCACTGTCTCCCGAAGACCCAGCACAGTAGCTGGCACATAACAAATTATGGTAAATACTTCTTAAATGAATGAATAAGACTCAAGAAGGTAAGTAATATGCCCAAGGTCATACAGGTAATTAAGTGGAAGGGCTGGGATTTGAAATCAGGTTTGTTTGACCCTGAAAACCAAGGTATTAACCATCATGTCATTCTGCCTCTCTCAAGAAAAGTGTCATTCTATGAAGATTCAGTCAGGAGCTTTCCTTGTGGTGTCTCCCAATGTCTGACCCTTTGGTTTGCATCTTTTAATTCCTTATTGCTTCTTCTTCTTGAGTCCACTTCCTCATAGCCTTGTACCTGGTTTATTGCAACAGCTTCTGATTTCCTGCCTCAAGTTTATAACCACTAATCAATTGACTTTATACAGCCCCTCAAAACCTAAGTTTCATTGTTTCGTTTCTCCTATTGAAGAATATGCAATGATTCCCTGCTGTTTATCAGCTGAAATATTCTCCTTGCTTCCCAAACCATCTATAAACTATAATTATAAAACAACTTCATCCCTAGCACTTATTCATTACTTAGCATCTTCATATGCATATATGTAGGATAGGTACTGAGAAGGATGCTTAACAAATATGCTAGTGGATTAGCGCAACAGGCTGACCCTGTCAAGTCAGATTCACTTATTCAACAAATGTATGTACTCAGCGTCAATGCCTTATCATGTGCCAGTTGCTGTGCCATGTTTAAGTTTATGAAGAATGAGATTCTCTGCTATTTTTTAAATCTCTAGGTCTGCTTCATTCCTCTTCCTGTGAAGTTTCCTCTGCAAGTCTTTTATTTCTGCTTTTGCACGATTTCAGCCTTTGGACTGAATCTTTCAGCTATCCTGGTACTGATTCAAGTGCCCCTGTTTGCTTCCATGCATTATTCACATCGATAATTATTGCTCATCCTTCAGGTCTTGAGAAGTCAATTCTGGCACATGTTACATCCCAATCCAGGGCTAGATTCCATACATCGCCCCAGAATCAAATATGGGGCCTGTTGAGAATAATGCTCAGGAAGCTTTAAATATACATATAAAGGAAATTAATCTACTTAACTTGGTGAACTGTTAGTTGCTGTAATACATGCCCATTATCATGATGATAAGAAGATAAAACTTTAGAAGACAAATGCATATTAAGTCAATGAAAGCCAAATACGAAAATCAAGAGGTGATCAAAAGGTTGAGTCGGCTACGAAGGTTTCAAAGGCAGTAGGATTTATGTATATTGCCAACAGCACAGATTGCGAAGTCACTGTGTGCTGGGGCGCCTTCGGGCAACAGCCAACGTTAAGAACCAGACCCTTCTCAGAAGCCTGGGTTGTTACTCCACTGCCTGTTATGTCCTAAGGTACATGAGGAACTCGTAAAGAGTTAGATGTTTGGAGTTAAAGAGGCCAGTGGTTGTGTTCCAGGCTCAATCAAAGCCCCCCTCCCCCCCCCACGAAGTGCACGGCGGGGGGCGTGGTGGGGAAGGGGCTGGGAGGCCGCGCGCGCCGCCGCCATTAGAGGCACGGAGATGGCGCCCTAGCAGGGCCTACTCACCCGCCAGGTGTTTCGGCCCGGGCTCGGAGGGCTCATCGGTGGTCGCTCTGAGGGCAGCCTTGGATGCGGACGACCCCATGCGGGCGTCGCCAGCCGCCGGCTATGAGGGTAATGGCTGCAAAGGCTGGTCCCTCCTCTTCTGGACCAGCGGACTGATCCGGGAGCCGCACCGCGGACGACGAAAGGGGCGCCTGAGGTAATGGAAGAAAGGCCTGGCCCCGCAGGTGGCGTTCACCAGGCGACTCTGTCCCCGGGCCGCCTGACACGGGCCTGCATATTTATGAGGTGAGACGTGATGTCGCGAGGCGCCGGGGCCGGAGAAGCGGGTTCAGGGGACAGGATCCCACGTGGGACGGAGCATCTGGGGGGCGGGGCGCTAATGCAGACCCTTGGCGTGGTAGACGCTCAGTAAGAAAATAACCACTATTGAATGAATATCATGAGAAAGAGGGACATGTTGGGGACTCCAGGATAAAGATCTCGAGATCTTCAGGTCTTGGGAAGTCAAGCAGTCCTGTGATAGTGCTTTGGAAATCCTTGACGTGGCCTCGTTAGGGAGGCTTCGGTCACGTGTGATGGGAACTGTATCCTGCCCGAGTCCATGTCCTGCAACCCTTCACCCAGCATCACATACCGAAGTCCATAGACTTGTTCATACTATTCCTTTTATCCCTGGAATCTGTAGTGACGTTACTTCTCTCTTTCCTGGTACTGTTAATGTATGTCTTCTCTCTCTCTCTCTCTCTCTCTCTCTCTCTCTTTTATTTCTTGGTATATCTGGCTAGCCAGTTATCAATTTTATTGATCCTCTCAAAGAACCACCTTTTGCTTTCACTGATTTTCTCTATATTCTCTTTTCTATGTCATTGATTTCTGCTCGTATCTATATTATTCCATTGTCTACTTGCTTGCAGTTTATTTTGCTCTTCACTTTCTGGTTTCTGAAGGACATTAGCTTAACTTATTTAAGATTCTTCTTTTATAATATAGGACTTTAGGGTTAAGTACTGCTTTTGTTGTTGTCAAAGAACATGTTTCTTATTATTTAAATCTTTTAAATTTTGTTGAGATTTATTTTATAGAACAGAATATATGCTCTAAAAGGTAAATCTTCTGTGCACCCTTGAAAACTGCATATTTTTCTACTGTTGGATGCAGTGTTCCATTACATGTGTATTACAGTTATTGATATTGTATCACCAGTGACTGAGACTCTGTTCATTTGCATTTTTAACAGCCTTTTTCCCCCCTGCACTTTACGTTGCAGACTTTCTTTTGCTATGTCATCAAGTTCACTGATCTTTTCTTTCTTTTTTTTTTTAAACATCTTTATTGGAGTATAATTGCTTTACAATGGTGTGTTAGTTTCTGCTTTATAACAAAGTGAATCAGTTATACATATACATATATTCCCATATCTCTTCCCTCTTGCATCTCCCTCCCTCCCACCCTCCCCATCCCGCCCCTCTAGGTGGTCACAAAGCACCGAGCTGATCTCCCTGTGCTATGCGGCTGCTTCCCACTAGCTATCTATTTTACATTTGGTAGTGTCTATATGTCCATGCCACTCTCTCACTTCGTCCCAGCTTACTGTTCCCCCTCCCCGTGTCCTCAAGTCCATTCTCTAGTAGGTCTGTGTCTTTATTCCCGTCTTGCCATTAGGTTCTCCATGGCCTTTTTTTCCCCTTAGATTCCATATATATGTGTTAGCATACTGTATGTTTTCTCTTTCTGACTTACTTCACTCTGTATGACAGACTCTAACTCCATCCACCTCACTACAAATACCTCCATTTCATTTCTTTTTATGGCTGAGTAATATTCCATTGTATATATGTGCCACATCTTCTTTATCCATTCATCCAATGATGGACACTTAGGTTGCTTCCATGTCCCGGCTATTGTAAATAGAGCTGCAATGAACATTTTGGTACATGACTCTTTTTGAATTATGGTTTTCTCAGGGTATATGCCCAGTAGTGGGATTGCTGGGTCGTATGGTAGTTCTATTTTTAGTTTTTTTCTTTTGCAGAGTATCTTCTCTTAATCCCATTTAGGACAGTTTGCATTTCCAGTAAGGTATTTTTCATCTCTAGAATTTCCATTTGACTCTTTTTATCTTTCAGTGCTCTCTTCATTATGTCCACATTTTCCTTTAAACCCTTGAGGATATCATAACTATCAAGGATATATGCTTATCAACCATTTCCTTCTAGCTCTGTTTCTATTGACTTATTTTTCTCTTTGGTATCAGTAACATTTTTCTGCTTCTTCCTGTGTAATTTTGTATAGATGTCAAATATTAATTTTAATTCACTGAGTGCTGTATTTTTATGTATTACTTTAAAGAACGTTGAAGTTGGTTTAGAAAGGCACATACATTACTTTGATATCACTTCTATCCTTTCAGAGCATGTTTTCTCAAGTAGCTGTGTTGGTATTTAATTCACATATCATACCATTCACCCATTTAGTCTACAAGTTGGTAGTTTTTAGTATATTCAGAGTTGTATGACCAGCACCAAGATCAATTTACAACATTTTCACCACCTTAAAAAGAAACCCCACACTCGTTAGCCATCACTCCTCATTTCCACCTAAACCTCCCATCCCTAGTCAATCACTATTCTACTTTATGTCTCTGAAGATTTTCCTATTCTGATCATTTCATATAAAAGGACTCAGTCAATATGTGGACCTTTGGGACTGGGCTCTTTCACTTAGCATAATATATGCCAGCTTCATTCATGTTGTAGCATGAATCAGTACTTCATTTCTTTTTATGGCCAAATAATATTCCATTGTATGGATATACTACAGTTTATTCGTTCATTCATGAACACTTGGGCTGTTTCCCTTTTTGAACTATTGTGAATACTGCTTCACATGCAAGTATTTCTTTCAATACCTGTTTTCACTTCTTTTAGGTATATACCTAAGCATGGAATTGCATGTTCATATGGAAATTCTGTGTTGAACTTTGTAAGGAACTGCTAAACTATTTTCCATAGTGGCTGAACCATTTTACAACCCCCTAGCAGTGTATGAGGGTACCAATTTCTCCACATCCTTGCCAATATTTGTTTTCCATTTGTTCAATTATAGCCATCTGCGTGGGTTGGAAGTGGTATCTCTTTGTGGTTTTCATTTACATTTCCCTGATGACTAATGACTTAGAAGATTTTTTTCATGTGCTTATTGGCAATTTGTGTATCTACTTTGGAGAAATGTCTATTCTGATCCTTTGCTAATCTTTTAATTGAGTTTATCTTTTTCTTCAGCTTTACTGAGGTATGATTAACAAATAAAAATTGTATATATTTAGGTTGTACAACATGATGTGTTTTTTTTAAAGACACATTTTTATTTATTATTATTATTTTAAAATTTTATTTATTTTTGGCTGCGTTGGGTCTTCGTTGCTGCACGTGGGCTTTCTCTAGTTGTGGCGAGCGGGGGCTACTCTTCGTCGCGGTGGCTTCTCTTATTGCAGAGCACAGGCTTTAGGCATGTGGGCTTCAGTAGTTGCAGTATGCGGACTCAGTAGTTGCAGCGAGCGGGCTCTAGGGCACTTGGGCTTCAGTAGTGGTGGCACACGGGCTTAGTTGCTCCGCGGCATGTGGGATCTTCCTGGACCAGGGCTCGAGCCCGTGTCCCCTGCATTAGCAGGTGGATTCTTAACCACTGCGCCACCAGAGAAGTCCCAACATGATGTTTTCTTTTAAGGTGTACAAGATGAGGATTTAATATATGTATACATTGTGAAATGATCACCACAGTCAACACATCCATCACCTCCATACTTAAAATATTTTCTGTGGTTAGAACACTTGAGATCTATTATTTTAGCAAATTTCAAGTATACAGTATTATTAATTGTGGTCACCATGCTGTATATTAGATCACTAGAACTCATTCATCTTTTTTTTAAATGAATTCATCTTATAACTGAAAATATGTACCCTTTGACCAACTTCTCCCCATTTCCCCCACCCCATAGCCCCTGGCAAACATCATTCTACTTTCTGGTTAAATAAGTTCAACATTTTCAGATTTCACATATAAGTGAGATCATACATTATTTGTCCTTCTGTGCTTGGCTTATTTCACTTAGTTAGCATAATATCCTCGAGGTATATCCATGTTGTCACAAATGGCAGAATTTCCTGCTTTTTAATGGCTGCATTTTATATATATATAAAATATATTTTATATATATACATACACATTTTCTTTATTCATCTGTCAATGGAATTTAGATTGTTTCCATATCTTGACTGTTGTGAATATTGCTGCAATAAACATGGGAATGCATATATCTTTGAGATCCTGACTTCATTTCTACGGATATATACCCAAAAGTTGGATTGCTGGATCATATGGTAGTTCTATTTTTAATTTTTTGAAGAAACTTCATACGTTTTTACATAATGGCTGTACCAGTTTATATTCCCATCAACACTGCACAAGGGTGCCCTTTTGTCCACATCCTTACCGACACTTGTTGTTGTCTTTTTGATAATAGCCATCCTGACAGGTGTGAGGTGATAATCTTATTGTGGTTTTGATTTGCATTTCCTTGATGATTCGCAATGTTGAGCATCTCTTTATGTGCCTGTAGGTCATATGTATATCTTCTTTGGAAAAATGTTTATTCAGGTCTCAGGCCTATTCTTAAATTAGATTGTTTGTGGGGTTTTTTGCTATTGTTGTATAAGTTCCTTATATATTTGGGGTACTAACCTCTTAGCAGATATATGGTTTACAAATAACTTCTCACATTCTGTGGGTTGACTTTTCATTTTGTTGATGATTTCCATTGCTGTATAGCTTTTTAGTTTGATGTAGTCCCACTTGTTTATTTTTGCTATTGTTGCTTTTACTTTTGGTGTCAAATCTAAAAAGTCATTGCCCAGATGGATGTCAAGGAGCATCCACCTAGGTTTAATTCTAGGAGTTTTATGCTTTCAGGTTTTACATTTAAGTATTTAATTCATTTGAGTTAATTTTTCTGTATGGTGTAAGACAGTGGTCCAGTTTCATTCATTTGCATGTAGATATCTAGTTTTCTCAACACCACCTGTGGAAAAGACTATCCTTTCCCCATTGTGCATTCCTGGCTCCCTTGTCAAATATTAGTTGACTGTGTATGTGTGGGTTTATTCCTGTACTCTATTCTACTCCATTGGTCTGTGTGTCTGTTTTTATGCCAGTGCCATAGTGTTTTGATTACTGTAGTTTTGTAATATCATTTGAAATCAGGAAGCCCCCAGCTTTGTTCTTGCTCAGGATTACTTTGGCCATTTGGGGTCTTTTGTGGTTCCATATGATTTTTGGGATTGTTTTCTTCTATTTCTGTGAAAAATGCCATTGGAATTTTGATGGGGATTGAATTAAATCTGTACATCACTTTAGGTATTATGATCATTTTAACAACATTCATTCTTCCAATCCATGAACACAGGATATGATATAATTCTTTTTTTTTTTTGGCCGCACAACTTGGCTTGCAGGATCTTAGTTCCCCCATCAGGAATCGAACCCGGGCCCTTGGCAGTGAAAGTGCAGAGTCCTGTCCACTGGACCGCCAAGGAATTCCTCATGAATACAGAATATGTTTCCAGTTATTTGTGTCTTCTTCAAATTCTTTCATCAATATCTTATAGTTTTCAGTGTACAAGATCTTTCATCTCCTTGGCTAAATTTATTCCTAAGTATTTTTTTGATGCTATTGTATATGTGAATGTTTTCTTAATTTCTTTTTCAGATAGTTCATTAGTATATAGAAATACAGCTGAGATAGGTTCAAGATGGCAGAGTAGAAGGACATGCTCTCACTCCCTCTTTTTTTTTTTTTAGGGTGATTTATATGTTTGTATTTCTTTTTAACATCTTTATTGGAGTATAATTGCTTTACAATGGTGTGTTAGTTTCTGCTTTATAACAAAGTGAATCAGTTATACATATACATATGTTCCCATATCTCTTCCCTCTTGCGTCTCCCTCCCTCCCACCCTCCCTATCCCACCCCTCTAGGTGGTCACAAACCACCGAGCTGATCTCCCTGTGCTATGCGGCTGCTTCCCACTAGCTATCTATTTTACGTTTGGTAGTGTATATATGTCCATGCCACTCTCTCACTTTGTCCCAGCTTACCCTTCCCCCTCCCCATATCCTCAAGTCCATTCTCTAGTAGGTCTGTGTCTTTATTCCCGTCTTACCCCTAGGTTCTTCATGACCTTTTTTTTTTTTTTCTTAGATTCCATATATATGTGTTAGCATATGGTATTTGTTTTTCTCTTTCTGACTTACTTCACTCTGTATGACAGACTCTAACTCCATCCACCTCACTACAAATAACTCAATTTCATTTCTTTTTATGACTGAGTAATATTCCATTGTATATATGTGCCACATCTTCTTTATCCATTCATCTGTTGATGGACACTTCGGTTGCTGCCATGTCCCAGCTATTGTAAATAGAGCTGCAATGAACATTTTGGTACATGACTCTTTTTGAATTATGGTTTTCTCAGGGTATATGCCCAGTAGTGGGATTGCTGGGTCGTATGGTAGTTCTATTTTTAATTTTTTAAGGAACCTCCATACTGTTCTCCATAGTGGCTGTATCAATTTACATTCCCACCAACAGTGTATGAGGGTTCCCTTTTCTCCACACCCTCTCCAGCGTTTATTGTTTGTAGATTTTTTGATGATGGCCATTCTGACCGGTGGGAGATGATACTGCATTGTAGTTTTCATTTGCATTTCTCTAGTGATTAATGGTGTTGAGCATTCTTTCATGTATTTGTTGGCAATCTGTATATCTTCTTTGGAGAAATGTCTATTTAGGTCTTCTGCCCATTTTTGGATTGGGTTGTATGTTTTTTGTTATTAAGCTACATGAGCTGCTTGTAAATTTTGGAGATTAATCCTTTGCCAGTTGCTTCATTTGCAAATATTTTCTCCCATTCTGAGGGTTGTCTTTTGGTCTTGTTTATGGTTTCCTTTGCTGTGAGAAAGCTTTTAAGTTTCATTAGGTCCCATTTGTTTATTTTTGTTTTTATTTCCATTTCTCTAGGAGGTGGGTCAGAAAGGATCTTGCTGTGATTTATGTCATAGAGTGTTCTGCCTAGGTTTTCCTCTAAGAGTTTGAGAGTGTCTGGCCTTACATTTAGGTCTTTAATCCATTTTGAGTTTATTTTTGTTTATGGTGTTAGGGAGTGTTCTAATTTCATACTTTTACATGTACCTGTCCAGTTTTCCCAGCACCACTTATTGAAGAGGCTGTCTTTTCTCCACTGTATATTCTTGTCTCCTTTATCAAAGATAAGGTGACCATATGTGCGTGGGTTTATCTCTGGGCTTTCTGTCCTGTTCCATTGATCTATATTTCTGTTTTTGTGCCAGTACCATACTGTCTTGATTACTGTAGCTTTGTAGTATAGTCTGAAGTCAGGGAGCCTGATTCCTCCAGCTCCATTTTTTGTTGTCAAGATTGCCTTGGCTATTCGGGGTCTTTTGTGTTTCCATACAAATTGTGAAATTTCTTGTTCTAGTTCTCTAAAAAATGCCAGTGGTAGTTTGATAGGGATTGCATTGAATCTGTAGATTGCTGTGGGTAGTAGAGTCATTTTCACAATGTTGATTCTTCCAATCCAAGAACATGGTATTTCTCTTCATCTGTTTGTATCATCTTTAATTTCTTTCATCAGTGTCTTATAGTTTTCTGCATACAGGTCTTTTGTCTCCTTAGGTAGGTTTATTCCTAGATATTTTATTCTTTTTGTTGCAATGGTAAATGGGAGTGTTTTCTTAATTTCACTTTCAGATTTTTCATCATTAGTGTATAGGAATGCCAGAGATTTCTGTGCATTGATTTTGTATCCTGCTACTTTACCAAATTCATTGATTAGCTCTAGTAGTTTTCTGGTGGCATCTTTAGGATTCTCTATGTATAGTATCATGTCAGCTGCAAACAGTGACAGTTTTACTTCTTCTTTTCCAATTTGTATTCCTTTCTTTTCCTTCCCTGATTGCTGTGGCTAGGACTTCCAAAACAATGTTGAATAGTGGTGAGAGTGGACATCCTTGTCTCGTTCCTGATCTTAGAGGAAATGCTTTCAGTTTTTCACCATTCAGAATGATGTTTGCTTTGGGTTTGTCGTATATGGCCTTTATTATGTTGAGGTAGGTTCCCTCTATGCCCACTTTCTGGAGAGTTTTTATCATAAATGGGTGTTGAATTTTGTCAAAAGCTTTTTCTGCATCTATCGAGATGATCATATGGTTTTTATTCTTCAATTTGTTAATATGGTGTATCACATTGATTTGCGTATATTGAAGAATCCCTGCATCCCTGGGATAAATCCCACTTGATCATGGTGTATGATGCTTTTAATGTGTTGTTGGATTCTGTTTGCTAGATTCTGTTTGGAGAGATTTCCCTTTCTCTTCTGTGTTCGCACAGCTCCTGGGGTTCAGCTTTGGATTTGGCCCCGCCTCTGCGTGTAGGTCGCCTGAGGGCGTCTGTTCTTCGCTCAGACAGGACGGGGTTAAAGGAGCCGCTGCTTCGGGGGCTCTGGCTCACTCAGGCCGGGGGGAGGGAGGGGTTCAGATGCGGGGCGAGCCTGTGGCGGCAGAGGCCAGCGTGACGTTGCACCAGCCTGAGGCGCGCCATGTGTTCTCCCAGGGAAGTTGCCCCTGGATCACAGGACCCTGGCCGTGGCGGGCTGCACAGGCTCCCGGGAGGGGCGGTGTGGAGAGTGCCCTGTGCTCGCACACAGGCTTCTTGGTGGCAGCAGCAGCCGCCTTAGCATCTTGTGCCTGTCTCTGGGGTCCGCGCTGATAGCCACGGCTCGCACCCATCTCTGGAGCTCCTTTAAGCGGCACTCTGAACCCCCTCTCTTCGCGCACCCCGAAACAATGGTCTCTTGTCTCTTCGGCAGCTCCAGACTTTTCCCGGACTCCCTCCCTGCTAGCCGTGGCGCACTAGCCCCCTTCAGGCTGTGTTCACGCCGACAACCCCAGTCCTCTCCCTGGGATCCGACCCCCGAAGCCCGAACCTCAGCTCCCAGCCCCGCCCGCCCTGGTGGGTGAGCAGACAAGCCTCTCGGGGTGGTGAGTGCTGCTCGGCACCGATCCTCTGTGCGGGAATCTCTCTGCTTTGCCCTCCGCACCCCTGTGGCTGCGCTCTCCTCCGTGGCTCCGAAGCTTCCCCCCTCCGCCACCCGCAGTCTCTGCCCGCGAAGGGCCTTCCTAGTGTGTGTGGACACCTTTCCTCCTTCACACCTCCCTCCCACTGGTGCAAGTCCCATCCCTATTCTTTTGTCTCTGTTTTTTCTTTTTTCTTTTGCCCTACCCAGGTACGTGGGGAGTTTCTTGCCTTTTGGGAGGTCTGAGTTCTTCTGCCAGCGTTCAGTAGATGTTCTGCAGGGGCTGTTCCACATGTAGGTGTATTTCTGATGTATTTGTGGGGAGGAAGGTGATCTCTACGTCTTACTCTTCCGCCATCTTGAAGCTCCTCCCCTTTTCATGTTTATAAGTCATTTCTCTGACACTGACAAACCTAGCTTCCACTTTCCTCAACACATTTACTTATTTGCTCCATCAGTTGACTTACTTGTTTAATGTACCTGATTGCTGGCTGCACAACACAGCTTTCACTAGATGTCCCCCACCAAGGCCCTCATGCAGTAATCCCAGCCCTGCTTCCTCAGCCACCAGGTACTTTGACACTTCCATGTACCTGCCTCCTCTCCCCACATTCCTATTTTACAGATTACAACTCGAATTATCAGGTTAGAAAAAGAATTTCAAATTGCCGTAACTCTGTCAATGTAAATAGCTTAGAAGGGACATGTGCAGAAGGTTGGCCTGTAAAAATATTCAAATCATTTTATTCCCCTCAGATTTTATCACTCTTTTCTTATTTCACAAAATATGTACCATACCTCCTAGTTCCTTATTTAATACTTAACAACTTTTTATTTTGCAATAATTATAGATTAACAGGAAGTTGCAAAAATAGTACAGGGAGTCCCATGTGCCCTTCACCCAGTTTCCTCCAGTGGTAAGATCTTACACATAACTATAGTACATCTTCAAAACCAACATATTGACAATGGTAGAATACTGCTAACTAGATTATAGACCTTATTTGGTTTCACCAAATTTTACATGCATTCATTTGTGGGTGTGTGTAGGTCTATGTAGTTTTAGCACAGATATAGATTCATTTAATCAACACCACAATCAAGATACAGAACTGTTCCATCAGCACAAAGGAATTCCTTGTGTTATCCCTTTATAGTCACCCATATCCCATACCCCCTCCAGTCCCTATCCCTGTCAGCCATTAATCTGTTCTTCACTTCTGTAATTTTGTCATTTCAAGAATTTATACAAATGCAGTCATACAGTATGTGAGTTTTTAAGACTGGCTGTTTTTCATTCATCATTATACCCTTGAGGTCCATCCAAGTCATGTGTATCAAGTCTGTTCCTTTTCATTGCAGAGTAGTATTGCATGGTGTGGATGGTTGGTTTAACCACACACTCAACTGCAGGTCATATAGGTTGTTTCCAGTTTGGGGCTATTACAAATGAAACTGCCAAGAATGTCTGTATAGAAGTTTCTGTGCCAAAATAGGTTTCATTTCTTTGGGATAAATGTCCAGGACAACAATTGCTGGGTAATAAAGTACATGTATGTTTAACTTTATTAGAAATTTTCAAACTCTTTTTTTCAGAGTGGCTTACCATTTTACATTCTGTTCAGCAATGTATGAGAGATCCAGTTTGTATGCTCAATAGCATCTGGTATTTTCACTGTTTTTTCTTTAGCCATTCTGATAAGTATGTAGTCATAATTCATTGTGGTTTTAATTTGCATTCCCTGATGACTAATGAAGTTCAACATCTTTTCCTGTGCTTGCTTGCCTTCAATACACCCTCTTTAGTGCTGTGTCTATTCACGTCTTCTGCTCATTTTCTAATTGGATTGTTTGTTTTTTATTCTTGACTTTATTCTAGATAAATGGTTTGCAAGTAATTTCTCTCAATAATTTCCTCCTCTTAAATTTTTGGCAGAGCAAAAGTTTTTCATTTTGATGAAGTCCAATATACAGTATCAACTTTTTCCTTTTACGATTGTGCTTTTGGGATGAAGGCCAAGAAGAACCTGTTGCCTAGCCCACGATCCTAAAGATCTTTCTATGATTATTTTTCCTGAAAGTTTTACATCTTACATCTAAGTTCATGATACATTTTCAATTAATTTTTGTATAATGTATGCAGTTTAGGTCAAAGTTCATTTTCTTTGCCAACTGCACCAGCATCATTTGTTGAAAAGACTATCCTTCCTCCATTGAATTGCTTTTTTACCTTTGTCAAAATCAGTTGGGCATATACCACACTGTCTTGATTACTGTAGGTTTATAGTAAGTCTTGAAGTCAGGTAATGTGAGTCTTCCAAATTTTTCTTCTTCAAAATTCATTTGGCTTAATTAATTTTACACCTGGATATTTTCATCCTTCCTACAAGGAAAGAAAAGAATAGAGAAGAACTGTGGCTGTGGGAGATTAGGGAAAATACAACATTTACACTACATATGCCCTAGGGGAGTTCATGAAGATTTCTGGGTTCCACTCCCAGAGCTCAAGTTTGACCTCCAAATGATTATGGTGCATGTAGTTCTGGACTGTACTTTGAAATTTGATAAGCAATAATTTAGGGAGAAACAAGAAGAAAAAACAAAACCAAAACCAACACTTTGTCACTGTTGTTGGGATGGGGGCTTTCTTTGTTTTCTTTCTTTCTAACTCCTCCAATTCCCACTTTAATTTCTGATCTGCAGTAGGCTTAGCTCTTTTCTGAAGACACACTTAGCATTTGTGGTTACACATGGTAAGAAGCTTGCAACAGAACTTTTTAAAGCATGATTTTTGTTACATCCTAAGTCCTGAGTGTTTCTGGAAAAACACATTTATATTATACTGGAAATTCTTAGGGAAATAGGATCTGCTCAACAGGAATTTGCTTCAGAGCCAAATATGCTAGAACTCATGTTTTTGGTTAGAAAGAGCACCCACATAGATTCAACCTTTGCTAGGTACTCAGAATACCTATTTTAGAGATCAAGAAGGAAGACATAGGGCTTCCCTGGTGGCGCAGTGGTTGAGAGTCTGCCTGCCAATGCAGGGGACACAGGTTCGAGCCCTGGTCTGGGAAGATCCCATATGCCGCGGAGCAACTAGGCCCGTGAGCCACAGCTGCTGAGCCTGCGCGTCTGGAGCCTGTGCTCCACAACGGGAGAGGCCGTGATAGTGAGAGGCCCGCGCACCGCGATGAAGAGTGGCCCCCGCTTGCCACAACTGGAGAAAGCCCTCGCACAGAAACGAAGACCCAACACACCCAAAAATAAATTGCAATCATTGTTGCTTTTGTTGTGGTCATCCATGTACAATGCTTGGTGTCAGTCTATTTATGTCTTGTAAAAATAAAATACAGTGTGTGTGTGTGTGAAAAAAAAAAAAAAAAAAAAAGAGCTGCAAACAGACTTACTGGCAGATTTTCTGATCTATTATGGCAATGGAAACCATCTGATGCCTGTTTTCAAACATATTTGCAGATGGCCAGAACTTATGACTCCATTAATAAAACAAACGTGTCTATGAACTTAATGTAATCCTTTTGACCTTAATAAAGTCTTAAATCCTGAGTAAATCTGTTTTAAGATTGAAAAATGTACACAAAAGTGAAACATTGCATACACTCACTAGAGTTTATGACCCTTGCCTCCTACCACTGCTCCCTGGCTAACTTAGTGCCATTTAAAGTGCTTCCTTTGGTGATAGCAAATTATAAATCCATATCTCTGTAAGACGCTCTCAAAGGCTTGTACATAAGCACACATGCATGCACACACACACACAGTTTTCTCTCGCATTGATTTTGTTGGCAGGTTGAAAAATGACCGAGGACTTTCTGTTCTAATTCTAAATATCATTGTTTGTAATGATAATATGCTGTTCATTTTCCTGGATTTTCTGCCATGGAAATGCTAGACACATTACAATAAAATATATTCTTATGCAAATAAAAAAAAAAAAAAAAGATGACTAAAATCAATGACTCTTTAAAAAAAAAAAAAAAAAAAAAAAAAAAAGAAGGAAGACATAAGACATATGCCTCTCAATGGGGGCAAAGAATAGAGGTGGGGTGCTGATGAGTCACCTTCACTTCATTCCACTAACCCTTGTGTACTTATTTATTTGTCCAACATCAGCATCATAACTACAAAATTGAACATGAAATACTCTTATTCCTTTAGCTTACTCTAGGGAAAAAATAAACATTTGAAATATGCTCCCCAGACATTTTATTACAGGATGTCCTTGCCAATGTACCTTGCATAGCCTTTAAAAAAAAACTTTCATATGCTACTTAAATCACCCTGCATTTGCTCTTTGTAGGCCAGTTCCAGGTAGGAGGGTTCATTAAGCCCTAATGAAACTTTTAGGAAGACATCTTATGTTTGTTTATTGTATGCATAAAACGCACCCACTGGGATATAGAGAGCTGCTCCATCGTCTGCCTACACATCTCCTGTATACGAATTTTCAGACCATGTTTAATACACAAATTGGAAAACAAAAGTTTTTTACCCCATTTTGTCTCCTGCTTTATTCTAAAGAAGAAAGTTCTTGCATAAGCTCTTCCTTTTCTTGTTGCAACTCCTGCAAATGCTGTTGGTTTTGCTCCAGTCTGTCCTCCAGCCACTGCAGTAGAGGTCCGCTGACTGCCGACATCTGACTGCACAGGTTCTTGGTAAACACTTCAATAGGAAAAACACAGAGATAACAATCCACCACCAGTAGCGCCCAACAGTGAGTACAGAAAGAGGGGGAAGGAGGAGGACGTAGAAAAAGTGCAGAAGTAGAACTGGCAGACAACTTTGTATGGGCAGCCAGGGGAAAGGCAGGAGAGCTGAGCAAAGAAGATACCTATTCGGAGGCCATGCTGAACATCCCTGGATCCATAAGCCAGACGGAAGCCTTGCTATGCAGAGAGCAGAAAGATATCCAGCTTTTTACTTCCATAGCAAAAGGGTAAGAGCTACAGAAGGGTCTCTTTCCTCAGCTCTCAGACCTTCTCACTGTGAATGACCATAGCTTCCCAGTGAGCTAGAACTCTGTCTTCTGCAACTTAATTTTTCACGAGTTCAGAAAGAAAATTGCTTACCAAGTGTTACATACATTGAAGAATACATTAATGCAACTCACCTGAAAGCTCCTCTTTTAAAATGAGGAAAAACCAGAGAGATGAAGGGAGTGATCACCCTTCATGTCTTCCTAGGAATGTTCAGCTTCACAGTGAGACAGAGATTCTGTGGCCCTCTTTTTAAAACAAATTCTGCCTAATGGAAATATCTTTTTCTCTCTTATGATACATGACTTATTAAAATGACCACTGTAATATTGTGGGGTATACCTTCCAAGATATATGTATATGTATATGTGTGTGAACCTGTGTGCATATGTATATATACTTTTGAATAAAAATGGTTCTGATGAACCTAGGGGCAGGACAGGAATAAAGACACAGGTGTAGAGAATGGACTTGTGGACACGGGGAGGGGGAAGGGTAAGCTGGGACGAAGTGAGAGAGTGGCATGGACATACATACACCCCCAAATGTAAAACAGATAGCTAGTGGGAAGCAGCCGCATAGCACAGGGAGATCAGCTCGGTGCTTTGTGACCACCTAGAGGGGTGGGATAGGGAGGGTGGGAGGGAGAAGCAAGAGGGAGGAGATATGGGAACATATGTATATGTATAACTGATTCACTTTGTTATAAAGCAGAAACTAACACAACATTTGTAAAGCAGTTATACTCCAATAAAGATGTTAAAAAATTTTTTTTAAATAAAGTTAAAAAAACTATGATTTTGGACGTTACTTTTACCTCACACAACAATAAGCCATAGACATCTTCCTGTGTTGATAAAGATCTACCTTTCCTTCTTAACGGCTGTACAGTATTCATCAGAATGGATGTACCAGTTTAATAAGTCTTCTATTGATGGACCTTTCAGTGGCATCCAATTTTTTGCTATTATAAAGACTGCGATTAATATCCCTTTATTTTTGTGCACTTGTCCTACAAATTTTTGAAGGATACGTTTTTCGATGTGGAATTGCTAGATTCAAGTCCACATATATTTAAAAATTATACCTCCAGGAACAGTATATGGGAGTGTTCACTTCCCTCACATCCTCATCTAATTCTCTCTCAATTTAATCTTTGTCAAAAGAAAAGGAGAAAACCTTATGACTTTATCTTAATCCATACTTCTTTTATAGATTATTATGAACAATTTGATTTTTCTGTAGGGATCTATAAAAGTCTTTAATTCTTATTTAGTCAGTCTTTTGTGACTTCCTTATATTTTCCTCCTGTATTTTTTTTAACTTTTAATGAGCTTTATTGGGGTATAATTTACAGACAATAAATGACCCCACTTTAAGGGTACAGTTCAGTGAGGTTTGACAAATGCATACCCCTTATAACCACCCTCCAGTCAAGATACAGGCCGTTTCCATCAGCCCAGAGGCCCCTCTGGGTTCCCTCTGCAGCCGGTGCCCCTCGCCCAGCCCCAGGTGGCTGCCCATCTGCTTGCTGTCACCATAGGTTAGTTTAGCCTATTCTTGAATTTCATATAAATGGAACTATAGAGTATGTAGCACTTTGTGTGATGCTTCTTTCAGTTGGCATAATGAGATTCATCCAGGTTGTTCGTGTATCAGTAGTGTGTTCTTTCCATTGCTGAGCAATACCTTGTTGTATGGATGGATCACACTTCGTTTATCCATTCACCCACTGACAGACAATTGGGTGTTCCCACTTTTTGGCTATTGTGAATAATGCTGCTACAAACATTCCTATACAAGTTTTTGTTTGAACACCTGTTTTCAACTCTTTGGGGTATATGCCTAGGAGAGGAACTGGTGGGACATTTGGTAGTTGTAGTTGCCAATCTCTTTTCCAAAGTGGTTGTACTATATTTAATAGTAAAAGTCTAAATATATCTGGAATTTATTTTTTGTGTAGGGCATTAAGTAGGAATTTATTTTTTTCCCAAATGGAAATAGAAGTATAAACTAAGAAACAAATGAACTGTCCCAACACTATTTAGTGAACAATCCATCCTTTTAAAAATTGATTTGAAGTAACATCTTTCTTAGATATAAATTCTTAAATACATATACATGGGCTCTATTCAGTTCTGATTTATCTGTCCATGTCTGAATTATCAATATACTTTTTTAGTTGCTGTGGCTTTAGAGTACGGCTACATATCATACATTACCTTATATTATTAACTCTTTGCCATGTTTTACCTCCAGATAAAAATGATGGGACAGATAAACCAAGCCATCTCTGTCTTTATTCTCTCAAAGTACTTGCCTATAATACTTGGAAACCTCCTTTTCTTCCTTCCTAGTGACTTTGCCAGAATGGCCTGGGAGTCAGGGTTAGTCAGAAGGTGTGGGTGGGTAGGTGTGTATGTTGGGAAAAGTGATTTAATGTGTATATTGAGCAGAAATCCTTGGCCTTGTATAGGAATTCCTTATATATTTATTTACATGAAAAGATCTCCCTCATGCTCTCCCTTTTATGTCTGTCTGTCTGTCTATCCATCTCTTTCAACTCCCACCACAATAGGCTGGTACTGATATGCTGGAAACCGGCTCACAACAGCCAACTGTTGAAATTTCAGGAAGTTTGCAAACTGGTTACAGCCATGTTAGTTGTTTGAAATCAGCCACAGTAGGTGTGTTACACTATGGAAACTTGCAAACACAACAAATCGGGGCCCTCCCTGTCTCCCTGAGAACTGGTGTTAAACATGTCCAGTCATGTATAGTATTCAGTGGTCCACAGGATTCAATAGAAAAGTTGGGAGCAGGATTAGTAAATGGCAAAGCTCTTGGGAAAGAAAACTCAAGGGTAATTTGTACTCATCACTTCAGTCACTTCAACTAAATTTGCTTCTGTCATGTGAGTATTTCACTGCCTGTACTTGAGAAAAAAAATCTTACCTGAGCCATTATGGATCTTGGTTACTGAGTCCAGATGTGTAAGGCTAAAGGGATAAAATAGTTTAGGTTAGTAGCAAAGCAGCAGTTCATCTAATCCGTTTGGCAGTGGTCTGCTACAGACCTCTGCCAACCAGATTAGAGAAATATGTATCATTGAACTTCCCATTATTGTTCCGTGTTTCATGATTTGGGGGATGTAATTTTATTCAGAACGTTGAGGTAATTCAAAGAAATAATTTTAAAATTATTGTTTCTCGCTGAAGCCTTCCTGTAGTACACAGTACTTGGCAACAGGGCTACTAAGATGTTAATGTTTTTTAACAACTAAAAACAGTGTCTTTGCCCCAGAAGGATCCAAAGTGCACCAGGAGAGAAACAAGTGTTAAAGAGATTGTTATCACACAGGGTGAGACATGTGATGACTTTCTCCCAGAGAGCTGAAAGGAAAGGGGGCTCATGGCTTGAGCTGCTAAAGATGAGAGGACAGGAGAGAACAGGGACCAGGCCCGAGAAGTGGGAAGAGGAGCAGCGAGGGTCTCTACCTGTGGATCCTCCTATATGCATCCTGCTCCTCTTGGCACAGGATCTTGGGCAGCTCAACTGCTGACTCAAGGCACACTTTCCCAATGGTTACATGAGGTACAATATGAATTGGAATTTCAATTCTCTCATACCTGTAAGACAGTCAGTTCAGGTCAGTTTTTGTTTGTTTGTTTCCAGCTTTACTGAGGTATAATTGACAAATAGGAATTATATGTATATATTTAAGGTGTACAAATTGATATTACGATATATATACACATTCAGAAATGATCACCACACTCAAGCTAATTAACATATCCATCACCTCACATAATTACCATGTTTTGTGGCGATTTAACATTTAAGATCTACCTTCTTAACAAATTTCAAGTACAAAATCACCATGTTGTACATCAAATCGCCAGAACTCATTTATCCTAAAACTTTGTACCCTTAGACCAGGGGTCCCCAACCCCCGGGCCGCGGACCAGTACCGGTCTGTGGAGGAGGAGGTGAGTGGTGGGCGAGCAAAGGAAGCCTCATCTGCCGCTCCCCGTTGCTCCCCAATGCTCGCATTCCCGCCTGAACCATACCCCCTCCGCCCACACCCGTGGAAAAATTGTCTTCCATGAAACCGGTCCCTGGTGCCAAAAAGCTTGGGGACCACTGCCTTAGACCAATACTTCCTCATTCTCCCCTCTACCCTCCGTGCCACAGCACCACCATTCTACTCTCTGGGTCTATTGGTTTGACTCTTAGATTCCACATATAAGTGAGAACATGCAATGCAGTATTTGTCTTTCTCGGACTTATTTCACTCAGCATAATGACCAGGTTGATCCAAGTTTTTGCAAATGGTATGTATATATACATACGTATACACATACCATATTTTCTTTATCCATTCATCCACGGACAGACATTTAGGTTGTTTTCATTCCTTGTGAATAATGCTGTGATGAACATGGGAGCACAGATATCATTTTGAGATACTGATTTCACTTCCTTTGGATATATACCAAGAAGTTGGTAAGTTTTTAATGCTGACTTGTCATAATCAGAAGTTTTCTATAGTTTTAATAGAAATTTTGGGACACAGTAAGCTTCAAAGATTAAATATTCCTGTTACTTATTTAGTAACTCAACTCCAAAGGGGACACAGTTCAAACTGAGTTCATGTGGGGAGCAAATTGGAAGTACATACATTTGCAGAGCCAATATTCTCATAGAAAATCTGAGGCCACTTTGTAAACTTAACAGAAGCCTTGGGGGTGCAAGGTCCTTATGCTCATTCCCCAGACAAGGGAAATAGCTAATTAATACTGTTTTCAGCCAAGAAGTTGCCAGTGGGGTTGAACACATTAATCACAAAGCCTGGGGAAGAGGAAATGTAGACTCTTCAGTGACTCCATCAGATTCATTATGTGGAAGGGATTACTCATATAAATACTCACTTGTTCTAACTCAGTGATCACCAGTGGCCCTCACTTCCCATTTTCTCCCCTGGAGGGAAATAGGTAAGTAATTTACAAATACTTCCATTTTCATGCTAGAGTGAGGTCAACCAATCTACCTCTAAATACTTCTCACCCCAAATCCACCTAAACTCCACCTAACAGTGGGTTCAGTGGAGCAACCAGGTTGAGGGTCCCTGGCACTGTGTGACCTCATTGGCACATGGTGGTATATCAGCATAAGATCTAGCTCCCTCCTCTCTCTTTCCCACCCAGCAGAATGCGTCTGGCCCCCTCACCACTTCTATTCAAAATAATATTAGAAGTCCTAGCCAAAGAAATTAGGCAAGTAAAACAAAGGTATCTAAATAGGAAAGGATGAAGTAAAATTACCTCTGTTTGCAGATGACTTAATCTTATAGATAGAAAACCCTAAATACTCCTCCAACCCCCCCAAAACCGATTAGAACTAATAAATTCAGCAAGGTTGCAGGTGTCTTCAGGGCCCCACATCTGAAAGCTCTAGAGGGGAAATCCTGCCTTGCCACTTGCAGATTCTCGTGGCTTGAGGAGATTCTTTGCTTGTGGCAGCGTAACTCCTATCTCTGTCTCCATCTGTGCATTTGGGAGGTGATCAGGTAATGAGGTTGGAGCCCTCATGAATGGGATCTTTATAAAAGTGTCTTTATAAAAGAGGGTATATTTCTGTAATCTCTCTTCTGTTCTATTGAACTCTGATCCTTTCACCAGTACCACCTGTCTTGATCATTATAGCTTAATAGCAACTCAGTATCTGGTAATGTGATTCCTCCCAATTTATTCTTGTTTCCCCAGATCTTTCTGGCTATTAAGGTTCTTTTGCCCTTTCATAAAATTTTAGAATCTAGTCCCTCAAAAAATTCTGCTGGGAATTTGATTGCTATTAAATCTATAGATTTGGGGAGAGTTGACATATTTGCTACTCTCACTGTTCTAATCCATGAACATGATATGTCTCTCCATTTATTTACTTATTTTTTATTTTTTATTTTTTATTTATTTTATTTTTTTGGCTGCGTTGGGCCTTCATTGCTGCACGTGGGCTTTCTCTAGTTGCGACGAGCAGGGGCTACGCTTTGCTGCCGTGCGTGGGCTTCTCATTGCAGTGGCTTCTCTTGTTGCAGAGCATGGGCTCTAGGCGTGCGGGCTTCAGTAGTTGTGGCTCACGGGCTGTAGAGTGCAGGCTCAGTAGTTGTGGCGCACAGGCTTAGTTGCTCTGTGGCATGAGGGCTCTTCCTGGACCAGGGCTCGAACCCATGTCCCCTGCATTGGCAGGCGGATTCTTAACCACTGTGCCACCAGGGAAGCCCCTCTCCATTTATTTAGATCTTTGATTTTATTCATGAGTTCTGAATTATTCAACATACAAATCCTGTATGTGTTCCTTCTATTTGCACACAACATGATTGTCTATATGAGGTTAGCAAGGTCATAAAGTACAAGATTAACACAGACATACAAATCAGTTTTGTTTCTATATTCCAGCAATGAACATTTGTAAATGGAAGCTTTTAAAAAATGCCACTCAAAATAGCTTCCCCCAAAATGAAGTATATTTAGGTTGGTTCCACATTTTGGCTATTGTGAATAATGCTGTAATAAACATGGGTGTGCAAATCTCTTTGAGATCCTGTTTTCAATTCTGTTGGATATACATAGAGATTGCTGGATCATATGGTAATTTTAGTTTTAATTTTCTGAGGAACCTCCGTATTGTTTTCCATACAGACTACACCATTTTACATTCCCAGGGCACAAGGGTTCCAACTTCTTCACATGCTCACCAAACATTTGTTCTTTTCTGTGTTTTTGATAATGGCCATCCTAGTGGGTATGAACTGATATCTCACTGTGGTTTTGATTTGCATTTTTTTAATGATTAGTGATGTTGAGCATCTTCTCATGTTTGCTGGCCATTTGTGTATCTTCTTTGGAGAAATGTCTGCTAAAGTCCTTTGCCCATTTTTAAATTGGGTTATTTTGTTGTTGAGTTGTAGGAATTCTCTTTATATTCTGGGTATTAACCCCTTATCAGATATATAATTTGCAAATATCTTCTCCCATGATGTAGGCTGCCTTTTCACTCTGTTAATTATTTCCTTTGATGATCAAAAAGTTTTTAAGTTTAATGTAGTGCATTTGTCTATTTTTGCTTTTGTTGCCTGTGCTTTTGGTGTAATATCCGAGAAGTCATTGCCAAATTCGATCTCATGAGCTTTTCCATTTTCTTCTGGGACTTTTATAGATTTAGGTCTTACATTTAGGTTTTTATTCCACTTCGAGTTAGTTTTTGTATACTGTGTAAGGTAAGGGCCCAACTTTATTCTTTTGCATGTGACTATCCAGTTTTCCCAGCATCACTTATTGAAGAGAATGTCCTTTCCCCATCAAGTGTTCTGGAACCTTGGTCAAAGATCATTTGACTACATACATGAGAGTTTAATTTGGGACTCACTATTCTGCTCCACTGGTTTTTATGTCCGTTTTTATGCTAGTACCACACTGTTTTGATTACTGTGGCTTTTTAGTAAGTTTTGAAATGAGGAAGTGTGAGACTTCCAATTTTGTTCTTCTTTTTCAAAATTGTTTTGGCTATTCAGGGTCCCTTGAGATTCCATATGAATTTTAGGATAGATTTTTCTATTTCTGTAGACAAACAAAACACAACACTATTGGGATTTTGATAAGGACTGCATTAAATCTGTAAATCGCTTTGAGTAGTATTGACATCTTAACAATATTAAGTTATTCAATCCATGTACATGGGATGTCTATTTATTTGTGTCTTCTTTTATTTCTTTCAGCAGCACTTTGCAGTTTTCAGTGTACAAGTCTTTCACTTTTTGGTTAGGTTTATTCCTAAGTATTTAATTCATTTTGATGCTATTGTAAATGGATTGTCCTCTTAATTGTCCTCTTAATTTCCTTTTTGGATTGTTCATTGTTAGTGTATACAAACACAACTGATTTTTTGGCACTGATTTAGTATCCTGCAACTTTGCTGAATTCATTCATTCTAATAGTTTTTTTAGTGGAGTCTTTGGGGCTTTCTATGTATAAGATTATGTCATCTGTAAACAGAGATAATTTTACTTCCTCCTTTCCAATTTGGATGCTTTTTATTTCTTTTTCTTGCCTAATTGCTTCCAGTTCCATGTTGAATGCCCATTTTTAAATTGAGTTGCTTGTCTTTTTATTGTTTAGCGTAAGAGTTCTTTACATATTCTGGATGCTATACCATAATCAATTGGGAGAAGCCACAATGGGGGCTTCTGGAAGGATAGTAAGTTTCATTTCTTGATATGTGTTGCAGTTTCATAGACACATTTCACTTTGTGAAAATTCATGGAGGTGGTGATCTGTGTTGAGGTTGTGTGGGTATGTTTATGAAAGTTGATTGAGCTGGACACATAATTAGTGTGCTCTTCTGTATGTGTGTTATACTTCAACTGAAAAGCTAAAATCAACAAACCAAACTAAGGTTATGAAGAAGCTCTAGAGTTTGCTAGAACTCACAGGTCAGAATACTAGTTTTGAAGTCTATAGCTGAAGGGATATTCAACAATTATTTATTGAGCACCAGGGATACAGTGATTAAAGGGAAGCATTTGTTTCAAGAATCTTACAATGTTAATAGAGAGACAAAATATTAAAATATACTGTTACAAGTATTATGAAAAAGGAAATATAGGATTCTATTTAGTTCTCAGAAGGAGTACTAACTGGGTTGATATTGGAGGTTGAGGGGTATCAAGGAAGAATTCCTAAAGTTGAGCTTAGTCTTCAAAAACAAGTGTTAGCCAGCCGATGGCTGGAGAAACAGGCCAACTATGAAGGGCTTCAGGTTTGTTTTCTGTTTCTTTTCTGAGGATGTTATGGAGAAGGACCATTTCAGAAAAGCTACAGCATAGATACAAGATAGAAGGGAAGGAAGACAGGAACACAATGGGTGGGTGAAATGGAAACCAAAATTAAACGACTTTTAAAAAAATAATGAAAATGAAAATACTGCTACTATCCTAGCATCTATGAAATATAAAGCAGAGATTAGCAGAAATTCATAGCCTTAAGCACTTATATCAATAAAAATGAAAGACAAAAAATGTATTAAATAAATTCCAAACTCCAAATGCTAAGATAAAGCACAAGAAATAATCAAAATAAAACATAAGGAAGGAAATAATAAAAGATAAAATAAAAATTAATGAGGGTGGGCGTAGGAAAAAACAATCAAATTAATAAACAAAAACGATTGTCTTGGGGGAAATTAACAAAATAGACACACTACTAGCTAACATAATCAAGGTGGAAAAGGGACAAAGCACAAATATACAAAATACGAAATAACGAGGGGGAGATAACTGTTGAAATAGAAGAGATTTAAAATACCATAAGAGACTCTCTGGCAGATAGATCTCTATGCAAATAAATTTGAAAATGAGACAAAATGGATAATTTCTTAAGAAAATACAGTTTACCACAGTGGACCTCATTAGGAAAAAAAGCATAAATAGATCAATTACCATAAAAGAAACAGAGGAATACATCAAGGAACTATCCCCCGCCCCCCAAATAAAAGGCCCTATTGCTTTCATAGAGGAATTGTCAAAGAATACATTGTCCCCAATGTTACATACATTGTACCAGAGCCTAGAAAATGAAAGAAAACTTCAAACAACTCTTATGAATCAAGTATAATATGGAAACCTAAACCTGATAAAAACAATACAAAAAAATTCCAAAAAGTTATCACTTATGACTGTTGATGCAAAAGTACTAAATAAAATATTAGCCAAAATAGCCCAATATCATATTAAGAGAACCTAGTAGGATGTTTTTCCAGGAAGGCAAGCTTGGTTCAATAGTAGGAAATCTATTAATATAATACATCATATTAATAGATCTAAAGAAAAAATTACCTTCATAGGTCCTGAAAAATTAACAAAATTCAACAGTCATTCCTGATTAAACACAGAACAAAAGAGGTAATTATGGATTTATGGATATTTTCTTAATAGGAAAAAGTACGTATACCTTAGTCCTGAATACAATCTTAATAGTGAAATACTATAGGAATTTCACAAGGATCAGAAACAAAGTAAGACTGCCTACTATTTTCCACTGTTAATTTAAATATAAAGGAGATACTAGGCAATGCACTTACACATAAGAAATCAATTAGAGGCACAGGAACTGGAGAAGTAAAACTATTTCTATTTACGGATAAGACATAATATTTATCTGGAAAGCGCTAGAGAATCAAAGGTAAAATTAATGCAAGGAATAAAATCATTCTGGAAGGTAAAAACGTTAATACAGATGTAATAGCCTTCAAATATACAAACAATAAAAAGAGTCACAGTGGAAAAAACAAACCCATTCAAAATGCAAACAAAGAATCCCATGTGCAGCAAAGTTTCAGAACCACTGTGTTAGAACACACAACCTCCTTCCCTGTCAGGCCTTCCAACATGCTATGTCCTCTGCCTGGGGTTTCCCCCTATTTTTACTTGACTAATTTCTACTCACCCCTCAGAAGCCAGCTTAAGAATGCTTTCTTCAGCAAAGACTTCCCTGATCACCTTACAGCACTTATCACAGCTGCAACGAGTTAATTGTGTAATTAACTTTTAAATTTCTTTTTCCCCTATTCTTTTTTCCAGCTTTTTTGAGATATAATTGACATATAAACTGTGTAAGTTTAAGGTGTACAATGTGTTGATTTGATACTTACATATAGCAAAATGATTGCTACCATAGTATTAGCTAAGCCTCCATCAGGTCACATAATTGCCACTTCTTTTTTTGTGGTGAGAACATTAAAGATCTCTCTTTTGTAAGTCCTGACACTCAGGCCTCATCCTTTACCCCATTATAAAAATCACCATCTCTGGAGGAGGGACCCACACAGAATAATTTCACTGCCCTAAAAATTCTCTAAGCTCTGCCTATTCATTCCTCCCTCCTGTCAAACCCCTGGGAACCACTGATCCTTTTACTGTCTTTCCTTTTACAGCATGTCATTTTGTTGGAATCATACACTAGATAGCCTTTTCAGATTGGCTAGGTATAGTTTTTAAACTGCTTAAGTGATTCCAATATTCAGCCAAGTTTGAGAATGAATGGTCTAACTCACGTTTCTTCCTCCACATCTTCCAGTCTACTCAGGTCAAACCTTCCCTAACTTTTGGTGACAAAATATTCCCTAGAGTTGCAGAAGTAAAGCTTATTAGCCATTCTTTGGAAAGAAAAGATAAGGTCAGGTACATGAGTTTTCTAACAGTAAAAGAAAGCTTCTGATTAGCAAAGTGCTTTCTGGCTACATGTGAAACATCAAAGAGACTTGTAGTTCCATTACTCCCTAAGTCACAGACTTTCAAGGGGGCGAAGGTGAGAACTCTGCTAGCTCTAACAAGCTAGTTTGTTTACTTTCCTGTGACACTCACTTATATGGCTTATTCTTTCAAAATTGTGAGATAGGTTTTAGAGAAATTATGTCATAAAAAGATGGCTATTGTAAACATTCAGTTGATTCAAACATTGTATTAGTTATATAAATGATTTGATAATGAGCTTGCTCTGCTTTCTGCAAGATAATTTGTGTTCAAATTTATAAAATCCTCTCATTGTGAATATGATGTTAAAGGACCAATCACATTATTCTCTTCCCATTTGTACAGAATTTTAAGAAATGAAGTGATTTTGAATTTTAAAAAAGGAAGATAAAATAGGAATAAACCTAAACAAAACATGCACAAAATCTATATGAGAAAAACTTAACACTTTCTTGAAAGACACAAAAGTAGACTACAGCAAATGGAAAGACATCCAGTGTTCTCAAAAGGGATTATGCAAACATCATAAAGATTAATTACAAATTAATTTATAAATTTAACACAATCACAATACCAAAAAGTTTCTGCTGGAGCTAGCCAAGTTGACAGTAAAGTTCACATGGAAAACTAAACATGTAAGAATAGGGAAACACAGAAAAAGAAAACCTATTGAGGACTGGCTGTAGCAGACAGTAAAACATACAATAATTATGTGCCGGTACACAAATAGACAGCCAGACAGAATAGAAAGTCTAGAAATTGATCTAAACAAATAGGGAATTATTGAATGTGATAAAAGGAAGCATCTAGAACAGAAGCAAGAAAAACTACGATCCTGCGGCCTGTGGACCAAAAACCACAGTTACAGAAAGATAGAGAAGATGAAAAGGCAGAGGGCTATGTACCAGATGAAGGAACAAGAAAAAACCCCAGAAAAACAACTAAATGAAGTGGAGATAGGCAACCTTCCAGAAAAAGAATTCAGAATAATGATAGTGAAGATGATCCAGGACCTCGGAAAAAGAATGGAGGCAAAGACCGAGAAGATGCAAGAAATGATTAACAAAGACCTAGAAGAATTAAAGAACAAACAAACAGAGATCACCAATACAATAACTGAAATGAAAACTACACTAGAAGGAATCAATAGCAGAATAACTGAGGCAGAAGAACGGATAAGTGACCTGGAAGACAGAATGGTGGAATTCACTGCTGCAGAACAGACTAAAGAAAAAAGAATGAAAAGAAATGAAGACAGCCTAAGAGACCTCTGGGACAACATTAAACGCAACAACATTCGCATTATAGGGGTCCCAGAAGGAGAAGAGAGAGAGAAAGGACCAGAGAAAATATTTGAAGAGATTATAGTCGAAAACTTCCCTAACATGGGAAAGGAAATAGCCACCCAAGTCCAGGAAGCGCAGAGAGTCCCATACAGAATAAACCCAAGGAGAAACATGCCGAGACACATAGTAATCAAAGTGGCAAAAATTAAAGACAAAGAAAAATTATTGAAAGCAGCAAGGGAAAAACGACAAATAACATACAAGGGAACTCCCATAAGGTTAACAGCTGATTTCTCAGCAGAAACTCTGCAAGCCAGAAGGGAGTGGCATGATATAC
This sequence comes from Balaenoptera musculus, assembly GCF_009873245.2. Lineage (NCBI taxonomy): Eukaryota > Metazoa > Chordata > Mammalia > Artiodactyla > Balaenopteridae > Balaenoptera > Balaenoptera musculus. The sequence continues at coordinate 128,277,915 of NC_045806.1, read as the reverse complement.
TTAAAGTGATGAAAGGGAAGAACCTACAACCAAGATTACTCTACCCGGCAAGGATCTCATTTAGATTTGATGGAGAAATCAGAAGCTTTGCAGACAAGCAAAAGCTAAGAGAATTCAGCACCACCAAACCAGCTCTACAACAAATGCTAAAGGAACTTCTCTAAGTGGGAAACACAAGAGAAGAAAAGGACCTACAAAAACAAACCCAAAACAATTAAGAAAATGGTCATAGGAACATACATATCGATAATTACCTTAAACGTGAATGGATTAAATGCCCCAACCAAAAGACATAGACTGGCTGAATGGATACAAAAACAAGACCCATATATATGCTGTCTACAAGAGACCCACTTTAGACCTAGGGACACATACAGACTGAAAGTGAGGGGATGGAAAAAGATATTCCATGCAAATGGAAATCAAAAGAAAGCTGGAGTAGCTATACTCATATCAGATAAAATAGACTTTAAAATAAAGAATGTTACAAGAGACAAGGAAGGACACTACATAATGATCCAGGGATCAATCCAAGAAGAAGATATAACAATTATAAATATATATGCACCCAACATAGGAGCACCTCAATACATAAGGCAACTGCTAACAGCTATAAAAGAGGAAATCGACAGTAACACAATAATAGTGGGGGACTTTAACACCTCACTTACACCAATGGACAGATCATCCAAAATGAAAATAAATAAGGAAACAGAAGCTTTAAATGACACAATAGACCAGATAGATTTAATTGATATATATAGGACATTCCATCCAAAAACAGCAGATTACACGTTCTTCTCAAGTGCGCACGGAACATTCTCCAGGATAGATCACATCTTGGGTCACAAATCAAGCCTCAGTAAATTTAAGAAAATTGAAATCATATCAAGCATCTTTTCTGACCACAACGCTATGAGATTAGAAATGAATTACAGGGAAAAAAACGTAAAAAGGACAAACACATGGAGGCTAAACAATACGTTACTAAATAACCAAGAGATCACTGAAGAAATCAAAGAGGAAATCAAAAAATACCTAGAGACAAATGACAATGAAAACACGACGACCCAAAACCTATGGGATGCAGCAAAAGCGGTTCTAAGAGGGAAGTTTATAGCTATACAAGCCTACCTAAAGAAACAAGAAAAATCTCAAGTAAACAATCTAACCTTACACCTAAAGAAACTAGAGAAAGAAGAACAAACAAAACCCAAAGTTAGCAGAAGGAAAGAAATCATAAAGATCAGAGCAGAAACAAATGAAATAGAAACAAAGAAAACAATAGCAAAGATCAATAAAACTAAAAGTTGGTTCTTTGAGAAGATAAACAAAATTGATAAGCCATTAGCCAGACTCATCAAGAAAAAGAGGGAGAGGACTCAAATCAATAAAATCAGAAATGAAAAAGGAGAAGTTACAACAGACACCGCAGAAATACAAAGCATCCTAAGAGACTACTACAAGCAACTTTATGCCAATAAAATGGACAACCTGGAAGAAATGGACAAATTCTTAGAAAGGTATAACCTTCCCAGACTGAATCAGGAAGAAACAGAAAATATGAACAGACCAATCACAAGTAATGAAATTGAAACTGTGATTAAAAATCTTCCAACAAACAAAAGTCCAGGACCAGATGGCTTCACAGGTGAATTCTATCAAACATTTAGAGAAGAGCTAACACCCATCCTTCTCAAACTCTTCCAAAAAATTGCAGAGGAAGGAACACTCCCAAACTCATTCTGAGGCCACCATCACCCTGATACCAAAACCAGACAAAGACACTACAAAAAAAGAAAATTACAGACCAATATCACTGATGAATATAGATGCAAAAATCCTCAACAAAATACTAGCAAACAGAATCCAGCAACACATTAAAAGGATCATACACCACGATCAAGTGGGATTTATCCCAGGGATGCAAGGATTCTTCAATATACGCAAATCAATCAATGTGATACACCATATTAACAAATTGAAGAATAAAAACCATATGATCATCTCAATAGATGCAGAAAAAGCTTTTGACAAAATTCAACACCCATTTCTGATAAAAACTCTCCAGAAAGTGGGCATAGAGGGAACCTACCTCAACATAATAAAGGCCATATATGACAAACCCACAGCAAACATCATTCTCAATGGTGAAAAACTGAAAGCATTTCCTCTAAGATCAGGAATGAGACAAGGATGTCCACTCTCACCACTATTATTCAACATAGTTCTGGAAGTCCTAGCCACGGCAATCAGAGAAGAAAAAGAAATAAAAGGAATACAAATTGGAAAAGAAGAAGTAAAACTGTCACTGTTTGCGGATGACATGATACTATACATAGAGAATCCTAAAACTGCCACCAGAAAACTGCTAGAGCTGATTAATGAATATGGTAACGTTGCAGGATACAAAATTAATGCACAGAAATCTCTTGCATTCCTATACACTAATGATGAAAAATCTGAAAGAGAAATTATGGAAACACTCCCATTTACCATTGCAACAAAAAGAATAAAATACCTAGGAATAAACCTACCTAGGGAGACGAAAGACCTGTATGCAGAAAACTATAAGACACTGATGAAAGAAATTAAAGATGATACCAACAGATGGAGAGATATACCATGTTCTTGGATTGGAAGAATCAACATTGTGAAAATGAGTATACTACCCAAAGCAATCTACAGATTCAATGCAATCCCTATCAAATTACCAATGGCATTTTTTACGGAGCTAGAACAAATCATCTTAAAATTTGTATGGAGACACAAAAGACCCCGAATAGCCAAAGCAGTCTTGAGGGAAAAAAATGGAGCTGGAGGAATCAGACTCCCTGACTTCAGACTATACTACAAAGCTACAGTAATCAAGACAGTATGGTACTGGCACAAAAACAGAAACATAGATCAATGGAACAAGATAGAAAGCCCAGAGATTAACCCACGCACCTATGGTCAACTAATCTATGACAAAGGAGGCAAAGATATACAATGGAGAAAAGACAGTCTCTTCAATAAGTGGTGCTGGGAAAACTGGACAGCTACATGTAAAAGAATGAAATTAGAATACTCCCTAACACCATACACAAAAATAAACTCAAAATGGATTAGAGACCTAAATATAAGACTGGACACTATAAAACTCTTAGAGGAAAACATAGGAAGAACACTCTTTGACATAAATCACAGCAAGATCTTTTTTGATCCACCTCCTAGAGTAATGGAAATAAAAACAAAAATAAACAAATGGGACCTAATGAAACTTCAAAGCTTTTGCACAGCAAAGGAAACCATAAACAAGACGAAAAGACAACCCTCAGAATGGGAGAAAATATTTGCAAATGAATCAACGGACAAAGGATTAATCTCCAAAAGATATAAACAGCTCATTCAGCTCAATATCAAAGAAACAAACACCCCAATCCAAAAATGGGCAGAAGACCTAAATAGACATTTCTCCAAAGAAGACATACAGATGGCCAAGAAGCACATGAAAAGATGCTCAACATCACTAATTATTAGAGAAATGCAAATCAAAACTACAATGAGGTATCACCTCACTCCTGTTAGAATGGGCATCATCAGAAAATCTACAAACAACAAATGCTGGAGAGGGTGTGGAGAAAAGGGAACCCTCTTGCACTGTTGGTGGGAATGTAAATTGATACAGCCACTATGGAGAACAGTATGGAGGTTCCTTAAAAAACTAAAAATAGAATTACCATATGACCCAGCAATCCCACTACTGGGCATATACCCAGAGAAAACCGTAATTCAAAAAGACACATGCACCCGAATGTTCATTGCAGCACTATTTACAATAGCCAGGTCATGGAAGCAACCTAAATGCCCATCAACAGACGAATGGATAAAGAAGTTGTGGTACATATATACAATGGAATATTACTCAGCCATAAAAAGGAACGAAATTGAGTCATTTGTTGAGACATGGATGGATCTAGAGACTGTCATACAGAGTGAAGTAAGTCAGAAAGAGAAAAACAAATATCGTATATTAATGCATGTATGCGGAACCTAGAAAAATGGTACAGATGAGCCAGTTTGCAGGGCAGAAGTTGAGACACAAATGTAGAGAATGGTCATATGGACACCAAGGGGGGAAAACTGCGGTGAGGTGGGGATGGTGGTGTGCTGAATTGGGCAATTGGGATTGACATGTATACACTGATGTGTATAAAACTGATGCCTAATAAGAACCTGCAGTATAAAAAAACAAACAAAACAACTAATACTAAACTTTCATTGGGTTATTTGTATGGAAATATGTTAATATAAATGTTTCAGACATTACATGAAATTTCTAAAAATCTTATATTTGTATTTGTATGGAAATATGTTAATATAAATGTTTCAGACATTACATGAAATTTCTAAAAATCTTATATTTGTATTTGTATGGAAATATGTATGGAAATATGTTAATATAAATGTTTCAGACATTACATGAAATTTCTAAAAATCTTATATGTTCTGGTATAATGTTATAAGTAATAATCCTAGTTATTACTTTAAAATGTATATCTCAGAAATAACTAATTTTCTTGTCAACTGCATTATTATGAAGTTTCATCAAATCTTTAACCGTGGTCATTTTTAAGTCTTTTGTCATTTACAGACAGTTCTGGGTGTACTCTGATGATTTTGCAAATATGTTCCTATAAAAGGGTTTCATCTTCAAGAAATTCATGGAAAAGACTCTGACAAGTACAGGTTTCTGGTAACTGACTGTACTGCTGAACTGAATGAATAAGCATTTTCAGAACTCTAATGAAAAACTGATGAACTCATAAAAGTGCTAACAAAAGATCAAGATGAAAAAAAAATTAATTACATGGGACTGAGTGAACTGATGAGGATGAGTATAATTTTTGTGACTTTCTGTCTGAATTTAAAAAAAAAAAATCCCACAAGGACTCAGAGGCAAAGAATATACAAATCAATTTTCACTGCAAAGTAAAGGAGCTGTTACAGTGGAGGATTACTGGACTGAATGTCAATATTATGACATAGTATGAGTGTGTTTCATGTTTGGTAATTGCAATCATTGTTGCTTTTGTTGTGGTCATCCATGTACAATGCTTGGTGTCAGTCTATTTATGTCTTGTAAAAATAAAATACAGTGTGTGTGTGTGTGTGAATAAAAAAAATAAAAATAAAAAAAAAAAAAAAAGGAAGCATCTAAAATAACTGGGGTAAAGAATAGCTTTTTAGTAAGCGGTTTTGGGACAGGTGGATAGCCATTTAGAAAGACATAAAATCAGATCCACATCTCACGATACACAAAATAAACTCTCAACTGTATAGTTCTGACTTTTGACTTTTAGAACCATGTTGATATTTCACATACCCCAAAGGGAAAAAAAAGTATGGGTTTAAAAAATTCTAAAATGGAAAATAACCAGGAAAAAGCCCTGTCTTTCAAAAGAATAATAATAACCACAGGGAAGCGGTGGAGGGCAAAAAGACAAAACTCAAGTAACTTTTGAACACATTTGAGTATGTACTCTCAGGAAGAAGACAAAAAGAACTTCAAACAAATTTCGATCTTCAGTTAGTAGGTTAATACTCAGTTCAGGCTGCTACAACAAAAATACCAGAGACTGGGTGGCTTCAACAACAGGATTTTATTTCTCATAGTCCTGGAGGCTAGGAAATGCAAGATCAAGGTGCCAGCTGATTTGGTTCCTGGTAAAGGCACTCTTTCTGGTTTGCAGATACCTTCTTGCTGTGTCCACACATGGTGGAGAGAGTGATCATCTCTCTTGTGTCTCTTCTTAAAAGGGCAATAATCCCATTCATGAGGGCTCCACCCTCATGACCTAATTATCTTCCAAATGCTCCACCTCCAAATACCATCACATTAGGGATTAGGGCTCTACATATGAATTTGGGGGTAGGTGGGGGGCCACAGACATTGAGTCCACAGCAGTTTGTATAGGTTAGCAATTCTGAAACTACTTTCTGTATATTCTAGGATTGAGCAATAAGTTAACATATTATGGATAGCAGGAACAAAGTTTCTCTAGGTCAGAGAAGAGAATTGTAAGTATGGAAAGGGAGAATGCTAGAATGAACCCTAAGATGTGGGAAAGGATTGGAGTTATTGGTGTGAACTCATGGGGGGGGTGTGTGTACATGAATATGCACACATACATACTTCTTCCTAGCTCTATCTACTGAGAGAGTCTAGAAGCAATGACACTCTAAGAGTAATGAGTATACCTAGCACCCAGACCTTGGTTTCTAAATAGCATTGTTAACTTAAAAGAACCACAGTACAGGCTAAGATGGAGGGATGGGGACCAGACTTATCCCCTTCTTGAAACAACTAAAAAAGTGTAAAAAGAAGAAAAAAAAAGTGAAACAATGACTCACAAGACCTTGGAAAACAGGCAGTGAAGGACAGTGAAACCTGGAAGATGAGAAGCAAGATGAGTCTCAGCTTACTACACGAAGAAAGTTTCCAGGCTGCAGCAAAGGGAGGGGAACCCCACCTAGAGCTTGAAGGTCTCAAGTTGAGAAGATAGAGCTGAGGCTCTGGGAAAGCCAAGGAGGCTTGAATTTGCAGGGCAAAGGACTGTAGAGGAGAAAGCAGCAAAGAGAATTCCAGAGATCTTTAGAGGGTCACCTTCAAGTGTTCAGTTGAGTAGTGATCAGGGCACATATGTGAGGAAACTACATAAGGCCAGGGAAACAATAACCCAGAAGGATTAAAGGGAACTATCCTCAAAGTATACCCAGGGCCAGTAATACTGCCTGTCCCCAAAAGCCTTAATGGGAAATCTCATAATTCAGAAGACAACAGAGTACTAAAAATGGTCTAGCCTCAGGAGTAGAGAAAATGAACCTTACGTTAAATACTGCTTTGTTTTTGCCTAATAAAGCTTAAAAGCAAGACCCAAAAGGATCAAACTATTTCTATTAACAGTATCTCAAAGCAAAGCTCAAGAATATTTTTAGGAATATAAATATATCTAACACCCAATAAGGTAAAATTCAAAATGTCTGCATTCAATCAAAAATTGCCAGGCACGCAAAGCAGCAGAAAAACCCAACCCATAATGAAGAGAGAAAATCAAATGAAATTGACCCAGAAATGAGGCATATCTAGCAACAGTAATTAGCAGACACATACATTAAAACAGATATTATAACTATTCTATATTTTCAAGAAGCTAGAGCAAAGACTGAACATGTTAAGTAGAGACAGAAAGAAATAAAGACCCAAATCAGACTTCTGGAGATGAAAATTACAACACATGAGATAAAAAGTACACTGGATAGGGTTAACAGAAAATTAAACATTACAGAAAAAAGATTAGTGAACTTGAAGACACAGCAGTTGAGACTCTACAAAATAAATCACAGATTTATTTTCTGTCAAAAAAAAGATTAAAAGAAATGAACTGTGAGACAATATCAAGTAGCCAAATGTATGTGTAATTGGACTATCCAAAGAAGAGGAGTGAGTAGAACAGAAAAATTTTGTAGAAATAATGGCTTAGATTTTTCTAAATTTGATGAAAAATGTAAATCCACAGGTCTAAGAAGCTCAATGAAACCCAAGCACAGGACACATGAAAACAATTACACCATGGTACACTATAATCAAATCGTTTTAAACCAGTGATAAAGAGAATCTTAAAAGAAATCAGGAATTATTAAAGAAATGCAAATCAAAACTACAATGAGGTATCACCTCACACCAGTTAGAATGGGTATCATCAAAAAATCTACAAACAATAAATGCTGTATAGAGTGTGGAGAAAAGGGAACCCTCCTACACTGTTGGTGGGAATGTAAATTGATACAGCCACTATGGAGAACGGTATGGAGGTTCCTTAAAAAACTAAAAATAGAACTACCCTACAACCCAGCAATCCCACTACTGGGTATATACCCAGAGAAAACCATAATTCAAAAAGACACATGCACCCCAGTGTTCATTGCAGCACTATTTACAATTGCCAGGTCATGGAAGCAACCTAAATGTCCATCCACAGATGAATGGATAAAGAAGATGTGGTACGTATATACAATGGAATATTACTCAGCCATAAAAAGGAACGAAATTGGGTCACTTGTAGAGACGTGGATGGACCTGGAGACTGTCATACAGAGTGAAATCGGAAAGAGAAGAACAAATATCATATATTAATGCATATTTGTGGAATCTAGAAAAATGGTACTGATGAACTGGTTTCCAAGGCAGAAATAGAGACACAGATGTAGAGAACAAAAGTATGGACACCAAAGGGGGAAAGGGGGGTGTGGGATGAAATGGGAGATTGGGATTAACATATATACACTAATATGTATAAAATAGGTAACTAATGAGAATCTGCTGTATAGCACAGGGAACTCCACTTCACTGTACATTAGAAACTAACACAACATTGTAAAACAACTATACCCCAATTAAAAAAAAAAGAAATCAGGAAAAAAAGACAAGTTAAGTAGACAGGAAAAAGCTAAAGATGATAGTCACTTTCTTGTTGGACAGTGGAGAAATATCTTTATAGTTCTGAAAGGAAAAAAAGTCAACCTACAGTTCTTTACCCATCGAAAACATGTTTTAAAACTGGAATTGAAGTAAAGACTTTTTTCAGATATATAAAAGTTGAAAGAATATATTGCTAGAAGACTTGCATTATCAGAAATATTAAATGACATTCTTCAAGAAGAAAGAAAATGATGCCAGATGGAAACAAAGAAATGAAGAGCACTGGAAACTGCATAAATACAGACTTTTTTTCTTAATTTAAGTTTCTTGGAAAGATAATCAACTATTTAAAGTAAAACTAATAACAACATACTATGGGTTTATAGCATACATACAAGTAAAATGTATGACAGTATTAGCACAAAAACCAGGAGGAGAGAAATGGAAGTACCATGGTGCAAGGTTCTTAATACTACATGTGAACTAGTATAATAGTACTTCAAGGCAAACTGTGATAAGTAAAATATATATATATGTATGTATATATATATGTGTGTGTGTGTGTGTGTGTGTGTGTGTGTATGTATGTGTATATATATATATATATATATATATATATATATATATATATATATACACCAGTGCTTTTCAACCAGGGGTGATTTCACCCTTCAGGGAACATTTGGCACTGTCTGGAGACATTTTTGACTGTCACAACTAAGGAAGTGCTACTGGCATCTAGTGGGCGGAGGCCACAGATGCTGCTTAATATCCTACAATGCACAGGACTTCTCCTTGCCACTATAGTTGTCTGGCCCATGATGTCAATAGTGACAATGTTGAGAAACGCTACTAAAGTAATATAACAAAAGATTATCACTAATAAACCTACAAAGGAGGTAAAATTAAATCATAAAAATTACTCAATCCAAAAGAAGGCATAAGAAAGAGGAAAAAGTGAACAGAAATTAGATGAGACAAATACAGAAAACGAATAGACAATAGAAGCAAGATGGTAGATTAAACCTAACTTCATTAATAATCACATTAAATGTAAAGGATCCAAATATGTCAATTAAATGGCAGAGATTGTCAGATTGGATAATTCCTAGACCCAACTATATGCTAACTACAAAAATCACACTTTAAATTTAAAGACACAAATAAGTTAAAAGTGAAAAGATACAACATGCTAACAAAACTCAAAAGAGAGTAAGTGTGGTTATACCAATATCAAAGTTAATTTCAGAGAGAAGAATATTAACAGAGATGAAGATAATTTCCTAATGATAAAAAGGTTAATTCATAAAAAATACATAACAGTCCTAAACATGTAGGCACACAATAACAGGGCTTCAGAAGCTATAAATAAAAAGCTGTTAGAATCATGAGGAAAATAGACAAATCTACAATTATAGAGATGTCAATACCCTCCCCTCAAAAATTGATAGAACAGTGCACACAAATGCCAGTAAAAGTAAAGACTTGAACTACATTATAAAACATCTTGATCTATGAGTCTCCTTATTCCTAGTCATTGATTTTTTTTCAAGGTTCAGGCCAGTCATCTTGTAGAATGTGCCACATTTTAGATTTGATTATTTTATTATTACACCAAGGTCTGGCAAGAATACTACATAGGTATTGTTGTACCTAGGTTTGTTATATACATGAAGTTTTAAAAACTCATTCTTATAGAAAATTATTAGTAAAAACAAAAATATAAAGCATGAGATTAAAAAGAGAAACATTCTAGCTTGGTTTAAAATAAAATTTCCACTCTCTTTTTCCTTGTGCCTAAGAAATGAGTACAGTGTTCACATTTGCATCTGTATATTTGCTGGCATTCTGTCACCTGAGTATGTGTTGCATTTTAACAACAACAACAACAAAAATGTCATAAGGGCAAAGCTTTTCTCTTCCTTTATTTTTCACAAAATGTGTATTCCAGTCTGCTAAGTCTTCTTATTACCACAGAGTAAATTATATTTAAAGAATGAACTGGGGAGAGAAAAATCTGTACTGGAAATATTTAAGGGATGAATTGGAAGGGAAAAAAATCAGTATTGAAAATGAAGAGAAAAGGGCAATTACTATCTTAGGCAGCCTTCTGAGTAATTAGAGCTATACAATCTCAGACTGCATACCAGCTGTTAAGTTGAGTAAATGTCTTTATTTTTATTGGTTTTGCCCTTTATATCTCTAAATGAGAAACAATAAAGAGATTTTGATTAACTTAAAAAAAACTTAATCTAATTGATATTTCTAAGCATACTCTACCCAACAGCAAAATACATATCCTTTTCAGGTGTACGCAGAAAAGTTACCTATATAGACCACATTCTGGGTCATAAAACATTCTCAATGTATGGCATGGGGAACACAGTCAATAATATTATAATAACTTTGTATGGTGACAGATGGTAACTTGACTTACCGTGGTGACTGTTTTGTAAGGTATAGAATTATTGAATCACTGTGTTGTGCACCTGGAACTAACATAGTATTGTAGGTCAATTATACTTCAATTTTAAAAATTAGGACTTCCCTGGTGGCACAATGGTTAAGAATCCGCCTGCCAATGCAGGGGACATGGGTTCGAGCCCTGGTCCGGGAAGATCCCACATGCTGCGGAGCAACTAAGCCCAGGTGCCACAACTACTGAGCCTGTGCTCTACAGCCCGTGAGCTGCAACTACTGAGCCCACATGCCACAACTACTGAAGCCCGCATGCCTAGAGCCCGTGCTCTGCAACAACAGAGGCCACCGCGATGAGAAGCCCGTGCACCGCAACAAAGAGTAGTCCCCGCTCACCGCAACTAGAGAAAGCCTGCGTGCAGCAAGGAAGACCCAGTGTGGCCAAAAATAAGTAAATAAATTTATATAAAAATTAAATAAAATATAATTAAACAAAACATTTTAAATAATTTTAATAGGATTCAAGTCACAAAAAGTATTTTTTCTGACCACAATGGAATTAAACATCAATAACAGAAAGATATCATGAAAACCCCAAGTATTTAGAAACTAAATAACATACTTTTAAATAACTTGTGGATCAAAGAGGAAGTAAAAAGAAAAATTAGGAAGTATTTTGAACTTAATAAAAATGAAAGCGTACCAAAATTTGTGGGATACAACTAAAACAGTACCTAGAGAAGGAAATTTATAGCGCTCAACATTTATATGAAAAGATAGGTCTCAAATAATGGAACTCAGCTTCCATCCACCTTTTAAAAAACTAGAAAAAGAAGAATGAAGGAAGTTCAAAGTAAGCAAAAGTAAGGAAATAACACAGATCAGAGTTGACATAAATGGAAAAACAGAGAAAACGAGTGAAACCAAAGTTGATTCTTTGAGATATGCAGTAAAACTGTTACACCTCTAGCCGGACTTATCAGAAGAGACACAAATTACCAATATAGAGATGAGAAAGAAGATGCAAATTACCAACATAGGAGTCAGAGATGACATTACTATAGATTTTACAGATAATAAAGGATAAAATATTATGAACAACTTTATGCCAATATATTCAACTACTTAGATAAAATGAATAAGTACCTTAAATGACACAAATTACCAAAGCTCACTCAAGAAGAAATAGATAACATGAATAGCCCTATATCTATTAAATAAATAAAAAGGTTCCCACAAAGAAGCCTCCAGGCCCAGAAAGCTTGAATGGTGAATTCTACCAAATACTTAAGGAAGAAAGAATATGAATTCTACCCAAACTCTCCCATTAAATTGAAAAGAAGGCTAAGCTATCCAACTCATTTTCTGAAGCCTGCATTTCTCTGACACCAAAGCCATAGAAAGACTTTCCAAAATTGAAAACCACAAACTAATATCCCTCGTGTATATAGATGCAAAAATTCTTAATAAATTTTTAGCAAATCAAATCCAGCAATACATAAAATGGATAATTCATCATTATTCATGGGGTTTATTCCAGGAATGCAAGGTTGGTTTAGCAATCAAAAAATCAGTGTAATTCATCAATATTAACAGACTGAAAAAGAAAAAAACTATATGATCGTCTAAATAGATTTTTATAGAATAAGCATTTGATAAAATACAACATCTATTTTTTTTAATACATCTATTACTGATGAAATAGAAAACTCTCAGCAAACTAGGAATAGAAGGAAACTTCCTCAAACTGATGAGAGAACCTATGAAAAACCTTCAGGTAACATCATACTTAATGGTGAAAAATTGAATGATATCTCCAAAGATCAAGAACAAGGCTACCGTGACTGCTCTCACTGTCATTAAACTGTATTCAACAGCTTATTAGAGGTTCCAGTGAATGTGGTAAGGTGACAAAAATAAACATAAGCATCCAGATTGGAAAGAAAGAAGTAAAACTGCCTCTATTCACAGATGATGACCTGTGTAGGTAATCCAATGGACTCTTCAAAAAAGCTACTAAAGGGCTTCCCTGGTGGCGCAGTGGTTGAGAATCTGCCTGCCAATGCAGGGGACACGGGTTCAAGCCCTGGTCTGGGAAGATCCCACATGCCACGGAGCAACTAGGCCCGTGAGCCACAACTACTGAGCCTGCGCGTCTGGAGCCTGTGCCCCGCAACAAGAGAGGCTGCGACAGTGAAAGGCCCGTGCACCACGATGAAGAGTGGCCCCCGCTTGCCACAACTAGAGAAAGCCCTCGCACAGAAACGAAGACCCAACACAGCCAAAAATAAATTAATTAATTAATTAATTTAGAAAAAACCTTTATATAGAAGGCAAAGGGGCTAGCATCTGTTAACTCCTTCCTTTGTGCCAAGCCCTTAAAAAAAAAAAAAGCTACTAAAATTAACAAGTGAATCTAGCAAAGTTGTAGGATACAAACTCAATATATAAAAATCAAATGTATTTTTGTATAGCAGCAGTGAACAGTAGGAAAATGAAATTAAAACAATAGAACAGTAGGATAAACATATGAAATGTGTAGGGATAAGTCTGACAAACGATATGCAAGACCCGTATACCGAAAACTACAAAAAATTGTTGAGAGAATTAAAGACCTAAATAAATGGAGAGATATGCCATGTTCATGGACTGGAAGACTCAATATTTTTAAGATGTCAATTCTCCCCAAAATGATCAATAGAGTCAATATAATCCCAATAAAAAATCCCAGCAGGCTGTTTTGGAAAACAGCCCCTGGTAATTTCTTAAAAAGTTAAATATACACCTACCATATGATTCAGCCAGTCTGCTCCTAGGTATTTCTCCAAGGGAAGAGAGAGCATATATCCAATACAAAGACTTGTACACAAATGTTCAAAGCAGCTTTATTTGTAGTAGACAAAAACTGCAAGTAACTCAAATGTCTATCAACAGGTGAATGGATAAAAAAATTGTGGTAATAATTATATCATTTAATACTACTCTGTAATAAAAATAATGATACATGCTATAACTTGGATGAATCTCAAAATAATTCTGTTGTTTGAAAGGAAACAAAGAGTACATATTCTATATATATATGTATATATATACAGATATATTTCTAGAAAATGCAGAGTAATCTATATTGACAGCAGGTCAGTGTTTCCTGGGGTTAGGGAAGGGATATGAAGTGGCAAGGGGGAGGAATTACAAAGGGGCACAAAGAAAATTTGAGGGGTGATGGATATGTTCATTATCTTGATTGTGGTGATGGTGTGTATAGGTGTGTATATGTCAAAACTTATCAAATTGTATACTTTAAACATGTAGTTTATTGTATGCCAATTATACCTCAATAGAACTGTTAAAAAAAGTAAGGGAACCAGGGCTCCTTGGAGAAATGCTGAATACAGGGCTGAATGCAGGAAAGGAGGAGATGAAGCTGAAACATCTTCTTGTGCCAGAAAATCAGGTAGTACTCAAAAAATGATGGGAACATGTCAATAGAACATCGGAGGGGCTTCCACTGTGTGTGTCTACTATGTGTCTCAAAGTAGCTAATGACAATAATGGGTTAGAACCTATTGGTAAAATAAGAATCCAGGTGTCCACACTAATATAAATAAATGAATGAAAAAATAAACAAATGGGAAGAAGGAAAAGCCCTTCTCTGGAGTAGAATGCTAACTAGTAAATGTAGACGGAATGATGGAATTAGACCATTGCCTTCGATAACCATCTTAATAATAAATAATTAGGAAAGGATCACTGGTGAATGCTAATACTCCCCACAAGATACTTATTAATTTCAAAGGGAAAAATTTATAGTGGAAAACCTCATAGACACTTCCTTAAGGGCATGGTCAAAGTTGCAATCACATATGATGGGACAAATTGATATCATGTGCCTCCTAAAACAAATCACTGAGAAGAACACAACATCACTTTTGTGGTCTTATTGCCAAAGTATATAATCTCCATATAATTATGATAAAACATAAACAAATCCAAAACGAGGGACATTTTTCCAAAATAACTGGCCTGTAGTCTTCAAAAATATTAAGGTCACAAAAGACACAGGAACTGTTTCCAATCAAAGGAGACTAAAAAGTCATGACAATTATGTGCAATGTGTGAACCTGGTCTGCATCCTGGACCAGGATAAAGGTTTTTTTGTTTTGTTTTTCGTACTGTAAGGGATGTTATTAGGAAAACTGATGAAATTAGAATACCATCTATGGATCAGATACAGTATTATATGAATTTTAATTTCCTGATATTGATTATTTTATTATTGTTATACAAGAGAATGTCCTTGTTCTTTAGGAAATATCCACTGAAGGGACATCATTTGTGTAACTTATCCTCCAATGGTTCAGGAAAAACTATCCATAGGTATAAAGAAAAAAAGATAATGGAAATATGATAAAATTCTGACATTTGGGGGATCTGGGTGAAGGGTACACAGGAATCCTTTGTACTATTCTTGCAACTTTTCTGTAAATCTGAAATTATTTCAAAACAGAACGTTGTAAAACATTAAGAGTATTAACTAAAAGAATCAAAACAGTAATAAGGACAATTTCTAAGGCTGAAAAAACAGGTAATGGAAAACTCAATCAGAGTAACAAATGGAAGGAGAGGTAAAAAGAATTAAACAAAGTATGGCACAAAGAAAGCAGAAAAAAAATAATGGCAGGAATACTGCCACATATACCAGCAATGATAATAAAATGAATGCGTTACACTCACCTATTAATAGACAGATGTTCTGATTGTTTAAAACCAAGTAACTCAAGATCTTGCTATATTCTATTTAAAAGAGACACACCTGAAACAAAATAACTGAGGAAGGTTGAGAATAAAGGGATGGAGAAAGTTATAACAGGAAAAGGATACTAACAAGAACTACAACATGCACCAAACAGGGAGTGGCAGAAGTTGCTAGCTGTCCTAATCCAAATGTCCTTGGTAACAGTGCCAATTTTTAGCTGACAGAGCTATCTGACAGGCCTCCCTGGAAGCTGAGGTGTGGCCACTTGACTAAATGCTGCCAATGAGATGAAAATTGAATTGTTTTCTGGGGCTTTCTGGGAAGGTCACTTATTAGAAATTGGCAGAGCTGGGACAGGCCCCTTTTTGCCCTCCTACCTTTCCTCTTCCTTCTGGCCCTCAATGGAGATGTGCTGGCTGGAGCTCCAGAAGTCTCGTGGACCATGAGGGGACCTTAGGATGGAAACCATACACCAAGATGGTGAAGCAGAAGATAGGAGCCTGGGTCCCTGATAGTATCGCAGAGCCCTTGAATACCTATCTCCAGACTTCTTCTACCCAAGAAAAAATCTTTCTTCTTTAAACTAATTTTATTTATTATTTTTTTCCTAATATATGTAGTTGAACCTAATCCTAACAGGAATAGTAACGTTCTTTACAAAGAAAGAATTCAAGGCATGTATAAATATATGCATAAATAAATGGGACAAAGAGGGCTACTTCATATTTTATGAAGGAAAAACATACCAGGACAATATAAAAGTTATGAACCTTTATAACAAATGGGAAACAAATTCCCACTAACAGTGGGTATTGTTAGTGCATTCTTTATGCACTAACAATACAGCTTCAAAATATATAAGGCTAACCCTGACTAAAATATAGGAAATAGACAAATTTAGTTATGATGGGAGGTTTATACATATCTCTCTCAATGAGGAAGGATATAAGGATCAGTATAACACAACTTAACAAGCTTATTCTAACAAAGCTATAAGGGACTTTTACTCAAGAGACAATATACATATTTTTCAATTCATATGAAAAAGTTACAAAAATTGACCATGTTTGAAGTCAAGGGTCAGCAACCTTTTTAATGGAAAGGCCAAACAGTATATGTTTTAAGCTGTATGGGCCACAGGGTCTCTGTTACAGCCACTCAGCTTTGCAGTTGTAGCTGGAAAGCAGTCATAGGTAGTATGTAAACAAATGGGTGTGGCTGTGTTCCAGTAAAACTTGATTTCCAAAATAGGCGCCAGGCCCATGTGGCCTACAAGCTGTAGTTTGTGGATCCCTGTTCTAGGTAACAGAGGAAGTATCAAAAAATTTCCATAAAGCTGATATCACACAGGCCACAATTACCATAATGTAGTGTTAAAAATGAACATAATAGCAAAAAATATCCCCCCCAACCTGGCCCAGATCTACACACCTGGACGTTTTTAAATGCATTTCTAAATAACTCTTGAGTTGAAGAGAAAATAAAAACAGAAAACACAAATGAGTTAGAAGTTAAAAAAAACCACTGGAACTACTATACAACAAAACCTATGTAATGGAGCCAAAGTGAGGAGGAAAATATATGGCCTTAAATGTATTTGTTAGAAAGCAAGGGAGACAGAAAGTAAACTTAGTTTTCATCTCAAGAATTTAGAATAAGGATAACAATAAGAAGAACAATGCAGCAATAATAAAACATACAGAAAATACAATTAAGAAATTAATAAAGAGAAAAGCAGACATTTTTTTAAAAAGAAAGCAAAGAAATTGAGTTGATCAAGAGAACCTAAAGCTGGTCCTTTGAAAAGACCAACAAAATAGATAAGCCTCTGGAAAGAGAATCAAGAAAAAAGAGAAAAAACAAGCAAATAGCATTAGCAATGGAAAAGGGGACATACTTAAAGAGAGATCACACAATCATCCACTCAAGAAATATTTACTGAATGGCTACTATGTGGCAGGCTGTGACACAGTCCCCACAGTCATAGAGACAACAATCTAGTGGAGAAACCATAAATAATGAATGAAAAATTAAATTACATTAGTGATAAATGCTACAAAGAAAATAAAACATTTAAAAAATAAAACTACATATTTCCTCAAGTCAAAAAAAAATGGAAAACTTAGATGAAACGGACAATTTTCTAGGAAATATAAATTACCATAATTGACTCAAGGAGAAGTAGAAAACCTGAAAAAAAAACAGAAACCAAAGAAGAGATTTAAATAGTGAGGAAAGATCTACACCCTCAAAAGGCATGAGGCCAAGATGGTTAAGGAAGAGAAATTCCAGTCTGATATAGCCTGTCCCAGAGCATACAACTACTACAATAATAAAATAAAACATAGCTAAAATATAGCTAAGAGAGGAATTTTCTTAAACAGATAAAGAATATCTGTCAAAAATCTACAATAAACATCACTTATTGGTGAATTATTAAAAACTGTCTCCCTGAACTTGGGAATAAAAAAGGATGCCTAATATCATCCCTGAAAGTCCTAGCAAATTTATAAGGCAATAAAAGAAATAAAAGGCATGCAGATTAAAAAGGAAGAAATAAAATTGTGATTATTCACAAATGACCTGACTGTGTTTGTAGAAGATTATAAAAACCCACACACTATTAGAATTAATAAATAAATTAGCAAGGTCACTGGGCACAAGACCAACATAAACAAATCCATTTAATTCATATATACTAGCAAAAAATAGGAAATGAACTTTAAAAAATTATGCCATTTATAATAGCTTTACAGTATTTTTAAAATAAAGATCAAATAGCTAGGAATAAATCCAACAAGAGGTACAAGGCCTCTATACTGAAAATTATAACATATTACTGAGAGAAATTAAAGACCCACATAAAAGGAGGGATATAACATGCTCATGGAGCGGAAGACCTCACTTAAAAAATGTCATTTTTCCCTGAATTGAGCTATAGACTTAAAGCAATCCAAATCAAAACCCCAGCAGGTCTTTTTCCTGTGGATATTGAAAAGCCAAATTCTGCAATTTATGTAGAAATGCAAAGGGCTAAGAATAGCTAAGGCAACATTTGAGAACTACACAGCCGGAGGACTCATGTATTGGGTTGGCCAAAAAGTTCCTTCCATTTTTAAAGTTAAAAATAAAAGACACATTTTTCATTTTCACCAAGAACTTTATTGAACAACGTATTCACCATTTTGTTCCACTACCTTTTGCCATTTTTCAGGCAACTTCATAACTCCATCTTCCCAAAACTTTTTATCTTTTTGAGTGAAGAACTGTTCCAGGTGCCTTTTACAGTCTTCCAGGGAACTGAAATTTTTTCCATTAAGAGAATTTTTGTAAAGACTGAAACAAATGGAAATCCAAAGGTGCAATGTCTGGTGAATATGGCGGATGAATCAGAACTTCCCAGCCAAGCTGTAATAGTTTTTGCCTGGTCATCAAAGAAACACGTGGTCTTGCATTACCCTGATGGAAGATTATGCATTTTCTGTTTAATAATTCTGGACACTTTTCCTCGAGTGCTGCTTTCAGTGGTCTAATTGGGAGCAGTACTTGTTGGAATTAATCATTTGGTTTTCCAGAAGGAGCTCATAATAGAGGACTCCCTTCCAATCCCACCATATACACAACATCACCTTCTTCGGATGAAGACCGGCCTTTGCTGTGGTTGGTGGTGGTTCATTTCGCTTGCCCCATGATCTTTTCCATTCCACATTGTACAGTATCCACTTTCCATCGCCCATCACAATTTGTTTTAAAAACGGAACGTTTTCATTACGTTGCAGTGGAGAATCGCATGTGGAAATATGGTCAAGGTTTTTTCTGCTAACTTACGTGGAACCCAAACATCAAAGCGATTCACATAACCAAACTGGTGCAAATGATTTGCAACACTTGATTTGGATATTTTGAGTATGTCGGCTATCTACCACATGGGTGTAACGTTGATTGTTCTCAATTAATGTCTCGATTTGATGGCTATCAACTTCAACTGGTCTACCCGGCCGTGGAGCATCATCCAGTGAGAAATCTCCAGCACGAAACTTTGCAAACCACTTTTGACATGTTTGATCAGTCACAGCACCTTCTCCATACACTGCACAAATCTTTTTTTGCATTTCAATTGCGTTTTTACCTTTCTTGAAATAATAAAGCATAATATGCTGAAAATATTGCTTCTCTCTTCCATCTTCAATATTAAAATGGCTATACAAAAATTCACCAATTTTGATAAATTTTCTTTTAATGCATGCTGATATGACAGCTGTCACAATGCAATCTAACAAAATTGTTTCGAATGAAGTTAAAGACAACTAAACGCTACTAGAGCCATCTTATGGAAAAAACCGAATGAACGTTTTGGCCAACCCAATATTACCACATGTCAAGACCTGTTGTAAAGCTACAGTATCAAGACAGTGTAGTACTGGTACAAGGATAGACAACAAACCAAGGATAGAACAAAGTAAAGAATCCAGAAACATCAACACATAAACAAATGCCTGATTGATGACAAAAAAAATGGTCTTTTCAATAAATGATTCTGACTCAATGGACATCCATGTGAAAAAGAAAATGAATCTTGACCCCCTGCTTCAGACCATACACAAAAATCAAATCCAGGTGTATTATAGATATAAATGTGAAAGGTAAAACAATGAAACTTCTAGGTAAAAAGTAGAACATCTGAATGAGCTTCGGGTAGGAAAAATTTTCTTAAACAGAACACAAAGAGCTCCAAAATGGGAAAAAAATGGTACATATTAAAATTAAGAACTGGTATCAAATATTTGCAAACCATATATCTAATAAAGAGTTAATATCCAAAATACATAAGGAACTCCTAAACAGAAATAGAGTCACAGATGTAGGAAACAAACGTATGGTTACCAGGGGGGAAAGGTGGGGGGAGGGATAAATTGGGAGATTGGGATTGACATATACACATGATGCCACTTATATGACGAATCTAAAATAGTCAAACTCAAAGAAGCAGACCATACAATAGTGGTTGCCAGTGGATGTGGGTAGGGGAAAGAGGAGTAGTTATTCAATGGGCATACAGTATTGTGCATTTCAAAATTTGCTGAGGGTAGATCTCACATTGTCTTCTTAACACAAAAACAAAATTATATGAAACAAAACAAAAACAACACAAGGAAACTTTGGAGGTGTTGGATATGTCTATTACCTGGATTGTGGTGATGTCAGCCCTATGCCTGATTTATATGTAGGTTCTAGATCCTATGTAACCCAATAAAGGCAGAAGCAAAAATTTAAAAGCAGAGTGCAGATAAAACAAGGATAAGGCTCAGGAATTCAAACAGTGCTTCTAGTGAGGACTTCGGTAATCTTGTCCATGCCTTCTTAAATTAAATAGATTCGGGATTTGACATTCTTAAAAGGGGACACAGAATGAGCACTGGCCTTGCTCTTGCCCAGCCACGTGGTCTTGGATGAGCCCCTTTATTTCTACAGACTCAAGTTTCTGAAGGACACTCAATGACCTTTTAAAGTACTTTAGGCTCTAATGACTGAGAATTCAATTATTCTTCTCTTTTCTTCCATTCTGATAGCATTCTTCCTTTACAAGATCAGCACCATTTATTGAGAATGCAATGAGAAACACAGTCTAAAACTTGTAGAACACGGAGAATAAGTTTCCAGCTAAAAATAGATTTTTTCAGATCTCTAATCTTCACCATGTTACAAAAATAAATTTGTTCTTCATGCTTAAAATGTTTCCCTTACAGCATTCTGGAGTTCAGAGAAAAGCAGTGCTCTTTACTTCAATTAACAGTAATCACCAATCATCCATAAAGAATAATATCATCAACAAGAACAGATAGTTACCTAGAGGAATTAATAAGCAGTTGTAGACACTTTCAAAAATGAGAACACGAGATGCAGTATCCCACTTTTGCAGTCCCCGCATTTGCCTTTCATCTAGTGAAACAGCTACTGTCTTTTTCTCTTCCTGAAAGCATGGAGACTGAAAAAACAAAGAGGCTTTCACATCCTAATTCTGCTTCTGTTACCTTTTATTTATGTTCGCGTTCTCATCTTGCATGTAATTTTTTTTCAGCTTTACTGAGGTATAATTGACAAATGAAAATTGTATATAATTAAGGTGTACTTCTTAATGTTTTGATATATATTGTGAAATAATCACCACAATCAAACTAATATATCCATCCCCTCACATAGTTACCATTTTTGGTGGGGAGAGGCACGGTGGTGAGAACACTTAAGATTTACCCTCTTAGCAAATTTCAAGTACACAATACAGTATTGTTAACTACAGTCACACTGTTGTATATTAGATGTCTAGAACTTACTCATCCTGAATAACTGAAACTTTAACCATCATCTCCCCATTTCTCCCTCCCCTCAGCCCCTGGCAACCACCATTCTACTTTCTGGTTCTATGTGTTTGACTATTTTAGATTCCTCATATAAGTGGAATCATGCAGTATTTATCCTTCTGTGACTGGCTTATTTCACTCCAGGTTGACCCATGTTGTTGCAAATGGTAGGATTTCCTTCTTTTGGGGGCTGAATATTCCATTGTGTGTGTATGTTTGTGTGTGTTTGTGTGTGTTTGCACACATCCCTGATGACTGATGATGTTGAGTACCTTTTCATATACCTGTTGGCCATTTGTATGTTTTTTTTTGAGAAATGTCTATTCAGTTCCTTTGTCCACTTCTTAATAGAGTTATTTGGGTTTTTTGTTACTGAGTTCCTTGTATATTTTAGATATTCACTCCTTATCAGATACACAGTTTGCAAATATTTTCTCCCATTCCATAGGCTGCCTTTTTACTCTGTTGATGTTTCCTTTGCTGTGCAGAAGCTTTTTATTTTTTTATTTTTTATTTATTTTTGGCTGTGTTGGGTCTTCCTTGCTGCACACGGGCTTTCGCTAGTTGCAGCGAGCAGGGGCTACTCTTCGTTGCGGAGCATGGGCTTCTCATTGCGGTGGCTTCTCTTGTTGCAGAGTACAGGCTCTAGGTGCGCGGGCTTCAGTAGTTGTGGCACACGGGCTCCAGAGCGCAGGCTCAGTAGTTGTGGTGCACGGGCCTAGTTGCTCCACGGCATGTGGGATCTTCCCAGACCAGGGCTCGAACCCGTGTCCCCTGAATTGGCAGGCGGATTCTTAACCACTGTGCCACAAGGGAAGTCCCAGAGCTTTTTAGTTTGATGCAATCCCACTTGTCTATTTTTGCTTTTCTTGCCATATCAAATAAAAATTCATTGCCAAAACCAGTGCCAAAAAGCTTTTTCCCTATGTTGTCTTCTAGGAGTTTTATGGTTTTAGATCTTACATTTCAGTCTTTAATCCATTTTGAGTTGACTTTTTGTATATGGTGTGAGTAAAGGGTCCAATTTCATTTTTCTTGAAGTGGATACAAAGTCTCCCCAAAATCATTTCTTGGTTTTATTGTGTATTCTTGGCAGTCTTGTCGAAGATCAGTTGACCATAGGTGTATGGGTTCATTTCTGGGTTCTCTATTCTGTTCCATTGATCTATGTGTCTGTTTTTTGTGCCAATACCATGATGTTTTGAATACTGTAGCTTTGTAATATCATTTGAAATCAGGAAATGTGATGCCTCCATCTTCATTCTTCTTCCTCAGGATTGCTTTGGCTATTTGGGGTCTTTTGTGATCCCATATGAATTTTAGGAGTTTTTCTTATTTCTGTAAAAAAATAATGCCATTGACATTTTGATAGGGAATGCATTGACTCTTTAGATCACTTTAGGTAGAATGGACATTTTAACAATATTAATTCTTGTAATCCATGAACACAAGATGTCTTTCCATTTATCTGTGTCCTCTTTAATTTCATTCATGAATGTTTTTATAATTTTCAGTGGGTATATATGTCTTTGACTTTAGTTTATTCATAAGTATTTTATTATTTTTGTTGCTATTGTGAACAGGATTGCTTTCTTAATTTCCTTTTTGGATAGTTCATTGTTTGTGTATAGAAACAAGACTAATTTTTGCACGTTGATTTTGTATTCTTCAACTTCACTGAATTTATTAGTTCTAACAGCTTTTTTGTTGAGTCTTTAGGGTTATCTGCACATATTATCATGTCATCTGCAAGCGGAGATAAATTTTACTTCTGATTTGGATGCCTTTTATTTCTTTTACTTGACTAACTGCTCTGGCTAAGACTTCCAGTATTATGTTGAATAGAAGTGGAAAGAGTGGGTATCTTTGCCTTGTACTGGATCTTGGAGGGAAAGCTTTCATTTTTCCCCCCACTGATTATGATGTTAGCTGTGGACTTTTCATATATGGCCTTTATTGCATTGAGGTAAGTTCCTCCTATGCCTATTTTGTTGAGAGTTTTTACAATGCTTTTTCTGCATCAATTGAGATGATCATGTGGTTTTTATCTTTCATTCTATTAATGTGGTGTATCATATCGATTGATTTGCATATGTTGAAACATCCTTATATCCCAGGGATAAATCCCAATTGTTCATGGTGTATAAACCTTTCAATGTGCTGTTGAATTCAGTTTGCTAGTATTTTATTAAAGATTTTTGCATTTCTGTTCATTAGGGATATTGGCCTGTAGTATTCTTTTCTTGTGGTATCTTTGTCAGGCTTTCATATCAGAGTGATGCTGGCCTCATAAAATGAGTTTGGAAGTGTTCCCTCTTCTGTGTTTTGGAAGGGCCTAAGAAGGATTGGTATTAATTTTTCTCTGGGTCGTAGAATTCATCCATGCAGCCATCTGGTCCTGGACTTTTCCTCCTAGTCCATCTTGCATATGTCGCCCTTCATGTAATTTATAGTTTATGCCAGTAGTTACTTCCCTCCTGGATATATCACAAAGATGAATGGGTATTGTTTTTAAAGTTATTTTTCATTATTATCTTTCTGCATGGTGGGAGGTTGGCCTTATCTGTAAATACGCAATACCTATAAGCTTTGGAAATGTTGTTGCATTTAGGGAAGGGAGGATTTTGCGCAATTGGAATATTTTTTAATTATCTAATGCCTCGCAACATCTGTAAGATACTGGAAACATTCCACTTTTATCCCTTTTGAAAAAGACAGGAGTACAAACTTCAAAAAGAATGTTTATTAATACAAGGTGTATAATTGATTATATATATGTTATTGCACTAATCCCCCAAAGTATAACCCGTCATTATAAGAAATTAAATGTTAAAGTAACTCCCTCACAGTATTGTGTGACTTTCAGCTGTTCTCAACTGAAAAAAAAAAAAATTAGCCAAATGCTCATTTACTCTTTCAATTATCTATTCATTCATTCAATTAATGTTTATTCTGTGCCTATGTTATATTTTCTGTTTCTGTCCAGGCTGCCCCTTTCATGAATTCCTAGGTCCCTTAAATTTCCTACCACAATGTTTATTCTTTGTACTTTCTGGTTGAATCTTGCATTACAGTCTTTACTACTCAATACATTTGAGATTCTCTTATGAATACGGACTGCGGCTTTTACTTCTTTGAGTTCTCTCTACCACTTCCTGTATGAAAGATACTGCTCTCAATATCCTTTAAGTATCTTTCTTAGTAAACAGAAGCTAATTTTTAGCTAGTACGTTCCTGTAAGCTAAAATATTTCTTAGTATCTCTTGCAGCTAGTTGTTACCATATAATTGCTAGCCAATAAGACATTTATGAAAAGGTTATATGTACAACCAGGGAGATTCCTTAAAAGGAAGGTTTTGGGTTTTTTTAACTTCTTTCCATTTGCTGTTTAGAATATCACTGTATGTCTGAAATTTTAACATCTATCTTGGACTATTTGGAGACCCTGTAAATGGAGCAATAAGATATAAGATACCTATTTCCCTAATAACAGCCATTTACTGTCTACCCGTTTACTTTTTTTCCATGATGGAGAATTAAACTTTAACTTTGCTGAAGGCATTATTTTTAGAGTTTTTGCTTGGTTCTCAACCAAATGTAATTTTAACTAATACAACCTAATAAATTGTTATGCACATGTTATGGACCTAAATAAAAACATCCTGATTATTTGACTTTAATTTTCGGGCTATGAACATAGGGTTTAATCCAAGGACTATATCCATGTATAATACGGATGCTATTCATATAATAATAAAATGCTAGAACTAAAAAAAAATATGAAAAGGTTTTCAACTTTATTAGTGGCCAACAAAATGGAAATTAAAGCCACAATGCAATACTACTACACACTTGCCAGAATGGCAAAAATGAACAAGACAGACATTATTAAGTATTGGCAAGGATGTGGAGTGAGAGGCAGTAAAGACACTTTAGGAAAATTGTTGGCATTATCTATTAAAGCTGAACATATATACATACGTATTCCACTCCCACTTATGTATCCAACAAATGTACATATGTTCACAACAACAAGAATATTCATAGCAGCGCAATTTGTAAAAGACTTTTAAAAACTGAAATTATCTCTTAATAGTAGAATGAATAAACAAACTGTGGTATATTCAGACAATGGAACGCTATACAGCAATGAGAATTTCTAAACTATTGCTTCATGTAACCACACGGATGAACCTCACAAACATAATACTGATTGAAAAAAACTAGACCCAAAAGAGTACATACGGTATGGCTGCATTTATATATGGTTCAAAAATAGGTGAAAGTAACCTATTGTGCTAGACATCAAGATAGTGGCAAATCAGGATTCCAACCAAAGCATCTGGCTACAGAGCCATGTTCTTAATTATTATGCTATATTGTCTTTCCAAAAAAGAGAAAAAAATCCAACTCATTTTATAACTTAATAAAATAATCCTGATACCAAAACTAGACAAGAGGAGCCCGAGACAAGAAGAACACTTTAGACTAATCTCACTTATGAACATAGATGTAACAATCTTAAGCCAAATATTAGCAACTAGAATCTACTTTGTATTAAAAGAACAATAATACATCATGGCAAAGTAGGGTTTATCTGAGGAATGAAACATCAGTTCACTGTTTTAAAAGCTTTCAATGTTGGAAACTTTTAAAACAATGAAACAACCACATTGTCATCTCAGGAAATGACAAACAGATATTTGATAAAACTTGAGACATTCATGATTAAAAATTCTCAGTAAACTAGAATTAGAAAGAAACTTCCTTAACTTAATAAAGGAATAGAGGGTGTCTAGCACAAAATCATAACAAACTCATACTTAATGATGGACAAAAGTATTCCCATTAGAGTCAGGAAGAATGATATTTGCCACCCAACTCTGCTATTCAACTTTTATAGGTCCATACCAATGAAATAAGAATGCTCCTGAAAAAAAGGATACACACACACACAAATATTGCAAAGAGTCAAACCTGTCATTATTTGCAGATGATATGATCATCTACTTAGAAAAAACCAACATAACCCACTGACTCTACTATTACTATTAAGAGTGTTCAGCACTATGAACAGAAGAACAAAAACTATGAATCTAATGAGAAATACTATAGTAAACATCTGTTGGTTTTGCTGCCATGTATTCTGTCCTCCTTCTGGAAATAGTACCTCTGAAAGTAGGATTACCAAACCCCTTTCTCCCTCGAGGTGAGGCACTGACCTCGGATTCACTTTCTAGTTTGGTTGCCCTGGAAACCTGATGAAGGTGGATGGTCAGCTGTGGGATGGGCGGGCCTGCTTCCGGCAGGTGTCCCGGGAGGTACCCTGCGCCTGGTCTGGGAGGGCTGCGACTGCACATCAACACCTGCTGGGAGTCACAGCTCAGGGTCCCTGAGTGCAGTGGGCCTATCGTTCCTGGGCCCTGACCCTGGCTGGGACCGAGGCTACACACAGGGAACAAAGACAGAGTGGTCCCTAATTTGGGACATGGGGCTTCTAAGCCATAGTGGCTCCTGTTCTCCCCCATCACCCCCCCCCATATGCTCTCATTTCTTCACACCTGAGCTGTTAATGGGGGCAGAAACGAGCCCTAGACAGCTGAGAATGCTTGCTGATGCCGGCCTGCTGGCAGGCTGGGTTTCTTATTCTGCAGTCTGCAAAGTTGAATATATATGGGTGCCAGGATGGCCTATTTGGGTTTTGTGAGTGTGAACCATCTAGCTGAACCTGCTGATTGAACAGAGTGGATGTGGCAATATGCCAGTTTTTATTGTGAAGAAAATGTCAATATATTTCTGAAAAAGATAAAACGACATGAATGAAGGGAGGGACATACACCAAGTTCATGGATGGAAAGACCCAATGCTGTACAGGTGTTAAGTTCCTCCCTAAATTAGTCTATAAATTCAAAGCAATCCTAATACACAATTGCTGACTACGAGATACTTTTGAGGAAGTAGAATGGCCTGTGTGGAGAGTAAGTGCCCTACCAAGTCCAAATCCTGGAATAGGTTGCATTTACTGAGTCTTCCCCTTTGCCATACATTATCCTAAGTGCTTTATTTCCATTAATTCATCTTACCCTCACAATAACTCTAAGAGATGAGCAGTGAATTAATATCTCCATTTTACATATAAGGAAACTGACGTAGAGAGAGCTTGAGTCATTTGCCCAAAGTCACATACCTAGTTAAAGGTAGTCTCAGGACTCAAACTAGGCTATCTGGCTCAAGGCCCCATGCTCTCAGGCTCTGTACACACTGCCTTTCTGTTTCCATGCTAAAAAGCCCTAGTAACTAAAGTATGGTATTGGCAAAGGAACAAACAGATCAAGGGAATGAAGGAGAAACCAGAAATGGGCTCATGTATACATAAAGAAACTTAATATATGATCAAAGTGGCCTTTCAAACCAATGGGTGTGCAGGCAACTGCTCAAAAAGTGGTGCAGGAAAAAAAAAAAAAAAAAAGTGGTGCAGGGACAACTAGTGATCCAGTGGGATAAAATGAAGTTAAACTCCAACTGCAAGGAGTTAACATCATAAGTTCCAGATGACCTAAGGTTCTAAATGCAAAAACCAAAATTATAAAAGAAGAAAGTATATAAAACTATTATTTATGGTCTTGAGGAAAAGAAAGGTCTTTGAAAGAAGAAAGACAAAGGCATAAAATGAAAGATAACATTGATTCATTGTTTTAAAGCTTTTGTCTGACATATGACACAATAAACTAAGTCAGCCTGGGACTAAATATTTGCAACATACCAGACAAAAGATGAAATTTCCAGAACATACAAAGAAATTATGCAAATCAGCAGGAAAAAAAGACAAATATCTCTATAGAAAATAAAGCAAAGAATATGAATGGGCAATTCAGGACTGACAAACATGAGGAGATGGGCACCCTCACTAAAACCACTTTACTGGCTGGCATACTGTTGTTCATCTGTCAGATTGGTAAAAATTAATGTTTGACATTGAAAATGGCCCTGTACACCAACTCTGTGACTTCGAGCAAGCCTCTTAACCTCTGAGCTCGCTTCCACATTAGTAAAAGGGTTGTTAGGAAAATTAAATGAGAGGATGCACATCAAGTACCTGACAGTTTCCACTAGCATGACTTTTATCAGATGTCTTCCCAGGTTTTTCTCCTTCAATTTGTTGATGTAAAGAATTATATTACATTCTGAATTACATTTAAACTTCCTGAAGCTGAATGAACTTTATATTTCTGGATTAAAGTGAACTTGTTCATTGTATATTATCCTCTAATACAGTTATATTTGATTTGTTGATATTTTAAATTTTTGTATCTATAGGTGAGATTGGTCAATAGTTTTCTTATTCTTTGCTATCTCTATCCAGGTTTTGGTGTTAAAATTATTTTAGCTATTTAAAAAATTGAGGAGCTTTTAACCTTTTTGTATGGTCTGGAAAAATGTATAAATTGAATTAGAACCACCCATCCTTCAAAGGTTAGAATTCAGCTGTAAAGCCATGTAAACTCACTATCTTTTAAAATCATAGATCCTTAATCACCATTTTCAGTCTCTGCTTTGATAATTGCACTGAATAAGTTTTCTATTTCTTAATTTTGACATATCTTCCTAAGAAATCAACCATTTCCTTTAGATTCTCAAATTATTTGTTACAGAGGTCATGTACTAATGACTTATAACTTAATTTTTTTTTTACTTTTGTCATACAAACTGACTTATGGAGTACAGTTCAATGGATTTTACATGTACAGATTCCTGTGACTACTTTAATGAGGATACATAATTTTCCATCACCCACCCTAAAAAACTCCCTCATGCTGTCCCTTTATACTCACACCCTTCCCCTCATCCATAAGCCCTAGCAACCACTGACCTGATCTCTATTCCTATAATTTTGTCTTTCTGAGACTATCATATAAATGCAGTCATACAGCATATAGCCTTTTGAGACTGACTTCTTTCACTCAGACTCCGAAATCAAAAGTTCATTCCTTTTTATTGCTGAGTAGTTCTCGAATGTATGGCTGTCTTAGAGTTTGGTAATCAATTCACTTATTGAAGGAATCTGGGTTGTTTCCACTTTGTGGCAATTATGAATATATATATGTGTGTGTGTGTGTGTGTGTGTGTGTATATATATATATATATATACATATACAAACAGGGTTAGTGTGAAATTTGTGTTCAATTCTCTATGGAGTAAGACTGCTGGATCACATATTAAGTGTATGTTTAACTTTATACAAAACTGTCAAATAATTTTCTAAAGTGACTGTACCATTGTGCATTTCCACCAGCATCATGAGAGTTCCAGTCTTCATCCCTGCCAGCATTTAGTACTGTTAGTATGCTTTATTTTAGTGACTCTAATAGGTTTGCAGGGGTATCTCACTGCAGTTTCAATTTTCACTTCCCTAGTAGCTAGTGATATTCAGCATCTTTTTATGTGCTTATCTGCCATTCTTACATACTTGTTGGTGAAGCATCTGCTCATGTCTTTTGCCCATTTTTTAATTGGGTTGTATACTTTTTTTATTGTTGAGTTTTGAGAGTTCTTTGTATATTATAGATACAAGTCTATTGTCAGACGTGATTTGAAATATTTTCACTCACACTGTAGCTAGTCTTTTCATTTTCTTAAGTTTCTTTCACTCAGTAAAGTTTTTAATTTTGATGAAGTCTTGTTCATCAAATGTCTTTTATGGAAAATGCTTTTTAAAATTTTTATTGGAGTATAGTTGATTTACAATGTTGTATTAGTTTCTGCTGTACAATAAAGTGAGTCAGTTATACACATACATATATCCATTCTTTTTTAGATTCTTTTCCCATATAGGTCGTTACAGACTATTGAGTAGAGGTCCCTGTGCTATACAGTAGGTCCTTATTAGTTATCTATTTTATATATATATATTAGTCTGTATATGTCAATCCCAATCTCCCAATTTATCCCTCCCATCCCCCTTTCCCCCCTGGTAA
This sequence comes from Balaenoptera musculus, assembly GCF_009873245.2. Taxonomy (NCBI): domain Eukaryota; kingdom Metazoa; phylum Chordata; class Mammalia; order Artiodactyla; family Balaenopteridae; genus Balaenoptera; species Balaenoptera musculus. Next base: position 128,246,942 of record NC_045806.1, on the reverse strand, counting down.
CTATAAGTTTGTTTTCTATGTCTGTGACTCTATTTGTGTCTCGTAAATAAGTTACTGGAAAAATGCTTTTGGTTCCAAGAATAAGAACTTGTTGGCAAGCCCAATATCATACAGATTTTCTACCTTTTCCTCTAAAACTTTCACACTCCTATTTCTATTTGGACCTTTTAATTTTTTTTTGGTATGATGTTTAGATTGACATTTATTTTGTATATGGTAGTCTAACTGTTAGACTATTCCTCCAAATTTTATTCTTCCTTTTCAAAATTGTTTAAGGTATTCAAGTTCCTTTGCCTTTTCATATAAATTTTAGAATCAGTTTGTCTGTATCTACAAAAAAGTCTTGCTGAAATTTTGACTGCTGTTGCTCTAAACCCATAGATTAATTTGAGAACTGAAATTTTTACTATGTTGAGTCTTCCAATCCATAAACATGGTATGTCTTTCCATTTAATTAGGTTTTCTTTGATTTCTTTCATCAATGTTCTGTGGTTTTCAGCATATATATTTGATAAGATTTTGATAAATTTACACCTGTTTCATTTTTTGTAGTACTGTGTTAAAATTTTGTTTCCAATTTTCTATTGCTGGCATATAGAAATATTGCTTTTTTTAAACATGTTTATTGGAGTATAATTGCTTTACAATGTTGTGTTAGTTTCTGCTGTATAACAAAGTGAATCAGTTATACATATACATATATCCCCATATCCCCTCCCTCTTGCATTTCCCTCCCACCTTCCCTATCCCACCCCTGTACGTGGTCACAAAGGACCGAGCTGATCTCCCTGTGCTATGCGGCTGCTTCCCACTAGCTATCTATTTTACATTTGGTAGTATATATAAGTCCATGCCACTCTCTCACTTTGTCCCAGCTTACCCTTCCCTCTCCCCATGTCCTCAAGTCCATTCTCTACATCTGCGTCTTTATTCCTGTCCTGCCCCTAGGTTCTTCAGAACCTTTTTTTTTGCTTTTTAGATTGCATATATATGTGTTAGCATACGGTATTTGCTTTTCTTTCTGACTTACTTCACTCTGTATGACAGACTCTAGGTCCATCCACCTCACTACAAATAACTCAATTTCGTTTCTTTTTATGGCTGAGTAATATTCCATCATATATATGTGCCACATCTTCTTTATCCATTCATCTGTCGATGGACACTTAGGTTGCTTCCATGTCCTGGCTATTGTGAATAGAGCTGCAATGAACATTGTGGTACATGACTCTTTTTGAATTATGCTTTTCTCAGGGTATATGCCCAGTAGTAGGATTGCTGGGTCGTATGGTAATTCTATTTTTAGTTTTTTAAGGAACCTCCATACTGTTCTCCATCAAGACAGTATGGTACTGGCACTAAGACAGAAATATAGATCAATGGAACAGGATAGAAAGCCCAGAGATAAACCCATGCACATACGGTCACCTTATCTTTGATAAAGGAGGCAAGAATATACAATGGAGAAAAGACAGCCTCTTCCATAAGTGGTGCTGGGAAAACTGGACAGATACATGTAAAAGAATGAAATTAGAGCACTCCCTAACACCATACACAAAAATAAACTCAAAATGGATTAAAGACCTAAATGTAAGGCCAGACACTATCAAACTCTTAGCAGAAAAAACATAGGCAGAACACTCTATGACATAAATCACAGCAAGATTCTTTTTGACCCACCTCCTAGAGAAATGGAAATAAAAACAAAAATAAACAAATGGGACCTAATGAAACTTAAAAGCTTTTGCACAGCAAAAGAAACCATAAACAAGACAAAAAGACAACCCTCAGAATGGGAGAAAATATTTGCAAGCGAAGCAACTGACAAAGGATTAATCTCCAAAATTTACAAGCAGCTCATGCAGCTCAGTATCAAAAAAACAAACAACCCAATCCAAAAATGGGCAGAAGACCTAAATAGACATTTCTCCAAAGAAGATATACAGCTTGCCAACAAACACATGAAAGGACGCTCAACATCACTAATCATTAGAGAAATGCAAATCAATACTACAATAAGGTATCATCTCACACGGGTCAGAATGGCCATCATCAAAAAATCTACAAGCAAGAAATATTGCTTTTGTGTGTTGACATTGCATCCTGTGACATCACTTAACTCACTTATTAGTTCTAGGAATTTCTTTATAGATTCCTTGGGATTTTCTGTGCAGATAACCATGTCTTATGCAAATGGGGATTAATTTTTTTCCAGTCTATATGCCTTTTATTTCTTGCTTTATTGAACTAAGACTTCCAGCACAAAGTTAGAAGTGGGGAGAGGGGACTTTTCAGCACCAAGCTCTACTTCTAAGGACTTCTTTTTGACGTAAAATTCAGAGAACGTAGAATTCACCACTTTAACCATTTTAAAGTGTGTGATTCAGGGACTTGTACATTCACAATGTTGTGCAACCATTACTGTTACCTAATACTGTAATATTTTCGTCACCCCCAAAAGAAAGCCCATACCTATTAAGCAGTCACTCCCTGTTATGGTCTGAATTGTGTCCCCCCCCCAAATTCATATGTTGAAACCCTAAGCCCCAGTACCTCAGAATGTGACTGTATTTGGAGACAGGGCCTTTGAAGAGGTGGTTAAAGTAAAATGAGGCTGTTAAGGTTGGACGCAAATCCAATCTGACTGGTGCCCTTAGAAGAAGGAGAAATTTGGACATGCAAAATGACCCCAGGGATGCACATGTACAGAGGAAAGTCCACGTGAGGACAGTGAGAAGGCAGCCATCTGCAAGCCAGGAAGAGGTCTCAGAAGAAACCAAATCTGCCGGCACCTTGATCTTGGACTTACTGCATCCAGAACTGTGAGAAGATAAATTTCTGTTGTTTAAGCCACTCGGTGGTATTTTTTATGGCAGCCCTAGCAAACTAATATACTCCCAGTTTACCTCTCTCCTCTAATTTTTGTCTCTACAGACTTGCCTATCCTGGACATTTCATACCACATGTGGCCTTTTGCATCAGGCTTCTTTCACTTAGCATGTATTCAGGATTACAGCATTTATCAGTACTTCATTTCCCTTTATGACAGAAAATTCCATTGTATGGCTACATACACTACATCTTGTTTATCCACTTATCAGCTGATGGACATTTGGGTTGGTTCTGCTGTCTATTTATGGACAATGCTGCTATGAATATTCAAGTACACGTTTTTGTTTGAACACCTGTTTTCAACTGTCTCTGCTACATACCTAGGAGTGGAATTGCTAGGTCATATGGTAATTCAATGTATACATTTTTGAGGAATCACCAAACTTTTTCACAGCATCTGAACAATTCTAGATTCCCCCCTACAATGGGTCAAGGTTCCTTTTCTCCACATCCTCAGCAACACATTATTTTTCTTTAAAAGAAAATTATAGCCATCCTAGTTGGTGAGAAACAGTATCTCATTACGGTTTTTATTTGCATTTCCCTAAAGACTACTGATGTTGGGCAGCTGTTTTTGTGTTTATTGGCCATTTGTATATCTTCCTTGGAGAAATGTCTACTCAAGTCTTTTGCACATTTTTTAAAATTGAGGTGAAATTCACATAAAATAAAATTAACCATTTTAACTAGGGAACAATTCAGTAGAATTTAGTACATTTACAATGTTGTAGGACCACAACCCCTATCTAGTTCTAAAACATTTTCATCACCCCAAAGTTAAACCCCGTATCAATTAAAGCAGCTGCTCCCCATCCTTCCCTCCGGCCAAACCATGCCAACCACCAATCTGCTTTCTGTCTCTATTCTGGATACTTCATATAAATGAAATCATACACTATGTGACCTGTTGTTTTGTTTGGCTTCTTTTACTTAGCATAATGTTTTCAAGATTCCTCCACATTGTAGTATGTTTCAGTACCTCATTCGTTTTTTATGAGTGATAGTCCATTTCAATGGATATACTAAATTTTGTTTATCCATTCATCAGTTGATGGACATTTGGGTTGTTTCCAACTCTTGGCTACTGTGAACAGTGCTGCTATGAATATTCATGTACAAGTGTTTGAGTACCTGTTTTCAATTCTTTTTGGTATATACCTAGGAATAGAGTTGCTAGGTCATATGAATTCTCATATGAAGAACCTCCCCCCCAAAAACTGTTTTCCACAGCAGCCTCACCATTTTACATTCCCCACCAACAATGTCTGTAGGTTCCAATTTCTCCACATCTTTGTCAACACTTGTTATTCTCCATTTTTAAAATTATGGTCAACTCAGTGAATATAAGATGGTATCTCGTTATAGTTTTGATTTGCATTTTCCAAATGACTAATGATGTTGAGCACCTTTTCGTGTGCTTGTTGGCCTTTTGTACATCTTCTTTGGAGAAATGTCTACTCAAGTCCTGTGCCCATTTTTAAATTGAGTTGTCATTTAGTTGCTGAGCTGCAAGAGATCCTTATATATTCTGGATACTAGACCCATTCAGATATTAAGATTTGCACATATTTTCTCCTATTCTGTAGGTTGTCCTTGCACTTTCTTGATAATGTCTTTTGATGCAGAAAAGATTTTAATGGTTTTTTTTAATAAATTTATATATTTTTGGCTGTGTTGGGTCTTTGTTGCTGTGCACGGGCTTTCTCTAGTTGCAGCGAGCGGGGGCTACTCTTCCTTGTGGTGCGCGGGCTTCTCATTGCGGTGGCTTCTCTTGTGGCGGAGCATAGGCTCTAGGCGCATGGGCTTCAGTAGCTGTAGCTCGTGGGCTCAGTAGTTGTGGCTCGCGGGCTCTAGAGCACAGGCTCAGTGGTTGTGGCTCATGGGCTTAGTTGCTCCGCAGCATGTGGGATCTTCCCGGACCAGGGCTCGAATCCGTGTCCCCACATTAGCAGGCGGATTCTTAACCACTGAGCCCCCAGGGAAGCCCAAAAGATTTTAGTTTTTATGAAATCCAATTTATCTGTTTTCTTTTGTTATTCATGCTTTTGGTGTCATATCTAAGATTCCATTACCAAATCCAACATCATGAAGATTTACCCCTATGTTTTCTTATAAGCATTTTATAGTTTTAGCTCTTCTATTTAGGTCATTGATCTATTTTGAGTTAATTTTTATATATAGTGCATGTGGATAACCAGTTGTCTCAGCACCACTTGTTGAACAGACTCTTCTTTCCTCATTGAATGACATCAGCACCCTTGTTGAAAATCAGTTGGCCATAGATATGCAGGTTTATTTGTGGACTCTCAATTTTATTCCATTGGTCTCTGTGTCTCTGCTTATGCCAGGTCCACAAAGTTTTGGTTAGTGAAGGTTTGTAGTAAGTTCTGAAATCTGGAAGTATGATTCCTCCAACTTTATTCTTCTTTCTTGATATTATTTTCACTATTCAGGGCACCTTGCAATTCCTTATGAATTTTAGGATCATCTTTTCCATTTTTGTAAAAAGGGCCATTGGAATTTTAATACAGATTTTATTGACTCTTTGGGAAGTACTGTCATCTTAACAATATTGGGTCTTCCAATCCATGAACAAGGGATATCTTTTGATTTATTTAGGTGTTTTTTCTGTCACCAATGTATTCTAGTTTTAACTTTACAAGTCTTTCCCATTCTTGGTTAAATTTTTTCCTAGGTATTTTATTATTTTGTATGCTGTCATAATTGGATTTTTAAATTTTATTTTTTACATTGTTCATTGCTGGTGTGTAGAAATACACACTGATTTTGTGCACTGATTTTGAACACTGAAACCTTGCTGAACTCATTTATCAACTCTAGTAGCTTTGGGGGGTTTCTTTCAGATTGTCTATATATAGGACCACATGATCTGCAAATACATAGTTTTACTTCTTACTTTCCAATTTGGATGCCTTTTATTTCTTTTTCTGCCTAATTGTTTTGGCTAGAACTACCAGTAAAATATTGAATAACAGTGGTGAAAGTGGGCATCCTTGTCTTGTTCCTCATCTTATGGGAGAAAACTTTTCACCATTGAGTAAAACGTTAGCTGTGGGTTTTCATAAAAGCCCAAAAATGTTGAGGAATGTTCCCTAGATTCCTAGTTTTCTGAGTGTTTTTATTATGAAAGGATGTTGAAATTTTGCTTTTTGTGCATCAGTCGTGGGTTTTTTCCTTCATTCTATTAATGTGGAGTATTAATCAATTGATTTTCTTATGTTGAACCTCACTTCTATGCCAGGGATAAATCCCACTTGATCATAGTGTATAATCCTTTTAATGTGCTATTGGATTCAGTATGGTAGGATTTTGTTGAGGAGTTTTGCATCTGTATTCATAGTGAATATCACTTTGTAATATTTTTTTTTTTGGTGATATCTTTGTCTGGCTTTGGTATCAGGGTAATACTGGCCTCAAAGATGAGTTAGAAGTGCTCCATTCTCTTCTATTTTTGGAGAGTTTGAGGATTAGTGTTAATCCTTCTTTAAATGTGTGGCAGAATTAACCAGTGTAGTCATCTGGTCTTGGAGTTTTCTTTGTTGAGATGTTTTCGAATACTGATTCAACCTATTTAATTTTTATAGGTCTGTTCAGGTTTTCTATTTCTTTTTGAGCCAGTTTTGGCAATTTGTGTGTTTCTAGGAATTTGTCCACTTCATTTAGGTTATCTAACAATTGTTTGGTTTTACCTTATAATCATTTTTTATTTCTGTAAAGTTGGTAGTAACGTCCCTACTTTTAATTCAGATTTTAGTTATTTGGTTCTTCTCTCATCTTTTTGTCAGTCTAGCTAAAGATATGTCAATTTTGTTGATCTTTTCAAAGAACTAACTTTTGGTTTCTTTGATTCTATTGTTTCTGTATTCCCTATTTTGTTTGTCTTCACTCTATTATTTCCTTCCTTCTAACTGCTTTGAATTTAGTTTGCATTTCTTTTTCTAGTTCCTTAAAGTGTAGAGTTAGAAATACCTTAAATACTGATTTGAGGGATTTCTTTTTTAAAGTAGGCATGTATAGCTATAAATTCCCCTCTGAGCACTGCTTTTGCTGCATCCCATAAATCTTGGTATGTTGTGTTTTCATTGTCATTAGTCTCAAAGTATTTTCTAATTTATCTTGTGATTTCTTCTTTCTCTTAAACATTGGTTGTTTAAGAGCATGTTTTTAAATTTCCACATATTTGTGAATTTTCCAGATTTCTTTCTGTAACTGATTTCAGATTCCATTCCATTTTTGCAGAAGATGCTTTGTATCATTCCAGTCTTCAAAAATTTATTGAGACCTGTTTTGTGAACTAACATGTGGTTTATCCTGGAGAATGTTTTATGTGCACTTGGGAAGGAAGTGTATTCAGCTGTTGTTGGGTGGAGAATTCCGTATGTGTCTATTAGGTATAGTTTGCTTATAGTGTTGTTCAAGTCTTCTGTTTCGTTATTTTTTTTCTAATTTTTCTATCCTTTAAGGAAAGTGGGGTGCTGAAGTCTCCCACTAGTACTGTTGAACTGTCTACCTCTCCCTTCAGTTCTGTCAATTTTTGTGTGATATATTTCGGGGTCCTTTTGTTAGGTGCATATATGTTTATAATTGTTATGTCTTATATCATTTTTTGTTCCTCAATTCTTCCTTACCACCTTTTGTATTAGAAAGACATTTTCTAGTACACTGTTTTGCTTCCTTCCTTCCTTTCTCTCTCTCTACTATATATCTCTATTTTCTTAATGGTTTCCCTGGAAATTACAATTAACACTTTAGTTCAAATTAATACTAACTTAGTTTTAATCAGATACACAATGTTCCTGTATAGCTCTATTCCCATACTTTTGTGTTACTATTACAAATTACATCTTTATACAATATGTGTCTATCAACTTAGATTTGTAACTGTTGCTTTATGTAGTTGTCTTTTGAATCACATAGGGGGAAAAAGGGAGTTACAAACTGAAAATACATTAATACTGACTTTTGTATTTAACTATATAGTTACCTTTCTGGTGTTATTTCTTTGTGTGGATTTAAGTTATTGTCTAGTGTCCTTTCATTTCAGCCTGAAGGACTCCCTGTAGCATTTCTCATAGGGCAGGTCTACTAGTGACAAAACTCTCTCAGTTTTTGTTTACCTGGGAATGTCTTAATATCTCTTTCGTTCATAAAGGATAGTTTTGCCAGATACAGAATTCTTGCTTGGTAGTTGTTTTCTTGTTGTTGCTGCTGTTGTTGTTGTTGGGTTTGTTTGTTTTCCTAAATCAGTATTTGAATATGTCAGCCCGCTGCCTTTTGGCCTCCCTGGTTTCTGATGAGAACCTGCCCCTCACTCTTACTGAGAATCCCTTGTATGTAATGAGTCACTTCTCTCTTATTGCATTCAAGATTGTCTTTGCCTTCTGACACTGATTATATCTCAGTGTGGATCTTCTTCAGTTTATCCTGCTTGGAGTTGAGATTCTTGGATGTATATAGGTCATGCCTGTCACAAATTTGGGATGTTTTTGACCATTATTTCTTTGTATACATTTTCTGCCCCTTTCTCTATCTCATCCTCTACTGGGACTCCTATTATGAGTACACTTAGAGTGTTTTAAGATGTCCCACAGGTCTCAGGCTCTTTATTTTTCTTCATTCTTTCTTTCTTTCTGCTCCTCAGACTGGGTAATGTCAATTCACCTATCTTGAAGTTTGGTGATTCTTTCTTTTGTCTTCTCAATCCTGCTATTGAACCTATCTAGTGAATTTTTCACTTCCCTTATTGTACTTCTCAGTTCTAGAATTCCTATTTGGTTCCTTTTTATAATTTCTCTCTTTATTGATATTTTCTATTAGATATTCTCTATCATTCTCATGGTTTTCTTTAGTTCTTTGTATATCATTTCCTTTAGCTTTTTGAGAATATTTTAAATAGTTGATTGACAGTCTTTGTCTAGCAAGCCCAACATCTTGGCTTCCTCCAGGAATGTTTTTATTAATTTCTTTTTCCTGCTTTCAGCCCATAATTTGTTTCTGTGAATGCCTTTTTTGTTGTTGTTGAAAACTGGACATTTCGAATATTATAACTATGGAAATCGTATTCTACCCCCTCCCCAGGGTTTATTGTTGCTGCTTGTTTTTGTTTTTTTTTTTAATTTATTTATTTATTTATTTATTTATTTATTTATGGCTGTGTTGGGTCTTCGTTTCTGTGCGAGGGCTTTCTCTAGTTGTGGCAAGCAGGGGCCACTCTTCATCGCGGTGCGCGGGCCTCTCACTATTGCAGCCTCTCTTGTTGCGGAGCGCAGGCTCAGTAATTGTGGCTCACGGGCCCAGCTGCTCTGCAGCATGTGGGATCTTCCCAGACCAGGGCTCGAACTCGTGTCCCCTGCATTAGCAGGCAGATTCTCAACCACTGCGCCACCAGGGAAGCCCGTTGCTGCTTGTTTTATCTGATTTTGTCTGTTTAGTGACTTTCCTGAACTAATTTTTTATAGTCTATATTCTTTGTTATATGTGGCCACTGAGGTCTTTGTCCTGTTAGCTTAGTAGCCATCTAGTGACTTGACAGAGATTTACTTAAATGCTGAGATTCTGGTGTTTTTTTTTTTCTGGATTTAGTAGTTGCCGGGTTGCTATAAAATATTGATTAGTTTCTAGAGTTCCAATAAAGGTGATTCTGACAGTTTTTGCCAGATTATTCACTGCTTTTGTGGAGGACTTTTGAAGTTTCCTACTCTGCCATTTTTTGTTGATGTCACTCTCTCTAGTCACTTTTTCAGTTTTAATGTTCTGAGGGGGAAAATGTCAATTTAGAATTCTTTATCCATTAGGGTTATTAATGAAGAATAAAAACATTTTCAGGCAAGCACAGACGCAGAAGGTTTAGCTCAAATGCACACCTTTCTTAGGAAGTTACTAGAGGGCCTTTAACAGCAAAATGACAGAGTGAACCAAGAAAAATGACATGAAATCCAGACAACAATGGATCCAACCCAGGAGAATAATGAAGGAAAGCCCCAGGACATCAGCTGAGACCTGATTAGCATAGGAAGATGGAGGGCTTTAGGGAGCGATCCTAGGAATTTGGAACTCAGGGAGGTGATAAAGTCAGAGAAATAAGGGAGAAAAAGCCATTCAAAACCCCATGAAAAAGCAAAAAGCTATACAGGAAAGGAAATGGAATCATAGTATACTACTTTATAGTGCTTGGTTGTACATGGAATAATATTTATATAATCATAACAATATAAACATTTTGTTTTCTATTCTTAGAATCAACTAGTACACAAAGCACAGAAAACACAATTGTGATTACAACATAGAACACAGATTTTTGCAACTGTGAAAATATAAAGGTTTATGGTAAAACTGCAAGTAACACTAGGGAGCCAAGAGATATTGTCTATTGTCTGTTGTTGATAGGATAAATAAAGGGGCAAACTTTATTTAAGATTAGAAAAGTAACAACAGAAGAACAAAAAGTAGTAATATAACTACATTGGGCAGAATGGAGATGGGACAGTGTGAGCTAAATCCTCATTTGTGAGACCATGATAACATAATAAGAAGAATAATTAATATCTAAAATTAGTAAATCAAGAAAGAGTATCAAAAGTATATTATTTAGGGATATCAAAGTAAACAACAGAAGAACTAAAAACAAAATTGGGAGAAAGAAGTGGTTCCCCCTGAGGAGTGACAGTATTTCTCATAAATTCTGTGCCATCTGATATTTTTATGCACGTGCACCTATTACTTTGATGAAAAATTTAAAAATTAACACTTGTGTATGGTTCAACATTCCAAAGCTATGTAAAGGTACAGTTAAGTCTCCACACCTCCTTCCTACTTCCTCTCTGCTGAGGTGACTGATGTTTCCTTCCAGATATTCTGTGTATTTCCAAGCAAGTACACTGGTGTGTCATGCGTCTATTTCTCTTCCATATCCTTATATGAATGGTAGCATTCTATACAGACTGTTCTTGTACCTTGCCTTTTTTACTTAACAGTGTATCTTGGAGATATTTATGTATCACTACTGAGCGTCCTTTTTTTTTTTTTTGGTCGCACCATGCGGCATGTGGGATCTTAGTTCGCCGACCAGGGATTGAACCTGGGCCCGTTGCAGTGGAAGCACAGAGTCTTAACCACTGGACTGCCAGAGAATTCCCCTCATATTTTTAATAGCTGAATATTATTCCATTATTTAGATGCATCATAATTTATTTAATCAGTTCTGTACTGACAGACATCTGTTATTTTCCCCAATTCTTTGCTATTTCAAACAATGGTATCATAATAAATTGACAAATATTATAAGAAAAAAATTTAAGGCATTCTTTGTTTCTGTCTCCCAATTAGATAATGAACTTGGCGTTCATCTCTGCCTCCTTGGTGCCTACCATGGTGCCTGGCATATAGTAGTTACTGTATTTGCTAATTTAGGTTGAATTGAATTTAAATGAGGAAACTAAGCTATGCAAACATTTAAATGAGATACTGTAATTCTAAAATCAAGTTTATGGCACAACAAAGACAAGAGCTTATACAAATCTGTAAGACTCCGCACACTCAGTCTTTGTTTTACAATTCATCAGAGAAAGGGAAAGTAACAGTGCAACTCAGTTTAGAATAATGCAGGAAAGGAAATGTGGGACAGGGCTGTGGTGATGTAACTGCAATGAACAGACTCCTTGCTTATATGATCCTAGCTTTCTAGATCCCTGATATCCAAGATGCTAAAGAGATTCTAATTCCTCACAGAGATGTTCACGTGTATAAGTAGACTATAGAATTCTTAGTGTCTTACTAATGAGAGAAATAAAATGAAATAAAACAATCAATTCCCTGGACTGGAGATTAACCCACCAATACATACATATATCTCTGTCATACTTACTCTGAGCTCTTTTGGGCCTGTATGGACTGAAAGCAAGTGTAGAGTACCCGTCCAGTCTAAAAAAAGAAAGAAAACAGAAAAAAAGAAAGGTCACACAGAGGATTAATAGTGAAAAAGGTATAGCAATTTAGTGGGCTCTAACCTAAAACTCAAAGGCCCCTCTGGGAGTGGAAGGTTAGAAGAGACTCCAAAGACAGACTATGCATAAATCAGTTTCTGTAAGAAGGATCAAATACTCAGTCAACATGAGATGGCCACAATCAAACATCCGCTCATGTGACAGCAGAGAATTGCTCACAAACATGAGAACCAAGAAACTAAGAATGAGACCATTCAGACTCCTTTTTTGGAAGCTGACAAACTCATGCAACAGCTATTTATAATGACAATAAATTTATGATGACAAAGCCAGAAGCATTTCAAATGAAGTATGAAGTTCAAGATAGTGAACTTTAACGTTTTCAGAAAAGAGTGATTTTATGAAGAATATTCATTATTAACATAGATTCTGAGAATATAACTAATGTACTAAACAATAGGAGGACACACTTGGTAAATCGGCAAAATTCATAGTTGCAGTGTTAAATTTTCTTTTTGTTTGAAGTGACACATAGTAAAACCTCTTGACCTGAACGTAGAATTCAAACAGAAGCACTCTCAATAGAGAATAGCAAGACGAGCCATCGACTGAGCTGTTAACTTCTCTGAGTTTCGGTTTGCTTATCCATGAAAATAGATAATAATAATCCTCACGGGTTGTTGTCAGGGTTCGAGTATATTTATGTAAAACACCTGAAGAGTAAGTGCCATACAATACGTGATAAATGGTAGCACTTGTTACTGTTATTGGCCTCCACTCCTACCACCGTGGTCAGACATCCATCGTCTCTCTCCTAGATTACTACAGTAATTACTACAGTCGCTTCCTAACTGGTTTCACGGACACCATGGATTCTGCACCCCCTCCCTCCCTGTCCCCCCAGCCCCACCCCCAGTTATCTTCCAGACCTCACTGTAGGATGACCACATGAGTTACCATGCAAACCAGGACACTTCCAAGAAGGAAAGGTGCTAACTGAATAGGAGACTGGGACAATGGGTGGAACTGGGACTGACAGAGGCAAGCCGGGACATGTAGTCATGTTCTGCCTCACTGTGCTGCAGCCACACTGACTTCCTCGATGTCCCCTAAACATGCCACACTCACCTCAGGGTCTTTTCACTGGCTATTTCCTCTGCCTGGAACGCTCTTCCCCCAAGAAATCCACAAGACTTGCTCCCTCACTTTCTTCAGGTCCTGACTCAATGACCCTTCTCATTGAAACCTTCCCTGGCCACCCTATTAAAATTGCAAAAAGATTTTTCTCTATTCTCTGTGTCTGTGTGTTTATACACACACGCGTGCGCATGTGCACACACACACACACACAATACCTTTGTATTTTTATCTTCTATGAAACAGGAAAATATAAGTCCTACAAAGCCTTGATCCATCATCTGGTACATGGCTTGTGTACGAACATCTGCAAATAAATAAAAATAAAAATCTGCTGTTAAACTGTATCTCCCAGACATGAAAATATAAAGATAACAGCAGCATACAATCCTCGTGGGATTCAGATTCTAAAGGCAGAACAGGGGTACATCCTAATGACAATATTATTGTCAAAGTATAAACATTTTACTAGGTTAGGGAAATACTACGGGAGTCGGCAATTAAATAATAAAATTTATTACTGATTCTAGGCTGCCTAGCCCACAACTAGCCCTGCTATGAAATGTAGCATAGAAAGAAAAAAATGGAAAACTTCTATTATCCCAAAAACACCTGATAATTTCTTCCAGGAGGACTCCAAAAGAAAGGAAGGCATTCGAAGGAGACAGCAAGATTTCTTAGAATAAGCCTTTTGATGGACAGCTTCTAGGGAAGTGAATATATTAGACTTGATACTAAAGAATGGCAGTGTAGAACTATTACAGAGGAAACTATTGTATAGAAGTGACTGCAATAGAATTAAACACTGCATTCCAGGGAACAGAAACAAAATCTCACTAAATGGTTATACAATTTTTGAAAAGGAAATCATAGACAAGCACCAAATAACATTTGAAAGGATTAGTTAAAAGATTACCAGAAACTGAACAGAGGCAAAGTTTAAAGATGTGAAGTACTCAGACCATTATTTATGGATACAAAAGATCTGGTATTACAACAAAACAGTGCACAGCATGGTTTGGTCCAGTGACTTATGCCCGGTTAGCTTGTTCTATATGTTCTTAAACATACTTTGCATTGATCTGGATTGGGACTTCTACCCAATATATTCCTAAGTAAAGAGTAAGGCCCAACAGTACCCAGCAAAGAATATGAGAAAAATACTGGCTGAAACCGTTGGTGAAAATAAACAGCACTGTTTGAATGATCTCTGTACCTGCTATATGACCTTGGTAAAATTTTTAATACCTCTAAGCCTATTTCCTCATCAGTTAAATAAGGATAAACATCATCCGTACTTTTTCAGGGTTTTGTATTTTAAAAGTTGCAAGATGCTTTTAGCACAACGCCTAGCACATCACAGGTACTTCATAATAATTCATTACATTTCGTTCCATCCACAGCCATTGTTGATGAATTGCTGAATCTGAAATGGATTAGTATCCATACTGTGCCACCCAAAGTGCTTCTGTCAAGATCACCAATGATGCATTTTTGGTTCTCAATTTACCCGATTGCTCCCTCCTTGAAACACTATCTTCACTTGGCCTCACATTCCCACTCTTCTCATCTCTGTCCTCTTAACTTCCTGGCTGTTCTTTTCCAGTCTCTTGCTGGATCCTTCCCGTCTTTCCATCCTCAAAATATGGCATGCCCAGGGCTCAGTCTTCAGCCATTTTCTCTTCTCCATCTACACTTACTCCCTGGGGGAGTTCATTTAGTTCCACGGCTTCAAATCTCATCTCCATACTGGCCACTCCCAACTCCTACTCAATCAACTCTAGTTCCAGTCTTCTACCCAAACTGCCGAATCATATATCCAATTGTGTACCTGACACTGAGACTTGGTTGTCTTAATACTGTGCTCCTCAGGGCAGTAGGTCCATGAACTATTTGTTACCTGTTCACAAGGAGACAAGAGCTTGAGCTGGAACGGAAATTAATCTCTGCTTCCTTTATTGACAAAGTCTTAAGGAAAATGTAAGCTGAACTAAACAATATGCTAAGTTGACATAGATGATTTCTTTTTTTTTTTTTTTTTTGGCCATGCCAAGCTGATTGCAGGATCTCAGTTCCCTGACTAGGGATTGAACCCGGGCCACAGCAGTGAAAGCCCAGAATCCTAACCACTAGGCCACCAGGGAACTCCCAACATAGAGGATTTATGTTTGGTGTAGGCTCCTTATCGAATTGGTCACAGACCAAAGCCAGGCTAGGTGAGCATCACTTGCCTACCAGACATTTGAAACTCAACATGTCCAAAAGCACACACTTGATTTCCTCCACAAAATCTGCTACTCCCAAAGCCACACTGACTCTCCTGCTTTTCCTCAAATATTCCAGGCATGCTCCTCCTCAGGGCCTTTGCACTGGCTATTCCTCTCCGCCTGGGACGCTCTTCCGCAAGATATTTGCACGGCCAACTCTCACTTCCTTCAGGTTTTTGCTCAACTGTTACCTTCTCCATGAGGCCTAATCACGTTACTTAAAATATAAACCCTATGCCCCTTACCCTGATTTACATTTTTCCCTGAGGTAACTTAATTACTTCTAAGTTACCTCCTAAATGCCAAATCCAAAAGATACACTTTAGTCTAAATGAGGACAATCCAAGAGACCTTCCTGAAACTGTGCCATCCAATTTTTCTTTCAGCATTGGACAGTCTGAAGGGACAACAGAATCACACCTCCCATTTCCTGGTGTAAAAGTAGAACAGTCTGAGCACCATATTCTTTCATTTACTCTCGACTCAAAATTTTCCTGAAACAGAAACCACAGACCCCAGTTCGTAATAAAGGATTTTAAAAGAATGAGAGACTATATATACAAGTGTTTTTAGAATACGAGCCCTGAGATAGCCATCACATTACAATAAAATTTTGGTTCAGCCTTCACTTATTCTATCCCTTGTCCTAACAGAGCTTCCATCTAAGTCAGTTTGCTAAAGAAGGGCATAGAAATGTATTGTAATATCAAAAAATTTTGTTTGTAATGATTCTAAGGAGTATTGACTTATAACTTCTAGAAGAGAATGTTTGGGAAAATGTAATTTTTAAAAATGACTGGTTATAGAAAACTGCTTAATTAAAACTACAGCCTATATTTGTCATGGGAGGTTGATCTGACCCACCAACTTTGGTAATAAATTAACTCACTATGACATCACCATAGCAGTGCTTCCCTTCTTATAAAAGGATCAAGCAGATCTTATAATTAGGAACATAACTACAGGTGCATGTCTCCTTGTACTATGCACTTACAAGGACAGGAAAGTTAATGTAAGAGTAACTGAAAAACAGTGCCAAGTCACATGCGATTTACAAAATAGGCTGTGCTTTTTAAATTGCTTCCCTTTTTCTTTTGCAAGCCACGTCCTATAGGTAAAATTTGGGTAAGTTCGTTGCATGGGTATGACATAACTCAACTATATATCTTTTTCCCCACCACCAAACCTATGCTTCCTCCTCCATTTCCTGTTTTCATAAATAGCGTTCCCACTTGACCAGACAAAGCAGACGCTGGAGAATGCCAAGGCCTCTGATTCACAGAAACCTCCGCTGAGGTACTGACTCTGCCACTTATTAGCTGACTGGTTTTGCACAAAGTATTTCAGCTCGAACCTCAGCTTAGTTTCTTAGGAGCCACACACTCCTCATGATTATTTGGGAAGTGTTTCAAGAAGTAGAGAGTGGATGCAGTATCAAACGCTACAGACTTGGGAGACAGATATGGTTCAGACCTCAGCACTGCCACTTACTCAACCCATAGGAGCCTCTGTTTCCTCCTCACTGCCATGAGGGGGAAGGTCTCTAAGTCACGGGTTAGACGAGGAAACATTCATTTCCGCAAGTAAAGTTATTCTAATTCTTTCAAAAGAGTCAGATAGAGACAAAAAGTGACCATGATTAGAGAAAAAGGGTAAAGAGAAAGAGAAGGAAAACAGGGCTTCCCTGGTGGCGCAATTGTTAGGAATCTGCCTGCCAATGCAGGGGACACGGGTTCCAGCCCTTGTCTGGGAAGATCCCACATGCCGCGGAGCAACTAAGCCTGTGCACCACAACAACTGAGCCTGCGCTCTAGAGCCCATGAGCCACAAGTACTGAGCCCACGAGCCTCAAGTACTGAGCCCATGAGCCTCAACTACTGAAGCCCGTGCACCTAGAGCCCGTGCTCCGCAACGAGAGAAGCCACCGCAATGAGAAGCCCGCACACCGCAACGAAGAGCAGCCCCCGCTCGCCGCAACTAGAGAAAGCCCGCGTGCAGCAACGGAGACCCAACGCAGCCAAAAAAAAAACAAGAAACAAAAAACAAAAAAAGAGAGAGAGAGAAAACAATTTTGTTACATTATACTGATTAGAGGGCTGAGGAGGTAGGTTGACAGCCCCAAGAGCTAGGATGATATATGTATCAAACAGAGATTGTAAACATCAGTTTTATAAATTTCACCCTTCACACCTTTGATTCTTCCAAATGGTGGTGTACTAGACAGTGATAGTCACAATCGGCAATTTTCAGTTATAGTTTATTTATTATTATTATTATTATTTTGGATACCAGCCAATTGTCAGGGTTTAGTCTTGATTTCCTGAATACTGTCAAAATGGAGTGCCAAAATTTTATCTCTATTGAAAGCAATCAATATGACATAAATCAGTACTTTTAAAACAGCAAAATAAAAATAAGGACATTTGCTTAAGGATACTTAAATTTTGATTTAAAATAACCATAGCCCATGTAATGGAGAAGGAAAAATGATATTCACTTCTAAGAACAAAAAACATTGCAATCCCATAATACTTACCGACATGTGAAGGCCAAACAGTTATATGGGGATGGGAATGATACCAGCCCACAACTCTCATGGGGCGACCAGTTAGTTCAGCCAACCTGTGTGTCTGTCAAGGTATTTTCAACTTGTGGGAACACAATTTGTGATGCTAATAAAGGCTCAGAAAGCAACCTGAAGTTTAAAATAAACCTATCACAATTTAATGTCAACAAAAGAATGAAAAAAGGTCAATGCCCAGAATTTCCCAGACTTCCCTTCTAAAGCCAAAGGTATTTCTTTTTTTTAAATAGAATCCATTTGGTTTCCATTATTGTATATAGGTATATGCTCTTAATCCAATTTAGCTAATATTTGGTCACTCAAATACTTACCACTGTGCTATCTGAAAAGAAGCTTCTAAATCTTTGGATGTCACATCATTAACTTGAGTAATCTTCTGTCCTCTCTCTAGCCCAACCTACCCTCATTCCTGAAAAAGTACAAAATTTTAAAAATTCATTTCATTTCTCTGTGGCAGGCTGCCAGTGTCAACAATAGCAAGTAGGGTGGTTTCAGAGACCAAATGAACAAAGATCCCCAGTTTAGTCTCCCCATTTGTCTAGAAATATCCCCCAAAAGAACATTTTCCTCCTTTGTTCTGGAAATAAAAATTTACCATAACTGTCTGAGGCTCTGACTTGAGATAAGAACTCGGTTGGAGATAAGAAGCTGTCCCCTTCTGTTGCTACTCACTGTAAAGTGCTGGTTCATTTTCCTGTGAATTACTTACATTGAAACCCAATAGTCCTTTCTATACAGCTAAGTGTAAGAATACTTTTTAGGGACTTCCCTGGCGGTTCAGTGGTTAGGACTCCATGCTTCCATGGCAGGAGGCACAGGTTCCATCCCTGGTTGGGGAACTAAGACCCTATATGCTGCGCGGCATGGCCAACAACAACAAAAAAAAACTTTTTAAATAATTTTTTTTTAATTTCAAATGCCAAGAGAAGTTACTTAACTTCCCTAAGCCCACCTCTTCAGCTAAGGCGAGGGAAAGGACCGCCCGAAAGGATGGAAGGTGACTCTGCCCAGCGCTCGAGCAGGACAGGGGCTGGGGGCCGTCCCCACCGGCCACAATGCAAACCTCGTAATTCCAGGCGGCCTCGGGCAGGGGGCTCAGAAGGCTCTCGCCTCAGTAGTGTGGGGAAAAAATGACTCCTACGCTGAAAGCTGCTCTGGTCCCACGCAGCAAATCTTCAAACAAGTATCAATAGGATCTAACCGTCCCCGGTAATCTAACAGCATCCCAGAACAAAGCTCAGAAAAATATGTCTAGGAATACAAAGATATCCAGCCCCCAGGGGAAAATCATAATGCTGGCATCCAATCTAAAATTACCAGGTGTGCAGAGAATTGGGAAAATCCAACCTATAGTGAGGAGACAGAGAACAGATTCATGGCTCCCATGGTTTGAGGTGTGCAGGGTGAGGGTGACTGTCCAGGGGAAGCTTGAGGCAGATCTTTACGGTAATGGAACAGTTCTGCACCTTGACTGCTGTGGTGGTTTTTTATATATGTATCTCTACACATATGACAAAATGGCATAGAACTACACACATTAATGTCAATCTCCTGGTTTCCATATTGCACCGTAAGTTATGTAACATGTAACCTTTGGGGGAAACTGTGTAAAGGTACAGGGACCTTCCCATACTATTTTTGCAACTTTCCATGAATCTATAATTATTTCAAAATAAAGAGTTAAAAAAAAGATGCAAAAGGTACACATCATAAGAAGAGACTGATATATCTGATTATATAAAAGTGCAAGAAGAACAATTTGATTGGGAAAAAACACAAACATACCGTGAAAATGCTGACAAAAATCACTATCCTTATCACAAAAGGCTAACTTTCTTAACATAAACTATAAATTATTAAGAAAAATATTTCCAAATCAATAGAAAAACGGGCAAAGGAAATAACCATATAATTCAGAGAAAAATACAAATGACTCCTAAAAATTAAAAGCTGATCAAATTTACTCACAAGAAAAATGCTAATTAAAATTGCAACAAAGAAGATACAATTTTTTGCCAATCAGGTTGGCAACAACCAAAAACTTTGATTTACCAGGGCCTCGCAGCACAAAAACAAAACTTTGATAACACACAATGTTTGGAAGGGTGTGGGGAAACAGATACTCTTGCACATGGCTAGAGGGTAAACTGGTCAAACTGCTACAGGTGCAAGTCGATATAACCTTTGCCCCAGCAATTTCACATCTAGGAATTGATTCTACAGATACATGCACACATTTGTGAAATGCAATGTCCAAGGTTAGTTGCTGCAGCCCTGTCAGTAAAAGACTGCAAATAACCTAAACATCTGCATGAGGACAGCACAGCCATCCAGGGCTGTATTATGTAGTCATAAGAATGAGACATCTCTATATACTAATGTGGACAAATCTCTAGATACACTGTTAGGTAATGTCATAGCTACCATATGTATTAAATACTTTTTAAAAAAGAAAATATTCTTATATGCTTCTGTATGCACAGAATTCATCCGTAAGGACACATGAAAACCTGATACCCCTGGTTATGTCCAGGGAGGGATGGTGGGGGAATTGGGGCACAGAGGCTAGAGAGAAATACTTACTTTGTATACTTTTTTATACCTTTTAAAGGTTGTATCATGCATGTTTTCTACTTTTAAAAGTTACTTTTTAATTGACTACAAGATTAACTTAATCTGAAAGAATGATAAATTACTAAAACCACTGATGCAAATTTAATTTGTTACAGTTGAGGTATGGAGTCCATATCGTAGGAAGCAAATGTCCCAACTGATCGCTCTTTGGTTATATTTAACATGGAATATTGCATTCAGTTCTCAGCACTGCATTTTTTTGAGAGGCAGCCTCAAAAGAGAATCTCCAAAGGAGAGAGACCAAGATAGTGAAAGGCCTAGAAACTAAATGATATTACGAAAACTGTGGGGGCGGGGGGATGGGGTAGACGGGGCAGAGGGGAGTGGAGAGGAAGGAGATAGGGACTCCCCAGAGAGTTCACTGTCATAGTGTTGGACCCTGGGATCTTTTGGCATTTAAGAGCAGAAATGTTAGAAATGTCCAGTTCTTCCAATAAAAGCCACTCAAAAAGAGAAATGGAGAGAAATTCTGATTAACCAAGCAACTGGATCTAAGGGGTAAATATGAAAACTGGGAAAGAGTCACTAGGAAGAAAAGCTGTGAAATCTGCTTAAGCAGCAAACAGAGGAACCTGGAAGCCTCAAAGCACATAAAAGCTTCTTATCGACCAGTAAGGATATCTCTGCCTCTGTCGAGGCTGCAGACAGCTGCTCTGGAGAAATTTCCACGCGATCCTTCCTCTTATCAGAACGTCGCAAGATGATGACAGAATGAATGTGAACAATTCTGACGGTGTCAACCTAAAGGAAAATCCACAGAAACGTTTACTTCTGTCTCTCTCGGATAACATCTCTCCCTGCAATTACGGGACTGCATCGTATTACATTATCAGGTTAAAGTTTCCATCTTAGAAAACAGGCATTTTTTTCTCATGAATAACAGAATGTTTCAAATAAAAGACATCTGACCTCAATATATACATTTCAAAACAAAAATATAAAGGCTAATGTTTAGATCAAGGGAGGACTTTTGCAATGATCAACTAACAATCATTTGATTTCCAACTATGTGCAGGAATACAAGTCAGAGTGCTGACAATCCAAGTGTTCAAAATGCTAACATGTGGTTGCACAGCAAGAATCATACATGAAACTACACTAAAATAATACAGTAAATAAATGCTGCAGGAGCCCAGAGGAAAGGAGTCTCTTAGATTGGAAAAAAATCTTTACAGAAAAGGCAGACGAGTGTTATCTATTTCCTGATTGTCGTGTGTGTGTGTGTGTGTGTGTGTGTGTGTGCACGCACGCACACATATAGGTAGAATTTCTGTAGATGCCAAATAGATGTGAATGATATGTTTGGGAGACAAGTTGGCCAACTCATTTAGGTAGTACAGAACTTGAGGTGGAATGGCAGACAGTAAGGCTAAGAAAGAAGGTTAGAGTGAAAATATGCAAGGTCTCAAATGCCAAGCCACGATCTGCAGGATGACCTAGAAGGAAGGACATTATTTCAGAGAGCTTGACCATGAAGCACTGGACTAAGTGTACGTCAGAGATGGAAGAAACAGACTTGAGGTTCATTAAGAAGCAAGGATCCACAAGATTTGGTAGCTTATGGACCATGGGTGATACAGGACAGCAAACTGTCAAGGATGACTCTGAAGTTTCAGGGTTGAAACTAGGTAGAACAGAGAAGGCAGATCTAAGTTTAGAAAGGATCAAGAAGGAAGGGACATGAGTGTGTTTTCAGATGAGCTGAACTGAGATGAGAGGATGTAAATAAAGGCAAGGAACAGTGTGGGGGGGGGAGCAGAGGTCCAGGGCGAATCCAGGGGAATACCCATGGCATAGGATGGGGTACAATAAGAGGAGCCAGGAAGGAAGACAGCAGTCAAAACCAGAACAAGGAAATCGTTCAAGAGTTGCAGGAGAGGGCTTCCCTGGTGGCGCAGTGGTTGAGAATCTGCCTGCCAATGCAGGGGACACGGGTTTGAGCCCTGGTCTGGGAGGATCCCACATGCCGCGGAGCAACTAGGCCCATGAGCCACAACTACTGAGCCTGCGCGTCTGGAGCCTGTGCCCCACAACAAGAGAGGCCGCGACAGTGAGAGGCCCGCGCACCGCGATGAAGAGTGGCCCCCGCTTGCCACAACTAGAGAAAGCCCTTGCATAGAAATGAAGACCCAACACAGCCAAAAAAATAAATAAATAAATAAATAAGTCAGGAGCTCTTTAAAAAAAAAATAGACTTTTAAAAAATTAAAAAAAAAAAAAGAGTTGCAGGAGAAAAGGTGGGTATGGCATTGCCAGATGTTACCCGGACAAGGGTGAAATCTGAGACAAGATTTTGAAGTAACATATAGACCTACACTGTGCAACACGGTGTGGCTACTGAGCTTCAAATGTGGTTCCCTTTCATGCCTTTTTTCACCTCATGAACTCTTTCATAGACTTTAAATTCCTTGCTCATCCTATAAAGAATGAATCATTCTACCCTCACATACAACTTTTCTTATAATACACACACATGTCTGGCAGGCACAAAGTATACAATAAGGAAAATCAAAAGCAGAGACAGAAAGACACTTGACCTTCCAAGGAGCAACAAGACAAAGAGCTGACTTTTGAACAGAAACAATCAAAGCATAAAGAGAATGGGTGATATGTCAGAGTGCAAAAAGAAAACATCTGCCAACCAAGAACTCTATGAAGAGTTCTTTGAATAAGAACACATCCCTCAAAAATGAAAGCAAAATTAAGACATTTTCACATGCAAAAAATTGAGAGATCATTATCAGCACAGAAAATACTAAAAAGAGAAACGAAAATCCCAGATATGAAAGAAGGAATGAAGAACACTGTAAAGGGTAAAATATGTGAGTAAATACAAATGAATGCTAACTGTACAAAACAGTAATTACAATGTCATGTGGGGGGACTTCCCTGGTGGCCCAGTGGTTAAGAATCTGCCTTCCAGTGCAGGGGAAGCAGGTTCGATCCCTGGTTGGGAAACTAAGATCCCACATGCCGCAGGGCAACTAAGCCCGCGCACCACAACTACTGATCCCGCGTGCCACAACTAGACAGCCAGCATGCCGAAATGAAGAATTCGTGTGCTGCAACTAAGGCCCGACACAGCCAAAAATAAATAAATAAATAAATAAAAAGTCACTCTGCCCTTTAAAAAAGAAAACAAAAACCAAAAAAAAAAACCCCCAAAAACAATGTCATGTGGGGCTTAAAAATGTCCATATAATTAAAATGCATGAAAACTATCATCCAAAAGGTGGGAGGATGCAAATGAAATTTAAATGTTCTAAAGTTCTAGTACTATCAGTGAAATGGTAAAAATAGTAATTTGTATTAGACTAACAAATCAAGAATGCATATTGTAATATGTAGGATAACAACTAAAAGGAGAGTAAAAAATGTTATAACTGATTAATGGAGGATCAAAGGAGAAAAATAAAATATACTGATGAATCCAAAAGAAGTCAAGAAAGGAGAAAAAAACAAAACAGAGAAGTGGGTCAAATAGAAAGCAAACATATGACAGCTATAACATATATATGTATATGTGTGTGGGGGTATATACATATGTAATTACATTAAATGTAATTGGACTAAATAGTCCAGTTAAAAAGATTATCAGATTGGATTTTTTTAAAACTATATGCTGCTAATAAGAGACACACTTTAAAATATTAGTACACAGAAAGGCTAAAAATAAAAGGATGGAAAAAGATATGGCATGCCAACATTAACTAGAAGATAAGGTTGCTGAACTCATGAAGTTTAATATCTAATTTGCATGGTACAAATTGACATAGAATTCAAGATGAGGACACGGACTCTTGAAAAATAAAATTACATCATTAAGACTGGGAATGTATTTTAGTAGGAGTTGATGCCCAGCGTGAATTTTCTCTTTCTCAGAGAAAGTTTCAGTGCCTAAGAGGAATGCGTAAAAGAAGTTCAGGATAGGGTGGTGAGACCAGCCCAGGAACAGATCAAAAACAAAATGAAACAAGCATAAATAAAAGTCACAAAGGACTGATGGATGTCCCTGAAAGTCACAGGTAGCTGAAGGGTTTGAGGAACAGACTGTTGTGGTCATAGTCACACAAGAAATAAGATATTCCAGCTGGGCTAGATTGGTCCCTACACTTTTCCAGTCTTGGAATTAAGGTACTAAAGCCCAGTTCCTTTTGCTCTTCTGCCTTGGTACAGATCAAAGGTCAGCAAACTATGGCCTGCTTGGCCTCCCTCAGGTCAAATCTGGCCACGTTCATTCATTTATGTTCCAGTAGCTGCTGTTGCACTACACTGGCAGAGCTGAGGAACTGCTCTGTGTGCCCCACGAAGCTAAACATTTACCATCTTGCCCTTTACAGAAAGTCTGTGCCCCCTGGCATGGCTCTCCATGGATCACAGGCAGGTAACGCTAATTTCCTCCTGTAGGGGATGTATGTTAATTCATACAACATGTATTTATCAAGCATGTACTAGATGTGAGGCACTACATGAGGGCCTGACTATACAAAGATAAACAGGATACAGTAGTCACATCCAGGAAGACAGACAGGTAAACAACTCTAAGACAACATATATGCACTGCAACAGATATGCTCAAGGAGCTAGCCTACAGGTCAGGACAGGTTCCTTCAAGGAGGCAGGTGGCACCTGGGCTGAACTGCAAGGAATAAGGAGTTAGCCAAGCAGACTTATGTTCTCAAAAGATCACATCCTAAGTAGTCAAAAGAAAAGACTAGAGGTGAGACAGACTCACGGCAAGGAGATCAGTGGAGAGGCTGATGCAGTATTCCATAAAGGAAGTGATAAGGACCTCAACTAAGGTAGCAGTTGTTGGGATGGTGCATTGGAAACAAACGGTAAAGCAATCTACATTAATGGTTCTGAATGGCAGGCAGTGGTTCCCAAACTTGGCTGCACATTAGAATCACCTGGGGAGCTTTTTAAACTCCTGCCACACAGGTCTCACCAAAGACCAACTGAGTCAGTATCAGGATTTTGTAAAGATTACTGGGTGATTCCAAGGTGCAGCCAGGTATGGGAACTACTACGGCAGGAGGAATGCTGGAGGAGAGGGTTTGAGGAAGAGGAAAGGTTCAGTTCTGAACACGTTAGTTTAAGATGCCTGTGTCTGGATAAACATGGATGTCCAGGAGGCAGTGGAGTATTAAGTTCTGGAGCTTGGGATAATTCATACTAACCATCACCTACGGGCCATTAACAACAACAAGTCAGAATGGCCAACGTTGGCTACCAATCATGCGTCAGGCACTTGGAAAGTGCATTTCGTGTATTAATTTAATTAACTCTCCCCATGACCCAGTGAGGTTGGTACTATTGTTATGCCCATTCTACAGATGAGTGTTTTACACACATTACCCAGATCCAACTCTCCCAACAATTCTATGAAATTGGTGGCTGTCATCATCCCTGTTTTGCAGATAAAGAAAGCAAAGCTCACAGATGTTAAGTAACATGCCCTAAGTCACACAAGTATCAGAGAAAAGTATTTGAAGACAGATCTGTCTAACCTCAATGTCTGCTGCAGGTAAAGCCATAGGGGAGGCAAGGCTGGCCAGGAAGACATTCTGGGAAGAGGAGGAGGTGAAGGCAGAAACTTGGAGAATACCAGTATTTGATGCATAGGCAGAGGAGGAAGATTCCATAAAGGATGAGAGAGAGAGGGGAGGAATGGTAGACACAGCAAAAACAAAACAAATAAAAAACCCCATGAGAGTTCAGAGTTCTGAGGACAAAGATTAAGTAAGATAAGCACCAAGGAATAATCCACTGATGTAGCAATGAGGAGGTGGCTGGAGAGGTAGAACTGCAAACTGGAGGGTGGTTGCTTTCACTGGAGAAGGTAAATCAGGAATGATTGCAGCCTATTCTTTTAAGAGGTCTGACTATTAAAGGAAGGATACAAGAAGCAGTTAACTACAGGAAGATACAGGATTGAGAAGTTATTTTTCTTTCCTTTCTGAAAATGAGAGTAATTTAAGTACAGTTGTATCCTAAGGGAAAAAAGCCAGATGACAGGAATAGGTTGAAGACTCAGAAGAGAGACAAGATATTTGATAAGCAAGGTCTTTGAAGAAGCTGCAGCTCTGAATAGGAAGTGGACTTCTTTCCTTGATTTGGGAAGACTGTACATGGGGGTAATAATTAGATGGAGTTGTTGCCTGATAGCTTTTATCACCTCCATTGTCTGCTTGGTGGGAGAAGAGGACATAATTTATTTTTATTGTATTTTACAAAAACGTTGGTCTGCAACAGGTTGGGAAAAAATTAACTGGTCCTACACCACAATTAGGTTGAGAAGCATTATACTCGACCATAAAAGCTCGAGCATGCCAGAAAAGGCAGGGCAGGGGGACTTCCCTGGTGGTCCAGTGGCTAAGACTCCGCACTCCCAATGCAGGGGGGCCGGGTTCGATCCCTGGTCAGGGAACTAGGTCCCACATGCCGCAACCAAAGATCCCACAAGCAGCAACGAAGATCATGCGTGCCACAACTAAGACCCGTGCAGCCAAATAAATAAATAAATAAATATTAAAGAAATAAAAAGGAAAGGAAAGGCAGGGCGGGAGTGCAGACAGGTTGCCTGTAAGCAGAGAGGGGTTGCCTGAGTAGATACTGGGACTTGGGATAAAAAGATAACAATGATGTGAACCAGATCTCAAGGATGTGAACCAGCCAAGGTCTCCAGGAAGATGGGAGAAGGGCCAGAAACCCAGCAGAGGATAGCAAGGAGGAGAGCTGACAGTGGTTACTCATCTTGACCAAGTAATAATAATTCGCTAGAAAGAATAGAAAATTAGGTCCCATTCCTACTGAGTAGATTCTTCATCTGATTTTCCTAGAGAGAACACCCCACCCAGCCAAATGTGGGTCTGCATGAACTGGGTTAATCCCTGGCTGAGATCATCAAACAGAATACAGAAATCCCTCCCCAAGTGCAAGTTTTCATCATGCAAAATTATAGCACACGTACCTTTTCAGCAACTGTGCGCATATCAGTTCCAGTATATGTAAATTTGGGGTCACTCCTTTTGGGGATAAATTAGAAAAAAAGGGAACTGAGGTTTGGAATATAAAAAGGTATTAAAGCAAAGTAACAGGAATAGCAGTTTTTGCAATGAAACAGCAGAGACAAAGGAGGAGGAGGGAAAGTAAACTGAGGCTAGAGCTGTGCTCATATGTCTGTTAGAAGGACTCTGAGACATATGCTTAAGTGGCGAGTGCATAGTTTTCAATGGGCAAAGCTAAAGTCCTATAATCCTGGGTATTAAGGAGGTGAGTTTGACAAGGAGAAACTGCTGTGCTCTGACGTTTAAATAAAGGTAGACCAAAGCTTTCACCACCTCAAGCATTCAAGCCGCTGCAGATCTCTGAGATCACTGTAGGGTCCACCAGGGGGAGGCAGAAAGCCATTGACAATTCAGATAGAGAAATGGATTAATAGGGGGAAATGTCTCCTCATATGCACATCATCTGCCACAGAGAGCTTTCACAGGTTCACTTATGATCTTGGTTCCCCCAACCATATTTTTCACATAGGATCATACATATCTCAACTGAAAATCCTCCTACTAGAAAGTAAGGTGGAAAGCAACTTTCAAGGTTGGGGTGGAATTGAAACTGTGTTCTTGAGGGAGCTCCACAGTCATAATGGTAACTTAAAATACAACCTGTACAAAACATTGCGAAAGTTGTGATAATTTTGAGTTAACAATGACAAAGAGATCAAAAGATAGGAGTAAACAAATATAGTCTTACCTTGGGTCATCATTCAACTAGAGTGGGAAAGAGCAGAAAACATTATTGATCACATTAAGTGTATTAGATGTACATGGATGCAGATAATATGAAAATTAGGTTATGTGTTCCTGTACACCGGCATGAAAGACTGGAGAATTCTTACTTCGGATTGCCAACAAGTAAGCTCTATTTCCTCATCCTCTTTCACCCCTCTGCAATATTTAACGCAGTGGAAACTTGGGATTCTTGGGAACCCTCACCTGTCTTGGGTTATTTGGAACCGAACCCTCAAAATGAATCCTAGAGGGAAGAGTGGAGGCGAGGCTAGGGGCCCTAATCGTGGTCAGCTGCTTCCTGATACACTGATGTCCTCATTATAAAAGATCGTCTTTCTGATCTGACTTGCAGTTTTGGTCAATGGGGTGATAACTCCAGATCTAAAGAAAAGCCACAGACTACAAGAAAAAGCGAGCCTCCCATCCCTCCCCCCCTCCCACTCCCCGAGGCTTAGGAGGATCGCTGGTGGCTTGCGGAAGGGTAAAGAAGCCTTAAGCGACGCGAGGAAACGGGGCCCAGGCGACAGGACCATCCAAAGGATACGTCCAAGGATCTGAGTCAGGAGTGCCTGTGGCCTCCGCAGCCCTGGGCGCTGGCAACACCCAACCAGGCGACACGGTGGGGCTGCTCAGCAGGGTTCCGGCCGGGCTTACTGGCTGACTTACCTCCCCTATGCACAGCCCCATCACCTCCTCCTTCTCTGTGCTCAGAGCGTGGTTGAGACAAACTAGGAAAGCATCCGACTCCAGATGAACCGCCTGCACCGCCTGCACCACCTGCACCGCCATCTTGGTCTGGTCCTGCTCACGTCCGCCTCGGGCCCACTCGGGCCTGGCCAACCGGCTGCTCCGGCGCTTGGGTTCCGTGGGGGCGGGGCCTGGGGCGCGGGGCGGGGCGGGCGGGCGCGCGGGGGTGGAGCTTGGGACGCGGGGGCGGGGCCGGCCCGGCGGCACCTGGGAAACGCCCGCGCCGGTTGGGGCAGGCGTGGCCGTCGGGGCAGAGGGCGGTGGCCGGCCGCGGTCTGGACGTCGGGCCGGGCGCGGGGGGCGGCAGGGAGGCGGCGCTCTCGGGCCGCGGGCGGACGTGGTCTGTGAGGAGCGCCCGGACGGCCGGGCCGGCGCCTCCTGAGCGCCGGCGCCCATTTTGCCCGCCCGCCGAGAAGAGCCGTGCGCGGCCTACACGCTCCGGGGACCTCCCTCAGGCGGCATCGCCGCGCGCGCCGGCCTCTCGAGCCCAAGGGACGCTCTTTTGAAATTCGGTCCTGAGTTAAGGTTTTCTTTTATTTTGTTTTGTTTCCAAGTTAGGGGCCCTGAATTTGGGACCACTCTCTTTCCCTGGACCACTTCCGGTGGCCGGCCCGCGCCCCGTAACTTCGGTTCGGTGACCTCGGCCCGGAATGCCCCTCGGCTCGCCCCGGGCTCACGTCCCGATCCCGGCTTGAGTGGCCCGGGGTGGGTGACCTGAAGTTGTAGCCTCGCTGCTCTCGAGGCGGATAATTAGCCCAAGAAACACTATATTCATGTGAGTAACCTCTTGGCAGAAACAGTGTTATACTGTGTCTGAAAAAGTATCACTCCTAAGCTTGGCGGCTGCTACTTTCTCCAAAGGCTTTTAGGTATTTATTTGTTCGATACAGGGAAGGGGAAAGGGGAACTGAAGTTTCTGTTCGAGGTCGGATGTATCGCAGATCGCAGCAGATATGCACAAGTTTCCTCAGCTCGCCTTGTCTCGGTGATATCAGACCTGGTGAAATTATATGTAAAAGTAATTTTCTTTTGAGGTGTGATAAACATGCAATAGGGGACAGTACACATCTCCCACTCCCGAGGCTAGGAATTACACGCGGATTCTGGGAACGATTCGAAACCAAAGAAAAATCTATGCCGTGCTGCCGCCACGGCCAGTCAGTGCCTCTGTGGGTTTGATCTGCTTCTCTGTTCCGTGTGTAGTTGGGAGACAGGCGGACAGGGCAGTACTGGAAAGGGAACATGCCCAGGGTGCTGCTGGAGGTGTTGATGCTTTGCTCTTTTCTCCCAAGTCAGTTCCAACCCCGATCTCCCCACAAATAGGGCCCACGTCCAGTGGAACTATCTGGAACATCCATGCCAGCAACCTCCATTTTTACCTAATGTTTAAGAATCATATTGCACATCCTTCCATGATTAATTTTGATAATGATGAAGCTGGGGCGAAATGTCAAGTGTGCAATTACACTGGACCCATCTAATTTTTCTCTTAAGCTTCAATTTTACAGCATATATTATTTTCAATGGCTATTCGCGGCTAGTATGCCCTGCGCTGATGGTGCAAGTATGGCTGTTCTTATTTTTATGTTTTGTGATGGGACGTCTTGCGTTTATAAGCACTTTTAGGCAGCTTCGAGAAGAAAAACACCTTTTGTCTATGGTTGGTGTTAGTCAATCTCGTATTCCACAATGATATTCTCTAACTTTTATAATGCTCATGGCTGCATTTTACAGCTCTAAAGTTTAATTGGAGTAGAAAAAACTATTAACATTTATGGCAAGCTTATCATGTGCTAGACACTCTACTAAGCATTTGTATACCTTGTATGTGTAAACTGCCCCAATTGGAATCAGCCTCTGCAACTTCCTAGCTGTGTTACCTCATGCAAGTTAGCTAACTTCTCTGTGCCTTACTTCCCTCATCTTTATGTGGGGGTAATAATAGTATCCATCTAATGGGTGACTGTGAAGATTAAAAGAGTCAATATATAAACATGCAGGAAGTGCTAGGTAAGCGCTGACAGTTACGAGCAATTTGTTCTTTAATTCTCATTTGACATCTTAGAAAACTGGAGTGTAGAGAGCTTAACTTATCCGAGGTCACAGAGCTAGTAAGTGGCAAAATCAGCATTCATACACAGGCCGGGCTGACTCCAGGGCTTGGTAACTTCACCCATTGTAAGTAGATGAGTTTATTAACTGACTTCAAATAAAATAAGTGTATTCAACTGATTCATGTTTAAAAACTGTTCAAACACCTGGAAATTAAACCAAATTATACTTCTTTTAAAAGACACAAAATAATTCATTCTGTAAATGAAAAATAATGGTTTTACTTGCATTACCTACCTAAGCAAGCCCTTCTGTGTGGTCTGTCTACTTAAAACATAGTTTACAAACTGCCTTACTAAGAAATATTCTGTCTAGGCCAGTGTGGTCCCTGGCCGTGGCATCAAGGTAACCCCCACGGGGACAATCTTTTTCAGTGCATTCATGGGTAATAAAGGTATATAAACCCCCTTTTTTTTTTTTTTGGCCGCGCCGTGCGGCATGCAGGATCTTAGTTCCCCGACCAGGGATTGAACCTGTGCCCCCTGCATTGGGGCCGCAGAGTCTTAACCACTGGACCGCCAGGGAATTCCCTATAAACACTTTTTTGAATCCATTTGAATTTGCAGCTGGTAGTATTCCTTGAGTTGAGTGGAACAGGTTTATGTTCTGTGTTTTGTATTGCACATTGTGCCTAAGTTTATCTCGAGGTTTTCAGAGATTCATCTTAGTTCAAGGGGTCCTGGATTTTGTGCACAACTGTCATATGGAGGAGAAAGTTCTCGAGTCAAATAAATTTGGGGAATGTTAAAATAAAGGTTCTTTACTGCATAACTTGCCAGAGCTTTTACTGTACTTACGTGCTTTATGATTCTACAAGATTCCCAAACTTATTTGACCAAGGAAAAAGTTAGGGGCAAGTGTTCCAAGGATCACTTTTAGGGAAACTGTATTCCATTCATACAACCTGCGATTTTGTGGCTTTGATCTTAATCCCTCTCACTGAGCCTTGGCTTTTCTCTGCTGAGGCTCTTGATTCGTGCTCACAGGGCAGCTTCTCAGTCCCTTGATCACTGCAGTTGCCTTTCGCTGGGCCTTCACGCTGTCTCTGGTAGCGCATGCAAGTCCAGGGTTGTGTGCTGGCGTTTGTTCCCAGGTTCATCCTGCTGATGCCCAGCATGTTGTCCTTCGGGTCACAGCAGCACACCACGCTGCCTTTCTTCTGAGAATATTTTGTAGTGACTCATAGGCCTCTTTGTAGTGATTCTTACTAACTCAGAGCATCCAATTTGTTTGCCCTCTATGCCAGTGGAATTATTTCCTTTTAATGTCGGTATAACCAGTAAAATTTTGCTTTTCATTCAAAACAGATTTAAATGTCAATGTGTCAACGTGTTAGTTGTTGCTAGGACCTATCTGTGAAGTTGAGATGGTCCTAAAACCCTTAACATTTGGTTTCTACTTTGGGGGGGGCACGTGTTTCTTTTGTACTCAAAATTCAGACTTTAATATATTTTATTTTGACATTAGTATTTACTGGGTTTTGTTTTTATCTCTACTTTCCAAAATCTTGGGGAGAAAGAGAGGCAGAACAATTGTATCTGCTAAATGGAAAAAAATGGCTTTGAACAAAATAATGTATAGCTATATAACAGACCCAGAGAGTCACTCTCTACCCATGCTCATGTGGCCTTTGCCTCCCCTCTCTACTCAGCATACGTATCCATCCACTCACAGGAACACTGTTTGACTAGTATTTGAGGCTTAGGGTGTCCAGTGCTGTATTATTCCTTCTGTTGAGGTGCTTATAACACTGTACTGGGGTGGGGGGGGCGGACAGGACTTGTGAAATAAGCAGAGCAAAATGTGAAGCAATTTATAATTAGCGGTCAAATCTGAGTTTTAGTTTAGACATAAATGCTACAGTATTCATAAGAGGCAGGACGTTTTCATCAAGAAGGCAGGCACCTGCCCTCTGCGGTAATAGTACTGAGATAGGCAGAGAGGCCCGGGGAGGAACATTAGGCGAGTGGAAAGCGAGAGCAAGGATACGGCGCTAGACATGATGAACCTGGTGTTGGGGGAAAGTTGGTCTCGAGTACAGTGATAGTGGTGCTTGCTGGAAATGGTGACAGGTGGGGTGCACCAACTGAAGAAGAGGAAGAAGTCCACGATAACTCACAAGTTTTGAGTCCGCAGGATCAGGAGAGGCTGTGTTGCCACTGCGAGAAATCAGGATTTGGTTTAGGAGAAGGTGTTCCACTTTAGGTGAGTTTGAAATGAGAGAGCCCTATAAGACAAAAGCTACGATGGGCTCAGAGTCAGGTCCACTCAGGGTGCAATGGGCGAGGCAACTGTGATGCTCATAAGTTATTCACTACAATCAGACCATTTCCTAAGTCTATAAAAGATATTTTCCACTCACCTTTTAGGGAAGGTAAACTAACAATGTTAAGGAAAAACAACAACAACAACTCAGACTCAGATTGTTGTTCTCGAAAAGAAGGCTCGGTTCAGCTCAATTAGTTCTTCTTTCTGGCATCATCCTGTGTTCTGGCATCTCGTTTCCTCTTGACAATCTCATTTTGAGGGTTTAACAACCTCCCAAGCTGTGCTGCAGTCCCTCTCCTACCTAGAGGCCGCCTAATGGGAATAGGAGGCCTCTGGTTTTGGAGCAGATCCCCCAATGCCGTGTCTGCGCTCTGCCCAATGTAGACACCCAGTGAAAGTGCGCTGTGACGCTGTAAGCTGGCTCCAAAAGGTTCATTCCTGTAAAATGCAGCTCAAGTTGTTGTGAGGCCCTGAATGAGACCCAGACCTGGGCGGAGGATCCTTATGGGGTCGGAGCTGAGTCTGCGTTATGGAAAGAGTTTGCCCAGAAGGTGTGCTTCCTTTACACCTCCCAAAGGGCAGATGGGCTTTTCTGACCTTCTGACTTGGGAAAACAGAATTTAAACCCACGCGTCTATGGAAAAATGGGCTCCTATGACATCCTGAAGCATTATTAAAATGAAACAAGGACCTAGATGGGTGACTATCATTTGCTGTCTCTCAGCTCTGAATCATCATGATCCCCAGGGTCTGTTGCAACTGAAAAATTCCATGATGCGACCATAAGTATTTTCCCTAAAATGAAAACTCCCTTCTGGAAATGCCTAGCCATTATAAGTAACCTTTCTAAGCAAACTGATAAATAGGTCGTTTGCCCTTAAAACAAACTTCTAATTTCAGTTTAGAAAGCCATGCACATTACATGATTTGACCTTCACAGTCTTACCTTTTAAAATGGAAACTGCTTGGAAGGGGCTTTTACCTGGAGAATATGGCATGCATGTGTCTGTTATACTGCTTTCCTGCCCAAATAAGTGTGCCCTTATGCGCACTCCTGTGCATATTCCGTTGCTCACTACATTTTGTCAGATGCTGCTTGCTGAATGCAGAGACTGTGAGACCACTGCCCGGCTTCCTGTAGCGCTAGGCCTACATTTCCACGGAACCCCTCACCTAGCAGAGTTCTTGAGTGCTTCGCGGTCAGCAGCATCAGCCGAGGTTCTGCCTGAGTGTCACTTCAGTGTCTGCCAGGGAGCTTCAGACGTCCTCAGTTCTGTTTAGGCTGTTCAAATAGACATAGATGAGGTTTGCTTCTAGTTGGTGGTTGCTAGTACCAGGTCACCTTGCTCATTGGTGAGTTCATTCCAACCCAAAAAGTCACACCTGTGTCCTGTGCGCGGGTGCTGCAGGCTTAGGTGGAGAAAAGCAGGGCTAGAATTGGAATCCAAAGCCCAGGATGGCAGGAGAGGATGTGGGGGCTCCACCCGATCACCTCTGGGTTCACCAAGAGGGTATCTACCGCGACGAACACCAGCGCACGTGGGTGGCCGTCCTGGAAGAGGTAACTGTTTACATTTTGTTTCTTTCTTTCTTGATTTTTGCTTTCAAGCAACTTGGTTTCTAACCAGTCTCAATATCCTGAAGTCTTTGGTTTTATTTTTGATCGTTTCTTTCCATTAGGAGACGAGTTTCCTAAGGGCACGAGTTCAGCAAGTTCAGGTTCCTTTAGGTGACGCAGCCAGGCCAAGTCACCTTCTCACCTCCCAGCTACCTCTCATGTGGCAACTCTACCCCGAGGAGCGCTACATGGATAACAACTCTCGCTTGTGGCAGATCCAGCATCATTTAATGGTACACATGTTGCTTAATAATTTTTCATTGTACTGGGACCCTTATAACAGAGTACTCTATAAACTTTTCTTTTTCTGACAGGTCAGGGGAGTACAGGAGCTGTTGCTTAAGCTTTTGCCTGATGATTAATCTGGTATGTATTTCTTTTTCTCCCCTGTCCCCACCCCCCCCCCCTTCTTCTTTTTCACCCTATTCGATTGTGGTGATTTTAATGATCTTTTTTTTCCAGGTGCTGGGATTCTAGGAAGATATGCCCCTCTGTTCTGTTCAGTATATGGCAATCACGTCATCCACCACTGCAGTGCACCCACCTGTGGGCCTGGGGGGAGGGAGTGGGTTGAAAAACTGCTCAAGAACACAGAAGTTTAGGAAGGGTCATGAAGAACACCGAAAGTGGAACTGCAGAGAAAGGGTTATGCAGGCAGAAAGCAAGTCAACAAAAGCACTTAGTTAGGATATGTAACTTGAAATTGACTCCTTTGGAAATTGCCGTAGAGCCGTTAATGGACATCATCAGCTGGAACTGGGGTCTGATGAATCCCACAAAAGTCAGCACCTGCCACAGAACAGATGCCCTGACCACCAAGGACTTGGTACTGGTTTAGAGAGAAGAGAGCAGCTCCTAGCAGCATCAACATCTATTTGTCGCTTATTTGCCCTGCAGCAATTCACCTGCCTTTCCTTCTCCCATCCTGTAAATATCCTAGGTTTTGCTCCAGTGTTTCCCATCCCAGTACTGACCTAACTTGGATCTACTAAGAACTTAGGGGGCTCTGAGAAAAAAAAAAGGGGGGAGATCATTTGCATTAATGAAATTAGCTACAAAGGCTCCTGGGCCTTTTTCCTTTCTGAAATTGTGTCTTCAAATTTTTAGAAGTTGCTGATCAGAATCGTGGGCACTTAAATTTATTCTCTGGTTACAAATATTTTAAATAAGTTGGTTTCTGTAAGAACTCCAAAAAACATTTTAGCTGCTTACCTAGCACCTTTCTCAGGAAGTAATAATGGCACCAAATATTGCTGATTCACTACCTGATAAAGAATTTCCTGAGTTAAAATACTCATAGCAGTTTATATACATTAAAAGAAAGGTTTTACTTTTTAAAAAATCTTGGGAATAATAGCTATCACGTGTTGAGTCCTTACTGCCTTCCAGGCACTGTTCTATGCACTTTATATACTGTATCACGTTTAATCCTTCCATCAATGCTTTCAGGTAGGTATGATCCCTATTTTACACACAAGTAATAAGGAAAAAGGCTCAAGGAGTTAAATCATTTATCAAAAGTGGTTCTCTGAGTGACAGAGCCGGGCAGTGGGCCGACTTGTCAGGCTGCAGCACCGGCTCCTCTAGCCCAACGTTGGTTTACAATAGTCAAGATGAGTTGAAGTCAAGGGTTTTTTTTCCCTATGTAAAGCTATTTATATCTTCCAAGCCAAATGGAATATTATAAAAATACAGTTAATTCATCCTATGAGCAGGAAGAATATTTTTTAGTGTAATTGTTTTCCAGCAATTGTAAGAGCATACTGCTTGTCTCAGAAGAAAATTCCATCGAGGGGCTTTAAAGTCTTTATGTATAAAAGACAAAATAAAAATCATTTTTCTTATTTTAGTTTTCTGGATATGCCGCAGAAGGACCCGTGCCAGAAACAAGCCTGTGAAATACAGAAATGTTTACAAGGTAGTATGTCAAATGCTTTTCTATATTTATCCACTTTATCTGTGAACTAACAAGAGAACAATTGTTCTTTTTATCAGCAGACTATATTAACTCCTCTCAGAATGTAATATTTCTGTAACTAACTTATCTTAAAGATTTTCCTCACTGTGTCTTCAAGGATGGCAGAAAATAAAAAGTGGCGTGACCTAAGCTCGGGATTTACAATCCTGGTTGTACATTTAGAATCACCTGGAGGGCTTCAAACACTTGCCTAGAACAGTTAAATCAGACTCTCTGGGGGTGGGGTCTGGGCAGGAATCAGTCTAAAAAGCGAACCAGGTGATTTTAATGTGCAGCCAGAGTTGAGAATTACTACGCTGAACAAAGTCCTTTTTAAAAAAGACTAGTTTTAAACGGGTTGGTTAGACTGCACTGTGGCTGACAACTCACTTTTTAAAAGCAGTCAGGTTAGAAGGGGTGAAAATACAGTTGGAATTCAGGCAGCTAACTCTTAAAGGCAAAAGTAAATCAGCTAAAGCGTATTTGATGTCAGTGATTTGTCCATTTTGTTTTAAATAAGCTGATAAATTTGACCATATGCTAGAGGATTTTACTTTTTTAAATCAGCAAATGGTTACTAGCAGAACAAACAGAAAAGGCTACAAGGCTATCTGAATTTGAAAACTGACTTTTTGGATAACTTTTTCCCATTACTAAAGTAATAGATAGAGATGGATGCCCACGAAAATATAGAAAGGGAGGAGGGAAAAATGTTCAGAGTTCACCCAAAGACTCACCACCAAAGAAAACCCTTGTTTGTATATTTCCTTTGACTTTTAACTTTCATTCTTGGACTTTTCATTTTATGGTGTAAGCAATATTTTTAAAATCTTTTAATCTGAAATGTTAATGTATAATAATAATGCCATTTTATTCATCCTTTTCTTCCCTTCCTCCAAATTTAAGAAAAAGGAAGGGGAATTCCCTGGAGGTCCAGGGGTTAGGACTCAGCACTTTCACTGCCGTGGGCCCGGGTTCAATCCCTGGTCAGGGAACTAAAATCCCGCAAGCCTCGATGCGTGGCACCCCCGCCAAAAAAAAAAAGAATGTTCTTCCCAATTTCTTCTCCCAAATAAATTCTTACCTGATTCTATCTGATTCTTACCTGATTTGAATTAGCAACATACAGCTAAAGGAGAACACAAATCAAGTTAGAACTGGTTACACCCCCCTCACTACAATGTGGGTGGATTGAGAGCTAGAAGGGCTAAGAGTGAGCATTAAGTACTCCCTGGATGACAAGCTCAGTTGTAAGGGCTTTAAATAATATTAAGCTTTAATCCTTGCACCCATGAGGTAGATACTACTGTGACCCATTTTTATAGATAGGGAAATCAACACAGAAGCTATGTAACTTGTCTAGGGTCACAGAACTATTAAGGGGCACAGTGATGGTTTGAACCCCTTTGGTCTGGGTCCAAACCTGGACTTAGCCACCCAACCATACTCTCTTTCTAATCAGAATTGTCTTTCCTATCCCAGGCTAACTCCCATGCACCCCATTTTAGTACTGGGGGACTCATCACCTGCAGTTGACCTAGGACCTTTAGGTCAAGTCCTCCTTGACTTAGGGTCTATGTATAGCAGGGATCTGCAAATGTTTTATGTAAAGGACCAAACAGGAAATATTTTAGGACTTGGAAGTCAGGAGGTCTTTGGGGTGTGTGTGTGTGTGTGTGTGTGTGTGTGTGTGTGTGTGTTTCCAACCTTTTGCAAAACCCATTCTTAGCTCAACTGTAAAAAAGAGTGGAATTCAACCCTGAGGCTGCAGTTTGCCAACCCCTAATGCACAGACTTGGTAGGGAAGGTTCAGCAGCCACCTTAAACTGAGTGCAAAATAATGTGCATGGTTCCTGCATTTCTCTAATTCACCAAATTAACAAAAGGGATTAGTGACCAAACACACACACACACACACACACACACACGAGAGAGAGAGAGAGAGAGAGAGAGAGAGAGAGAGAGAGAGAGAGGAGGTTAAAAACCACTGCCCTGGAAAAAGGCACGTAAGTAATCAGCGTTAAAGAAAAGGAAATTATATGTAAAAATACCTTTCGACCACTTTGTACATCATACTTCCTTATTAACCTGTTGATGGGTCTCTAAATCAGAAAGAATTCAGTGGACTTGGCTACACCCTCTTTCCTCCAGGTCTGTAGATACAACAAAGTGAAAAGGACTGGGAAGCTCAGAGCTAACCCTCCCTGTTCCCCAGTCCTATGAGATCATGACTAGGGTCTGTGTATCTGTCTTTCAGCCAACAACTACATGGAATCTAAGTGTCAGGCTGTCATCCAAGAACTGCGTAAGTGTTGTGCTCGATATCCCAAGGGAAGATCTCTCGTCTGTTCAGGATTTGAGAAAGAAGAGGAAGAAAAGCTGACGCTGAAGCCCACATGACAGTAAAGTTCTGCTGAGAAGCAAACTGCTGCCCCACATTTCCACCACGCGGGTTTTATCTATCCTCCTGACTCTTTCTTCAGGCCAGGTAGCAGCAAATATCAAATGAAAAAGTCAACTATAAAAGTTAATATGCCATCTATGCAGAACAAATATAAATATATTAAACAAATAAGTAGAATGTGATAAAACTGAGCTGCTAAAATAAACCTTTTAAGTGAAAATTTTTGGTTTGGTATATGTGATATGTTGACGTATTGTTACCGAAGTCAGATTTGGCTGCTTGCCACTCAAAAGCCAATAATGGAGAGACAAGTGTCAGTGGAAAAGGTGCTTTAATCAGAAAACCCGGCAACCTGGGGAGAAGGTGGGTTTGTGTCCGGAGACCAACCCCAAAGATTCTGCTCAGCCATGACATTTTTTTGGGGTTTTTAAAAATTTATTTATTTTTGGCTGCGTTGCGACGAGCGGGGGCTACTCCTCGTTGCGGTGCACGGGCTTCTCATTGCGGTGGCTTCTCTTGTTGCGGAGCACGGGCTCTAGGCACGGGGGCTCAGTAGTTGCGGCATGTGTGCTCAGTAGTTGTGGCTCGCGGGCTCTAGAGCACAGGCTCAGCAGTTGTGGCACACGGGCTTAGTTGCTCCGTGGCACGTGGGATCTTCCCCGACCAGGGCTCAAACCCGTGTCCCCTGCATTGGCAGGCAGATTCTTAACCACTGCCCCACCAGGGAAGCCCCACCATGACAGTTTTTAAAGGGAAAAACGGGGTAAGAATCTCAGTGAATCATCAAGGAAGGAGGTTGGATTCTGCATCATTCTCCTTTGCATGCAGACTGGCTGACTTTCTTCAGATGTTTTCTTGCCCGTGTGATCTGCGTGCAGGATTGCTTAGGGGGGCTATTGTGGGTAGAGAGCTAACTACTTCTATCTAGGAAAAGAATCAACAGGTTAGACAAGGCATGGTGTGCATTCAGGAGAGTATAAGTCAGGAGTTAGGTTAAACTGCCTGGTGATCTCATTCCTATAATTAGGTTCTTTTAAGGTTACAGGGTAACAGAAATGGGCAAACAGGAAAGGGGTAAAAGAGCTGCTTTCATTATAACAAAATATGTATTTGGTTTTTGTCTCCATTCCTGGCACTGTGGTCCTAAAACCCTTAGAATTTCCTAAGTGATAAGTGCAATAAAGGTGTCTTCTGTTATGTTAATGAGACTTTTGAAAGCCCTTAGGTAACCTTAGGATGGGGGCTGGTTGCCACGGGAACCAACTTGCAGGGTTAGAGGGTTAGAACTTTCAGTTCCCACCCCCACCATGACCTCTGGGGAGGGAAGAGGGGCGAGAGGCTGGAGAAGATTGAGTTCAATCACCAACGGCCAGTGATTTAATCAATTGTGACTTGTCAAACGATCACAGAAAAATAATAGAAAGCCAGTGAATCATCAAAGTAGTAATTAGTGAAAGTTTATTGTGCACACACCAAAAAGACAGTTTGTGAACACAGAGCACTCAGACCAACACGTGGAATGAGCAGCTTACACAGCATGAGGGAAGTGACTGCTTATTCTTCACAGTGATTGGTTACAATATTAGAATTTTCTTAAATGGTGGGGAATTGGTCAGTGGTTAACCTCATATCAGCCTTAGGAAACAGTTTAGCTTATGCTTTCCAGAAGCATAAGCAAGAAATGACCCAGGTCAGGTTAGTCTCCTAAAATAAGCTAAATTAAGCCTTGCTTGTGTGACTAAACTGGTTTTGTCTGTTCACGGAGTTTTCAAGGTAGGGCCTTGTTGTTTATCCATTCTTTTTTTTTTTTTTTTTTTTAAGAGATTGGAGTTTATTTATTTATTTATTTATTTATTTATTTATTTTCGGCTGTGTCGGTTCTTCGTTTCTGTGCGAGGGCTTTCTCTAGTTGTGGCAAGCGGGGGCCACTCTTCATCGCGGTGCGTGGGCCTCGCACTATCGCGACCTCTCTTGTTGCGGAGCACAGGCTCCAGACGCGCAGGCTCAGTAGTTGTGGCACACGGGCTTAGTTGCTCCGCGGCATGTGGGATCTTCCCGGACCAGGGCTCGAACCCGTGTCCCCTGCATTGGCAGGCGGACTCTCAACCACTGTGCCACCAGGGAAGCCCCTATCCATTCTATATATAATAGTTTGCATCTACTAATCCCAAACTCCCAATCCTTCCTTCCCCCACTTGTCCTCCCCCTTGGCAACCACAGGTCTGTTCTCTGTGTCTGTGAGTCTGTTTCTGTTTCGTAGATATGTTCATTTGTGTCATATTTTAGATTCCACATATAAGTGATATCATATGGTATTTGTCTTTCTCCTTCTGACTTACTTCACTTAGTATGATAATCTCTAGGTCCATCCATGTTGCTGCAAATGACAAAATTTCCTTCTTTTATATGGCTGAGTAGTATTCTGTTACATATATGTACCACATCCTCTTTATCCATTCATCTGTCAATGGACATTTAGGTTGCTTCCATGTCTTGGCTATTGTAAACAGTGCTGCTATGAACATAGGGGTGCATGTATCTTTTTGAATTAGAGTTTTCTCCAGATATATGCCCAGGAGTGGGATTGCTGGATCATATGGTAGCTCTATTTTTAGTTTTTTGAGGAACCTCCATACTGGCTGCACCAATTTACATTCCCACCAACAGTGTAGGAGGGTTCCCTTTTCTCCACACCCTCTCCAGCATTTGTTATTTGTAGCCTTTTTTTTTTCCTTGGCTGCACTTTGTGGCTTGCAGGGTGTTAGTTCCCCAACCAGGGATCGAACCTATGCCCTCAGCAGTGAAAGCTCGGAGTCCTAACCACTGGACCGCCAGGGATTTCCCTGTTATTTTTAGACTTTTTAGTGATGGTCATTCTGACTAGTGTGAGCTGGTACCTCTTTGTAGTTTTGATTTGCATTTTTCTAATAATTAGCAGTGTTGAGCATGTTTTCATGTGCCTATTGGCCATTTGTATGTCTTCTTTGGAGAAATGTCTATTTAGATCTTCTGTCCATTTTTCGATTGGGTTGTTTGTTTTTTTTGTTATTGAGTTGTATGAGCTGTTTGTATATTTTGGAAATTAAGCCCTTGTCAGTCGCATCATTTGCAAATATTTTTCCCAGTCCAA
This sequence comes from Balaenoptera musculus, assembly GCF_009873245.2. Classification (NCBI taxonomy): domain Eukaryota; kingdom Metazoa; phylum Chordata; class Mammalia; order Artiodactyla; family Balaenopteridae; genus Balaenoptera; species Balaenoptera musculus. Next base: position 128,204,433 of record NC_045806.1, on the reverse strand, counting down.
AGGTTGTGTTTCATTTTGTTTATGGTTTCCTTTGCTGTACAAAAGCTTATAAGTTTGATTAGGTCCCATTTGTTTATTTTTGCTTTTATTTCTATTGCCTTGGGAGACTAACCTAAGAAAACATTGGTACAATTTATGTCAGAGAATGTTTTGCCTATGATCTCTTCTAGGAGTTTTATGGTATCATGTCTTATGTTTAAGCCTTTAAGCCATTTTGAGTTTATTTTTGTGTATGGGGTGAAGGTGTGTTCTAACTTCATTCATTCACATGCAGCTGTCCAACTTTCCCAAAACCACTTGCTGAAGAGACTGTCTTTTTCCCATTGTATATTCTTGCCTCCTTTGTCAAAGATTAATTGACTGTAGGTATGTTGGTTTATTTATGGGGTCTCTATTCTGTTCCATTGATCCATATGTCTGTTTTGTGCCAATACCACACTGTTTTGATTACTGTAGCTTTGTAGTATTGTCTGAAGTCTGGAGGGTTATGCCTCCTGCTTTGTTCTTTTTCCTCAGAATTGCTTTGACAATTCTGGGTCTTTTGTGCTTCCATATAAATTTTAGGATTATTTGTTCTAGTTCTGTGAAAAATGTAATGGGCTATTTGATAGGGATCACGTTAAATCTATAGATTGCTTCGGGTAGTATGGCCACTTTAACAATATTAATTCTTCCCATCCAAGAGTATGGGATATCTTTCCATTTCTTTGAATCATCTTCAATTTCCTTTATTAATGTTTTGTAGTTCTCAGCATATGTCTTTCACCTCCTTGGTCAGATTTATTCCTAAGTATTGCTTTTGATGTAATTTTAAAATGGATTGTTTGTTTACATTCCCTTTCTGATATTTCATTGTTAGTGTTAAGAAATAAAGTCAATTTCTTTTTTTTTCCTGCTCCCTCCTCCACCCCTCTGCCCCTGCAACCAATTTCTGTATGTTAATCTTGTATCCTGCTACCTTGCTGAATTCATTGATTAGTTCTAGTAGTTTTTTTTTTTACTTATTTATTTATTTATTTTATTAATTTTTTTGGCTGTGTTGGGTCTTCGTTTCTATGCGAGGGCTTTCTCTAGTTGTGGCAAGTGGGGGCCCCTCTTCATCGCGGTGCACGGGCCTTTCACTGTCACGGCCTCTCTTGTTGCGGGGCACAGGCTCCAGATGCGCAGGCTCAGTAGTTGTGGCTCACGGGCCTAGTCACTCCGTGGCATGTGGGATCTTCCCGGACCAGGGCTCAAACCCGTGTCTCCTGCATTGGCAGGCAGATTTTCAACCACTGTGCCACCAGGGAAGCCCAGTTCTAGTAGTTTTTGTGTGGAGTCTTTGGGGTTTTCTATATATAGTATCACGTCATCTGCATATAATGACAGTTTTACCTCTTCCCTACCAATTTGAATAACTTCTATTTATTTTTTTCTTGTCTGGTTGCTGTGGCTAGGACTTCCAATACTATGTTGAAGAGAAGTGAGAGTGGGCTTCCTTGTCTTGTTCCAGATTTTAATGGGAAGGCTTTCAGCTTTTCACCATTGAGTATTGGATTGGCTGTGGGTTTGTCATAAGTAGCTTTTCTTATGTTGAGATATGTTCCCTCTATACCCACTTTGGTAAGAGTTTTAATCATGAATGGATGTAGAATTTTATTGCATGTTTTTTTCTGCATCTATTGAGATGATTATGGGTTTTTTTTCTTTTGTTGATGTGGTGTGTCACATTGATTGATTTGCACATGTCAGACCATCCTTGTGACTGTGGGATGAATCCAACTTAGTCGTGGTGTGTGCTCTTTTTTATGTGTTGTTGGATTAGGTTTACTAATATTCTGTTGAGAATTTTTGCATCTATATTCATCAAAGATATTGGCCTGTAATTTTCTTTTTTGGTAGTGTCTTTGTCTAGTTTCAGTATCAGGGTAATGGTGGCTTCATAGAATGTCTTTGGGAGTGTTCCTTCCTCTTCAGTCTTTTGGAAGAATTTGAAAAGGATCAGTATAAGTTCTTCTTTGTATGTTTTGTAGAATTTGCCTGTGAAGCCATCTGGCCCTGGACTTCTGTTTGTAGGGAGCTGGGATTTTTGTTTGTTTGTTTTATTACAGATTCTATTTCACTTCTAGTGATTGGTCTGTTCAAGTTATCTGTTTCTTCTTGATTCCGTTTTTTTGGGCTGTATGTTTCTAGAAAATTGTCCATTTCTTCTGGGTTGTCGAATTTGTTGGCAAATAATTGTTCATAGTATACTCTTATGGTTTTTTGTATTTCTGAGTTATGAGTCGTGATTTCTCCTCTTTCATTTCTTATTTTGAGTCTTCTCTCTTTTCTTCTTGGTGAGCCTGGCCAGGGGTTTGTCAATTTTCTTTACCTTTACAAAGAACCAGCTCTTGGTTTTATTGATTTTTTTTCTATTGTTTTTTAAACCTCTATTTTATTTATTTCCTCTCTGATCTTTAGTAAATCCTTCCTTCTGCTGACTTTAGGTTTTGTTTGTTCTTTTTCTGATTCTTTTAGGTTGTGGGTTAGGTTGTTTATTTGAGATTTTTCTTGTTTCTTAAAGAAGGCCTGTATTGCTGTGAACTTCCCCCTAAGAAATACTTTTGCTGCATCCCATGGATTTTGTATGGTTGTGTTTTCATAGTCATTTGCCTCAAGGTATTTTTTAATTTCTTCTTTGATTTCATTGTTGACCCACTGGTTTTTTAGTAGCATGTTGTTTAGTCTCCATGTAATTATTTTTTTCTCGTTTCTTTTTCTGTGGTTGATTTCTAGTTTCATGCTGTTGTGGTCAGAAAAGATACTTGAAATAATTTCTATATTCTTAAATTTGTTGAGGCTTGTTTTGTGCCCTAGTATGTAGTCAATCCTAGAGAATGTTCCATGTGCACTTGAAAAGAATGTGTAGTCTGCTTTTTTTGGATGTAATGTCCTGAAAATATCAATTAAGGCTGTTCTGTTGTATCATTTAGGATCTTTCTTGCCTTATTGATTTTTCTGTCTCAAAGATCATGTCCACTGATGTGAGTGGGTTGTTAAAGTCTCCTACTATTACTGTATTCCCATCAATTTCTCCCTTTATGTCTGTTAGTATTTGCTTTATGTATCTGGGTGCTCCTATATTGGGTGCATATATGTTAACGAGTGTAATATCCTGTTCTTCTGTTGATCCTTTTATAATTATATAGTGTCTTTCCTTATCTTTCATCGTGGGCTTTTGGGTGATCCTATATTGGGTGCATATATGAGTTTTTTATTTTAACACTGTGTAATGAAGCCTCCATAAAAACCCAAAAGGATGGGGTTCAGAGAGCTTCCGGGTTGGTGAACCAGAATGCATCCACATGTCAGGAGTGGATACACTCCAGTTCCATGGGGACAGAAGCTCCTGTGTGTCAGAACCTGCTGGTCCTCACCCTGTGTACTTCTTCATCTGGCTGTTGTCCATCTATATCCTTTATAATATCCTACATAATAAACTGGTAAACATTTAAGTGAATGTTCCTCTGAGTTCTATGAGCTGCACTAGTAAATCAGTTGAACCCAAGGAGGTGTCGTTGGGAAACTCAGATTTAAAGCCAGTTGGTCAGAAGCACAGGTAACAACCTGGACTTGGAATAGGTGTCTGAACAAGTGGGTGCAGTTTTTTTTTTTTTTTTGTAAAATTCAACCTTTCCTAAAATTGCCACTTTTGGATGATTTCTGTATTGACCAACTTTACCCACACAACAAACAACCTCACATCTCAGTGACTTACAGAAACAAACAGTAATTTCTTTTTTAAAAAATATTTATTTATTTGGCTGCATCAGGTCTTAGTTGCGGCATGAGGGATCTTCGTTGCGGCACGCAGGCTCTAGAGTGCACAAGGTCAGTAGTTGAGGCGCACGGGCTCTCTAGATGTGGCGCACGAGCTCTGGAGCATGCAGGCTCAGTAGTTGCAGCACACGGTCTTAGTTCCCCCAGGGATCGAATCTGAATCCCTTGCACTGGAAGGCGGATTCTTAACCACTGGACCACCAGGGAAGTCCCAAGTGGGTGCAGTCTTGTGGGACTGAGCCCTCCACCTGTGTGACCCAGTCAGTGTCCAATAATTCGGAGCAAAGTGTCCTTCCAGATGCCGGTAAGAATATTTCTTTCCACTTTTGCATCCCCCACCATAGTGCCTAGCCCAGAAGCCACTTAATATTTGTTCAGTGAGTGGCAGGAAAGGCATATAAATGATTCTTGGAATGTTTAATGACTCTTAATTTATCATCAGGAGAGAACTGGGGAAAAAAAGTTCTTTGGAAGTTAGGCAGCGACAGAACTAGAATTCTTAAGTGGTTTATCTACACTTTATAGCCTCATAATCAAAACCTATTCCAGTGGGTCCTGATGGTGCTGACACAAGGCTACTGAAGCTGTGTGACTTCACACAGTGGTTCAGGGGGGGACAGTATCGACGGGGCCATTTGGTTTCCTCAAATAGGTGCTAGAACCACCATCACTCTACCCTCCCCCGCAAATAAAGAAAAAAGATGACTTCTTAAGCAAGAGCTGAAACAAAGTCTGGTGGGTCCTTGTCTTAGTCCATTCGGCTTGCTATAACAAAAAGACCATAGACCGGGTGGCTCAAACAACAGACATTTATTTCTCAAAGTTCTGGAGGCAGAAAGTCCAAGATCAAGGTGCTGGCAGATTCAGTGTCTGGTGAGGGCCCTCTTCCTAGTTCATAGGTGGCTGTCTGCTTGCCATGTCCTCACATGGAGGAAGGGACAAGGGAGCTCTCTGGGGTCTATTTTATAAGGGCACTAATCCCATTCACGAAGGCCTTGTGCTCATGACTTCATCACCTCCAAAGACCCCACCTCCAAATACCATCACCTTGGGGGTTAGGATTTCAACATGAAATTTGAGGAACCACAAACATTCAATCCATAACAGGGAGGATCCCTCCTTCCCTCTGCCAGCATGCTAGAGAGAAGCTACATTGCTGTGAACAAACTAAGATAGTCCCTGATATTCAAATAAATACCATTACTGTTTTGAGACCAAGTGTTCTTTAAAGCAGCATTTCTAGGAATTGCTGTAACAGGTGGAAAAAAGGCTTGCCTGGCAAGGTAAGTTCGGGAATGCTAGGTTACACAGAAGTAAACAGGTTTCTTTCCTGTAAGACTTCAAAGCTTTTCATATGCTCATGTGAAGTATGATTCTTTGGAAAGGACTACTGTATGCAATACTTGCCAACTTGTACCAGCAAACCCGTTTTGCAGATAGCATCTCTCAGGGGAGGGGAACATCTTCCTGAGACTTGGAGAAATGCTGCCTTAAGAGATGTTTGGTCCACAAACTAGGGAAAGAGTGCTATATTCTCATAAAATCATTTGAAGTCTTGTGTTAATAGTAGAACAATTTAATGAAACATTTTATAACTACATTTACATCATATACAAATCTAAATTACATTTAAAAGTATCAGTTGATAGTGGTGTTGGATTCACATTAGCAATCACTACATGATCAAGGAGATTGCTCTCCTGTGCTTTATTGCAAAATTATTTTTATTGAGTTAACTACTCAAGTTTCAGACTTCTAATTTTTTCCCCAAGTATACTCCTTTCTTTAGGGCTCCTAAAGCTTCAAGCAATTATTCCTTCCTATCTTTAAACTCAGTACTGTCTCAGTTTCATTCAACATCTATTAGCAGACACTGATTTCAATCTTATTCTTCTTAGCTATTACTATGACATACAGGGAAATAAAAGAGACATCAAAGAAGCTTAACACTTACCAACTGTTTTTTATTTATTAGGGACCATGATTAGCACTGAATCTCAGTCTTCAGGGAAGAGCTGGGAAGGTGAGAAATATGATCTCATCCTCTATTTAGAGACTTCTTAAAAGCCTGCTGTAAGTGGGCTCTGAGTGATGCTAAGTTTCATCACTTGGTTAACTAGTGACTGAGACACACCTCTCCACTGGAAAGGTAGTTTTCCCTTGGTCATGGGAGGTCATTTGTGGGGTGATGATATGTTGGCACCATATGAACACTTCATTACCCAACAACCTTCTGCCCAAGAGCTTTACATCCACTGATGACAGAAGGCCCTGGTCGGCCATCATGCTACTCATGCATCCACTCCACACGATTCCTATAACATTTAATAAACTAATATTATACTCTGTTCAGTATTTGGAAGGCATCTGAAATTGTATGGCACTTAATTTAAAAGGCATTAAAGGCCTGTTCAGCAGAGCTGTGACGTTATTACACCAGCTTCCAAGTCTGTAGTTCAGTGGTTCCCAACTTCAGATGCTCCTCAAACATGAGGCTGCCCCGCCGCTACCAGTGCGACCAGAGCCTCCAGGACGGCAGCCAGGCAAGCAAGGATGCGACCCACTGCTCTCAGTCATCATAACGGCATTTTTACCATTTCAAATTCACGACGGTAGTTTTGGTGTTTCAATAAGCTGACTTTACAGTTTTCTAAAATCGTGAAGAAAGTGCAACACTCGGTTTTCGCTAGAAAAATAGTGCTCTTGAAATTCACGATTCCTTAAGTATCAAGTATCAGAGACATAAGCCACACTGTATGATTTCTGGGAAATCAGGTCCAGAACAAGGTATGTTTTCTGCCCAATTCTCCAAGAGATCACACTACTATTGTGTAAGTGCTTAAGAAGCCCCCAGACCTAGAACCATGACAAAGAAATGAAGCTGGTGAGCTGGTGGAGGGAGCAGAGAGGGGAGCAGCCTAATTTTGCCTGCAGGGTCCAAACCTGGCCGTGAGCAAATTTCCCTGAGAGAAGAAACCCATGTTTCATCGTGAAACATTAATGATTCTCAGATATTTAAAATCTATCCCTACACCATTTTTTTCAATCAGAAATTTATTACATCTCCCAAACTACACAAAAGTAGAGGTTTCAAATAAGAGCGCAACCATTAGTCATGTCCATCTTTCCGGCAAAAGTCAAACAAAAAGATGATGGAGAGAACATTTTCACAGTAGTTAAGCATTTCAAAACCATGAGCACCCACCCCAAGAGTATGTTAGCTAGAATCATGTAAGATTCACTCCTTTAGTCATGTCCTGTGTTCTGCCAAGTCCAGTAGGGAGGGCTGTCAGCCTGTTAATGAGTGTCGGGAGGCTGAGGGGCGGGAGCAGAGAAGTGGCCCGGATGGGCAGCCGGAGGAAAGTCAATGACAGTGACACTCATGACAATGGGGCCACTCAGGCGGAGGTGTCCCCAAGCTCAAACCGTGTTAGCAGTGAGGATACAGAGCCTTAGCAAGACTGAAGACGCGGGAGTCTATTTGTTGGCCCTGAGCGGGCAGCAGCCGGAAAGCAGAAATGCCCGATCCCTCTCCCCCTCCCTTGCTTATAGCTCCCCATCCCACCTGGCCCATCACAAGGAGGGACGCTGGGTTCAAGGGTGGTCCAGAGTGGCAGGGTTGCCAGGAGGGGAGAGAAGGAGGACACGGGGGCTCTGGGGTGAACAGCGAAAAGGGAGAAGACCCTCATAGGCACTCTGGCCACCAGCTGTCAGAGGCTCTCCGGTCCAGGCCCAACTACAGATAGGGAAGCCCCGAACAAGGGGAGCCAAAACCCAAACACGGTCAAAGTGACGACTGAAAACGCTTAATCCCTCTGTCAGTCAAAGAAAATCTGCCATCTCTTCAGCCCCCCATCACTAAGGAGGCGCAGCATGTTATTGGATTCTGGGTACTGGAGAAAAATGCATCATGAGACAGGCCTTGCCAGTCACATGGAAACAGAGTATCCATGGGTGAAGTTGCCTGGTCCTGGTGTCTCAGTTTTGCGTGAAGGGGTGGCAGCTGTTCTTTGTGGGGAAACCTCTCACTTCACCACCTGAAGCAAAGCTGCTGACAACAGGGCCTCCATTTAGAGGCTCCCCTAACTGCCTGGGGGAGCTCTCCGAAATGCCACCAGTGACGAGCACCAGAGCACCACCACTGTTCAACCTCAGCACCCACTCTGCCCGGCCACCCATGGTGGCCCCACTCAGCGGGCAGAACTCAAGGCCATCCTGATTGCAATAGGGTGAGGCCAACCCGGAACACTGACCTCAACCACGTCCCTCAGGTGAAAGCTAGAATCTTACTTCTGTCTATTCTCTATTATAACCCGCTCAAAGCAGCTTAGAGCAACCTGCTAATCTTTGTCATCACCAATAATCACAGGAAAAACAGATGGAGAAAGGCCACCCCACCCCACTGCCTGCAGCCCCCATTCCACGGGTCTGAGTGGGGTCAGATGGGTATGATGATAGGGTATTGCACTTATGATTTTTAAGATGACTTCTTACCTTTTACAGACACATACCAAAATATAATAAAATGACACATTTGGTATTTGTTTCAAAACGATTGATAAAACAAGCTATAATTTGATGATCATTATAGGTGGGTGATGGACACATGGGGGTCATTGTACTATTTTCTGTATTTTTATACATGTTTGAATGTTTCCATAATAAAAAGTGAAAAAAAATTTGAGTTCTTCTATAAAAATATGGAACAATGTGGCTCATACCGTTATGATTTGTATATAATTCATACGTTACAAGCAAGACAACTTAATGTTGCCTTAAAATAGTACCATAACATAAGGAGAAAAATGCAAATGGATGAATTCTAAAAAATTCCACACATCCACTAGTAGCTACAATTTCCAAATTCAATACATCATTCCCAAGGTAAGTTAAAAGGCAAACATTTTAAAAGGAAGGCCTTAAAAACACACGTTTTGCAAGGGATCACCTGCAAGTTTAAGAAGTTTATTCCAAGTTTTCCGAATTTTCAGAACTCATGAAGTGTCACAAATCCTGTGGATCAGTGCCTTTTCCAGATACTTTTCTATGAGCTCATTATTCATATATTCAACAGATACTGAGTACTTATTAAGTGTTTGGCTCCATGGATATAATGGTGAAGACACAAGCCTTGCCTTCCTGCAGTGGATATTCTAGATGGTACAATAGAAGGCCATTACAGAAAAATGTGTTAAGTTTCTAAGCATGGGTATATCTATAAACTTTTATTTTAAAGAAAAATTCTAAGAGTTGGGGTCATCCTGAGACAGCAGATTACCTTTGATGATAGAAATAATTTATTTCACATGTGCTGTTGCTATTGCTACTGTTCTCAATTCTTAATGCTTGGAATGTCACCATTTAAAAACTCTGGTTCAAATGTTATATATTTCATACTAACTGGTTAAATAGTAGAATTGGCACAGAGGAGCTACGGCTACCCCTGATGTTTTGACAAGAGGTAAAGAATATTCCACATTTCAAAGCTCAAAACCTTTTCTATTAAATAAAAATCCAAGAGCTTCTTCCCTCTTCCACCTAAAGTCACTTATTTTACCATAAATAAATCCTTTGGAAACCATCATGAGATGCATTATCCTGTATGATGGAAAACATCCCTAGATAATACCTGAATGCCTCTAAGTGACCATCCTAAATGTATCTATTGGTTGGTTTCCCTAAAGACCTTCCCACCAAACACAATACCTTCCGCTCAGCATATGTATCTTTAGTACAAGTTCATTCCATATGCAGATTTTTCAACTGTAGTGCACACGCCCCATTTTGTCAGGATAATTAGAGCCAGTACAAGTAGTTCTCGTTCTGTAACCTAAAATCTACTACAAAAGAAAGTAGACGCCAAGATACCAAAATCTTTCATGCTTAAAGGCAAATGTATTCAGTTCCTTTCCATGCAGAACATAGTAAGGTATCTTATATGCTTGTTATTTCCTTTCCAAATCAAGTTTGGGACAACCTTTGAGGATCCACTCACGCTCCATGGTGAGCCATCTTGTACCATGTTCTGGTAAGTATCTTACATAGAAGAGAAAGGAATATTCTTGCTGACCTAGAGATCAGTCAAGGGGGGAGTGTGCTGGGAGAAGAGTTAACGTCCACTGTCTCTTCCGTTGCCGTCAAGGTCATGGTAGGGCCGTTATCCACTTGTACCAACAGATGCCTACAGAAGCCATTCAGATACGCCATGGCAGGGAGGAAGGCACGGGAGAAGAGGGAGAAGAGGACGAAGAGGAGAGACTTGCTATCCTACGATGGAGTGAAGAGGCTGCTGGCTGGAAAAACCAGGAATAAGGAAGTGAAGTCATCCTCTTTAGGACGCCATACCAAGCAGAAAGCCTCCGAAAAATCCACCAGTCACTAGAACATTCTTCTTCACAAATGACACCACCTAGGAACAGAAGACAGCACAATGGATTACTTTGCTGAGGATATTATTAGGAAGCAGGACGCAGATCAGAAGGTGAGATGACGTGTCTTTGGATAAGGTAGTGGCGGGGTGCTAGCACAGCGATCACATTCAAGGGATGCTTTTCAGACGGGACTTTGCAAAGAGAGAAGGCACCACATTCAGTAAACTGGTCTCTCCTCCAAACCTGTCCACACGTTGCTCCCGCCCACGCGTCTGTCCATCTATCCGTACACCCTCCTCTGAAACTTTATTTTCTCACATTCCTACAGCTTCCCACGCATGTGCTCTATCGACCTCCATCCCAGAGGGAACTTTCTCCCAAGTGCTACCATAGAAAAGTATTCACGAGGGGAATACACCCTGTAGCCTGGCCTACTGGTTTCCTGGACTTAAGTACAGGGGTTCATCTCCCTAACCCCACCCCGACCTTTCCCACTCCACCACCCAGCCTCCTGGGACCCTCGAGCCCCCTCATTCCCACTGTGCCTGTGTCTTCACTCCTCCCCGACTTGACTGGAACTATATTTCCCTATTTGACGCATTGTCTCTTGCCGTCTGCCCTCAGGGGGAATGAAAAAAATCATACAATTTCCTGACATCACTTCTTTCATTCATCATCTTTACTCATTCCTCAACTTGCTCAACCTTGGCTCTCAACTCCACCACCTGACTGTAACTGTTCTCGCAGAAATCACCAATGGCCTCCTTGCTGCTAAACACTGACCCGAACATTTTCATTTCCTGCTCCCCAAATACGACTACGGGCTCTCAGGGGGAACCAGCCACTCTCCCTGGGGCCTGTGGGGGCCAGGCCACAAAGAGGGATACTACAAACATTTGTGGAAGGAACCAATTCCAAACCTTCTGGGTAGTTTATAATAAGTGCCCACTGTAAGGCAACAGTCGGTTCTAATCAAACGTTAACCTTATACTTTTTATTATATACATTCCTGTATCACTAAAGAAGTTTTCAACAATCATGTATTACTTTTGTAAATGTCTGAAAAATAAAAAAATTTTTGAAGTGAAAAAAGTGTAAGTTTCATAACCTTGAGCTTGAGGAGGGATGGAAGGAAGGGAGGAAGCGGGAGGGACTTATCTAAGTGCACAAATGCCACGTTCCACTCTGGGCAATGGACAGCTTTTTTTATAAGAAATTTATTTATTTGAGGGGTTTTTTGTTCTTCTTTTTGAACTTTTCCATCTTACTACACTTTATTGAGGTATAATTTACATAAAGTAAGATGTGCTCATTTTTTCATTGAAGTGTAGTTGATTTACAATGTTGTGTTTATTTCTGCTGTGCAGCAAACTGATTCCGTTCTACATATATATGCGATCTTTTCAATATTCTTTCCCATGATGGTTTATCACAGGATATTGAGTATAGTTCCCTGTGCTCTACAGTAGGACCTTGTTGTTTATCCGTCCTCTAGATAATAGTTTGCATCTGCTGACCCCAGACTCCCAGTCCTTCCATCCCTCCCCCCCCCTCCCCCTTGGCAACCACAACTCTGTTCTCTATGTCTGGGAGTCTGCTTCTGTTTCATAGATTCATTTGTGTCGTATTTTAGATTCCACATATAAGTGATATCATATGGTGTTTGTCTTTCTCTGACTTATTTCACTCAGTATGATAATCTCTAGGTCCATCCATGTTGCTGCAAATGGCAAAATTTCCTTCTTTTATATGGCTGAGTAGTATTCTGGCAATGGACACCTTTGGCTGAGCACTCGCCACTACACAGAATCGTCTTTTTCTTTTTTTCTTCTTTAAAGGGAATGTCATTTTTTTTAAAAAAATATTTATTTATTTGGCTGCACCAGGTGTTAGTTGCGGCATGTGGGATCTTTTTTTTTTTTTAGTTGCGGCACGCAGGATCTTTTAGTTGCGGCATGCGGGATCTAGTTCCCTGACCAGGGATTGGACCCAGGCCCCCTGCACTGGGAGCGCGGAGTCTTAGCCACCGGACCAGGGAAGTCCCTCTGCTAAGTTATCTACCACTCATCTATCTGCTTTCCAACTTTCAAACATTTGCTAATATTTCTTGTCTCCTGGTATTCCCTTCCTGTTCTCTTGGTCCTTGTAGGTTTAACCAGGCACCTTCCTGACACCTTGATCCTGGTTTATTTCTCCCCGGTTAAGTGCACTTATATGTTTGGGACATTTGACATTTTTCCAAAGGTAATAAAGAAGTAACAAAATACATCCTTTTAAAAAAGAAGCCCTTCTCCTGTCTTGTCGGGAACCAGCTGCAAGCTGACACAGTCCTTGCAGCTTAAAGCATGGCAAAGTCCTGCTTAATTCCTGACAGGACCGAAAGAGTTATTAGAGAAGATATGAGTCTTGGCCCGTGAGGTTGCTTGTGGTTTCTCTAACTATAGTTTGTCCTTGGCATATTTTGGTAATCACAGTCTGTTCTCACGCATGTTTATATTCTGGTTCGCGGAATGTTTTGTACTGTAACTTCAACATTAAGGAAACACTGTCTGATGATTCTGTCTTGTGATTTTAACAAAAACATGCACTGCCTACTGCAATCTATAAAAGGAGTTCTGATGGGAAATAAAGTGTGTGTGTGCTTGTACACCACCCTCCTGACCCCGTCTCGTCTTAATCCCCTCACCTGCTCTCGGGACTTGTTCCTCAGTCTAACAGCGACTGACGCTGTCCCTCCAGTATAATCTGACCTGATTTTATGCCTTAGATCAGAGGTTAGCAAACTACAGCCCGTGGGCCAGATCCAGCCAGTCACCTATTTTTAAATAAACTTTCATTGCAACGCAGCCACACCCACCTGCCTACCCATCGTCTATGGCTGTTTTCACGCTACACAGTGGAGTTCAGTAGTTGTGACAGAGATCACGATGCCTACAAAGCTGAAAACATGTACCATCTGGCCCTTTACAAAAAAAGCTTGTGAACCCCTGGGCTACACATTCTGAACATCTCAGAGATGTGTGTGCGTGGAGACAAAAACATGACTCGAAACGATCAGCGTGGCTGTAAACGCTACACCCTCCTCCTCCTCGCTTGCTGCTCCCGTCCCACCAGGAACCTGCTCGAGGTGTGCGCCTGCAGTAAAAGTCACCGAAGCTACTGGTCCTTGTGGGTTTAACCTTTTAAAATGCCGCTGAGGTGAGGATACTCCACCTGAGGCTGGCATGTGGTGTGTCTACCCCGCTTGCGCACACAAGGCCTCACCTCCTGCGCTCTGCTTGTGGCCCCCGCGGGCGTCCGGCCGCTCTGGCGGATCCTCAGCTGCTCCCGGGCTTTCTGCACGTCCTTCTCCACCCGCCGCCAGTCTACTCTGATGTAGCCAGTGTGGTTCGCAAGCTTTAGTTTAAGAAACGACAGCAAGAAAGGAGAAATGCAGGATCAATCACTGGAATGTGTTACCAAAAACCCTTCTGAGTCTCTATCTTTGGAGGTATTTGCCATCCAGCTTTTTGTATTACAGCGACATTCGCCCCACAGCCACTCAGCATCCACCCTATGTGCGAGGCCCTGTGCCTGCCGACGGAAGTCCGCACACTGCCCTTCGATGACTGCTGGCGATCCTTTCGCTTTATCTATACTCTTACCCATCTCTATAAAATTAATGAGTTACTGTACTTTTTTAAATCAGATTGGAGATGATTAAAATACTGAAAATATACAGTGTTGGTAAGGAGGTGGGAAATGGACACTCCTATCACACCCTTACTGAGAGCGTCTACCAGCAGCCTTTTAGGGGAGCGGTTTGGCATCATCTGCCGACACTGAAACTGCACGTGCCATTATGCTATACCCAGAATGGCAGCTCTTGTCACAGCAGCTTTACTGGAAATAAACCAAATGTCCATCCGCACATGCATGAATAAGCAAATTGTGTCATGTTTACACAACAAGATGTTGCTCAGCACTAAAAAGAACAGACTACTTGTAGCAGCAACATAGCTGGATCTCAAAAGTCGTACACGACATCCAAGTTCCGATTCTGTCACTCCACCCTGTCTCTCCCACAGGACGAAGTACACTGAACAGCTACTTGGGGGCTCGGAAGAAAACAAGAGCCTCTGACTGGAGAAGCCCAGAGCCGCGTACTTCCCATATTTCCTAAGGTATCACCTGGCCTAGACTTCAGGCAGGACTCAGAAACATTCTGACAAAATTCAACACACATTCCTGTAAAAGCTCTTGGAAAAACAGAAACAGGGAGAGCTTCCTCAACTTGATAAAGAGCATCTACAAACATACAGCTAACGTCAATCATACTTACTGGTGAAGGACTGAATACTTTCATCCAATGTTAACAAAAAGGCAAGGATGTCTACTGTCTCTATTCCTATTCAACACTGTGCTGGAAATGAAGTCATAGTGCAACAAGGAAGAACATAAGGTAAGAGGCGTCCAGATCAGAAAGGAAGAAGTCAAAATGTCACTATTTGTAGACATGTTTGTCTACATAATTTCAAAGAATCCAACAAAAAACAAACAAAAGCTCCTACACACAAAAAGCGAGTTTAGCAAGGCTGTACACTACAAGATAAACACACAAAATAAATTGTATTTCTATACGCTAGCAATTTGAATTGGAAATGGAAATGAAATTTATGATTTTACAATAGCTGCAAAATAATCGAATACTAGGTACAAATCTAAACAAAAATCATATAGGATCTGTACACTGAAAACTACAAAATGTCTGTTGAAAGAACTCAAAGAACTCAAAGAGAAATGATTAAGCCAGAGTTATTGCAATCCCAATCCCAGCAAGATGTTTTATAGATATGTAAACAAGCTGGTTCTAAAATGTGTATGAAAAGACAAAGGAACTAGAACAGCCAAAACGATTTTGAAAAAGAACAGAGTTGGAGGGATCACACTACCTGATTTTACAGCAATCAAGACAGTGTGGTATTGGAGAAGACACACAGATTAATAGGACAGAATAAAAAGTACAGAAACAGACAACCCAATTTAAAAGAGGGCGAAAGACCTGAATAGATACTTCACCAAAAAGGAGATCTGGACAGTAAATAAACACATGAAAAGATGTTCTACATCAGTAGTTGTATCACTCTGAGTCCAACTGGGAGACAGCTTTAGGGCTCAGGGTGAGTGCCTGGGGAAAAGCACAAGAGCAACTAAAGCTCTTATAAGGTGTCTAGGGATAAAACTGAACCACAGATGGACAAGATCTATATGGAAAAAATAACAAAAGTCTAGGCAAAGACATTAAAGAAGACCTAAATAAATGGAGAGAAAGCCTGTGTTCACAACTAGACGATACAGTATCATAAAAGATATTAATTCTCCCCCAATTTATCTATATGGTTCCCATTCAATTCCAGTCAAACATTTTTCTTCTTACTCTTTTTTTCCCCTCTTTTTGGGTGCACCATGCGGCACACGGGATCTTAGTTCCCCGACCAGGGATCGAACCTGCGCCCCCTGCAATGGCAGCGTGGACGGAGTCATAACCACTGGACTGCCAGGGAAGTCCCCCAATCAAAATTTAAACAGAATCTTTGAAAGGAATTGACAAGCCTGTTCTAAAATTTAGATGGAGAAGCAAAAGTACAAAAGCAGCCACAACGATCCTGAAGAATATGTGGAGGAACTTGTCTTGCCAACTATCAAGGCTCAGTAGATACAGAAAGTAGAGTCAGAGCCACACATATATGAACTTTGATATATGATAAAGGCAACGGTACAAATATTGAGAAAAGGAAGACATTCACTAAATGCTGCTGGGACAATAATCCGGATGAAAGAAAGGAAACTGGATCCTTATGTCAAACCACACCCCTGATCTCCCAACATCGTGACTACCCTGGTGACAGGGCACATGCGTGCACAGCACAGACCCCCATGTCCCACCTGCACTGCACTCCTTGCACATCTGACCCAAGCAATACCAGAATCCCAGTGCGAGGGTCCTTCCTGGAGATTATTCTAATGCCCATTACTTCTGTCAGTCAGAACCCCCAAAAGAAACAGAGGGTGCACTCAGCTTAAGGCATTTCAAAGCAATATGAAGATACTCAGGGCAACCACAGGGACAGAACAGGATTGTGGGTCTAGTGCAAGAGAGCTGTCACCGCACTTGCATCTGAAGGGGTGTGAGGAAGGAAAGATGACTGCAACCCAGAAGGCAACAGGAGGGGTGAGGAGGGGCCTGTCTGCTCACAGCCACAGGGAGGGAGCCAAGAAGCTACACAGGGAACGGGTCCGGGGGCAGCTGCTGGTGCCTCGCTAGTCGCAAGCAGGATGCTGCCGGAGTCATGCTATGGAGTTCCCAGGCTTGGGCAGAAACGGGCGGGCAGCTCTCACCATGTTTCTGAAACAAGGGCGCTTGGAGCACTGAGGCCGCGGGAGGAGCTGAGACCCGAGGGAGGGAGGGAAGAGAGGCCTGGACCCGCCCCAGCTCCCTGCTCACCCAGCTCCAGTCCCCTCTGGCTAGAACCCCTTGAGGCTGCCAGCCCAAGCGCCCACCCTCCCCTTCCCAAATTGCTGACGCACAGAAACTGAGATGATAAAAAGATGGTCATTCCAAGCACTGGGTTTGAGGGCACCTGTGATGCAGTGATGCTGTACCACACCCGCCCCGGGTGTGTTTTATAAAATTCCCAGGTGATTCCAATGTGGAGTCAAGTTTGCAAACCAACTGTACACAGCAGCCTCAGGGAACCGGCAGCCGGTGGTTCAAAAACAAACTCCACGCCGAGGGCCAGCAGAGGCCATGTGGCCTCATGTCTCTCGTCGACTTAGTGTCTAAGAATAAATCATATCACAGGGCACTTGCATCACACCTGGGATTTCTGAAATCACACTTGCTTCATATTTCAAGTGGTCTTGAAAACCCTGGAAGGGAGCTATGGTAAGGAATATGCACGTGTCCCCATGTTATAAATGACAAAATGTAATCCACCTAGTAATTGAAGAAGTCTGACTCAAAAGGTTACTAGCATTTCAAATGGTACATGAAACCGTCTCAAGTAACAGAGCCTAGACTGTGTGTGAGGACGGCCAGGGAAACACTCCACATACAGACCTGAAGCAGGAAAAATCCACCTCCCAGAGCTGTGGCAGCCAACCTTCCAACCTTCTGGAATATGAAACCAGTGCACCTACAAAAATCAAGTTAACAAGCTGTCAGACAAACACAAGCATGGACTTCTAACAACATTCCGAGCCTACTTACCTTGGGATGATCCAGCTCCTTCCTACTCCAGGCACAAAGCCCGAACCCTCCAGAACGAGGAAACGGCAGAGGCTCCGACCTCAGAAAGACCCTGACTCAGATCTTGGCTCTACTACTCACTTCATTTTGTGGTCTTGAGCAGATCCCTTAAACTCCCAAGCCGTGTTTTGAAAAGATGACTCTGGCTACACTGTGAAGAATGGATCAACAAAGGAAAAGATAAAGCAGAGACCCCAGTCGGCGATATGGGAGAGAAATGGCGGCAGGGAGGGAGCAGCCCTGAGAACTCTTGGTGAAGTGAGTAAACACATGACTGTGTATGAGGCCAGAGTGGCCGCACGGGATGAGGGACAGGCTCTCAGTGCCATCTTCTCTGGTCGGCATCATGATCCAAAACACACGAGCATTGTTAGAGCTTCTTCTCTGGTCCCCTGGCCTCCATTTAGCCCCTGGGAGTCTATTCTCAACATACGGTCCTTCTAAAACAAGGGTCTGCAAACAAAGCACGGCGGGGGAGCCCAGCTGGCCTGCTGCCTCTGTCTGTAAGTCAGGTTTCACAGGCGCACGGCCACACCGACTCCTAACATACTGTCCACAGCCACTGTCTCCCTACAACGGCGGAGCGGAGCAGGTGCGACTCAGGCCGCGTGACTGGCAAGGCCTAAAACACTTACCACGTGGCTCTTAACAGAAAACTCTGCCCTGAAGATGGCGTATAAAGCCCTACACTTACATCTAGGCTCCCTTTACCTCTCTGCCCTCATTTCCTACCACCTACCGCTTGGTACACTTCAGTAGGAGAAAAAATATATCAATATCAATAAAACATTGCATGGAGGACCTCACAAGGATTTTAAATGTTTTTAAACAAAAGCTAGGTATATCTCAGAAGGGACTCCTAAACTGGAGAAGTGATAGGACTACTAAATAAACCGTTAGGACTCATCTTAATTCTTAAATGTGATTATAAGCTGAAGTAAACTGCCTGTACCCTGTATCCACTGGCCCTAAGTCCCTGACGTGAAGGCATTAACTGACATTTTGCAGCTAAGATTCATTCATGATAAAGGCAACCAACTGGATCGTTAACTAGCTCTTATTTCTCCGATCTTTTTTTCAAAAACCTAACATGGATAAAGGTGTTTTTCCCCTCCAAAGAAATTTGGGAGAAAAAAATGAAGTATATATAAACTCCAGCAATTTTCTTCTCAGTCTCTTTTAATTTTATCTTTAAAATTAGTTCTGTAGAGTAAGGTACAGAACACATGTGGAATTTTTTTAAAGCCATGTGTAAATGTGTCCCAGAACAAGAATCAAGACTCAATTATATAAGAATAAAAAAGATATCTAGCACCCAATAAGGCAGAATTCACAATACTGTCATCCCATTAAAAACTACCAGGCGGGCAAAGCAGGAAAACAGACCCATAATGATGAAACACGAAGTCAACTGAAAGCAACCTAGAAATGGCACAAGTGACAGAATGCTGACAAAAACATCAGAAGTTATTATGATTGTATTCCACGTTCAAGAAGCTGGAGGAAAGATTCCACGTAATAAGTAGGGACAAGGAACATATTTTAAAAGGATACAAATCAAACTTCTACAGATGAAAACTATATGTCTGAGATGAACACTGTACTTGATGGAACTAACAGCAGTTTAGATACTGTAGAAGTAAAGATTAGTAAGCATGACATAGCAATAAAAACTATCAAAATGAAACAGAAAAATACATGAACGTGGTTGTAATATTGAAATATAGTTATACACCGGGGAAAACTGGAGGATGGGCTCTCTGGATTTTTTTTTTTGCATTTTTTAAAATGTATTTATTTATTTTTATTTATTTTTGGCTGCATTAGGTCTTCGTTGCTGCGCACGGGCCTTCTCTAGTGGCGGTAAGCAGGGGCTACTCTTTGCTGCGGTGCAGGCTTCTCATTGTGGTGGCTTCTCTTGTTGCGGAGCACGGGCTCTAGGCACGCAGGCTTCAGTAGTTGTGGCATGCGGGCTCTAGAGCGCAGGCTCAGTAGTTGTGGTGCACAGGCTCTCTGGATTATTTTTAACAAGCACCTGTGAATCTACAGTTATCTCAAAATAAAAAGTTAAAAAAAATAAACAGTGTCAGTGAACTACAGGAAGATTTCAAGCAGTGTAATAATATGTCTAACTAGAACTGTTGAAGGATAGAAAATATTTGAATAATGAGAAAATATTCTAAATTTGATGAAAACTGTAAATTGATAGATCTAAACAGCTTAATGAACTCAAAGCACAAAACAAATGATAAATATCTTAAAAGCAGCCTGAAAGGTGGGGGGAGGGACATATTAGGTACAGAGGAATAAAATTCAGAGATAGCACATTTCTCATAGAAAATAATGCAAGACAAAAGATAATGGAACATTTTTAAAGTACTGGGGGAAGAAACAACCCTGTCAATCTAGAATTCTATACCCAGTAAAAGTATCTTTCAAAAACCAAAGATGAAATGAAGACCTTTCTCAGATATACAAAAGCTGAAAAATAAATCATCACCAGCAGCCCAAAAGTACAAAGAATGTTAAAAGTGGAGGAAAATGATACCAGATGGAAATCTGCATACACACAAAAGCATGATGAGCACAAGAAATAAACTATAAGGGTAAATATGAAAGGTTTCATTTTCATTATTTAAAAATATAAGAATTAAATATTTAATGAAAAAATGTAAAAGTTAAATGTATGACAATGAAAACCAAGGGTAAAAGGGTAAAATGGAAGTATACTGTTTTATTTTTTTTAAGATTTTTTTGATGTGGACCATTCTTGAAGTCATTATTGAATTTGTTACAATACTGCTTCTGTTTTATGTTTTTGGTTTTTTGACTGTGAGGCATGTGGGATCCTAGCTCCCTGACCAGGGATTGTACCTACACCCCCTGCATTGGAAGGCGCAGTCTTAACCACTGGACCACCAGGGAAGTCCTGGAAGTATACTGTTATAAGAGCATTACACTCTACATGAAGTGGTATATCTCTTGACGATAGACTGTGATAAGTAAAAGATACATCCTATAAAACCTAAAGCAACCATTAAAATTACACAATTAAGAGACATAGGTAATAAACCAAGAAGGGGCATAAACAGAATTATGAAAAATATGTGATTCAAGCAACAAAAGAACAAAAAAGAACGAATAAACTCGACTTCATCAAAATTCAAAACTTTTGTCCATCAAAGGACATTATCAAGAAAGTGGAAAGACAACTTAAAGAATAGAAGAAAATATCTGCAGTCATGTCTGGTAAGAATCTAATATCAAAAACATATAAAGAATTCTTACAACTCAAGAACAGAAAGACAAACAACTCAATTTCTCCAAAGCAGATGTACAGATGGCCAACCAACACATGAAAAGATGCTCAACATCGTCAGTCACCACTTCACACCCATGTCATGCCCACTAAGGTGGCTACAATGTTTTTTTTAATGAAAATAGTAAGTGTTGGCGAGATGTAGCCATAACAAGGAAAGAAGTCCTGACACACACACCGCAACGTGAATGAACATCAAAAACACGATGCTCAGGGGGCTTCCCTGGAGGCCCAGTGGTTAAGACACCCTGCTTCCACTGCAGGGGACACAGGTTCAATCCCAGGTCGGGCAACTAAGTTCCCGCATGCCACTCGGTGCGGTCCCAAAAAACCAAACCAAAACAAAACATGATACTCAGTGAAAGAAGCCAGACATAAAAGGTCACATATTGTATGATTCTATTTATATAAAATAGGTAAATCCATAGAAACAGAAAGCAGACAGATGGTTGCCAGGGGCTGGGGAGAGGGGAGAATGGGGAGTAACTGCTCAGCGGGGATGGGGTTTTATTTTGGGGTGATGAAAATGTTTTGAACCTAAAGAGAGGCAGTGGTTACACAAAAGTGTGAATGTACTAAATGCCGCTGAATTGTATACTTTAAGATGGTTGGTTTCATGTTATGTAAATTTCACCTTAATTAAAAAAAAATATATATATATACACACATACACATTATACCTATTTTTATTACACACACGTATATTTGATCCAAAAGAAAATAAAGAACAGAACACCCAGATGGTAAATTTAAATCCAATGATAACAAAAATAAACTTAAAGGTAAATAGTCTAAGCACCCTAATTAAAATGAAAAGATTGTAAAATTGGATTAAAAAAAGGAAGACCGGGACTTCCCTGGCGGTCCAGTGGTTGGGGCTCCGCGCTCCCAACGCAGGGGGCCCGGGTTTGATCCCTGGTCAGGGAACTGGATCCCGCATGCTGCAGCCAAGATCCCACATGTCACAACTGAGACCCGGCGCAGCCAAATTAATTAATTAATTTAAAAAAAAAAAAAAAGGAAGACCCACCTACATGCTGCCTATAAGAAACCCATATTAAAGAACTGTTTTTAAAAAAATATTTATGTATGTATTTATCTTGGCTGCGCCAGGTCTTAGTTGCAGCACTGGGGATCTTCATTGCAGCATGTTTAGTTGCAGCATGTGGGATCTTTAGTTGCGGCATGCAGACTTCTTAGTTGCAGCATGTGGGCTCTTAGTTGCGGCATGCAGTGTGAACTTCTTAGCTGTGGCATGCATGCAGGATCTAGTTCCCCGTCCAGGGATCGAACCCGGGCCCCCTGCATTGGGAACGCAGAGTCTTACCCAATGGACCACCAGGGAAGTCCCAAGAAACCCATTTTAAACATATAGACTCCACTTTCCTGAACTTTGCCCCATGTGCCTCTTCCTTTGGCTGATTTTGTTTTTAATATTTATTTATTTATTTATTTACGGTTGTGTTGGGTCTTAGTTGCAGCCCTTGGGATCTTTCATTGTGGCATGTGGGATCTTTCATTGCAGCACGCGGGCTTCTCTCTAGTAGTTGCGGTGCACGGGCTTAGTTGCTCCGCGGCATGTGGGATCTTCCCAGACCAGGGCTCAAACCCATGTCCCCTGCATTGGAAGGCAGATTCTTAACCACTGCGCCACCAGGGAAGCCCTTGGCTGATTTTAATCTGTATCTTTTTGCTGTAAAAAATCGTAACCATGAGTATACCAGCTCTCAGTGAGTTCTGTGGATTCTCCCAGGGAATTATCAAACATGAGGGTAGTCTTAGGGACCCCCAAACTCTGCAAACTAGTAAGTGGCTTTGGCAAGATTGCAGTATACAGGATCAATATACAAAAATCAATTGCATTTCTATAATATAAGCAATGCGCAATGAGAAAGTGAAATTTTAAAAGTAATAGCATTTACAATAACATCAAAAATATGAAATATTTAGGGATAAATCTGATATAAGATGTGAAAGACCTACCTACACAGCATTGTTGAGAGAAATTAAAAGAAACCTAAACAGGGAATTCCCTGGAAGTCCAGTGGTTAGGACTCAGCGCTTTCACTGTTGAGGATGTGGGTTCAATCCCTAGTCGGGGAACTAAGATCCTGTAAGCTGCACGGCCCAGTCAAATGGAGAGATAAACCATGTTTACAGATCAATGCAATCCCAGTCAAAATCTCACCAGGGTTTTTGTAGAAATCGGCAGCAAGCTGATTCTAAAATTCATATGAAAATGCTAAGTACCTAGAACAGTCAAATCAACTCTGAAAAGCAACAGAGTTGTAAGATTTACACTACCTGATTCATGACTTATTATAAAGTTACAGTAATCAAAACGGTGTGATATTAGCACCAAGACAGACAAATCAGTTTAACAAAGAAGACATATAGTCAATTGATTTTCACCATAAGTACAAAGGCAATTCAGTGTAGAGGAGTATAGTCTTTCAACATTATCATGTGGGCACAATCAGATATCCATATGCAAAAAAAAAGACCTTGGATTCCTACCTTACAACATATACAGTAAGTAAATCAAAATGGATCATGGATCTAAATGAAAAATCTAAACCTATATATCATACAGAAGAAAACACAGAAGAAAATCTTGGTGACCCTGGATTAGGCAAATATTGTCAGACATGACTCCAAAAGCTAGAGCTATAAAACAGACAGTTGATAAACTGTATTTCAAGATTAAGAACTTCTGTTCATTGAAAGACACTGTCAAGATAATAAGCTACAGAGTAGAAGAATATATTTGCAAATCACATATCTAAGACTTGTGTCCAGAATACATAAAGAACTCTCACAACTCAGCAGTGAGAGAAAACCAACTCCCCAGTAAAAATATGTAGAAAATATCTGAACAGATACCTCACCAAAGACATATGGAGAGCAAAAATAAGCTCATGAAAAGATACTCAACATCATTATTCATCAGGAAAATGTAAATTAAAACCACAATGAGATATCACTTCACAGCCACTAGGATGGTTGTAATCAAAAAGACATTATGGGGCTTCCCTGGTGGCACAGTGGTTGAGAATCTGCCTGCCAATGCAGGGGACACGGGTTCAAGCCCTGGTCTGGGAAGATCCCACATGCCGCGGAGCAACTGGGCCCGTGCGCCACAACTACTGAGCCTGCGCGACTGGAGCCTGTGCTCTGCAACAAGAGAGGCCGCGATAGTGAGAGGCCTGCGCACCGCGATGAAGAGTGGCCCCCGCTCGCCGCAACTAGAGAAAGCCCTCGCACAGAAACGAAGACCCAACACAGCCAAAAAAAAAAAAAAAAAAAAAAAAAAGACATTATGCCAGAAACAGACTGAAAGATATAGAAAACAAAATAGTGTTTACCAGTGGGCAGAGGGAAGTGGGGAGGGGCAAGATAGGGGTAGGGGATTAAGAACTATAAACTACTATGTATAAAATAGATAAGCAACACGGATATATTGTATAGCACAGGGAAGTACAGCCATTATCTTTTAATAACTTTTAATGGAGTATAATCTGCAAAAATACTGAATCACTACACTGCACACCTGAAACTAATATAACACTGTAAATCAATTATACTTCAAAAAAAAAAGGACATTATGCCAAGTGTTAGTGAGGAGGTAGAGAAACTGGAACCCTCATACACTGCTAGGGGAGATGTAAGATGTAAGACGATACTTTAGAAAACTGCTTGGCAGGTTCTTAAAAAGTTAAGACATTCATCTACTATGACTCAGCCTAACTCTTTCTAGATATTTACCCAAAAGAAATGAAAGCATATGTTCATACAAAGGCTTGTACACAAATGTTAACAGCATTTTAGCCCAAAAGTGCCAACAAATCAATATTCATCAAAGGGGAATGGATAAACAAACTAGTTCATCCATACAGTGGACTACTACTCAGCAATAAAAAGCAATGAACTAGTGATACACACAACAGCACAGATGAACCTCGAAATTAGTAGGCTCAGTGAAAGAAGCCAGACAAAAAAGAATACATACTGTATAATTCCATTTATATATAATTCTAGAAGATGCAAAGCGATCTATAGTGACAGAAAGCACTTACTATGTGGCCCTGGTCAAGTAAACCTTTCTAAGCCTTAGTTTCTATTAAATGAGGATAGATAATAACAATAACAATTTCAGAGCTGTGAGAAGGAAATGAGATACCTATATAAATATCTAAAATAGTACCTGGCATGTAGTAAATACTCACTATGTGTAACCATTAAATAGCACTTTAACATTATGTTTAGACGTATACTATTCATTAAGTGATCAATTTCACAAGTCAATGTATTTTCATTGGTTAAAAGAGATGGTTCCTATAACCTCAACACTGAGTCATGCAAAAAAGGATACTGGACATCTTTTACATCACTTACCATCCAGTGACACCTCCAATTAACAGCTGGGTTGCCACGTTATACTTTTCAGCTGAAGGCCCAGATTCCTGCCCAAACAGCTTGCGCCACCATGGCTGCTTTTTAGCAAGTTCTGCAAGGTCCAGTGACTCAAAATTTCCCTCAAAGTTTCCTACAAGAATTAAGATACTGAATAAGAAAAGTTACTTTTACAATAAATCACTAACATTCCTAACCTAGATAAAGAAATTTTTAAGGAAACAGAGACAGTTGTAATAAGGACATCTAAATATTAATCTATTTTAAAGAGTAAACTGACTCTGAAATTCTGACCAGCAACTTTTGAAAATCAGACTAAAATCAACAAATATCTCAGAGGAAAAAAACCTAGACAATTTAGAATCTGTACTCTAGTTTTTCCCCTGAAATTTAAAAACAACCAAAAGGACCTAGGAAAAACTGGTAGTAATACTTAATAATGCATCCTAAATGAAATGGGTTTTCTTCATTTGCCTCTCCTTTTCAGGAGTAACTCAATACTATTCAATAGCCCACAAATTCACAAATTCTCAGTACTATGTGTATCTCCAGTGATAATAAAGATAGGAGGTAACCCTGAGAAAACCATAATTCAAAAAGAGTCATGTACGACAGTGTTCACTGCAGCTCTATTTACAATAGCCAGGACATGGAAGCAACCTAAGTGTCCATCGATAGATGAAGGGATAAAGAAGATGTGGCACATATACACAATGGAATATTACTCAGCCATAAAAAGAAACGAAATTGAGTTATTTGTAGTGAGGTGGATGGACCTAGAGTCTGTCATACAGAGTGAAGTAAGTCAGAAAGAGAAAAACAAATACCGTATGCTAACTCACATATATGGAGTCTAAAAAAATGGTACTGATGAACCTAGTGGCAGGGCAGGATAGAGAACGGACTTGAGGACACGGGGAGGGGGAGGGTAAGCTGCGATGAAGTGGGAGAGTAGCACTGACATATATACACTACAAATGTAAAATAGATAGCTAGTGGGAAGCAGCTGCGTGGCACAGTGAGATCAGCTCGGTGCTTTGTGACCACCTAGAGGGGTGGGATAGGGAGGGTGGGAGGGAGGCTCAAGAAGGAGGGGATATGGGGATATATGTACACGTATAGCTGATTCACTTTGTTGTACGGCAGAAACTAACACATTGTAAAGCAATTATACTCCAATAAAGACATTAAAAAAAAGATGTAACGTTTAATTGAGCTGTTACTATTTACCAGGCAATGTGTTAAGGAATAAACATGTATATATAATTAAATACACAGAACAAAGTAGGTACAGAACAAGGTACTATTTATTAACTCCATTTTGTAATTAAGAAGTAGAGGCTCAGAGGGTGATTTATTTGCCCAAAAAGGGAAAGAGTTAACAAAATGTCTAATCCCTCTCTGTGTGGGAAAATAAATTTGGTGAAAGAGGCAAAAGAACTCTACACTGTAAATGAGGAAACACTGCAGAGTTGCAATCTCAATCAAAAAGTAAGTTTTTACCTAGAAATTGAGAAGCTGGCTCTAAGATGTATATGGAAGTACAAAGGACCTACAGTAGTATTCCAGTTACTATGGCTGTACAACAAATTACCCCAAAACTTCATTCACAGAGCAAAACAATCACTTTCTATGCTCCCAGACTCTATGGATCAGGAATTCAGACAGGATACAGCTCGTCTCTGTTGCATGACGTCTGTGGCTTCAGCTGGAAGAATTACAGGCAGGCGTCTGGAATCACCTACTACATTCACACATCCAGGCTGCCTTGCTCTGGGTTAGTTTGGGCTTCCTTACAGCATGGTGGCTAGGGTCAAGGGTGCCTGTCCCAAGAAAGGGAGTAAGAGAGTGAGGAAACTCAGGGGCTCAGCAGAAGCTATATTACCATTTCAGACCGAGCCTCCAAAGCCATGCAGTGTTGCTTCCACTGTATTCTGTGGCAGCAGTCACAAACTTCCACTCAGATTCAAGAGGGAATATAGACCCCAGTACTCAGCAGGAGGAGTGTCAAAGTCACACGGAAAAAAACCGCATGTGGAATGGGGAGATACTGCTGCAATCACTTAGGAAAATACAATGTGCCACCAGTGGCCAAAACAACTGTGGGGAAAAAAACAACAAAGTTCAAAGAATTTCAAGACTTCTTATAAAGCTACAGTAACACACAGGTAACTAATTTCAAGACTTATAAAAGTACCCTATTTGACACAGTGTAGAACTGACCTAAGCATATAAAAATATATCAGTGGAAGAGAATATAGAGTCTAGAAGTAGATCTACACATACAGTCATTTGATTTTCACATGGCACCAAAGTTATTCAATAGGGAAAGAAAGTCCTTTCAACAAATTGTGTTAGAACTATTAGGTATGTGTACTAAACAAAAAAACCCTCAATCCCTACTTTACACAATACACAAAATATAATTGAAGAATTAATTCAAGATGGACCATAGATACCAATTTAGCAAAACCAAAATATGGATGTTTAAGGAACTGGGCCTTCTATGGCCTCACAAGTAGTTAAATGAAAATTTTTGTTCTAACGTAACAACAAAACATTACTGCTGTGTTGAAGAAGAAACTCCCTCCCTGGGTTAAAGAACATCACTGAAAACAAGAATGAGTTTTGAGTTTTGTTTTAATGTCATTTTAACAAGCTCCTTAGCTCAACAGAGGGCTCCAGCCAAAAGGGATCAAATCAGAGACACTGAGTTCACCCAAGGTCACTCAGTCATTCAACACACACTACTAAGCACTATGCCGACCAGTCAGCAGCCTTGCTTGTGAGCCCAGGAAAGCAATGATTACAGTATTATGTGATCATCAATATGATAAAGATTGAAATTCCTAATGTCAGCCTCAAAGTTTCTCCCAACAATTTCCTAGGTGCAAATATCTGAGCAACCTACACATTTTAACTAAATAAGGGCAGTCTGCTCTGCAGGAAAATAATTCCACTGTGCATTCCAACACCTGAGTCACCTCAATTCAGGTGTGCTGGTAAACGGTTTGGGTTTTTTTAGATTTTTTAAAAATCTGGACCATTTTCAAAGTTTTTATTGAATTTGTTACAATATTGCTTCTGTTTTATGTTTTGGCTTTTTGGCCGGGAGGCACGTGGGACCTTAGTTCCACGATCAGTGATGGAACCTGCACCCCCTGCACTGGAAAGCGAAGGCGTAACCACTGGACCGCCAGTGAAGTCCCCAAGTAAACGTTTCACAAGCGCGCTGGGGTGGGGGGAGGGCTGACTAGTAGTGTATACCAACATCCAGGGTGTGATGTCACTGAAGTGTGACAGCGCTGAACGCAGAGCTGGCAAGAGACGCGGCTTATCACGCTACGTTATTTCCACCACACAGACACAACAGATGTCCATAACCTCAAGAGTACAGATAATAACTAAACATGGCAAACAATAAGGAAGTAATAAATTTTGAGCATTTTCACTGTTTTTAACATAATTTATGTAATCTTAAATTTATATAATTGAGTTTTTGATAATGGTTCTGTGAGCCAGTACTGAACTGAACATAGCCTGAAGCATTCAAAGAAGTAGGATAAGAAGCACAACTGAAAGACGTGGTCCACTGTGTATTTTATTACAGGCTTTTTTTTTTTTCACGGACTCTTCCCTTCACTGCGCGGACTAAATAGGCGATTTCCAAGAACCATACCACGTGCACTCTTTCAAAACCATCAATAGCGCAAGTAGAGGCGGCCTGCACGCGGAAAGTTGCCGGCCGGGTGTTTGAAATGACAGTCCAAAGGGACAAAGAACGTGCGTTAGTCTCAAGGTGCCAGAGTGCTTCCGGGAACAGGGACAAAATGTCTCCAGGCCGAGGCTGTCGGGGGCGGGGCCGGAAGGCGGAGGAGCCCGGCCGGAGACAACACCGAGGGCAAGTTCGGTTCCAGCCAGGCCACTGACCTTGGCCGGACCTCGGGAGCGGCCGGGCCACGGACGAGCTCCGGGCGCCCTCCCCGCCCCTGCGGCGCTCAGGCCCCCCCAGGGGCGCTGCTGGGCCTGGGAGGCGCGGAGCCCGTCCCCTTCCGGGGCCCGGGAAGTCGGCTCCTCGCGGCGCCACCGGCGCGCGCGCTCGTCCTTACCTTGACTGGCTGCAGCCATTTCGGCGAGCTCCTCTCGCGATGACACCCGTAGGGGCTCGGCTCGGTAGGACGCGGAGTGGCGCGCCGCCGTCAGCGCTAGCTGGCTTCCGGCACGTGGGGTAGATGTTTCCATTCCCACGGCGGCGGCGGAAGAGGCGGGGCGGGGCGGGGCGGGGCGGGGGGCGGGGCGCGGGGCGGCTATCCCCTTCCCCGCGCGCAGCCGCTTCACAAGGCGCCAAGGGGGGGGGGGGTGTCACAAACCCCGCGGCCCCGCCCCCCAGGCGCGTCGGGACGCGCGTGCGCGGAAGGCCTCTCGCGGAGGAGCTACGTCGTTGCACGTAGTCTAGCTCGCCGCTCGCCTGGGAGGGGGTTCCCCGTGCGCGACCGCAGTGCGGCCTTTCCCCACTCCTTACTTTACTAAAAATAAAGAAAGCGGGCTTGTAGTGGTTGTTCACGTCAACATTGAGCACGTATTTATCAGTGCTTGCAGTCACAGTGACCGAGACGGGTTCGGAAAGGGAAGCGCTCGCTGCCCGCAGGGCCCGCCGAGCCCTTTAACCACGTGCCACGGCGCACCTCCCCGCCCCAGCCCCAAGCGACAGCTTTCGCTGTTACTCCGTCTCAGTTCACGGCAACGCCACCTTTCCAAAACCCTTGCTGTTATTCTGAACTCCTCTTTCTCAAAGCCCACAAACCCAGTTCGTCAGCAACCAGCAGAAGCGCCACCTTCACAATGAATCCAGCCCTGCTCGCCCCTCCACTGCTTCCGTCCCAGCCCAAATCACAGTCGTTTCTCGCCCTCAGTTAACAGGTCACCTGCTCCTACCCTTGTACCACTAAAGCCTATCCTCTCCGCTGCGGCCAGAGCTCACGACCCTCCCCTGCTCAGAACCCTACCATGGCTCCCTATAGCCCTCGGTGTATGAGCCACAGACCCTTTACTAACATGTAAGCTTCTCAGGCACGCCTTCCATGACCATCCTCATTTAAAATTGCGGCCTGGTACACCCCTCCTTCCCCTTCTCCTACTTACTTTCCTTTTGGGCACAGTACTTACTTCACCTTCTAACATACGTAAGGTCTTCCTGTCTTTCAGGTATTGCTTACGGTCTCTCAGTTGTTTCTCTTTCACTGCTCTGCACGCAGTGCCTAGGACACTCACTGTCTGGTTAGGACAAATGGGTAGGTGTGTGCTCTTTGGCAAACCATTAACCTCTCTGCCCCTCAGATGGTTCATCTGTACTCACTTTGCAGTCTTACTGTGAGGATTAAATCACATAATGTGTAAAGCACATGACAGAGAATTATCACTCTGTATTGTGACTATGTGTCTACCTTTTTGTCCCTGCCGCTGCAGCATGACTCCCAGAAGACAGAAATTGGATTTTATTCGTCTCTGAAGCATGGACGTATAGCAAAAGGATTAGGAGCAAGACTTCTGGAGCCAGATTAAATGGGTTTGAATGCTACAATTTACAAACTGTGTGACCATGGCCAAGTTGCCTAACCTCTCTGTGCTTCAGTTTCATCACCTGTACAATGAAGACAAGAATGCTTGCTGCATTAGAAAGCACTTAGAACAGTTCCTGGAATATATTACATGCCAGCTATTATCTCTGCAAACTTGTGCCTGGCAGAGAGAAGGTCTCAGCAAATGTTTACCCAAGGGGCTTCTTCCTGATTGTTTCCAAGCTGGACAATACCTTGCCAATGGCTCCCAAACACATTCCTATCCGTGCAGAAGTGGACTCTCCGTGGTAACACTTCTTATAGAAACCCTGATCAAGGTTCTTATTAGCTCCTATACTTTGAGGCCCTTGGGAGGCTCTCATGCCTCCTAATATACATTAAACTGAGTAGGTTCTCTGCTTGAGCTCAGCATGGCTATATTTTGATGTAAGGAGATATAGCCTATACTCAGGCCAAATGTAAACAACCTTAAGAAGCATCAGGTAGCAAGGATGCAAGGGAAATAGGCACGTGGATGCTGGGTAGTTATGAGTGCTCTGTAAGCAAATGAAGCCAAGAGAGATATCGGTAGTGCCGGTGGGGATAGAGAGCTTACAGTGTCAAGGCGCTGGTCCAGATTTGAGCTCATTAGAAGGTGAGATTTGAGCCAAGACTTGCAGGAGATGTGGGAGTGGAAACATGTGGCGATCTGGGGAAAGGGGTTTCAGGTAGAGGAAACGGCAGATGCTAAGGTCTAGGTGCAAGGGTGTGCTCGGTGTTTTAAGGAAGAGCAAGGAGGCCAGTAGCCGGGAGTGAGATGAAACCTTGGAGGTGGGGGGAAGGGACATGCAGATCATGCGGAAGACTCTAGGCCATGGTCAAAGTGTAGGATTATACTCTGAGTGAGGTCAGAAGCCAGCAGAGGTTTCTGGGCAAAGAAGTAACTGGATCTGCTTTATGGTTTTAAAGGTCATTCATTGGTGTCTGTGGGGGGCAAGGGCAGAAGCAGGGAGACTATTAGAATGTTACTCTTGCTGGTGCAGGTGGATTCCAGAATCTTCAACAACATCTTTGGCGTCTCTTGCTGCTGCTGTTACTAAGAAAGACGGAGCGCGCTAGGACTAACACAGATTGGAGCTCCTCTTCACCTTCGGCCCCCTCTTTCCTTTCCTCAAAGGCTCTGAGCAAAGCAGCATTCTTGTGCCCCTGCCGCTTTCAGAGGTGAACGGGTTAAGCTTTAGCTCAGCCTCCCTTTTCCTACTCAGTTCTTCCTGTGGCTGCTTCCCACTGCCAAAAAGG
Organism: Balaenoptera musculus; assembly: GCF_009873245.2. NCBI lineage: Eukaryota > Metazoa > Chordata > Mammalia > Artiodactyla > Balaenopteridae > Balaenoptera > Balaenoptera musculus. The sequence goes on along the minus strand of NC_045806.1, from coordinate 128,172,384 downwards.
AAGCAATCCTATCCGTCACTGCTGAGCGCTAATGCTGCTGTCACTCCAGCCAGTCAAGTTCCCTGAAGTCCTTTGAGAAAATTTTGGGACTTTTCACTAAATCATACAAAATTTACCTTTTTCCTCCTGGGAGCCAAAGATATTTTTAGAGAAGAATTAATCTTTCGTTTCTCCAGTCGAACATTTTCTAGCAATCAGAGCCATGCAAATAGAGCTCTCCACCTGCTTCTTTCTGTGCCTTTTGCCTTTCAGCTTTGGTGCCATCAGAAGATACTACCTGGGCGCGGTGGAACTGTCCTGGGACTATATGCAAAGTGAACTGCTCAGTGAGCTGCACGTGGACACAAGGTAAAGGCCTGTTCTAGACGGGCCGGTCAGGATGGTGGGGCTGTGACTCTGGCTGTTTTGTCCATTGCTTCTCTTGGTCACATGCTGCCACTCTGGAAGCTAGAGAGTGGAGTAGAGTGAGGGCGAAGAGGCAAGCAGCCTAAGAGACAGAAGGAAACTTCCCTCAGCCTACCCCCCAGCTTCCACAGGGAGAAGGGCGCTAAGACCCATCAATATTACACGCAATTTTGCTGTAAGGATAGTATTAGCCATGAGTTCAGAAACTTTTCATCTTTTCTGGGTTCTGGTGCATTTGGGGAGAGTAGTATTAAATAATCTTTCCAATATTATCTATGGTCGTTGATTTATTCAGATTTTTCTACCTCTTCTTCAGTCAATATTGGTTATATACATTTCCCTAGAAAGCAATCGGTTATCCCTAGATTTGATAATGTATTGGTATCAAGTTACATAATAGTCTTGTGATATTGTTAAACTGTTCTGTGTCTGTGGTTATATCTCCATTCTTAGTTTGTGTATGTTCTCTTTACCTCTCTTATAAATAATATTTCCAGGAAGTTTCTCAATTTTATTGCTTTTGTCAGGACCCATCTTTTGGTTCTATCAATTTCTGTTTTTACTTTCATCAATTCATTTCTTCTTCCTAGTTTCCTTTGGTTCATTTAGTTGATCTAACTTTTTGCTTATTGAGTTGAATGCTGAAGTCATTTGTTTTAAATTTTGTTTTGTTTTCTTTAAATGTGTATTATAAAGATTTAAACCCAATACATATATAATGGTAATGTAAATATTAAATATGGTTATGTCATACATACGTTACAATCTTTTCTGTTCTTTTTGCTTTGCTCCCCACTCTCCTTCTACTTGAGCCCCCTTCTTGATTATCCCCAGTCAGGTAACCCTAGTATGGTAATATATATTCATGTACACGCACGTATGCACATATATGCAAATAAAGGTTTTCTTGGTCATTGTTTGTTTTACAAAAATGGGATATTATACACTATTCTCACTCACTAACACCTAATAGAATTCTGTCCAAGTCAGTTGGCATAACTTCAATCTTTTTAATGGCTAAATAAAATTCCCTATTATTCCAGGTTTTTGGCCATTATATCCTATATCATTACATACTGATGCTTTTTTTTTTTCATACTGATGCTTTTATTCCTATAGGACAGATTCTCAAGAGGGATATTGCTGGAATGAAGGGAATATTTCCTTTTTAGTTTTAATTTCCAAAAAGTCTAGAACTCTTCAAACATTTCTACCATCAACATATAGGAGTGCCCTTCTCCCTGCATTCACATCAGCAATAAGTTTTACCTTGTTTTTTAATTTTTGCCAATCTAGTAGGTATGGAGTGATATTTCATCATTACAATAATCGCATTCCTTTTATTTCTAATGAGGCTGAACATCTTTTCAAATGCTTGTTGACTACTGCGTTTATATTTTGACATTTGACTATTCACATGTTTTGCCCATTTTTCATTGGGCTCTTTCATTTTTTTTTTTAGATTATGAGAACTATTTTATTCTTATAAGTGTTAACCCTTTGTTAGACTACATTAATATACTAATGTATATTGCAATTTCGCCAAAGACTTATTGTTTGTCTGTTGACTTTGTTTTCTGCACATGAAGTTTGTTTATTCTCCCAGATTCTCTTGCAAGACTTTTACTGTTTTGCTTTTTACATTTATGGCTTCAATTCATCTGATAATTATTTTTGTATATGGTATGGGAGTGGGATCTGTCTAGTTTTATTTCCATCCAGATCAATAGCCTATCGCAAGGCACCGTTTATCAAACAATACATCTTTTGCCACTGATTTGAATAAAAACATTCATCATATAAAATTCTCATATATATTAGTATCTATTTCATTAAATTTCATTAAATTTATACATAAATTTTATTAATATAATAAATGTAAGTAATTTATTATGACATTTATCCCTATGCATTTTATAAATATGTTGCTATTGTTTTTTGGGTTTATTTATTTATTTATTTATTTTTGGCTGTGTTGGGTCTTCGTTTCTGTGCGAGGGCTTTCTCCAGTTGCGGCAAGCGGGGGCCACTCTTCATCGCGGTGCGCGGGCCTCTCACTATCACGGCCTCTCTTGTTGCGGGGCACAGGCTCCAGACGCGCAGGCTCAGTAGTTGTGGCTCACGGGCCTAGCCGCTCCGCGGCATGTGGGATCTTCCCGGACCGGGGCACGAACCTGTGTCGCCTGCATTGGCAGGCGGATTCTTAACCACTGCGCCACCAGGGAAGCCCTATGTTGCTATTGTTAATCAAATGTTTTCTCCTATGTTCTTGATGTTAAGTACCAGAATAGAGAAAAGCTATTGGTTTGTGTATATTCATCTCAAATCTAGCTACCTTACTGAATTCTCATATAAATTCTAATAATTTTACATGGCAGTCTCTATGTGTATTGAATCATATTCAAAATAAGACAGATTCTAGCTCTTTTCCAATGTTTAATCAGTTATTTCTTTTTCTTATCTTATTGATTTTACTTGAAACAGTCTTCATATTTTGCTTTTTAGAATAACATTTGCTGTTTGTTCTTGATAAGTGGCCTTTGTTACTCCTTGCCATAAAATTTTCATTAGTAATGGCTTTTCAGCATTCTAGCATCATATGAATTTTGGCCTTTAATATGTTGAGGACAAATAGATTATGTCAATAGACTTCCTGACATTGAATATCCTTACATTCTTGGAGTAAAATCTAATGTTCATACAATTTGATTATTGTTGGGTTCTATGTGCTAATATTTCTTTAGACACTGTGTGCCTTTATTATGTGGGATTTATCTATAGCTTTATTTTTTAATTTAAGTATAGTTGATTTATAATATTGTGTTAGTTTGAAGTGTAGAGCATAGTGATTCGGTATTTTTACATATTATATTCCATCATAGGTTTTTAGAAGATAATGGTTATAGTTTCCTGTGCTATACTGTATATCCTTGTTGCTTACCTATTTTATATATAGTAGTTTGTATCTGTTAATCCCATACCCTTAATTTGTCTTTCCCCCCTTCCCTCTCCCCTTTGATAACCATAAGTTTGTTTTCTATATCTGTGAGTCTGTTTCTGTTTTGCATATACATTCATTTGTATTATTTTTTAGATTCCACATATGAGTGAAATATATAGTATTTGTCTTTCTCTGTCTGACTTATTTCACTAAGCATAATATTCTCTAGGTCCATCCATGTTGCTACAGATGGCAAGATTTCATTCTTTTTTATGGCTGAGTAGTATTCCATTTTGTGTGTGTGTGTGTGTGTGTGTGTGTGTGTGTGTGTGTGTGTAAAACACATCTTCTTAAGTCAGTTGTCTGTTGATGGGCACTTGGGTTGCTTCCACGTCTTGGCTCTTGTAAATAGTGCTGCTATGAACATTGGGGTACATGTATCTTTTCAAATTACTGTTTTCATTTTTTTCTGGATGTATAGCTTTATTTTTTACTATTATTATTAGATTTTGGTATTAAAGTTTTATTGGCTTTATCAAATGAATTGGTGAGTGTTCTATCCTTTTCTATTGCCTAAAATAGCTCAAATAACATTAGAGTTATCTATTGTTTTAAAGTTAGATAAGACTCACATATGAATCCATTTGGTCCAAGTGACATTTGCAATATCTTTAATCATCTCTTCAGGCTCTTCTATGATAACTAGTCAAATCAAAATTTCAACTTATTTTTGGAGTCAGCTTTAATAACTTTATACCTTTCTAGGAAATCATTTCCTTTATTTTTTCAATTTTGTTGCCACTGTGTTGCATATAGCACTCTCTCATGATTCTTTTACTCCACATTATCTGTAGCTATTTGCCCTTTCTCATTCTTAAGTTCCTAAATTTTTGTTATTTATCTTTTCTACATGAACAAGTTCATCAGGGATTTCTCTTTGGTTGTTGTTGGGGGTGGTCTTTTCAAATAATGAGCTTTTGGCTTTTTTTGTTCTTCGTTATTTTTTTTAATTAATTAATTAATTTTATTTATTTTTGGCTGCATTGGGTCTTTGTTGCTGTGCACGGGCTTTCTCTAGTTGCGGCGAGCGGGGGCTACTCTTCGTAGCGTTGCCCGGGCTTCTCATTGTGGTGGCTTCTCTTGTTGCGGAGCATGGGCTCTGGAGCACAGGCTCAGTAGTTGTGGCACCCGGGCTCAGTAGTTGTGGCTCACGGGCTCTAGAGCACAGGCTCAGTAGTTGTGGTGCACGGGCTTCGTTGCTCCACGGCATGTGGGATCTTCCCAGACCAGGGCTCAAACCTGTGTCCCCTGCATTGGCAGGCGGACTCTTAACCACTGCGCCACCAGGGAAGTCCCTGGTTATTTTTTATATTTAATTTATTTCCAGATTTTATCTTTATCCATGATAGTTTCTTTTGGCTTGTCATGCTATATTTTTTCTAATATCTTAGGAAAAATAATATGTTCTTTTCTCTTTCTTTTGTCCTTTGTTTTTAACAGTGAAGGCATTTAAAGCTATATGTTTTTCTCTGAGAACAGTTTTTCCATATCCCATAGGTTATGTTATGAAGAGTTTTCTTTTCATTGTTTTCAGTAGAGTCTGTAATATCCTCTTTGATTTCATTTAGAAGCATGATTTTTAATCATGTTTTTAATTTGGTTGTCAACTTATATTTTTGGTATTTGGATCAACTTTGAGCATCCTGTTAGTTTCCTACTGCTGTGTAACAAATTACCTCAAACTTAGCAGTTTGCAACATCCATTTATTATCTCACAGTTTCAGTGGGTCAGAAGTCCAGGTGGGCTCAACTAGGTACTCTGCTCAGGATCATACAAGGCCAAAATCAAGGTGTTGACAGGGCTTTGCTCCTTACTGGAGACTCTTTGGGGGAATCCACTTCCAGGCTGAATTGGAATTTAGTTCCTTCTCTCAGTTGATGTTACCAGTATTTAATTTTAGTCATTTTAATGACTATGTGGTGGTATCTTACTGTATGTTTAATTTACATTCTCTGGTAACTAAAGATGCTGAGCATCTTTGCATGTGTAATTGACCATTCCTGTATCTTATTTAATAAAATGTTTATTCAAATCTTCAGCCCATTTTTAAATTGGGTTGTCTTATTGTTGAGTTTTGAGAATTCTTTGTATATTCTGGATAGAAGTACATTTTCAGATGTACCTGTTTTCAATATTTTCTCCCTGCACAAAGGTTTTCATTTTAATGAACTCCAATTTATCTATTCTTTTTTCTGCTGGTTGCTTGTGGTTTTGGTGTCATATCTAAAAAGCCATTGCCAAATCCAAAGTCACAAAGATTTACACCTGTTCTCTTCTAAGAGGTTTATAGTTTTAGCTCTTATATTTAGTTCTCTGATATACTGAGTTAACTTTTGTGTATGGTTTAAGGAAGAGATCCAAGCCTGTGGTTTTGCAGTGTTAATGATCCTGAAGTAGAGGCCCAGATGGTCAGTAGCCTGGTATCTAAATGAACCATTGACCATTTATCCATTAATGTTGGTCTTTTTGAAAATTAATATTGAGATATTTGTACTTAATACATTGTGCTTATATTATAGTTTTCATTTAACATGCAGGCTGAGGTATAGTGGATAATAGACTGACTGTAAAATTGAATTGAATGGAGAAAATGATTTATTATCTAGCTTTCTGTTGTTTTATAGGCAGTCACATGTATTTACCAGGCAAAAGTTGATAGAATTTTTATTTTGATGATACCATTTTATAGTCTAGATTATTTTGATACTGATTAACAGGATAAGCTGACTCTGGACACATCCTGACAACCTCTGCCAAGGTCTGAAACAAACATCTGGGAAAATTCAGTTTTGTATTATCTATTCCTGCAGCTGCTCAACTTCTTCTAAGCAAGGGTCAGGGAATATAATAGGTTTTCCGATTGGTTTTAGATACAATGTGAAAGAACAGTTCAGGTCAAGGACATTGTTGCCAAATATATTTGGCAAGATTTATATATCAAACCTCAAGGGAAATACACAAACAAAAAACCCACATAAGCTAGGAAGGAGTAAAACCTGTGAACCCGGGAACATTTTGTCACTTACTGTGCAGATTACCCTGAATCTGAGACATAAATCACGTCCCACTTGACTAGGGCCTAGGCCTTCTGTTTCTGTCTCACAATCTTGATCTTTTATCTAGCTTTTGGTTTTCACTCTTCCCTCAGAGAGAGAAAAATTTGTTTTCTGTGTGCTCATGATCCTGTTCCTTCTCTGCTCTTCCAAGATCTTGATCTAGTAAACATTTTTTATGTCTTATATTTTCATTTTGGTCATAAATATTAAAGTGAAAGTACTGTGCTAGTGTATGTCAAAATACCTATCTCTGGACATGGGTCTGAGTCTTGTTAGAAACCAATGGAAACTTTGGAGAAACTGAGTAGGGTATACTCAGGAGAACCAAGGAGATGGAGTGGGAAAAGGGGAAGGGAACAAACTAGGGATGAGTTGATGACTGTGGAAGGGCATAGTCTCAAAGCGGCCAGGAGATGGGACAAATGAACTGTAGGTCTATGCCTAGGCTAATGCCATGGAAATTTCTAGACATGGATGAAATTAGAGCACATTTAAATATGAATTAATATCACCATTTGGGTTCCCCAGAAGCAGACTGTGAGATGGATATCAACGTGCAGGAATTTTATTTAGAGTGTTCTTGGGATCAATATCTGGGAAAGCAGGGGAGGGCGGAGGGAGAAGCCGGGCCGCAGTGCAGGCCAGCCCTACAAGGAGCTCTGGAACGGGAATGACCCTTCTTCGTTGTCCCGCTTGGGCCAACGCGGCCAGGCCCCCTCTGTCTCCGTACTGATCAGTCATTAAGCACTGGCTCTCCTGGGAAGGGGCGTGGCTCTCCTGGGAAGGGGGCGTGACCTGCTCCAGAAAGGGGCTGTGGTCTGCTCTGGGGATGGGCGTGGCCTCCCTGAGAAGGGCCAGTGGGCTGCTTTGGAAAAGGGGCGTCCAGGCCCTGTGCGCGGGGCATGAGCCCGGCGGGCCGCTCCCCGAAGATGAGGGCTGTCCTCCAGCAGCAGCCACCCCCCAGGTGGCCGGGTTCGAGTACTTCCCGGGCCGCCCCCTCCCCATCTCCATCACAGCCCCACTCACTCACCCTCCATGTCCTCACCTGCATCGGGGGCAGCTTCTCCAGGCCCCAGGGGCCGTCGCATCGCGCCCCTCAGCTGGTGTGGCTGCCCTGGGGTGTGACCCACTCCTGCCCGCTTCGCGTGGGACGGCCCTCCCCCCTTGGTGGTCGTGCCCCGGGGGCTCCTCGTCTGGCGTGCCGCTCCTTGGGTACGGTAGCCCCAGTTGCCCAGGCGGCGCCCCTGGCTTCTCACTCAGTGAGACTCTTGTGTTTTGTGCTGTGAGGACCTTCTGCACTGCCGAGCCCAGAGCTACAGGTGGGGATGGGCGGCACAGACTCCCCGGGTGGGTCACGGGGGAAGAGAGGTACTTTTGCTGCCATTCTTTGGTTCCTAAACCCGTGTGTTCTCATTGGGGCCACAGAACCATCTTTGAATCAATGAATACCCAGCACCTTGGAAGTTGACCCTCTATCCTTATGGAGCTTTAGCTGTGCCTTTAAGAGGTCATTCCATTGCTCTCTCTGTCTGGCAGTTTCTGCATGGGGTGGCATCTGATAAAGCCAGTGGATGCCATGGTCATGGGCTCACTCCAGCACCTCCTTTGCTGTACAGTGGTCCCCTGGTCTGATATGATGTCATATGGGAGCCTACATCAGTGAATCAAACCCTCTGTGAGGCCTCAGACAGTGGTACTGGCTGAGGTCCTGCAGGCAGGAAAGCTAACGTATCCCTGAAATACATGTCTCTTCTCTTCAGAATGAAGAGCCAGCCCTTCTAGGGTGGAAGGGATCCAATGCAATTTGCCACCGAATAGCTGGCTGGTCTCCATGATGGACAGCGCCCAGTGAGGAACTCAGCATTGGTTTCTGTTGCTGGCAGGTTGGATCTGGGGAGGCAACACAAGTTAAATGAGCCTTAGTCAGTGGGAACCCTTGCTTTTGAGTCCATGCATTAATTCTCTCCACGCCGCCGCAGCCACTTGGCTCGCATCTTGCCAGCACTGAGATGGCCCATGTAGAGGCTGGCTAATGGTAATCGTCAGTCATTTTGTCTCCGTTATTGTTCTGCACTTCTTACACAGTAGCTATTCTCTGATGGCATTAACATATGACATGAAGGTTCTTTTATTTTGCACCCACTCACCGATATGCCTTTGCCCCAGACAGCCTTGTCCTTGACCTTCCATTCCTTTTCTTTCTAGGCCCTTGAACAGCCAGCCAAGCCATTTGCTGCTGTCCATTCGTCTGTATATATTTGAACCTTGGGCCGTTTCTCTTTCTGCTCAAAGTGAACATCCAACATTAGCCAAAATTTGGCCCATCGGGAGATTTTCCTTCACCATTGTCTATTAAATCCACCCCTGAGTGGGGCTGTAATACAACAGCAGTCAATTTTTGGCTCGTACCTGAATACCAAGCTGACCCAACTGTACATAATCTCAGGCTTTTTCCCCCCCAGCAAGTGGTCGCCGGGGACCCCCCACATGGCTGTGGGTGTGACTTGAGGTAAAGGTGGCTGTGTAGCACGGGTAGATGAGATGGGCCTCTGACAATCTGCTCATCCAGCCTGCTCGTGCACTCTGGTCCATGCAGATCCCCACGCCTTCCTCCGTAAATCAGCTCCTTTTACTGGAAGGGCTTCCTTATCAGTACGCTGGCTTCTGGCCCGCAGCCAGTACAGAGAGTCACTTGTCCTGGCCTTGGGCTGGCCGAGCTGCTCCCAGCACGTGCTTTCTCGGGTGTCCTGGAAACCCTGGGATGGAGTGAGCTGCAAGGCTCCCTGGGAGGGGAGGGCTGTCAGGGAGGAGAGAATTAAGTCAGTCTCATCTTTGCCTCCTCCCTGAGAGAGGTGTACGCAAAGCAATGCACACTTTGAAGGAGTGTTTTCAGTCCGTCTGCTGCTGCATCCCTCCAAGGCTGCTGAGGTCTTCCTCTGTGACTGTCGGTCGGCCAGTTTCTCTCGTGCTTGCAACAGTCTTTATGTGAAGCAAGAGCTGCTAAACTGTTAGGTGCAGGCTCACCATTTTCAGGCTCTGCCAAACCCTTGTGTCTTCTGAAGGGGCGTCTCCCTCATTTCCTCGGCTGACCCTTCCTCCTTGATTTCGACACTGTCTAGGGCTCACAGAGCCTCCCTCTGCGAGTGGCTGTCTGGTGCGTCTGCCTGTGTCCATGCATCTTCTTTCCACCGTCGCCTGCCGTTCGTGTTGAGTGCGACTCCCGGAAACTCGCTAGCAGCGTCTGCTCTGTCTGCCATTCGATGCACTTTTATTTTTCCCCAGAGCCGTTCAAACCTACGTCTCTGGGCCGCACCCCTCATCAGAGCTCCAGGGGCACAAACTCGGGGACCTAGCAGATGGTTCCGCCCTGCTGGGTACCAGCTTCGCCTTAGCATAGCCGCGGTTTTGGTGGGCGGAGGGCCACCGTGTGCCTCACGCGAGCGCTCTGACAGCCTCACGCCTACCCTTTCGCTGGGAAGCACCGTTTTGGGGCCTTGTAAGTTTTCGGTCGTTCTGAGCAGGGTTCTGCGAATCACGGGTGACAGCTTTGCCACAAATTTATAGCTGTCGGTGAATTATCTGAAAGCAAATCGGATGAAAAAGAATGTTGCCAACCAACGTTGTGCAAGTAGTGACAACTTCTGTGTTTCCTTGGGTGATTTTATAGCTTTTTAAGCACACAAATTTCAAAAAAAAAAAAAAGGATTGTCTGCTTTTTTTCTTTTGTGTATGTATGTGTGCAGGAAGTTTATTGGGGCTTAGCTTACTGAGGCTCACCAAGTGTCTGGATAGTTTCCTTGAGAATGGTGACGTATCAGGGCCTTAGCGTTGGTCTCCGTTCCTGGCAAGCTGGACGCTTACAACAGCAGTAGCTAGGTCAGCCTTGGTGAGTCCACGATGTTGAGCCCGTACATAGTCACCATCATGGCTCCTCCATTTATATGTCCATTTTGGCAGCATTGGGGTGCCAACGACTGAGGCTGGCTAACATCAACTGGCTAAGTCATTCAGTTTACTTGGTTGTTTGGTGCAGTTTCCATGGCAGAAAGTGCAGCATTTATTGCAAGACACCCAACCTGGGGCCAAGCAAGGAGAACGGGCAGCTCATGCTCAAAAGACCCGAACTGCCCAATGGCTTTCAGGGAAGGGTTTTTAAAGGCAAAGTGAGGGAGAGGGTTGTGAGGTGCATGATCAGCTCATGGACGTTCTTCTGATTGGTTGGTGGTGAGGTAACCAGGTGGTATTTCGGGAGGGAGTCAACCTCATCAACCTTCTGGTTCCAGTGGTCTGGGGTCTACACGCCGGTGGTCAGCATGCTGTTACCTTCTTCCACCCGGTGGGGGTTTTAGTATCTGCAAAACAACTCAAGGATATGACTCAGGATATGATCTATAGCCCTTAAGGAGCAACTTTCTCTCTCCTTTTCAGTGTTGGAAGTTTCTGTTGTCATATGCTCAAGCTCAGAGATTTTTTTCCTAACAATATCCAGTTTACTAAGGAGCCTATCAAAGGCACTCTTCATTTCCATTACAGTGTTTTTGATCTCTACCTTTTCTTCTTGATTTTTCTTAGAATTTCCATCTTTCTGCTTATATTATCCATCTGTTCTTACATGTTGTCTACTTTTTACATTAAAATATTTGACATATTAGTCATAGTTTTTTTTTTAATTTCTGGTCTAATACTTCCAACATTCTTGTCATATCTGACTCTAGTTCTGCTGCTTGTTCAGCCTCTATGAACTGTGGGATTCTTTTTTAATGCCTTTTAGTGTGCCTTGTAAGTTTTTGTTGAATGACGGACATGATGTACTGAATAAAAGGAACTTTGGTAAATTAGGCCTTTAGTAATGTGGTGGTGAGGTGTGGGGAAGCACTCTATAGCCCTATGATTAGGTGTCAGTCTTTTAGTGAGCCTATGCCCCTGGACTGTGAACTTCACCACTGCTTCTCAGTCTCACCCCTTGACACAGGATGGCTAGAGTTGCGTATTTCCTTTCCTCTACGTGGAAGGAGAAGCAGGATGATGTTGGGTATCTTCCTTCTTCCAGGTAGATTAAGCTGTGATTAAAATCCCAGAATGATAAGCTCTAGTAAAATAATTTCTCATGAGGGCAGGCATAAGAACAGAATGCTCTGGCATATTTTTATTTTTTTACTTTTATTATTTTTTTAAATTTATTTATTTTATTTCCTACTACAGCACTGGTTCCCACAGGCATTTCTGCTTGAAGGTTTCTGTTCTAGTAAGTTGTGATTCTCTGCATTCACCTGTCTGCCTCTCTAATTTTGGGGGCAGCAGTTTTCTCTGTGACTTCATAAACAGCTTCCAATCTGCCTTGTTAACAGTAGAGGAGAGTGGGATGGAAGCATTACTTCCAGCTGTTTTTTAAATTATGTTTTATTTTTTTGGCCACACCACACGGCATGCGGGATCTTAGTTCCCCAACCAGGGATCGAACCTGAGCCCACTGCACTGGAAGCGTGGAGTCTTAACTACTGGACCACCAGGGAAGTCCCTCAGCTGTTTTTTAAAGTGGGTTCAAAGAAGGGTCAACCAAAATGAATGACTTTTTCCTTTCTTCACACAGGTTTTCTCCTAGAGTGCCAAGATCTTTTCCATTCAACACCTCAGTCATGTACAAAAAGACTGTGTTTGTAGAGTTCATGGATCAGCATTTCAACATTGCCAAGCCCAGGCCACCATGGATGGGTAATGCAAACAATATTGACTCATTGTTATGAAACTGGGTATCTTATTTCCTTGCAAGGATTCCCCAGTCTTGAGGCTGCAGTTTTCTTGGCCAGGCTTCCCTTATTACCACCCCTCGGGGAAATACACTGGCTGAATGGTCTCAGTCTTCTTACTGGGCCCTCCTCCTCTGCTTGAGTGCCCTTTATCTTGGACCTGGGTTCATTTTATTTCCTCTCTGCTTCCAATCCCTAGCTGATCTTATCCAGTCTCATGGCTTGAAAATATCATATATGCCAATAAGTCCCAAGTTTATATCTCTAGTTCAGACTTCTTGCTTGATACCTCCACTTAGGTGTCATATAAGCATGTAACAAGATGTCAAGATGAGACATTTCCGACCTTAGAATGATTGCTCAGAACTATAGGTGACAAGTACCCCCAAATTCTAAAGAGAGATATCAGGCCACCTATTCAGGACTTGGTCAGGTAGTGGTCCAAAATTGGTTCAGCAACCTTTAGCCCATCATATACCTCCAGCCTATATAAAAGAAGGTTAGGAACTTATGAAAGAGTTTAGATTTGAAGATTTCTTTTTTTAAAAATTTATTTAATTAACTAATTTATTTTTTGGCTTCCTTGTGTCTTTGTTGCTGCGTGCCGGCTTTCTCCAGTTGCCTCGAGCAGGGGCTACTCTTCGTTGCGGGGCGCGGGCTTCTCATTGCGGTGGCTTCTCTTGTTGCAGAGTATGGGCTTTAGGTTTGAGGATTTCTTTTGAAAGCATTTTGGTGTTTTGTATATTCCCATGGGGGGAGGGAGGCCTCTCCCTCATGCCAAGCTGCAGTGAGGGAGGCTTCAGGAGAATCATTTAGAAAACTTGACATAGTTCTTCTGGAGCTTGGAAGATACTGACTAGTGCCTGATTTTTATCTGGAAAAACTTTCAATGCCAGAGTGTTGGGGAGCTTCCCCTGCAACTGTTAGGTGTGAGACAAGGAAGCTCACAGGACAAGACTTGCCTCAAGAAGACCCTGCCTGAGAGGACTTCCTGCCAGGGCTAGGTGATCCCAACAGAAAAGATCTATGTGATTGTACTGTCAGAAGCAGAAACCGAGAGGAGAGAGAAAGTGACAGCTGGAGAGGGCGTATCCCATGCCAGGGGGAGGTGGAGTAGGACGTCCCCATATTGGGAGGGAGACAGTCTCTTAAGAACTCATATAAGTTCTCTAGGAAAGAAAGACCCAGAATTTTGGCATGTGCCACATCCAGGAGGTACCAAAGCCAAGAAAGATCTTGTCAGCAGGTCTCTTTTTGCACTCTTGTCCTTTGTCCGCTAGCTCCAACTTTAGAAAGTCCAGAGGCAGTAAAATGAGAAAGCAGTGAAGCTGCCAACCAAACTTCCTTTTCCCATTACAGGTTTCTGAGCCTGTTTCAGAACTGAACTGGAGGAGGGAGGGAGCCTTAAATTGCAGGTGACATCAAAAGTTTGGTATTAGACCAGACTGGACTTATTAGTACCTAAAAATGATACTCTTAATATGTGAATGTTACTGGAAAAAAAGTGGGACTGTTCAAAATGCAACAAAGGGAAATTCCACATACAATTAAAAAGTATGAAAAATAAACCTATTTCATATTTTCATCCCATTGAATCCAGCCCATTCAATAAAACCATTCGTAGGCATCTTATACTTAGTATGTGTATAAGTCAGAAGTCTTGATTTTTCCTCTAAATTTTCTGTGCCATGGCCTGACTACCACCCACTTGAACAAACCAAAATCACAGGAGTCATTCCTAGCTCCTGGCTCTCTCACTTCTTTCCCCCCCTATCTTCAATATCCAACCCATGAGCAAGTCTTGTTGACTTGTTGACCTTGTTGAAATAAATAGACTACCAGATATTTCTCCAGAAAAGATGGGTTTATTCAGGATCAGCAGAGAATTGCAATTTGGGATCTGCAACCATGGCAAGCTACAAACAAGTGCCTGAATAGCAAGGGGAGAGGAACACAGTTTATTGAGGGGAAAAGGAAGTTGGAAGGCCTAGCGTAAACAAAGAGTCCATGGCTGCTCATTGGCTGAGTCCTTGCCAGGAAAGATGAGGAGTCTTCTTCCCGTTGGGTTCTGCTATTGTCACAGGGTGTGAGAGCGCCCCCTTCTGGTCTCCCAACTCTATTTAATTGATGTTTCTGTTTATTAATATTTTTTACACTCTTTCTCCAAAACAAGTCCCAAGTGTGCTTCTTCTAAATTCCAAATTCATCCAAACTGCTGTAGCCTACAAAGTCCTACATGTTATGTTCCCTGCCTGCCTCGATAACCTTATTTTCTACTATTCCCTTGCTCATTCACTTTGCTTCAACCACATGTTAGTTTACCATATTTAAAGTGTCCTCTACTTCCTGCCTCATCATTTTCTAGCACGCCATCATCATTTATAGCATTTATAACAACCTACAATTTTCTTCTTTCTTTATTTACATGGTTAATGTCTCTAGAATGTGATCTCCATGATCTATCTTGTTAACTACTGCATCTCTAGTGCCTAGGGCAGTTTCTAGAATATAGTAGGAACTCAACTATTAGTTGAATGAATAAATGCATTGAATGAATTGCCAGAAATCTGTCTTCAGAACAACTATGAGGCTGAGCTGGTTATAGCAGTTTATGTATTCATTCATTCAGCTACTACTTTTTATCAATAACCATAGGGGCATGCTTCTCTACTGTGACTTTGACCATCACTTTTGTGATAACAGGTTTTCTGGAGTGCCACCCTCCAAATGACCTTTGGGGGACATCTCATTCTTGCAGGTCTGCTGGGTCCTACCATCCAGGCTGAGGTTTATGACACAGTGGTCATTACACTTAAGAATATGGCTTCTCATCCTGTTAGTCTTCATGCTATTGGCGTATCCTACTGGAAATCTTCTGAAGGTGAGTCAGATGCCCTCCTATTGTCCTGTCATCCTAGGGACAGAAGAGTATTGAGTATAAGGGCATACAGCTACTGAATGGTGGATTCGGGATTCAAACCTAGGCCCATTTCATGAAGTCAAGAACCTTGTCATTTTAGTCTGAACCCTAAAGTTTGTTCCTGTCCCCTGTTCTCCCTTGGGGAGCCAGGCCGCGGATGTTAAAAATCCCACTGTATCTGCCTTCCTATGCCCAGAAAACTTCCTAGGGAGGATCAAGGCCCATGGTATAGAAATGAAACAGAATTCTTCTCCTTCCTTAGATTCAGACTTTCCAGATATCTCCTCTGCCTCCCCTTCCCCCAATTTCTAAATATGTGATTAGGGCCAACTAGCAGAAGCACAAGCTGACCTCATTACAGCAAACAACCTGTTTGGCCACAGCCCCCACTTCACCTAGCTTCTCCTTAACCTTCACAGTGCAGGAAGGGAGGGAAGGCAGAGCCACAACAGACTGTGATATTGCCCAGATAGACTATGGCATATACAGATCAAGAATATTCAAGTAAATCATTAAGAAATGATTGGAGCACATGCCCTGTATTGTATGGTCTAACTATGCTTATGCGTTGACTAATTTCTCATCCTGAAATTGGAAAGCATTAGTTTTCTAGGTTGCACTCGTTAGGTCAGGGCAGACCTGGACTGGGGGAAGGTGAAAGACAGGAGGGGGCAGGTGCCATAGAGGAAAAGTCATCCCAGGTTCTGACTGGTGCCTGGCAGGCTGTTTCCATGAGGCTTATCTACTTGGAAGCTTCCAGAACTAATCTAGGGGCATTTTAGAGAGACCAGGGTTCCCACAATTCTGTAGCTGGGAGCTGACTGTAGAGATGACTCTTTTGCACCCTAAGCCTGGTGAGTTCTGGGAAAATAGACTATCATCTCTCACACATACATCTACAGTGGTTCTTCCCAGGAACAACACAGTGAATCAATGGCCTAATGCCCATGCGATTTACGGTCCTAGCATGAGCCTGTGTATTTATATGTTATGATCCACAGGCTCCTGGCCTTCTTAGACTAGCCTGGGGGCCCCAGGATGTAAGTTAAATCCGTGACGATGTTGAGTATCACTTCATATGCTTGTTGACCTTTCTGATATCCTTTTGTAAAGTATCTGATCAACTGTTTAAGTGTTTTCCTGTTGAAAAAAAATGAGTTGTTTATCTTTTTCTTATTGATTTGTGGAGGTACTTTATATATTCTGAATACAAATCCTTTGACAGATATAAATATTTGCATATCTTCTTCCAGTCTGTAACTTGAATTTTAATTTTTAATTTTACTCTCTTAATAGTTTTCTTTTTTGGTAAACAGAAGTTCTTAAAGTTAATTAAGCACGAAAGTTCAACAGTTAATGAAGCACAAAAAAGGTATCACATTTTTTTCCTTTTATGTTAGAGCTTTGTGTCTTGTTTAAGACATTTGCCTATCCCAAAGTCATGAAGAATTTCTTCTATGCTTTCCTCTAGAAGTTTTATTTTCCCTTTCATACTTATGTCTGTGACCCATCTTAAATTAATTTTTGTGTATGGTTTCCCTATAGCATCTTTAAACAGCTTTGTTGAGGTATAATTTACATACCACAAAATTCACTCATGTAAAGTAGTTTAATGACTTTTACTAAATTTAGACAGTTGTGCAGCCATCAACACAATCCATGTCAAGAAGTTCTGTCTTTGCAGTTCAAGCCCCATTCCCACTCTCAGTCCCAGACAACTTCTGATCTGCTTTATATCTCTATAGCTTTGCAAGCCTGTCATTTTTATCTCCCAAACCAACTCTGGTAAATTATATTTCAGTTTACCAAATAGTCATCCCCTCCCCCAGAGTGGCAGGAGTACATTTCCCTGCCATATTGTTGTTGGATGTGGCCATATGATGTATGCCAAGATAGCTAGTTCACATGGAGTGTCTGTCAGAGGAAATTTCAAGTTTGGTCTTGAGCTGAAAGTGGAAACCCAATACTAGAGAAAGGCTTTTAATTTCTTCTCTGGACAAGTGGCGTTCTAAGACACCAACCTAGGCTGTAAGTAGGTCCACAAAATGAGGCTCTGAGTAGGAATGAGATGAGGTTGGCCATGAGCTGCAAAACTTTGAGGGAGCTGTGAAAGACAGCATGGGGGCATACGAGTTAAGAAGTGCCAACCCAAAGCTGCTGAGCAGACATACAAAGGAAAAATAGCTGAAGGCACCAGAGAGTGAAGTGGAGTAGCCTCTGAAGCACAGCATTTGTCCTGTGGTAGAGTAGTCATGCCCAGGGGTCACTGAGCTGTGGCCCTTCAGAACTGAGACCAATAAAAATCCTTGGCATGGGGAGTCAGAATGTGGGTCTCAACTCCTGCTGGACCCCCAGGAATTTGGGATGTCTCAGCAGGCTAGCTTCTGGGGGCCTAGGCCAGACCTGGGGCAAGGCTGACCCAGCAGCAGCATGGGGTTGAATAGAGGGCTAACCAGGACACTGGAAGCAGACAGGCAGACTTTCTGAACTCTCAAATGTCCCAACAGTGTTCTTCCTCATATAATAGAAGATAAAAATTACACAAAACACATTCTGCTTAGAATATTTGCGGTGGCTGATATATAAGCTCAGGTAAGACTCTGATGGAGACATTAGTAGATATGTAAACTTTAAGGGCTGTGCACAATGCTTTTTCCCAGGCACTGCCTACTTCACTTGGTCTTGACAAATCAACTTTGCCTTCACCGAAGGATAGACCTTGTTATTAGCAACCTGAGCAGAACCCAAAATCTCAGGTTCAAGCTTTCAACATTCTGAACATCACTTCCTATTTTTCCAGCTGTCATTCTCTCACTGCCCACTCCTACAATTCTTCATTCTCATTGGGATCCACCATGTACTGACCCTACAATTTTTCACCGTCTGCCTTGCCAAGACAGGTATAGTTTTCACGCATTCTTGGCCTCTCATCAACCCTCCAACCCCAACCTTAGTATTAGGAAAAAGGGCATTCTTTTCATAATGAAATATTTCAAACAAAAAAAGGTACAGGAAATAATAGAGCAAACAAACATGTACCCATTACCTCACTTTGGCAAATCTTAACATTTTGCCATGTTTGCTTACTTTATTTTAAGAAATTAAACATTACAGATATAGTTGAAGCCCCTTCTTTACCCGGCCATGATCCCCTACCTCCCTATCCAAATGTATTCACTATTCAGAATTTTATACCAACCCACAATCACACAGACACCTGAACCACACTCGCCAACCTGAGGTACAACTCACGTTTTTCTAAATGTCCCCCAGGATCTGCCAAGCACAGGTATTGGTCTGCTGTTGCTTCTGGATGAAGCCAATTGTCCCTAGTGCTCACTGGAGGGGCACCCCTTTACCAAAGAGGCTGACTTCGTAGTGGGCCAGTGCAGGGGTCTCTAGTACAGCTCTGCTGGAGAGGTCCCTCTGTTAGATGTATAGCTGTTGTGAGGTACGATGGGATATAGATGAGGAGCACCCTGAATGCCTTGGGAGGCTCTGGAGTCCCAGAGACCATTATGAATCTGAGAAGCTAAGGTGAGTTGCTAGAAAAATAGTTCAATAGAAGTATAAGTGTTATGGTCAGTGAGTTTCAATATTTTCTACTTCAGTCCACTGAAATGACGTAGAAGCAATGACACTTCACTAACAATGAACATATATAGTGCTCAGTGTAGAATAAAGGTATCAGGATAATCCAGGGGTCAATTTTAACATCACTAAGGATGGGACAGCCAGAAAACATCTGCCCCTGATATGGTCTGACCCGCCAGAGAAGAACCAAGTTAAAAGCAACATTTAAAAAAATCTCTGCATCTCACCCTTCCCTGACCCTCACTAGTGCTTAGTAAAGAGTCTGGGACGAAAGTACGTACCCATGTATGTCTACTGAATTGAATTGACTTGAATTAGGTAAAAAGATGCAATAATGAAAGCAGTATTATAGTTACAATCTGGAGGTCTCAGAGGACCACTCAACCGCTCATGTTTGCATTAGTGGTCAAGAACTCCTCTGCAATATATAAGGCTTCTCCCCATGTATAGCTGCTACTTGTTAGTATTCCAAATTAAGTTTCAGAAACACTGTTTCTTGTGTAGAGTCTACTGGTGACAATAAACTTGATGTTTCCTTGAGTGGGCAATGGCATAGAAAGGACAATTTTATCCCTCCTTGATTTAGGTGCTGAATATGAGGATAAAACCAGCCAAAGGGAGAAGGAAGATGATAAAGTCATTCCTGGTAAAAGTCATACCTACGTCTGGCAGGTCCTGAAAGAAAATGGTCCAACGGCCTCTGACCCACCATGTCTCACCTACTCATATCTTTCTCATGTGGACCTGGTGAAAGACGTGAATTCAGGCCTCATTGGAGCCCTGCTGGTTTGTAGAGAAGGTAAGTATAAAAAAGAGTAGGATTGAGATGAAATAAGCAGGGAAGTACAAACATCTGAAAGAGGTTTCTTTTCCCTAGCATCATGCCATGGAAAGGAGAATAATGTAGTCTACGAGAAGAACAGATGCCCATCCTATGTAGCCAGAATGCACTCTAATGTTCAAGAAAAGCCAAGTTCTGGAATTAGGTCTCTCTTCTCTTCTTCTACTTTCTACTTCAGATATCCTATGGGCTGTCTCAGTAGTGCCTTTTATAATTTTGTGTTAGGTGCCTTGAAACCTCCATGAAGGTAAATACATCCAAGTGTGTGATCAATGGCGTATAGACCACTTCAGGAGTTTAGTTTGTCATCTGTAACCCAAAAACATAAAAATCTGAGAAAAGCAAGCATTTATACATGTTTATAAGTTCTTATTCTAAAAATCATAGTAATTTAAATTAAACCTTTTATAAAAATATTTTTTCCCAGGAATTCCCTGGCGGTCCAGTGGTTAGGACTCTTCACTCTCACTGCTGAGGGCACGGGTTCAATCCCTGGTCAGGGAACTAAGATCCCACAAGCACACAGTGCAGCCAAAAAAAAAAAAAGTGAATAAAACATTTATTGAAGTATAATTGACCTACAACACTATTATAGTTCTAAGTGCACAACATAGTGCCAAATGAATGAACAAATGAAAAGATGCTCAATATCGCTAATCATCAGGGAAATACAAATCAAAACCTTGAGCTATCACCTCACACATATCAGAATGGCTATTATCAAAAAGGCCACAAATAACAAGTGTTGGCAAGGATGTGGAGAAAAGGGAACCCATGTGCACTGCTGGTGGGAATGTAAATTGGCGCAGTCATTATGGAACACAGTATGGAGGGTTCTCAAAAAATTAAAAATAGAGCTACCATACGATCCAGCAATTCCACTTCTGGGTATCTTTCAGAAGAAAATGAAAGCTCTAATTCAAAAAGATGTATGTACCCCAATGTTCATTGCAGCACTATTTACAACAGCCAAGTTATGGAAGCAACCTAAGTGTCCATCAACAGATGAATGGATAAAGAAGATGTGGGGAATATTACTCAGCCATGAAAAAGAATGAAATCTTGCCATTTGTGACAGCATGGATGGACCAGAGGGCATTATCCTAAGTGAAATAAGTCAGAGGGAGAAAGAAGATACTGTATGATTTCACTTATATATGGAATCTAAAAACCAAAATAAATGAGGGACTTCCCTGGTGGTCCAGTGGTTAAGAATCCATGCTCCCAATGCAGGGGGCACGGGTTCAGTCCCGGGTTGGGGAATTAAGATCCCACATGCTGCACAGCATGGCCAAAAAATAATAATAACAAAACGGAAACAAATTCATAGATAAAGAGAACAAGCAGGTGGTTACCAGAG
This sequence comes from Balaenoptera musculus, assembly GCF_009873245.2. Classification (NCBI taxonomy): domain Eukaryota; kingdom Metazoa; phylum Chordata; class Mammalia; order Artiodactyla; family Balaenopteridae; genus Balaenoptera; species Balaenoptera musculus. Next base: position 128,151,459 of record NC_045806.1, on the reverse strand, counting down.
GGGAGAGAGGTGGAGGGATGAGTGAAATAGATGAGGGAGACTAAGAGGTACAAACCTCCAGTTACAAAATAAATGAGTCACAGGGATGAAATGTACAGCATGGGGAATATAGTCAATAACACTGTAATAACTTTGTAGGGTGACAGATGACAACTAGACTTATTGTGGTGATCTCTTGTATAGAAATATAGAATCACTGTGTTGTGGAGTTGGATTATATGTATAATGACATGTGTCCATTATATTAGTATCATACAGTATCATATATGCCCTATAGTATCATATATCATATAGTATGATATATATGTCATATATAGTATCATATCACTGCCCTAAAAATCCTCTGTGCCCTGCCTATTCATCCTTCCCTCTCCTACCCTCCGGCAACCACTGTTCTTTAAATTGTCTCCATAGTTTTGCCTTTTCCAGAATGTCACATAGTATGTAGCCTTTTCATATTGGCTTCTTCCACTTAGTAACATGCATTTAAGGCTCCTCCATGTTTTTCATGGCTTGATAGCTTCTTTCTTTTTAGTGCTGAATAATATTCTGTTGTCTGAATGGACCAGTTTATTTATCCATTCACCTACTGAAAGACCAATTTCACTACTTGATAATTTAAAAAATATAATAAAAAGAATTAAAATCTTTTCAGACAGCTTTACCTGTATTTTAAATTTGTATGGGTGAGTTAGTTTCTTCGTCCAATTTAACTTTTACTTTCCAAGCATTAAGTGTACAAGAGAGGACTTCCCTGGTGGTACAGTGGTTAAGAATCCGCCTGCCAATGCAGGGGACACGGGTTCGAGCCCTGGTCCGGGAAGATCCCACATGCCGCGGAGCAGCTAAGCCCATGCACCACAACTACTGAGCCTGCACTCTAGAGCCCACGAGCCACAACTACTGAGTCTGTGTGCCACAACTACTGAAGCCCACATGCCTAGAGCCCATGCTCCGCAACAAGAGAAGCCACCACAATGAGAAGCCCGTGCACTGCAACGAAGAGTAGCCCCCGCTCGCTGCAACTAGAGAAAGCCAGTGCACATCAATGAAGACCCAATGCAGGCAAAAATTAATTAATTAATTAATTAAAAATAAAAGAGTACGAGAGAGGAAAGAACATTATAAACAAAAATCTTCCTACTCAAAATAAACCTGCAAAGAAAACTTCCCAATCAAGTGAAAAATTATAATGCTAAGAAAGACCACTAACAAATTCAACAGTTAAAGCATGAAGCAAGCTCATTTGTAACATTGATAACTTTAAATATTGATATACATGGTGTTCATTTAAAGTGTGAGTATAGGTGTTTAATATAGACAGTAGTTATTTTGTTCGTAACTTTTAATTTACAATTGCAGAAGTAAGAAAAAGTTAAAAGTGTAATAGAAATTTTCTATATTAATTACCTATATGCACATTTCCATGAACAGTGTGTATGATTTTTGTAATTTTTCTTTTTCTGTTTTCTGTTTGTTCTGAATATATACATATATATGAAATATGGTCATATGGACTTGTAGTTTGTATGTCTTTTTAAGTAATTAATTTTTAGTGTATTTTATAAAAGTAATGGTCTGCAACAAATCTGAAATTTTTAAAAAAGTCCTTTACCCCGAATAATTTTAGAATTACTGGCATAGGAGATGTGACACCAAGGAAATAATGTTATGGTAACGTTAATAGGAGACCAAGAGACAAAGCAGTTGATGAAGTAATGTATCCTCCTAGGGTCATTTTCCTATGAGAGGATTTTCAATAGAAGATAAATGCTCTCACTTCTTTTTCAGGGAGTCTGACCAAAGAAAGGACACAGACCTTGCACGAATTTGTACTACTTTTTGCTGTATTTGATGAAGGTTAGTGAGCTGCAGTCTGAATTTTGGTCTCCTTAAAGAAAGGAAATATATTAACTTAATGTGGTACTTAAGCATGAGGGCTGTTAATGTCCAGAGGAAGTGATTACAGAAAGATCATAAACTACGTTATCATTCAGGAATGATGCAGACGGGGATGAAAATGAATTCCAAGGAAAAAATGCAAGCTGAGTTCCACTGGCAGCTATGAAGTAAGATAGAGTAGCTGGGTAACCTTGTCCCTCTTATTAAATCCATCAACAAAGACTTTTTGCTTTACTTTCTCTTTTTTTTTTTCGGTTTGAAGCAAAGGAAAGTTTTATTCTTTGAGCAAAGAACGGAGACGTTCAAGCTTGCGCTCTAGAGCAAACGCCCTTCCGACAGGCCGTGGGCGGGGCTGCTTTACAGGGACGGGGGGGGCGGGGAAGGGGCGGAGCTCTCCCGCAGGCGCAGCCGCAGACGGCAGTGCGCGCGCAGCGTCTCTGCACACGGCCTGCTGCCGCCGGCTGGCCTTGAGCGTCGTGGGCAGCTGCTGCTCCCAGCGGCGGAGCTGCCGTGTCGGGGCAGCCATTTTGCACCAGGAGCTCTGGTCTGAAGGGCTACGGGCAAGGCCTCTGACCCCGACGACGTTTCATGTATGTAATTTTGTTTTGTTTGCTTCTTTGTTAGTTTTGGTTAAACTTGGGAGACATTTATTTACTTTCCCACATCGCCAGTCATGGATACGAGTGGCTGAGGCTTCTATCTCCTCAGGAAAACACAGCCCAATTGAGTGACTATCACATCCTTTGGAGAATTTCAATCTTTGGTCACAGCATTTAAGAGCTCCTGGTTTTGGTCCCACAAGCCCTTTTTGAAGTGACTTATTGCTTTACTTTCTAAATGCCCCCTGTTACCTTTTAAAGAAATTTTTACTAAAAATCATATATATTTAAGGTGTACAACATGATGATTTTAGATAAATAGAGAAATGATTGCTACAGTCAAACTAGCATATCTCCTCGCAGAGTTACCATTTCTTGTGTGTGGGGAGAGCACCTGAAATCTACTCCCTTAGCATATTTCCAGTGTTCAATGTAGTAGGATTAACTATAGTCATCACGCTGCACATTAGATCCCCAGAACCTGTTCATCTTAAAACTGAAAGCTTGTACCATTTGACCAACCTTTTCCCCATTTCCCCAGACCCTGGCAAGCCCCCTTGTGTTCTATGTTTCTATGAGTATACTTTTTCTTATCTTCATCTCTTACTTTTAAGTAACTTTGGCAAGTTACTTAACCCCTCTGTGTCTCAGTTTTATCCAGTTGAAAAGTGAAATAATAAGTACTTTTTCATAGGATGGTTGTAAGGATTAAGCGGGTGATTTCTTCCTCGTCACCATCATGATCACCTTCTGAAGTGAGACCCCCCATCACCTCTCACCTGACTAGTCTCCTTGTCTTTTTGTGCCCCCTGACACTTCATTATTACTATAGCAGCCAAAGGGAGCTGACTGAAATGCGAATCTGATCTTGTCACCCCAGCCCTTAAAATCCTTCAATTTTACATCAAGGCAAAACGTAAACTTCTTAACACACTGATACGTGACCTAGTCTTTGACGACCTGCCTACCCCATTGTGCTCCTCTTCCTGCCTCACCGTCCATCACCGTTCAAGTTGCAGCCACGCTGAACACATTTTGTGTAACACCCAAAACGTGCCATGCTTTTTCTTGCATCCGGACCTTTGCTTATGCTGTTTCTTCTGCCTGGAAAGCCTGTCTCCAGCTTCACACCAAGTTCCTCCTCCTTCTGGTCTAGCTTAGATGCCTCTTTACATATTTCCACAGCACCTTGAGCTTCCTCCTTATGACACGAAATCATCGTTGCTGGCTTTCTTTAATATTTGTCTTCTTTGACCTCGTATTCTTTCCTCTTCAGGCAAAGTGAGGTTCCTTCTCTTCTCTGCTCCCGTAATATCCTGTTCTTATCTCTCTTACATCACTCTTCAGTCTGTATTATAATTGTCTGCTTCTCTGTCTATTCGAGCTAAATTGTAACCGCCTGGAAGGTAGAGGCTGTGTCTTCTTTGCCATCAGTGCCTAGCGCTCAGTAGTGTTCAGTAAATATGTTTAACTGAATGAACAAATGAGTGGATCAAGGGATAAATGAACTTATGAGAGTTCCCCAAAGGCTGGGTGCCTCAGAAAGTTTCAGTCCTTTGCACAAAAGGGCAACCTCAGGGAGCTGCTAATAATAATATTTATAGTGCTTTCACTCTTGTCAATTTCAGGGACGAGGTTGGAAAGCTTTCGGGTTCTTGGGCTTTCATTATTACAAACTGGATGAAGCAGTTAGGACAGGGACAGGTACCGACAGCCTTTTCCTAGGATGCTTTTCATGTGCTTCCTTTTAAATAAGTCAGCTAATGAATAGAATGAAATCATCATGGTGCAAATTAACCAATATCTGTCATTATTCCTTTCCAAGTACTGTCATGGATAAGTATAGGGAGAGATCATTACTTTGAGCAAGAAATATCTGCCTTTTGGTAACTGTCTTCTCCCTTTGTCTTACTGACTTTGAGGGCACGTCATCTGTGCCTACTGTGCTGACATGAGACAGACACTTAGCTGGCCCTCTATTCGCATCCTCTCTCAACAGGGAAAAGTTGGCACTCAGGAAAAAATGAGTCCTTGACACAGGCTGTGGATCCTGCATCTGCAATGCACACAATCAATGGCTATATAAACAGGTCTCTGCCAGGTATGTACAGCCTGCTCAAGAATCCTCAAGATCTTCTGCATTCACCACCAGAGCTCTCCTCTCCACTTCTCCTCAGTTATCTAAAAATTAAGGTTTCTTTTGCTTAAATGTAAATGGGCATCCAAGGATGAACAGATATTTAAGGAAAGCCTGAAACACGAAGAGAATATGCAAAGATAAAGAAAAGTAGTATGCCTTGCCTTATCATCTCTTCCATCTGGATGTTCCTGAGTTACATCCTTTTATAATAAAAATAATAAACAGCTTTCTAGTAAGTAAAAAAAGTAATAAAAGGATTATATGAAAAAGAAACAATCAAAACAAGAATATGCTCACAAAATTAGGAATATGATTGTCAAAATACAAACTTAATAGAAAGTGGTACAAAGCAAATCTCCCAGAAAGCAAAACAAAAAGAGATTGAGAGAGCAAATCTCCCAGAAAGCAAAAGAAAAAGAGATTTTTAAAAATCAAAGAAATGATAGAATAAAGTGTTAAAAAAAGAAAAGAGTTGAGTCTTTATATAAAAATTTCCCAGCAGGATAAATAAAAAAATATCCCCACACAAAATTAGGTTTGTGTAATTTCAAAGAACAAAGAGAAGATATAAAAGCTTCCCCTGGGAGAAACAGGTCACATACAAAGGCATGAGAATTAGACTGGCAATATAATGAACCAATACCTTAAAAGTTCTAAAGGAAAAGTTATTTTCAACCTGGAATTCATAGCCAAACTATAACTTAACTTTGGGGGAAGAATAAAGACATTTTCAGAAATGGTAGCCCTTAGAAGCCACTGAATATGTGCTACAATAAAACTAGAGAGTAAACCAAGAAAGAGGAAGTTGGAAAATTCAGACACCCAAGAAAATAATGAAGGACGAGGAAGGATATTTTCTTAACTCTTTTCTATATTTTTCAAGAATTCTATAATTAATATGCATGATTTCAGAATTAGAAAAGAAATTAACTTTCAAAACATACAAGTCCCTGCTCTCACATATCAGGTTAATTAACCTCTCTGGGCACCAGTTTCCTCTCCTCTAAGTGAGGGATGATAGCTATAGTTTCTACACTCATTGGGTTATTGGGAGTTAAAACTTGTAAAATACTTTGGACAGTGCTTGATGTTACACAGGTGCTCAGTAAACGTTACTGTTATTAATTATAATGCCATCATTGGTGTTAGATTGGATGTGAGAAGTGAGAGTGGGGACAAGAATAGCTCTCACTTGCATAATTGACTTCAGGATGGTACCATTCACTGAAATGAAGAAGTCTGGAATAAGATGAGGTGATAAAGATTGAAAATTTGGTTTTGTACCTGTGGGTTTTATGAGATATCCAGGTGAAGATATTGAGAAGGTATCAGTCTGTATTAGTCTGGAGTTAATACCATGAGAATGAATGATATTATTCAGGGAGAAAATTTGATTAACAAGAGAATAAGGCCTAGGGATGAGCCCTGGGGTGATCCATCATTTAATGGATGGGTAAAGAAGGAGCAGTCACAAAATGAGACAGAAGGAGCAGTCTAAGCCTTAGGGGAACAAAACTGTTGAAACAGAGGCCAGGGGAGGAGAGAATTTCAAGAAGAAATGACTGGTCAACGGATGCAGGTGAAGACTGAAAAATACCCATTGGATTTAGCAGCATGATAGTCATTGATGACTTTGGCAAGAGCTGTTAGTTTGACAGTACCCCAGTGTCCTTGGAAATTTTGGTTCCAAGTCAAGATAATAAAATTTGTAAGGACAATTTGTTCATCCTATCCTAGAAAGTGTTTTCCATTTCAAATTCTCTACTTCTTGATTATAGCCGTGTTATTCTTACTTTACAGGTCTGATTGGATGCCATAAGAAATCAGTCTATTGGCATGTGATTGGGATGGGCACCACCCCTGAAGTGCACTCAGTTTTCCTCGAAGGCCACACATTTCTTGTGAGGAACCATCGCCAGGCTTCTTTGGAGATCTCACCAATAACTTTCCTTACTGCTCAGACACTCCTGATGGACCTTGGCCAGTTTCTACTGTTTTGTCATATCTCTTCCCACCAACATGGTAATATCTGTGGATCTTAAAAATGAGTATTATAAATATCCAGCTCTTCTTTTAATGGAATTTACTGTCCACTGTCCAGTATAGGATTATGTTAGTTAGACCTCAACTGAGATTCCCTAGTTGCCAGTTTTCAGAGCAAATATTTCACCTTGAGTATAAGAGGGCTTGATTATTATTAGTACTTGTGAATGTACTGGTGAATCTACCTGTGATATAGGGAGGGGAAAATGAGGTGGCAGGAGTGAGGAGGACAGCGTATCATTGTTTTCCCAGCCTGATCACATTAAATAGGCTTCAGTACTATGGACAGAGGGATTTGGGGTCATAGCTGAAGAGATGTTTTATGAGAAATTTAGGGGAAAGGAAAAAAGTGCACTGTCTAGGTTGTAATCATAAGGGCTCCAGGATATCAGTAGTGATGCCCAGAGCATTATATAGCAAATACAAATGGATATTGTGAGCAAATGAGTGAGTCTTGAAAAAGGGGTAAAACATATATTGGAGGAGAGTCAGGCAGAAGGGAAATGGTGAGTGCAAAGACCACAGGAAGAAACCAGAAAGTACCAGATATGGGGAAGGTAATACATATAGGACAATGGCAAGAAAGGATATTGGTGTGGAGAAGGGAATACTTAAGAGAAGGCCTTGAAGGCCTAACAAGAAAGAACAAAGTCATAAGAGTTAAGGCAAGAAAATCTCATTGGAACCTGACATTCGTTTGTCTGACTCCAGATGGTATGGAAGCTTATGTCACAGTAGATAGCTGCCCAGAAGAACCCCACATGTGGAAGAAAAGTAATGAAGAAGAAGATTATGATGATCTTTATGACTCTGACATGGATGTGGTCAGATTTGACGGTGACAGCGCTCCTCCCTTTATCCAAATCCGCTCAGTTGCGAAGAAGCATCCTAAAACCTGGGTCCACTACATCGCTGCTGAAGAGGAAGACTGGGACTATGCCCCCTCAGTCCTTACCTCCAATGACAGGCAAGTACCTTTTGACCCTTGGCGCTATCTCTTCCCCGTAATCAAAAATTCTTCCCAGTTATTCAGAACAACAAATCCTTAAGCCATGTTTAAGGTGAGGTACAGGTATAGAATCAAATGGCAAGGGCATTAATATGTTTGGTAAATTAACATAGCTAAACATCAGAGATGCTTATATTTTTCTCACTCCTTTCCTTGATTAAATCATATGAGCTATTTTAGAGTTGGATTTTAGCAACCTGTCCTTTACCTAGAATTCTCCATTCCAACCTCTCATCTTTTTGTGTCTCACACAGAAGTTATAAAAGTCTGTATTTGAACAATGGTCCTCAGCGGATTGGTAGGAAGTACAAAAAAGTCCGATTTATAGCTTACACAGATGAAACATTTAAGACTCGTGAAGCTATTCAGTATGAATCAGGAATCCTGGGACCTTTACTTTATGGAGAAGTTGGAGACACACTTTTGGTAAGTTGAGGAAAACATACAAGGTTGGGTAAGAAGACAAAGTCTGGAGGGTTTTGAGTTTTTTAAAACTTCATAATTCAGCCTTGTCTCCAATGGGCAGGATCTTTTAAAAATTATAAATGTTATGCAAATAAATGTGGATTATAAATTTGTTTTAAAATATTATAGAACAAAATATTTAATGCCACCCATTAAACCTGACACTCCTTTGAAATACTCATTGCTTAGACTTTCATACATATCCTTCTACAACTTTTAGAAGGATTTTACATTTGACTTGTAAGGAAAAGAATAATAAGAAGAATATGTGACAGAGAGTAGATATAGCTCACAAAGCCTAGAGCATTTACTATCTGTCCCTTTCCAGAAAATGTTTCCTGACCCTTGATATAGCATATTAACAATACTTACGCTTCAAATAACAGTGGTTTTAAAAAATAGGGAGTTATGTTTTCACAATCAGTTTAGAGATAGATAGATGGTCATGTCAACCGTAAAAAAATGCACAACCTAAAAGTTGAGAGTTATGTTTTATTCAGCGGACATTCTTAGGACTTCAAGCCCGGGAGACAGCATCTCAAGTAACCCTGAGAAAACTGCTCCAAGGAGGCAAGCGGGGAGCCAGGGTATATAGGAGTTTTGCAACAAACAGCAGGTAGTAGGAACAAAAGATTACTGTTAAGTAAAGAAAACCAGATATCCCGAGTTAAGGAATTTAGCACTTTTCTATGTATGGGAAGATGCAAGAGTCTGGGCTTATTGAAATCATTCCTTTGAACTGCACCTCAGCTACCTGGGGCCAGTATCCTGTGCTTTCTCATCCTGCGTTTCCTTAGGCTGCACCATTGGGTGTGGCTGCAGTCTGATGACTGCTAGACAGCCGGGCATTCTTTGTTTCCTCTCCTGAGTTACCTCAGGGCTCACTGATGGCTGCGACATCCTTTGTTTACTGATATGGCAGGCAGCGTTCTTAACATGGCTATATTTTGCTTATATGTTTGTAAAAGGTTTTATGCATTATGAATATTAACACGTTGTTATTTATCTTTCAAATATTTTTCTCAGTCTCTCACTTGTACTTTAACTCCTTTGTGATGTCTTTTGTCCTATAAAAATTTTCAGTCTTTATGTAGTCAAGATCTTTTCTCAATCTTTTTTTTTAAATTTTTTTTTTATAGCTACTTTATTTATTTATTTATTTATTTTTGGCTGTGTTGGGTCTTCGGTTCGTGCGAGGGATTTCTCTAGTTGCGGCAAGCGGGGGCCACTCTTCATCGCGGTGCGGGGACCGCTCTTCATCGCGGTGCGCGGGCCTTTCACTATCGCGGCCCCTCCCGTTGCGGGGCACAGGCTCCAGACGCGCAGGCTCAGTAGTTGTGGCTCACGGGCCCAGCTGCTCCGTGGCATGTGGGATCTTCCCAGACCAGGGCTCGAACCCGTGTCCCCTGCATTAGCAGGCAGATTCTCAAGCACTGCGCCACCAGGGAAGCCCTCAATCTTTAAATTTATATTTTTCTGGATATTTTTCATTTATGTTTTCTGCCTAGGAACATCTTCACTACCTCTAAGAGATTATAAATATGGTCTACTATATTTTATTCTTTTACATTTACAGTTTTATTTTTATAATAAGCATTTTAATTGCTCTGGAAGTCACTTTTGGGTATAGAGCATCGTGTCAAATAGGGATTTCCCCAAATGACAGCCAATTGGTCCAATCAATCCTTTCTTCACTAATTTTAAAATGCCTTTTTTATTATATACTAAAATGATAAAAATCTGTTCTGTTTAACTGATCTGTTACCACACTGTTTTAATGACTGCAACCTTGTGATATGTTTTGATATTTGTAGGGCATGTCTACCTTCATTTTACTTCTTTAAAATTTTAATTAACTATTAATGTACAGTTTTTCTTCATGAATTTTATTTACCTATTTTTGAATTAGCCAGTACAAATAACTCAAAAGGCAAAAAAGATTATGCGAGAAAAAGCAAGCTTTCCTTCCTCCCAGACTTCCAGTCCCATAGTCTGACCAGCTATCATTGCTGTCAGTTTTTTATATTCCCTTTCAGAAAGAGTATATACATATACAAGTGTATGTGCACATATTTCACACAAAAACAGAAGCACTATGTAGATTTTAACAATATATCTTAGATATCATTTCATATCAGTATATATAGTTCTACCTCATTCTTTCATTTTTATAAGTTATGCTCATATATGCTGACTCCTATAAGGCTTTTCTGTTAATGTGAGAATTTGAGGACTATTTTTTACTTTTTATACAGAAATTATCAAACATACCCAGAAGTGGAGAGAATAGTAAAATAAACTTCTTTGAACCCATCACTCAGCTTCAACAGTTATCAACAAATGGCTAATCTCATTTTGTCTATAAACCAACTAGGCCTAACAGACATCTACAGACCAGGCCACCCAACTCCAGTAGAATACATATTCTTCTCAAATACAAAAGAAACATTCTCCAGGATAGATTATACATTAGGCCACAAACCAAGTCTCAAAAATTTTAAAGAAAACTATAGTTCAAAATTCCTTGTGAATATAGATGCAAAAATCCTCCACGTTATTAAGCCAAATCTAGCAACATTTTAAAAAGATCATACACTATAATCACGTGAGATTTATCTCAGGAATGTAGGGATGGTTCAACATATGAAAATTAATGCAATACAACATATTACTTGAATAAAGGACAAAAGCACATGATCATGTAATACGTGAAGAAAAAGGGCTTGACAAAATCCATTACCCATTCATGATAGAAAAAACTCTCAGTGAACTAGCAACACAATGCAAGGTCCTTAACTTGATGAAGAACATCTAAGAAAAACTTATAATACGCTGAAAGACTAAATGTTTTCCCCCTGAGATTAGGAACAAGTTAAGATGTCCACTCTTGGCGGGGCGGGGGCAGGGGCGGCAGCTCCGGGGGCGCAGAGGCCCCACTCGCCCCATCACGCCATTGCTGCCCAGACGCTGCAGCCCCCCGTCCACCCCACTGCACCTGCGGAGACTCGGGAAAGTGCCGGGTGGGCACGGGGCGGTCTCCACGTCCTCGAATCTGCCCTTTCAGTTGTTTTCTTGACGTGGCCTTAAGTCACCCAGAACTAACTGGGACGCCCAGTCCAGCGGTCGAAGGGGAACCGGAGGGTCTCTGCCTGACCGAAATGGTGACCTGGCAGCAGGGGAAGCTGGCGAAAGGTTCTAGAAGTTGCCTGAGAACTTTGTGCCATCGGCAGCTCCTGCCTAAAATCGTCGGGAGCTGCTAAAATCGTCTTCAGGAAGTCTGGCAGCCAAGTTTGACACCCCAGCGTTCCATACAAGGATAGACAGTGACTTGGGAGGTAATTTCCACATCCTGCTATTTGTGTTCAGGGTCGAGACGAGGGAAGGATGATGGATGCGAACACATCCACGGAAGCATCGCCCTAGCTCCAAACTGGGTCGGCATACTGCTGGCATCGCAGCAAAGAGTCAAGGCCAGGCCAGGCCCGCAGACGGTGCCTCCTAACTTCACTGTTGACCCCAAGCACGGACTGTTCTACAAACGGGGCAGAAAGGATGACTTGGGTTCCTAGTCATTAGAAGTTTTTTTGAGGTTTCTGTTTAAAATTTTAAAAGAGATTTAGAAACACTAGGCATATTTTGGTGGGAAAGCAGATGAAAGACAAGCGTTTTTCTTCTGCGTGAAAACCTAAATATAAAGGTATGGCTGGGCTTCCCTGGTGGCGCAGTGGTTGAGAATCTGCCTGCCAATGCAAGGCACACGGGTTCGAGCCCTGGTCTGGGAAGATCCCACATGCCGCGGAGCAACTGGGCCCGTGAGCCACAATTACTGAGCCTGCGCATCTGGAGCCTGTGCTCCGCAACAAGAGAGGCCGCGATAGTGAGAGGCCCGCGCACCGTGATGAAGAGTGGCCCCCGCTTGCCACAACTAGAGAAAGCCCTCGCACAGAAACGAAGACCCAACACAGCCATAAAATAAAAAATAAATAAATAAATTAAAAAAAAAAAAAAAGGTATGGCTTATACTAGGTGGGCGTTCCCACCTATAAGGGTCAAATTCAGAATAAAATTGAAGAGTGTTTGAAAATCAACTCAATCAATGCCAAGTATGGAGGATGCAAAAACGAACTGGTCAATGTCTTTTTTCATAAGAAGTTTACAATTTAATAAGGAAAAAAGAGAACAGGACTTGTGGAGAGAACATATTTCAAGAAGAGTGAATGCAATATGTAGTCTGGTTTGGCAAGAAAATAATGCTGCTGTAGAAGGGCATGGTGAGTGATAAGCTCATTGGATGCGGTTAAAGATGTTGTGAAAGGCTAAGCTGGTTTTGAACACAATTGAACAGATGAGGAACCTTTGTAAGTGTGAATTTGTGGTGCTGGAGCAATTGACTCTCCACATAGGAAAAATTTGTGGTGCTGGAGCAATTGACTCTCCACATAGGAAAAAATTAAATTAAAAATTTAATTTTTAATTACAAAAATTAAAGTATTACCTGCCATTATACACAAAAATAATCTCCAGGTGAATAAAGATGTAAATGTAAAAAAAAAAAAGATGTAAATGTAAAAGGCAAAATATTATACTTTGATAAGAAAATATAGGAGTGTGGACTTCCCTGGTGGTGCAGTGGTTAAGAATCTGCCTGCCAATGCAGGGGACACGGGTTCGAGCCTGGTCCAGGAAGATCCCACATGCCGCAGAGCAACTAAGCCTGTGCACCACAACTACTGAGCTTATGCGCGGCAACTACTGAAGCCCGCGTGCCTAGAGCCCGTGCTCCGCGACAAGAGAAGCCACCGCAATGAAAAGCCCACGCACCACAACGAAGAGTAGCCCCCACTCGCCACAACTAGAGAAAGCCCAGGCGCAGCAATGAAGACCCAACGCAACCCAAAATAAATGAATTAATAACTTAAAAAAATAAGAAATAACAGATAAGTTATGCCAAGGTCCAGAGAATTATGTCATCTACCTGAACCAAAATCTGTCCACACATCTTAAAAAAAAACCCATGAGGTGTACAAGGAGTACAAATAAAGTTACACATGATTCATACAATACTAGGAAATGGAGGGTACCACAAACATCAGATTACCAGAAAATTGGTAAGTAGCAAACTCCAGCAAGATCAACCTTCCTCCACTGCTGCAAGACTCTAGACTGATACTGGAGTTAGAAGAAAAGGCTTCTATTTTATTCTTGAATTGCAATATAGTTGATATACAATATTATGTTAGTTTTAGCTGTGCTACATAGTTACTTGATATTTGCATACATTATGAAATGTTCACCATAGTAAGTCTAGTAACCATCTGTCTCCATACAAGTTTATTGCAATATTATTACTTAGGCTGTATATGACATCTCCATGGCATATTTCTTATTTAAGTGGAGGTTTGTACCTCTTAACCCCCTTCACCTATTTTGCCCTTCCACCACCCTCCCCTCTGACAACCATTGGCTTGTTCTCTGTATCTGTGAGTCTGTTTTCATTTTGTTTGTTTTGTATTTTAGATTCAACATATAAGTGAGATCATACAGTAAAAAAAAAAAAAAAAAGTTGTCCACTCTTGTTACTTTTATTTAATACTGAACTGGAAGCCAATGCAATAAGGCAAAAAAAAAGGAATTAGAGACATTTGGATTGGCAAGAAAGAAATAATACTTTCTTTATTTGCTGATGATATGATCTTTTCTGCAGAAAATCCTAAGGCATCTACTAAAAAACTATTAGAACTAATAAACAAGTACAGCAAGTTTGTAAGATTCAAGATCAATACTAAAAAATAAGTTGTATTTCTATACACTTCAATGAAAAATCTGCAAATGAAATTAAGAAAACAGTTTCATTCATGATAACATAAAAAAGAATGAAATAACTTGGGAAAAATTTAACAAAAAAGGTGCAACACTTGTACAGTGAAAACAACTAATTGTTACTGAGATAATTTTTTAAATATCTAAATAAATGGAAAAACATATGATATTTATGGATTGGAAGAGTCACTTACTGTTAAGACTCTTCCAAATTTGTCTATAGATCCAAATTGAATCCCTATCAAAATCCCAACTGCCTTTTTTGCAGAAATTAACAAGCTGATCCTAAAATACAGATGGAATTGCATAGGACACTTAATTGACAAATGAATCTTGGGAAAAAAAAAAGCAATGTTTGAGGACTCACACATCAATTTCAAAACTTACCACAAACTACAGTAATCATGACAGTGTGGTACTGGCATAAGGATAGATATATAGATCAATGGAAAACAATTGAGAGTCCAGAAATAAACCTACATATCTATGAACACTTGACTTTTTTTTTTAATTGAAGTATAGTTGATTTACAGGATTGTGTTAGTTTCAAGTGTACAGCATGGTGATTCTGTATTTTTGCAGATTATACTCCATTATAGGTTATTATAAATATTGGGTATAATTCCCTGTGCTATACAGTATATCCTTGTTGCTTATCTATTTTATGTATAGTAGTTTGTATCTGTTAATCCCATACTCCTAATTTGACACCCCCCCTTTCCCCTTTGGTAACTATAGGTTCGTTTTCTATGTTTGTGTGTCTGTTTCTGTTTTGTAAATAAGTTCATTTGTATCATTTTTTTAGATTCCACATAAAAGTGATATCATATGAAATTAGTCTCTCTTTGACTGACTTCACTTAGTATGATAATTTCTAGGTCCATCCATGTTGCTGCAAATGGCATTGTTTTACTCTTTTTTATGGCTGAGTAGTATTCCATTGTATATATATATACCATGTCTTCTTTATCCATTCATCTGTAGATGGACATTTAGGTTGCTTCCATGTCTTGGCTATTGTAAATAGTGCTGCTATGAACATAGGGGTGCATGTATCTTTTAGAATTAGAGTTTTCATCTTTTCTGGATATATGCCTAGGAGTGGGATTGCTAGATCATATGGTAGCTCTATTTTTAGTTTTTTTAAAGGAACCTCCATACTGTTTTCCACAGTGGCTGCAACAATTTATATTCCCACCAGCAGTGTAGGAGGTGAACACTTGACTTTTCACAAATGTCCTAAGACCAATCAATGGGGAAAGAATAGTATTTTTAACAAATAGCACTGGGACAACTGGATACCCACATGAAAAACAAAGAAGTTTGACCCCTTCCATACCATACACAAATTGAAGGTGGATCAAAGATATAAATGTGAGAGCTAAAACTAAAACCCTTAGAAGAATATACAGGAGTAAATCTTTGTGACCTTGGATTATACAGTGGTTTCTTAGATATGACATCAAAAGCAACAAGCAACAAAAGATAAAATAGATTGGACTTCATCACAATTAAAAACTTTTGTGCCTCAAAAGATACCAACCAGAAAGTGAAAAGACAACCCATGGAATGGGAGAAAATAATTGCAAATCATGTATCTGATAAGGGAATAGTATCCAGAATTTATAAAGGACTCTTACAACTCAAGAATAAAAAGGCAAATAGGGACTTCCCTGGTGGTCCAGTGGGTAAGACTCCATGCTCCCAATGCAGGGGGCCTGGGTTCGAACCCTGGTCTGGGAAGTAGATCCTGCATGCATGGCACAACTAAAGATCCCGCATGCCACAATGAATATCCCGCGTGCCGCAACTAAGACCTGGCACAGCCAAAACAAACAAATAAATAAATAAATGTTTAAAAAATAAATTAAAAAATTAAAAAGGCAAATAATCCAACTGAAAAATAAGCAAAGGATTTGTATAGACATTTCTCCAGGGATGATATATAAAGGAGTGACCAATAAGCACATGAAAAGATGCTGAGAACTTTATTAGCTATTGGGGAAATGCAAATCAAAATCGCAATGAGGTACCATTTCACACCCACTAAAATAGCTATAATCAACAAGGCAGATAATAACAAGCGTTGGTGAGGATGCAGTTTGGAAAACAGTTCGTCCGTTTCTCAGAATGTTAAAAATGGAGTTACCATGTGATCCAGCAATTCCTTCTAGGCATATACTCAAGAGAAAGGAAAACATAGGTCCACACAAAGACTTGTATGTGAATGTTCATAGCAGCACTATTCATAATAGCCCCAAATTGGAAGCCATTCAAATGTTCACCAATCGGTGAATGAATAAACAAAATGTAGTGTACCCATATAATTGGAACACTAGTCAGCAATTAAAAGAAATGAACTACTCATACATGATACAACATGGATAAAACTCAAAACATTATGATAAGTTAAAGAAACCAAGCAAAAAAGACATATTACATGATTTAATTTTGTGAAATATCTAAAAAAGGCCAATTTATAGAGCAGAAAGCATATTAGCAGCTCAGGACTCCAACTGTGTGCGTTCCACTAAACCAGTCAGAAAGTGCCTCACCTTTAATGACCCAGCATCAGAAGTCACACAGCATTTCATGGCATAATCTGAGTAAAAGCAGTCAAAGCCCACCCAGAATCAAGGAGAGGGAAACTTTGGCCTACCTCTTGTTGGGAGGAGTGTCAAAGAATTTGGGAACCATGTTTTAAAACTGCCACATAAATTGACAGCTTACTTCTCAAAAGCAACAGAGGAAGCCAGAAGACAATGAAATCATGTCTTTAATGTGTTGAAAGAAAATCACTATCAACCTAGCAAGAATTACCATTTTATTGGTGATTTATACCAATATTCAAGGAATATATAATTTTATATTAAAATTTTAAATGTAGAGTATAAGAAAAAAGTAAAGACCCACCAGTTCTTTATTAGGCTAGCATAACCTTAGTTGTAAACCTGACCAGGACAGTATGAGAAAGGAAAATTAAAATTACAGACCAATTGCATTATAAACATGGATTCAAAAAATCCTAAACAAAAATTAATAAACCCAATGGAGCAATATATTAAAAAGATAATACATTATGACCTGGTTGATTTATCCGAGGAGTACTAGATGAATTTAACATTAGAAAATCAAATATGGTAATCCACCATATTAACACATAAAAGGGTAAAATATAATTTGAAAATCTCAATAGTTTCATACAAATATTTATCAAAATTCAACATCCATCCATAATAAAAAGTCATAGGAAATTGGGATCACAAAGGACATCCTTATCCTGATAAAGATCTGAAGAAAATCTATAGGCACCAAAAAAAAAAAAATCTATAGGCACCAATCGTACTTGGTGGTGAAACTCAGAAATCCTGTTTAAGATCAGATCAGGACAAGAAACAGTTAACAAGTATCACCACCTGTATTTAATATTTTACTAGAAATCCTAGCCAGTATTCTTAGGAGAAAAAGAGTTTTAAGATTGGAAATGAATAAACAAAACTGTTATTATTTGAAGATTAAGTAAATGAATGACATAGTGGGAGCTATATTTGTCATTGTTGAAGAGGGTAATTATAAATAAACAAAAAGGAAAGGCTAGAATAAATCATGTGATACTGGATTAGACTTGGAGACATTACTATGAGTTCATGTTTGCCTAATATAGATAGATGGATGCATACAGAAATAATTACATATGTGTGTGTATGTTTAGGTTAGTATATTTCCTAGTGCTGTCCACTGAGAGGATCTAGAAGCAATGACATCCCAGTAGCAATGAGCACACCCAGATCTTGGTTTCTAATACCATTCTCTGATGAAAGGAACCAAGGCCATCTGGAGAATGGATGATTCTAGGGCTGGGCCAGGGAAAACATAAGATGAGCCTGGAGAATCTTGTGGTTCCAGAAAGTAAGAAAGTGCTCAAAAAATAAAAGGATGGGGCAATGTTAAAGAAATACAGGAGCTTCTAACGGCCAAGGTGGAAGAATATGAGCAATAAAATAGAGTAATATTGGAGTAAACCTTAAAGTATAAAATAAATATCCATGAGTATATACTGCTATAAATAAATGATTGAATAAATAAATAAATGGAGGAGTAGAGGCAAATCTCACATACAGAAGAATTCCAAATCAATTTTGTAGGTCTATAATCCATTTTGTGTTAATTTTTGTGAAAGGTGTAAGGTCTGCATCTAGATTCTTCTCCCTCCTCCTCCTCCTCCTCCTTCCTCTCCCACTCCCTCTCCCTGTCCTTCTCCTTCTCCTTCTTCTTCTTCTCCTTCCTCTTCTTCTTTCTGCATGTGGATGTCTAGTTGTCCCAGCACCATTTGTTGAAAAGAGTATTTTTGCTCCATTTTATTGCCTTTGCTTCTTCGTCAAATATCAGTTGACTATATTTGTGTGGGTCTAATTCTGGGTTCTCTCTTCTCTTCTAAAAGGAACTTTTTTAAATGGAACTTTATTATGTAGTAGTACAAAAGAGGAGATGTTGGATTAGATAGGAGCTGATTTTAACAGGAGAGAATATGGCCATATATGCATATAGGTTGGTAGATTTGATGGTGGGAAGATGAGGAATTTCTTTTCTGAATGCTTCTCCCTTCTCAGGGAAAAAATAAGCACCTGAGAGTGAGGATCAGGAAGCAAATATTAGCTGACTAAGTGGGAAGGTGAATTTCTAGGAAAAACGTAATAGGATAGCTAGGTAGCTTGAGCGTCTGTTTGAGATTTTTGGTCAACAATTTAAAGAAGCAGAGCTGTGTGATTTTTCTCCTACATCATACTGCTGCTTAGGTGCAGGCAAGGAATAGGCTGTTAGTGGGTTTTACCAAATGAGTGGGTTTAAGACAAGACTGCAAGTAGCGGGCTTCCCTGGTGGCGCAGTGGTTAAGAATCCACCTGCCAATGCAGGGGACACGGGTTCGAGCCCTGGTCCAGGAAGATCCCACATGCCACGGAGAAACTAAGCCCGTGCGCCACAACCACTGAGCCTGCGGTGCCCGTGAGCCACAACTACTGAGCCCGGGTGCCACAACTACTGAAGCCTGCGCGCCTAGAGCCCGTGCTCCGCAACAAGAGAAGCCACTGCAATGAGGAGCCCGCACACCACGACGAAGAGTAGCCCCCGCTTGCCGCACCTAGAGAAAGCCTGCACACAGCAACAAAGACCCAACGCAGCCAAAAATAAATAAATAAATAAAATTTTTTTAAAAAGGCTGCAAGTAGAAGTTGGTTTTTTATCCTCATATCATAGAACCTCAGACATAGAGCCCAGTTGATATGTTCAGGGTTCTTAATGCTGCTTCCATGTTATCACTCTTCTATCCTTCCCCTCTTTTAAGGCTCGTGCAATCAGACAATTCCAACTGCCACCCTTGCTTAATGCTGTAATCAACTGTCCTCCTGGTCATGCCTGCTCATCCAGTGAAGATTTTATCACTTGAACCACTGTTTTCCCTTCCACTATTGGGGAATTCAGGGCCCAAATGGTGGGAAAGGCTGAGGGGAAGCAGTGTCCTCAGCAGACATCCAAATTTCAATTACTAATGTCAGAAGGTGCAAGGAATTCTTCCTGAAGTGATTAAAATAATTTTAAATAAATGGAAAGGAACCTTTAGTGAGAAACCTAAGTAGCTGTCTGAGCAATTTTATGAAAAGAACAAACATTTTGAGCTTTATCTAGGCTCAAAGCCCTATACTGTTGATACAAGGCAGCTTTTGTTTTCTGGAGGTAGGCCACACTTTTCTTGTTGATCCTAATTGTCTTGTACCTGATCTTATATCTCATTTATACTTTCAGATTATATTTAAGAATAAAGCAAGCCGACCATATAACATCTACCCTCATGGAATCACTGATGTCAGTCCTTTGCACTCAGGGAGATTTCCAAAAGGTAAGTGTTACCTCAATTTTATAGGTCTTCCTTAACTGTAGATACAGATGAGGGCACAGCCTCAATAACAACTAAAATCATGCACATTTATCACCCCACCATCCTTATTCTCTTAAGTTTTATTTTATTTGAAAATGTGTCTTTATTTTGCCTTTACTTTTGAAGGATAATTTTGCTAGACATAGAATTCTGGGTTGAGAGGGTTTCTTTTTCCTTTTAGCACATTCAGAATATTGTTTTACTATCTTCTTGCCTTTATAATAGCTAAATTCTATTCAGTCATTCTTCCCCTGTATGTCATTTTTCTCTGGCTCTGATTTTCTTCATATTTATCCTACTTGGGGTTCACTGATCTTCCTGTGAGTCACAATATTTGTATTTTTGTTTTTAATAGCCAGGCCTTTGTCCCCAAATGAAGTAATAAGTTGCACTTCTACTAGTCATGTATGAAAATATAATTTCCCACATCCTTGATAGCTAGAAGATAATAGCCTTTTAAAATCCTGCTAATCTGATGGGTGAAAAGTGGTATTTCATTGTTGCTTTAATTTTACTTGGGGATGAATATTTATTTTATCAAAATAATACATGCTTAAAATATTGAAAGGCTGTAAGTTCCACTCCCTAGAGGCATCCATTTTTAAGCATTTCTGTTTTAGATTTTTGGTAGTTATCTCTATAGCTCTAAAAATTCATTTATATGCTACTCCTTTGTTTTTCAGCTTTAGACATTATATATTTATTTTGTGTTAAATGAGGATTTAGCATTGTGCTTCTTCCCATTCCAGTTGTTTTAGACTTTTATCAGTGCTTTTAGTTCCTCAACTGGCTATCATTAGAATTTAAAAAACATGCTAAATACCTACGTTTTATATACATTAAGGTACTAACAACAGTTTCCCATTTCTTCTCCTCTATTCTTCCATTTCCCCACTGCTGCCAGCTATACCTTTACTTTTATAAAACTAAAGTTGATAACATTTACATTTTGCATTGTAATTTCAAATAACTCCTTGCTTTTTCTATATATTTATTCTAAACTTTAAAAGTCAAAAAACTAGCATTTATATTATTTTAGTATGTGTTTCTTATTATAAGTATATGAGTTTACTGCAGAACTAGGTGATATGCTATGATTATTCTTTTGTCTACAGTTCCAGTGATTTTACTGTTAAGGTCAAATGGATTATCCTTCTTTATTCTCTACCAGTAGTTCAAAATCATGGTAAATTTTAGTTTGCTTTATATTAAGACCATGCTGATCTTGTAATTTTTGTGTTTGTATTCCTGAAAAAAGACTTTTTAAAAAAATATTTTGTTGCAGTGTTTTGTTTTTTTTAAAAATAAATTTATTTATTTTTGGCTGCGTTGGGTCTTTGTTGCTGCACACGGGCCCCCTCTAGTTGCGGCGAGCGGGGGCTACTTCTCGTTGTGGTGTGCGGGCTTCTCATTGCAGTGGCTTCTCTTGTTGCGGAGCACGGGCTCTATGTGCACAGGCTTCAGTAGTTGTGGCTCGTGGACTCAGTAGTTGTGGCTCGCAGGCTCAGTAGTTGTGGCTCGCGGGCTCTAGAGTGCAGGCCCAGCAGCTGCGGCACACGGGCTTAGCTGCTCCACAGCATGTGGGATCTTCCCGGACCAGGGCTCGAACCTGTGTCCCCGCATTGGCGGGTGGACTCCTAACCACTGCGCCACCAGGGAAGCCCCGACTTTCTTTTCTTTTATCAGGAGAAGAAATGTATGCCTTTTCACCATATCCCTTAGGTCTTCCAGCTTCTTAATCATGCTGTTTATTGGTATCTGATCCTTTTTTCTTCTAAAGATGTTCTTGTAGTTCACCAGCTTACTATTCTAATTTGGATTATATGCTTTCTAGGCCTGCTACAAAGCTGCCATCTTTGGATTTTTTTTTTATTTGGATTTGTAGGCTAGTGCCATTACTGCTCCTATCTTGTACATTTCTGGTTTTTGATTTCTTTTGTTTTTCTGGAAGTATTTCTTCTGAATACATTTAGTATATAGAGGGAAAACTTTGAGTCCTTCAGTATGATATGATGTATAGATAGGTGCGATGGTCCAGCCACCGCAGAGGGTCTTCCAGGTCCTGACGGAGAGGGGTAAGGGACTGAATAGCACCGCGAGTATGGGGTCAGAAGGACCAAGACAACTGATGGTTGCAAGGCACTTTATTTAGAATCTACTGAATCTTATATAGACAGAAGAGGAGCTCATTATTAGACAATAATCCCATGGAATTGCTCATCGTCTCAGTTCAGTCACTACCACGGATGTCAACAAGTTTACAACAACTATCCTTGAATATTATCTTCCCTTAACCAGGCTCACACACAGCCCCCAGCCATGAGGAACAACCAGGACTCTCAGTTCCCTGAGGTCTGCTGGCTTGAGATAGCTTTGCTAATCTCTTTTACATTCCTCAGGCCTGGGAAAAAGAGTGCATTCCAAGGCAAGGGGGCAAAGCCCTTGAGTGACTTTGCTTTTTGCGAGAGACATACTGTCTCCACCAGGAGTTACCTCGGCTAAGACTGCATGCCTCCCACGGATAGGCTGGTTATAAATAATTTTCAGTCCACTGTTTTCTAATACTCATTGTTGCTGGTGAAAATTCTAATGCTAAATTGATTTGCAATTCCTTTATGGGAGAAGGCCAATGTAACAATTCTGGGGAGATATTGAATGTGTACCCTGAAATTTGGGGGCATACACAAATACAATTCCTGGTAACTTGCTTTTTATGTGGAGAACTCTGAAGGCTTTACTGCTCATAATTAGCAGATAAGAAGAGAGGGTAAGAGTGGAGCAGTCTGCCCTTCTGCTGTTTGACCTGGCTAGGATGCATGAGTTTTCTCTGTAAAAAGTAGATACTGTTGCGAGTAGCTGGCTTGCTGTCTTTTGAAGATACCCTGCCTAAGAAGGCAGCCTGACAGGGTGAGGGATGCCAGAAATAATAGGCTCTTGCATGTATCACTAGACGTAAGAAGAGCTGGGGAGGGAGGAGGGCTACATAATAGCTCTCATGTATACGGTGCTGAGGTCCCGATGGTTACCCCAAGGAAACCATACATGTACCCTAAGAAAAGACCAGCATCTCAGCACCTGCCGCACAGAAAGCACTGGTGACCAAATAGTGTTGTCAGAGAGAGAGTACTCACACAGCAGGACCTATTAAGCAAAAATCTATTTGCCCTTTCCTCTAATACCCATCTGCCCTCACTCCCTATTATGTTAACCCTGACCTATGGTTAGGGAATGGATATAGACTGGATCTTTAGGTATTAAACATGCGCAAAAGTGAGTTTTAATTACTAAAATCAGACAGTTCTTGTCCTGAGGACCCTTTAGCCCAAGGGCAGATTTTAATTCTTGCTTCCATTCCTCACAGAGGCCAGATACCACAAGTCTTGATACCACACGTGAGTTAAAACTTCAGTGTGCAGTCTTTCAGCATCTATTCAGGCCACTCTGGCTTTGTTGTGTCTTTTTTTTTTGGCACTTGAGTTTTTTTTCTTCTTTATACATTTTCAGTTATCTATTTTAAATGTTTAAAAATATTATTATCTATTATTTCTATTAGTGGGTAGACCTGCTCATTTCAACTCAAACTAACATGGTAGCAGAAATCTCCTGAACCTATTTTTATTGTAAAAAGTTGTGTGAATCTTAAACTTATAAGAGGTGCAAATTTAGTTTTCACTTATTGAGAAACTTTATATGTACATATAAGTTTGTAGAGCCATTGTAATAATAGCATGATTACCAATATATGCCTTGTTATACTTCTAATCAAGCTATTTTGGGGTTTGGGTGTGGGTAGGTGTGAAGCATTTGAAAGATATGCCAATTGTGCCAGGAGAGATATTCAAGTATAAATGGACAGTGACCGTAGAAGATGGGCCAACTAAATCAGATCCTCGGTGCCTGACCCGATATTACTCAAGCTTCATTAATCTAGAGAGAGATCTAGCTTCAGGACTCATTGGCCCTCTCCTCATCTGCTACAAAGAATCTGTAGATCAAAGAGGAAACCAGGTGAGTTCATCTCTTTCCAAGTGCTGGGTCTGAAGCTAAAATGGAATGATGATGCACATGAACTTCCAGGTAGTATTTCCTATATTCTCTCAGTGGACATCCACCTATAGCCTGCAGAAAATAGAGTAGTCTGCAATGTTGAGCAAAAAAAGAAATGATCTGGGTTTCTCACTGCTTTTATTGAATTTGACTTTGGTGTAATAAACTTGCCTGCTGGATGGATAGGAGAGCCTGGGCCCTAGATTATTTCTATAATACTCATTCTCAGTCTAAAATTCCTCTCTCTGTAAGTGATCTTGCCCATTTTTACGTGATCAGTTACCACCTATTTTTAGATGACCCACAAATGTATATGGTAGCTTAGACGTCTCCCCTGGACGTCTCACTGTGGGTGATTCAAAGACATCTCAAAAGGAACACATGTGCAGCATCTAGCATAGTGTGCGGTATTTTAGTAGGAGTTCAGTAAATATTTGTTGAGCAAAATTCAAGGCAATATGTAAAATATTTCAGAATATGGTTAGAATTTGGACCACTTCTTCCATTTTAGAAAAAATTAAGTTAAATACTCTGAATTTAAAAAGCTTGATTCTTCACAAAAACTCATTGCTTGGCTGCAAAATAACTCATTGCCATATTGCTGAGGCTTGACTACATGTCCATTTGGTTATTTATGATATATAGGATTCCTACTAGTCTGAAAAAATTTTATGAACTTTAATGCAGGTAAAACACGTGGCACACAAACCCAGAGAGGCATCAGTTTGGCCAAGTATCTTTCCTAATTTTTCCTAATTATAGTTTTCCATCAGTTTTTGGAAGAGGACTGAAATGTACCTATATTCTCCAATCTCCTCCCCTCAGCATTTTCATTTCTGTAGTAATAGTTTACACAAAATGAACTTTATACATATTAGTGAAGTTTATACATTAACTCTTAGCGGATTCAATTAGCAAGTGACTAACTCGTGACTTTGGTTCATATACAAACAGCTCTTCCCCCAAAAACTTTCAACTTTGTAAACATAAAACTGAAAAGTGTTAGTGTTAGTAAACATTTTATGGTTCATCTTAGCTTTGTTATTTTACTTCTGTTTTGTATTTTTAATTTTTCATAGACTGGTAGTCTTGTGGAAGGGCATTTGCTAGATGAAAGTTTAGGGAAGGCATTCACCTTACTTGATTTGACTAAATTGTTTAAGAAAGACATTGAATAATCACTTGGGTCTTTAAAGAGTGAAAATTCTCTAATCTGAACATGGAGAGAACGAGACTACAGACTCTACCAAAACAATCAGCCAGCATATAGCCTTGGGTCCAGAAGAAACTAAGTTTAATGGGTCCAGTCACCCTCTTGCCCTGAGGACACATTTGCTCTAAACATATACTCACTGCTCCCAGGCCCTGGGACATGCCACAATAGTGACCCTAGGGAGAAATGGCATTGAACCAGAGGATTGTAGATACATCCTATGCATGCCATCACTTCCATCATAGACTGCTAATTTCTACCTGACAATACTAGTAGCATTTCTTTCTTCCTTTCATTGCATGTAATTAATAGATGATGTCAGACAAGAGAAATGTCATCCTCTTTTCTGTATTTGATGAGAATCAAAGCTGGTACCTCACAGAGAATATTCAGCGCTTCCTCCCCAATGCAGATGGAGTGCAGCCCCAGGACCCAGAGTTCCAAGTCTCCAACATCATGCACAGTAAGTAAAGCAGCACTTGAGTCCAGTGGGTAATGGATAAAGGGAAACTGAGGACACCAGATTGATGTGCAGTTAATGCATTAATTTATATGCCACATGAGAGTCATATTTCCTTAAAAATTATTACATATGAACATATGCAATTTTATATAAATGCATAAATATGATCATATAATGCATATATTTTCTTCTGGAAGGCATCAAATATTCAGTGAAGTTTATTTTTAAAGGATAAATCAGACACACAGTTTTCATTTACCCAAACATACATAAGCCATCCTTAATATGAAATGTGCTCAATCAGTAAATTACACATGAAATACAAAGGGAATGCAATTTTACATATGTAAAAAAGTTGCCAGCTATAACAATTTAACAGTCAAATTAATCATGACATTGTACATTTAAAAAAACCCAACATCTTTTTTTGCAGCTTTATTGAGGTATAATTGACAAATAAAAATTGTATATATTTAAAGTGTACAACATGATCTTTTTGATATTTATTTGGCTTTCCCTTCCCTCTTATCTTCCCTCCTCCTTCCATATTATACCTTTCCACTAATCATTTTGTGTCCAGGTAGCCCATGTTAAAACATATTTTTCTATGATTATATAATAATATATAAACACATATATGTTGTATTAGTCTGCTAGGCTTGCCATAACAAAGTCCCAGAGACTGGGTGGCTTCAACAGTAGACATTTATTTCCTCACAATTCTAGAGGCCAGAAGTCCGAGATCAAGGTGTCAACAGGATTGGTTTCTTCTGAGGTCCCTCTCCTTGGATTATAGGTGGTCTTTCCTCTGTGTGTGCACATGTCTGTACAAATTTCCTCTTATAAGGACACGAATCATATAGGGTTAGGGCCTACCCTAATGACCTCATTTTAAAGAATTACCTGTCTAAAGACCCTATCTCTGAATGCAGTCACATTCTGAGGTACTAGGGGTTAGAACCTTCAACATATGAATTTGGGTGGGAGCACGTATGTGTATGTTTTTATATACACACACAAGTCAGAATGGTCAAAAATTTGATTAAAAATTTCAATCTCACTACAGAGAAATATAAAATAGAATACCACTGTGATAATTTATACCTGTCAGACTGGCAAAATTATAATTATTACTAGTGGGCTTGTGAGTAAAAGAGTATTAGCATACAATGCTAGTGGATAACTAGCGCAGTCTTTTTGAAACCAATCTGATTGAAACCGTTAAAATTAAAAATATATGCCTTTTGCAGTTCTGGCTCTATTTAAGATGGAATCACCCTGTCTGTCCTACTGAATGATAGTTAAGGATTGTTCCGTACAAAATGCATGGAGCAGCTATCTGAGAACCCTGAAAAGCAGTTGGCAGCAGGTAAATTGGGGAAGGAAACTAGAAAGATTTAAAAGCATGCAGATTGGAAGTAAAGAAATAAAACTGAATATGACATGATTATCTACATAGAAAATCTCAAGATCACCACAAAAAAGCTCCTAGAACTAATAAGTGAGTTTAGTCTGATTGCAGAATACAAAGTTGACATACCAAAGTCAGTCATATCTCTATGTAGCAATAGCCAACTATTGGAAACTTAAATTACAAAAATAATACCATTTATAATAGCTCAAAAAATGAAATACTTAGGCCTAAATCTAACAAAACATGCAGGATCTGTACACTGAAAATTACAAAACACTGATGAAAGGAATTTTAAAAGACCTAAATAAGTGGAGAGACATGCAACATTCATGGATTGGAAGACTCAATAGAGTGAAGATGTCAGCTATTCCCAAACTGATCTGTAGATTTAATGCAATTCCTATTAAAATCCCAGGAGGATTTTTTTTGTTGGTAGGGAAAAGTATATTATAAAATTTATACGGAAAGCCAAAGGCATTAGAATAGCCAAAACAATTTTGAAAAAGAAAAATTGAGTTGGAGAACTCATATTACCTGATTTTAAGACTTACTATAAAGCTACAGTAACCAAGATAGCATTGTATTGACAAAGATGAATGACATAGAATATATAGTGCAGAAATAGACCCACACATATATGACTAATTGATTTTTGATGAAGATGGAAATGCAATTCAATGGAGAAAGAATAGTCTTTTCAACAAATAGTGTTGGAACAATTAGTCACCCATGTACAAAAAGATGAACCTCAACCTAAATCTCACACTTAAAGATCAACTTAAAATGGATCATAGATCTAAATGTATAATGTAAGGGCTTCCCTGGTGGTGCAGTGGTTAAGAATCCGCCTGCCAACGCAGGGGACACGGGTTCGAGCCCCAGTCCGGGAAGATCCCACATGCTGTAGAGCAACTAAGCCCGTGCGCTACAACTACTGAGTCTGTGCTCTAGAGCCCGTGAGCCACAACTACTGAGCCCACGTGCCACAACTACTGAAACCCATGCACCTTGAGCCCATGCTCTGCAACAAGAGGAGCCACCACAATGAGAAGCCCATGCACTGCAACGAAGAGTAGCCCCCGCTCACCACAACTAGAGAAAGCCTGTGCACAGCAACAAAGACCCAACGCAGCCAAAAATAAATAAATAAATAAATTTATATTTAAAAATATAAATGTATAATGTAAAATGACAAAAAGTTTCAAAGAAAACATAGAAGGAAATTTTCATGACCTGGAGTTAGGCAAACGGTTCTGATAAATGACACCAAAATCAAAATTAATAGAAGGAAAAACTTGATAAATTGGATTTCATCAAATGAAAAACTTTTGCTCTACACAGGATATTGTTAAAGAGAATGAAAAGACAAGCCACAGACTGGTAGAAAATATTTGCAAATCACATATCCATATGTAAACTCTCAGACTCAGCAGTAAGAAAACAAACAGATCCCTAAAAATGTGCAAAAGATTTGAACAGACACATTACCAGAGAAGATATATGGAAGGCACATAAGCATATGAAAAAATACATCATTGGCCACTAAGGAAATGCATATTAAAACCATAGTGAGATACCACTACATGTCTATTTTAACAGCTAAAATAAAACAAAACGGACAATATTAAATATACTGACAAGAGTGCAGAGCACCAGGAACCCTCATGCATTGCTGGTGGGCATGTACAATGGTATAGTCACTCTGGAAGAGTTTGGCAAATGCAAATCAAAACCACAGTGAAATATCACCTCACACCTGTTGGAATGCCTATTATCAAAATCACAAAAGATAACAAG
Source organism: Balaenoptera musculus (assembly GCF_009873245.2). Classification (NCBI taxonomy): domain Eukaryota; kingdom Metazoa; phylum Chordata; class Mammalia; order Artiodactyla; family Balaenopteridae; genus Balaenoptera; species Balaenoptera musculus. Next base: position 128,122,612 of record NC_045806.1, on the reverse strand, counting down.
TGTTGGCAAGGATGTGCAGAATGGGAACCCTTGTATATTGTTGGTGGCTATGTAAGTTGGCACAGCCATTATGGAAAACAGTATGGAGGTTCCTCAAAAATTAAACATAGAACTACCATATGATCCAGCAATCCTACTCCTGGGTATTTACCCTAGAGAAATAAAAACTTAGGTTCACACAAAAACCTGTCCATGAATGTATACAGCAGCTCTATCCATAATTGCTAAAACTTGGAAATAATCAGAGAACCTGGAGCCAGCTCCAAATCCCTGAGCCTTGAGCCAGGGACTCTCTGCCAAGCAGCCCCAGGAAGGAAAGCCATATGAATAGAGGAGAAACCCCCCAAGGATGACTCTGCCAATCAGGAGGAGCCAATGCCCAGAGCCCCAAGCCAGAGCAAATCTGTGCGGAGACCCTGGGAGAATCTGTGCTAAGGACGAGATCCCATTAGACCATCTCTCTCTCTCTCTCTCTCTCTCTCTCTCTCTCTCTCTCTCTCTCTCTTTCTTTTGGCTGCGCCGCCTGGCATGCAGGATCTTAGTTCCCCTGAACAGGGATTGAACCTGTGCCCACTGCAGTGAAAGCGCGGAGTCTTAACCACTGGACCACCAGGGAAGTCCTAGACCATCTCCCTCTTAAATGGGGAGTTTATCCTATCTACATGGGATTTATTTATACTAATTTGTGTTTCCTTTTTTTCTAAATTTTTAGTATTTTCTCCTTTATTTTTTGATCAATTAAGTGTTTTTAAATTCCGATTTTTCTTTACTATTTTGGGAGTTATGCACACGTCTTTTCCCATTGTGGGGGGAATACCTTTGAAATTTTACCCTTTATACACAGACTGTTGTTGTTTGTTTTGTTTTGTTTCCAGCATTATTAATATAAAATTGTATAAGTTTAAGGTGTATAACACCATAGTGTTAGCTAACACCTCCACCAGATCACATAATTACCATTTCTTTTTTGTGGTGAGAACATTTCATATCTACTCTCTTAGCAAGTTTCAAGTATATAATACAGTATTATTAACAAAATCACCATGCTGATCCCCAGAACTTATTCCTCTTACATAGCTGGAAGTTTGTACCCTTTGACCAACATCTATCCATTTCCCACACACACACCCCAGCCCCTCGTAACCACAATTCTACTCTCTGTTTCTATGAGTTCATATTTTTAGATTCCACATATAAGTGGAATCATACAGTATTTCTCTTTCTCTGACTTATTTCACTGAGGATCACATTTCCCTGATGATTAGTGATGTTGAGCATCTTTTCATGTACCAGTTGACCATTTGTATGTCTTCTTTGGGAAAATGTCTATTCAGTTCCCCTGCCCATTTTTAAAATCAAATTGTTTTTGTTTGTTTGTTTGTTTTGTTATTAAGTTGTATGAGTTCTTTATATATTTTGGACATTAATCCCTTATCAGATACATGATTTGCAAATATTTTCTCCCATTCCATAGGTGGTTGCCTTTTCATTCTGTTGATCGTTTCTTTTGCTGTGCAGAAGATTTTTAGTTTGATGTAGTCCCACTTATTAATTTTTACTTTTGTTGCTTGTGCTTTAGGTGTCATATCCAAAAAATCATTGCAAAGACAAGTTTCCCTATGTTTTCTAGGAGTTTTACAATTTCAGGTCTTATGCTTGTCTTTAATCCATTTCAAGTTAATTTTTGTGTATCATGTAATGTAAAGGTCCAAATTCATTCTTCAGCATGTGGCTATTCAGTTTTCCCAGCACCATTTATTGAAGAGACTATCCTTTCCCCATTGAGTATTCTTGGCTCTCTTGTCATTTATCAGTTGGCCATATATGTGAGAGTTTACTTCTGGGCTCTCGATTCTTTTCCATTGATTTATGTGTCTATTTTTATGCAAGTGCCATACTATTTTAATCACTATATCTTTATAGTATAGTTTGAAATCAGGAAATGTGAGGCCTCCAGCTTTATTCTTTCTCAGGATTGCTTTGGCTATTCAGGGTCTTTTGTGGTTCCATATGAATAGTCATATTTTCCATCAGCGTTTACCAAATAGTTCATTCTTTCTGCTACTGTTTTGGGATGCTCCCTTTGTCATATATTAAATTTCCATTTATATCTGTGTCTGTTTCTGGACTCTATATTCTGATTGACATAATCATCTATACCTGCATTAAGACCATGCTTTTAATTATGATAGCTTTAAAATATCTTTTAACACTTTGTAGGGCAAGAAACTTTGATTCTCAATTAGTTGCACTAAGCTAGTGTCTGAGCATTGCTTAGTGGATTTGTGGGCCTCTACCTTGCAGAGTAAACAAATGTTTATTGAAGGGATGGACAGATAGATGTATGGAAGAGGCTTTCAGAAACAATTCTGTTTATAAATTGAAATCTGTGTTACTTTTACTTACTTTTTATTTAGAAATAATTTCAAACTTTCAGAAATGCTGCAAGAATAGTAAAGTCCCATATACCCTTTATCCAGATTCACTCATTTTTAAGATTTTGCTATTTTTGCTTTATCATTCTCTCTTTCTTCTATATATACTTTTTTTTCATTTTCACTTAATTTGTTTTATTGGGATAAAATATACATAACATAAAATTTACCATCTTAACCATTTTTAAGTGTTCAGTTCAATTCGGTGGCATTAAATATATTCGCATTGTTGTGCAACCATCCCTCTGCAGAACTTTTTCATCTTCTCAAACTGAAACTGTATATCTGTTAAACAGTAACTCCCTATTCCCCTTCCCCCCAGGCTCTGGTAACCACCATTCTGCTTTCTTTTTTTTTTTTTAATCAGTCATCAATTTTATACACATCAGTGTATACATGTCAATCCCAATCACCCAATTCAGCACACCACCATCCCCACCCCACTGCGGTTTTCCCCCCTTGGTGTCCATACATTTGTTCTCTACATCTGTGTCTCAACTTCTGCCCTGCAAACCGGTTCATCTGTACCATTTTTCTAGGTGCAACATACATGTGTTAATATACGATATTTGTTTTTCTCTTTCTGACTTACTTCACTCTGTATGACAGTCTCTAGATCCGTCCACATCTCAACAAATGACTCAATTTCGTTCCTTTTTATGGCTGAGTAATATTCCATTGTATATATGTACCACATCTTCTTTATCCATTCGTCTGTCGATGGGCATTTAGGTTGCTTCCATAACCTGTCTATTGTAAATAGTGCTGCAATGAACATTGGGGTGCATGTGTCTTTTTGAATTACGGTTTTCTCTGGGTATATGCCCAGTAGTGGGATTGCTGGATCATACGGTAATTCATTTTTAGTTTTTTAAGGGACCTCCATATTGTTCTCCATAGCGGCTGTATCAATTTACATTCCCACCAACAGTGCAAGAGGGTTCCCTTTTCTCCACACCCTCTCCAGCATTTGTTGTTTGTAGATTTTCTGATGATGCCCATTCTAACTGGTGTGAGGTGATACCTCATTGTAGTTTTGATTTGCATTTCTCTAATAATTAGTGATGTTGAGCATCTTTTCATGTGCTTCTTGGCCATCTGTATGTCTTCTTTGGAGAAATGTCTATTTAGGTCTTCTGCCCATTTTTGGATTGGGTTGCTTGTTTCTTTAATATTGAGCTGAATGAGCTGTTTATATATTTTGGAGATTAATCCTTTGTCTGTTGATTCATTTGCAAATATTTTCTCCCATTCTGAGGGTTGTCTTTTTGTCTTGTTTATGGTTTCCTTTGCTGTGCAAAAGCTTTGAAGTTTCATTAGGTCCCATTTGTTTATTTTTGTTTTTATTTCCATTACTCTAAGAGGTGGATCAAAAAAGATCTTGCTGTGATTTATGTCAAAGAGTGTTCTTCCTATGTTTTCCTCTAAGAGTTTTATAGTGTCCAGTCTTACATTTAGGTCTTGAATCCATTTTGAGTTTATTTTTGTGTATGGTGTTAGGGAGTATTCTAATTTCATTCTTTTACATGTAGCTGTCCAGTTTTCCCAGCACCACTTACTGAAGAGACTGTCTTTTCTCCATTGTATACCTTTGCCTCCTTTGTCATAGATTAGTTGACCATAAGTGCGTGGGTTTATCTCTGGGCTTTCTATCTTGTTCCATTGATCTATGTTTCTGTTTTTGTGCCAGTACCATATTGTCTTGATTACTGTAGCTTTGTAGTATAGTCTGAAGTCAGGGAGCCTGATTCCTCCAGCTCCGTTTTTTTCCCTCAAGACTGGTTTGGCTATTTGGGGTCTTTTGTGTCTCCATACAAATTTTAAGATGCTTTGTTCTAGTTCTGTAAAAAATGCCATTGGTAATTTGATAGGGATTGCATTGAATCTGTAGATTGCTTTGGGTAGTATAGTTATTTTCACAATATTGATTCTTCCAATCCAAGAACATGGTATATCTCTCCATCTGTTTGTATCATCTTTAATTTCTTTCATCAGTGTCTTATAGTTTTCTGCATACAGGTCTTTTGTCTCCCTACGTAGGTTTATTCCTAGGTGTTTTATTCTTTTTGTTGCAATGGTAAACGGGAGTGTTTCCATAATTTCTCTTTCAGATTTTTCATCATTAGTGTATAGGAATGCAAGAGATGTCTGTGCATTAATTTTGTATCCTGCAACTTTACCAAATTCATTGATTAGCTCTAGTAGTTTTCTGGTGGCATTTTTAGGATTCTCTATGTATAGTATCATGTCATCTGCAAACAGTGACAGTTTTACTTCTTCTTCTTCAATTTGTATTCCTTTTATTTCTTTTTCTTCTCTGATTGCCGTGGCTAGGACTTCCAAAACTATGTTGAATAATAGTGGTGAGTGTGGACATCCTTGTCTCGTTCCTGATCCTAGAGGAAATGCTTTCAGTTTTTCACCATTGAGAATGATGTTTGCTGTGGGTTTGTTGTATATGGCCTTCATTATGTTGAGGTAGGTTCCCTCTATGCCCACTTTCTGGAGAGTTTTTATCATAAATGGGTGTTGAATATTGTCAAAAGCTTTTTCTGCATCTATTGAGATGATCATATGGTTTTTATTCTTCAATTTGTTAATATGGTGTATCACATTGATTGATTTGCATATATTGAAGAATCCTTGCATCCCTGGGATAAATCCCACTTGATCGTGGTGTATGATCCTTTTAATGTGTTGTTGGATTCTGTTTGCTAGTATTTTGATGAGGATTTTTGCATCTATATTCATCAGTGATATTGGTCTGTAATTTTCTTTTTTTGTAGTATCTTTGTCTGGTTTTGGTATCAGGGTGATGGTGGCCTCATAGAATGAGTTTGGGAGTGTTCCTTCTTCTGCAGTTTTTTGGAAGAGCTTGAGAAGGATGGGTGTTAGCTCTTCTCTAAATGTTTGATAGAATTCACCTGTGAAGCCATCTGGTCCTGGACTTTTGTTTGTTGGAAGATTTTTAATCACAGTTTCAATTTCATTACTTGTGATTGGTCTGTTCATATTTTCTGTTTCTTCCTGATTCAGTCTTGGAAGGTTATACCTTTCTAAGAATTTGTCCATTTCTTCCAGGTTGTCCATTTTATTGGCATAGAGTTGCTTGTAGTAGTCTCTTAGGATGCTTTGTATTTCTGCGGTGTCTGTTGTAACTTCTCCTTTTTCATTTCTAATTTTATTGATTGAGTCCTCTCCCTCTTTTTCTTGATGAGTCTGGCTAATGGTTTATCAATTTTGTTTATCTTCTCAAAGAACCAGCTTTTAGTTTTATTGATCTTTGCTATTGTTTTCTTTGTTTCTATTTCATTTATTTCTACTCTGATCTTTATGATTTCTTTCCTTCTGCTAACTTTGGGTTTTGTTTGTTCTTCTTTCTCTAGTTCCTTTACGTGTAAGGTTAGATTGTTTACTTGAGTTTTTTCTTGTTTCTTTAGGTAGGCTTGTATAGCTATAAACTTCCCTCTTAGAACTGCTTTTGCTGCATCCCATAGGGTTTGGATCGTCGTGTTTTCATTGTCATTTGTCTCTAGGTATTTTTTGATTTCCTCTTTGATTTCTTCAGTGATCTCTTGGTTATTTAGTAACGTATTGTTTAGCCTCCATGTGTTTGTGCTTTTCACCTTTTTTTCCCTGTAATTCATTTCTAATCTCATAGCGTTGTGGTCAGAAAAGATGCTTGATATGATTTCAATTTTCTTAAATTTACTGAGGCTTGATTTGTGACCCAAGGTGTGATCTATCCTGGAGAATGTTCTGTGCACACTTGAGAAGAAAGTGTAATCTGCTGTTTTTGGATGGAATGTCCTATAAATATCAATTAAATCTATCTGGTCTATTGTGTCATTTAAAGCTTCTGTTTCCTTATTTATTTTCATTTTGGATGATCTGTCCATTGGTGTAAGTGAGGTGTTAAAGTCCCCCACTATTATTGTGTTACTGTCGATTTCCTCTTTTATAGCTGTTAGCAGTTGCCTTATGTATTGAGGTGCTCCTATGTTGGGCGCATATATATTTATAATTGTTATATCTTCTTCTTGGATTGATCCCTTGATCATTATGTAGTGTCCTTCCTTGTCTCTTGTAACATTCTTTATTTTAAAGTCTATTTTATCTGATATGAGTGTAGCTACTCCAGCTTTCTTTTGCTTTCCATTTGCATGGAATATCTTTTTCCATCCCCTCACTTTCAGTCTGTATGTGTCCCTAGGTCTGAAGTGGGTCTCTTGTAGACAGCATATATATGGGTCTTGTTTTTGTATCCATTCAGCAAGCCTGTGTCTTTTGGTTGGAGCATTTAATCCATTCACGTTTAAGGTAATTATCGATATGTATATTCCTATGACCATTTTCTTAATTGTCTTGGGTTTGTTTTTGTAGGTCCTTTTCTTCTCTTGTGTTTCCCACTTAGAGAAGTTCCTTTAGCATTTGTTGTAGAGCTGGTTTGGTGGTGCTGAATTCTCTTAGCTTTTGCTTGTCTGTAAAGCTTTTGATTTCTCCATCAAATCTAAATGAGATCCTTGCCGGGTAGAGTAATCTTGGTTGTAGGTTCTTCCCTTTCATCACTTTAAGTATATCATGCCACTCCCTTCTGGCTTGTAGAGTTTCTGCTGAGAAATCAGCTGTTAACCTTATGGGAGTTCCCTTGTATGTTATTTGTCGTTTTTCCCTTGCTGCTTTCAATAATTTTTCTTTGTCTTTAATTTTTGCCAATTTGGTTACTATGTGTCTCAGCGTGTTTCTCCTTGGGTTCATCCTGTATGGGACTCTCTGCACTTCCTGGACTTGGGTGGCTATTTCCTTTCCCATGTTAGGGAAGTTTTCGACTATAATCTCTTCAAATATTTTCTCCGGTCCTTTCTCTCTTTCTTCTCCTTCTGGGACCCCTATAATGCAAATGTTGTTGTGTTTAATGTTGTCCCAGAGGTCTCTTAGGCTGTCTTCATTTCTTTTCATTCTTTTTTCTTTAGTCTGTTCCGCAGCAGTGAATTCCACCATTCTGTCTTCCAGGTCACTTATCCGTTCTTCTGCCTCAGTTATTCTGCTATTGATTCCTTCTAGTGTAGTTTTCATTTCAGTTATTGTATTGTTCATCTCTGTTTGTTTGTTCTTTAATTCTTCTAGGTCTTTGTTAAACATTTCTTGCATCTTCTCGATCTTTGCCTCCATTCTTATTCCGAGGTCCTGGATCATCTTCACTATCATTATTCTGAATTCTTTTTCTGGAACGTTGCCTATCTCCACTTCATTTAGTTGTTTTTCTGGGGTTTTATCTTGTTCCTTCATCTGGTATATAGCCCTCTGCCTTTTCATCCTGTCTATCTTTCTGTGAATGTGGTTTTTCTTGCACAGGCTGCAGGATTGTAGTTTTTCTTGCGTCTGCTGTCTTCCCTCTATATATATACTTTTTTATTACTTATTTTCAACTTGAGAATAGGTTGTAGATATCATGCCCCTTTATCTCTTAATACTTCATTGTGTATTTCCTATGAATAAAGATATTTGCTTATATAATCAAAGTGGAGTTATGAAATCCAGAAAATTTAACATTGATAGAATACATTATCTAATACATTTATACAATAAGCTTACCTAATGGGTAGCCAATATTCCAGTTGTATCAATCAGTGCTGTCTTTTGTAGCATTTCCTCTCTCCGTTTCAGGGTCTAGTCATGGATCTAGTTGTCCTGCTTCTTTGAAATCTGTTTCTTTGAATTTGGAACACTAGCAGATACTAATTTTGATCACCAGATCAAGAGTTTTTTTTCTGTTTTTTTCCTCTGTGTAGTTATTATTTTTCTCCTTGCAACTAATAAGCAGTGTATAGGGAGATACTTTGAAACCATGCAAATGTCCTGCTCCTCATCAAACTGCCACCCACCATATAGCATCTAAATCCATCATTACTATGATGGTCTATGACTCTCCTCACTTTGAGATTGGAACTTAGCTGATCAAGTATTAACAATTTACTTTTTTGAAAGGTGTAATGTTATTTCTTCTTGGGAATAAGGTAACGGGCATAACATATAATCATTTCTAATCAGATCATCACAATCCAAAATAATAAATGCAGATACTGCTAAAATCTTTTATTCTCCATTCTTTTTACAGGCATCAATGGCTATGTTTTTGATAGCTTGCAGCTGTCGGTTTGTTTGCATGAGGTGGCATACTGGTACATTCTAAGTATTGGAGCACAGACTGACTTCCTGTCTGTCTTCTTCTCTGGATATACCTTCAAACACAAAATGGTCTATGAAGACACACTTACCCTATTCCCCTTCTCAGGAGAAACTGTCTTCATGTCAATGGAAAACCCAGGTTAGTTATTTATATTATTCTTTTACTAACAGTGGTGTTTGCTTCACTAGCCATTCACATGTTCTTTTGCCCACTAGCTTACATTTGGGTAGATACTAAATGGTTCAAGTGATTTTGGTAATTACAAGGCATTTTAAAGACAACACCACATCAAGTATTTAAGTTAAAAGTCTTTGTTGTAAAAAGTGCTTTTACTTGCCATCGGCCAAAATTTTATGTGTGTTTACTAAACTGTAATGGTGAATATACATTTATACATGCAGTTAACACACAGGGACTAAACATGTTTCTATGTGCGTTGTGAACATTGGTATTGCTGGGAAGTACATCATAATTTCCTTTTGCACACATAACATCAAACCACTGTGAAGCCTTCTGGACGAATGTGGCTGTCAGCTTCTCGTCCTCTCTCTCCCTCCATAACTACTGCAAGACTTTTGAGAGCACCAGCCCAGTGATCAGGAGGAACACAGACCTGGCCTAAATCTAACACAGATTGTTGCAGCTTAGTAACAAGTGCTCCTTGTCCCTCCCACCCCCATCATCTGCAGAGGGAAGTACATAAAACTACCTACAGATTGTAGTTATTCTCTTACACTTATGGCTTTTCTGGAGATAAATTCTCATGGGGAAATTTCTTGGGAATAAAAACCAATCTCATCATATAAAAATATAGATTCACCTTCATACCCAGAAACTTATCTTACTTCAAGAAATGCAGTTTTGTAAGAAGTGAGTGAAGAACCTGACAAAACTCCAGTAACACCTCTGAAAGTATCTTGTTTATTCGTGTTTATGTCTTTGTTATCTGTTTTCCAGCTAAGTTGTCAAGGTCTCTAAGGACAGGGACCTTGTTATCTTGCTCATCACTGAATCCCGAATGTTTACAGTGCCTGGCCTATAGTAGACGCTTAATAAACATTTTTTCGATGAATGAATGAATTAAATACCTGCAAAAATATTATAAAACAGTATGCATAATATGGTTGTAATTGTCTAAACCAAAGAAAGAAAGAAAGTGTGTGTGTGTGTGTCTGTGTGTAGGCAGAGAAAGATATTTAAAATATCAATATTTTGAGAAGCTTTTAAACTACTTTGGTGATCACTTAAATTCTAAAGACAAATTAAAACTCTGCTTTATGTGTCTTGAGGGAAAAGTCTGATCCCTTTTATTTGTCCTTTTGTGTCTGGTTTATTTCACTTGGCATAATTTTCACTCAGCTTCACTCAGCCAGAGTCATCCACGTTGTGATATGTGTCAGTGCATCATTCTTTTTTTTAAATTTTATTTATTTATTTTTAAAAATTTATTTATTTTCGGCTGCATTGGGTCTTTCATTGCTGCGTGTGGGCCTCCTCTAGTTGCAGCGAGCGGGGGCTACTCTTTGTTGCAGTGCGCGGGCTTCTCATTGCAGTGGCTTCTCTTGTTGCAGAGCACAGGCTCCAGGTGTGCGGGCTTCAGTAGTTGTGGCGCATGGGCTTAGTTGCTCCACGGCACGTGGGATCTTCCTGGACCAGGGCTCGAACCCGTGTCCCTGGCATTGGCAGGTGGATTCTTAACCACTGCACCACCAGGGAATTCCCTGTCAGTACATCATTCTTGCAGCTCACTTTACACCCTGCTTTAACCGCATATCACCACAAAAAATGATAATTATGTGATGTGATAAAGGCACATAGCTACCACTATGATGGTAATCCATATTGCAATATATAAATGTATCAAATCAATACACTGTAAAGGTTAAACTTACACAGTGGTATCTATCAATTGTATCTCAATATAAAAAGAAACTATAGTGAGCAGGTTGGTCACCTGTTTCTGTAAATAACGTTTTGCTGGAACATATACACGAAAGATATACAGTTAATTTTTGTATATTGACATTGTATCTTGCAACCTTGCTAAATTCACTGTAAGATCTGGCAATTATTTTATAGATTCCCATAAGATTTTCTTGTACACAATCAAATTGTTGCAAATATTGACAGTTTCAGTTTTTCCTTTCCAACACTTATGCCTTTTATTTCTTTTTTTCTGTGCCTTAATTTTGAATAAAACTGGTAAGAGCAGGGAAAAAACCCACATATCAGAAGTTTTGATGAGTCATTTTTATTATCAATTATATTAAAATATTAGAAATATTTTCTTTCTTTTTTTAAAGGAACGCCTTTATTTATTTATTTATTTATTTATTTATTGGCTGTGTTGGGTCTTCATTTCTGTGCGAGGGCTTTCTCTACTTGCGGCAAGCGGGGGCCACTCTTCATCGCGGGGCGTGGGCCTCTCACTATCGCGGCCTCTCGTTGCAGAGCACAGGCTCCAGACGTACAGGCTCAGTAGTTGTGGCTCACGGGCCTAGTTGCTCTGCGGCATGTGGGATCTTCCCGGACCAGGGCTCAAACCTGCATTGGCAGGCAGATTCTCAACCACTGCACCACCAGGGAAGCCCTAGAAATATTTTCTAATATCCATTGTGACTTCTTCTTTTATTCATAATTATTAAAACTGGTTTACTAAATTCCTAAACATATGGGTATTTTCTAGTTTTCTGTTGCTCATTTCATATTTTTACTTCACTGTGGTCATATAACATCCTCTACATGATTTCAGTTCTTTGAAATGTGGTGAGACTTGCTTTATGCCCAGCATATGGTTTACTTTGGCTAATGGCCTGTTGGAACTTAAGATGAATGTGTCTTCTGCAGTTGTTAGGTGGACTGTTCCATGTATGTCAAGTTGCTTTATCATTTTGTTAAAATCCTTATAAGTTTACTGATATTTTGCCTGCTTCTTACAGTTACTGAGAGAACTATGTTAAGAGCTCTACCTATAATTGTTGGGTTTGTTGTTTCAAAATAAATGAGGCAAAATAAAATCAGGTGCTTACAAATTTAAGATTGTTATGTACTCTTGTTAAATTAACCATGTTATCATTGTGAAATGTCCTTCTTTTTCTGAAGTAGTACTTGTTGCCATAATATCTGCTTTTTCTGAAATTTATGTGCCTCAGTCACCTTTATTTTGCTTAATGTTTGTGTGGTATATATTTTTTTCCATTCTGGTACTTTCAGCCTATCTATGCACTTACATTTATAGTGTATCTCCGTAACATTTCTTATAGTGCACGTCTGCTGGTTAATTAATTTCATCAGGTTTTGCTTGTCTAAAAAGTCTTCATTTCTCCTGAAATTGTGAATAATATTTGCACTGTGTACATACCAATGAAAATAGCTCTTGGACAAATCTAGAACAGAACAAAGAAGTATCAGAAACACTGTGGAGCACAAAAATGAGGATGGCCAAATAGAAGAGCGTATCAAAAATTTGACTTGTGTCATTCTGTCCCTCAGTCTGAAGCAGCTTGGTGCCAAAGGGGATCCCCTCTAAGGGATTTCTTCCCATGGGGAAAGGACAACAGGATAACTGTAACACCTCTTGTCACTACCAGGAACACTAGCAGCCTTCACCACCTGAGGAGCTCCATAGTCTTCACAGATACTGAAGCCAGCTGATGGACCTTCTCAGAGTCCAAGCCACTGCACTCCCCCCAGAGGAGGAGCTGCATCCTCCCCTCAGGGCTTAGGCCTCCCCCAGCACCCACCATCTTCAGGGCTTGAGTTGCTGGTGTGTTTGCAACTCAGAGCCTGAGGACCCCATCATCCCTGGGGCCCATGTTGCTGCTCTACCTTGTCCCCCCAAGCACCAAGACACCACTGCACCCCACCCACCAGGACCTGAGCTGATGTGGCATGCCCTTGGAGAATGTGGACCCCCGCTTCATTGGCGATCTGTGCATGCCTATGCCTTTGAAACTGGCACCGCTACAGCAGATGTGCTCATACTCCAGGCTCAGGAACCATGAACTACACTGTCACTCTGAGCACCTGCACCCCAAACAGTGGCACCACCATCAATGCATGTACATCTCTGTCCCAGAACCCAGCACTGCCATCAAGGCCTGTGTGCTCACATGCCAGACACAGTACCAAGAAGAATCCCCTCAGCTAAGACCTCAGTCTGTGGGTGAAAAGAAGAACAAGAGGACCCCAGCATCCTTTGCCATCTAGGAGGCCAACAACCCTCACCACTACTGCCATCACAGACACTCACAGCCTTGACCACCAAGGACCCTCCACAGTCTTCGCTGACATTGACCTCAACTGACAGAGCTGCATGGAGACTATGCTGTTGTGCCCTCCCTGGAACTGGAGCTGCTGAACTGCAGAAGAAAGAAAGAGAGAAAGAGAGAAAGAGGGAGGGAGGAATGAAGAAAGAAAGGAAGGAAGGAAGGAAAGGAAGGAAGGAAGGAACCCAGAAATCCTGGAGCTAAAGAATATAATGAACGAAATGAAAAATGCAATAGAGAGCTTCAACAACATACTTGATTAAGCAGAAGAAACAATCTTCAAACTCAAAGATAAATCTTTTGAAATTATCCAGTCAAGAGGAGAAAAAAAAAGAATAAAGAAAGCCTACAGGATTTATGGAATACCATTAAATTTCTCCAGACAAGACATACAAGTGACCAACAGGTATATGAAAATGTTCTCAACATCACTAATCATCAGGGAAATGCAAATCAAAACCACAGTGAGATATCAGCTCAGACCTGTCAAAATGGCTATTATCAAAAAATCACATGATAATAAGTGTTGGCAAAGATGTGGAGAAAGGGGAGTCGTTGGGACTTCCCTGGTGGTCCAGTGGTTAAGACTCCATGCTCTCAATGCAGGGGGCCTGGGTTCAATCCCTGGTCAGGGAACTAGATCCTGCATGCCGCAACTAAGATCCCGCATGTTGCAACTAAAGATCCTGCATGCCGCAACTAAAGATCCCGCATGTCACAACTAAAGATCCCGCATGTCACAATGAAGATCCCGTGTGCCGCAACTAAGACCCAGCACAGCTAAATACATAAATAAATATTTTTTAAAAAAAAGAAAGAAAGAAAAGGGAATTCTTGTACACTGTTAGTGGGAATATAAATTGGTGCAGCCATTATGGAGAACAGTATGGAGGTTCCTCAAAAAATTAAAAATAGAACTACCATATGATCCAGCAATCCCACTTCTGGTATATATACAAAGGAAATGAAATCAGGATCTTGAAGAGATATCTGCACTCCCGTGTTTATTGCAACATTATTCACAATAGCCAAAACATGGAAATAACCTAAGTGTCCATTGATGAATGAATGGAAGAGTAGAAAGACCCTGAGCTCACCTGCTCTCACAGGCACACCAAATCACAACTATTTTCAGAACAACCATCAATGGAAAAGACTGGAATCTACCAGAAAAGATTGTCTACAACTAAAGATATAAAGAAGGAACCACAATAAGATGGGTAGGAGGGGCATCATCATGATATAGTCAAATCCCATACCCCTGGGTGGACAATTCACAAACGGGAGGATAATTACCATTGCAGAGGTCCTCCCCAAGGAGAGAGGGGTCTGACCCCATGTTGGGCTCCATAACCTGTGGGTCATATACTGGGAAAACGAGCCCCCAGAGCATTTGGCTTTGAAGACCAGCAGGGCTTACTCTCCAGAGTCCCAGAGAGCTGTGGGAAGTAGAAACTGTACTCTTAAAGGGTGCACACAAACTCTCACATGCTCCAGGATCCAGGGTAGAAGCAGTAATAGGAGCCTGGGTCAGACGTACCTGCTGATCTGGAGAGTCTCCCAGAGAGGTAGGAGGCAACTGCAGCTCACCCTGGGGACATAGACACTGGTGGCAGCCATTTGGGGAGCTGATTCTACCACGAGGACACTGGTGCTGGTAAGCACCATTGTGAAATCCTCCCTCTAGCTTATAAGCCTCAGGACCCATCCCCGCCCTGGCCCAACAGCCTGTAGGCAAAAGTGCTGAGACACCTCATGCCAAGCAACTAACTGGGCATGGACACAGCCCCACCCACCAACAGACAGGCTGCCTTAAGACCCCCTGAGCCCACAGCTGCCCCTGGACATGGCCCTGCCCACCAGAGGGCACGGGATCTGCCCCACAAACCAGTGTGCAGGCCCCAGACCCGGGACCCCCAGGGACCTCCAGCCAGAGACCCTGGGACCCAGCTCCACCCACCAGTGGGCAGACACCAGCCCCAGAATCCCCTGGGCTCTGGCCCTGCCCTCCAGTGAGCCTGCTCTAGCCTTGGGACCAGCTTCACCCACCAACAGGTGTCACTCTTTGTCACTATTTGCTGTCACTATTTGCAGATGACATGACACTATACATAGAAAATCCTAAAGACACCACCAAAAAACTACTAGAGCTCATCAATTAATTCAGTAAAGTTGTAGGGTCCAAAAATAATATACAGAAAATCTGTTGCATTTCTATACACTAACAACAAACTAAACTATCAGAAAGAGAAATTAAGGAAACAGTCCCATTTACAATCGCATAATAAAGAATAAAATACCTAGGAATAAACCTGCTTAAGGAGGCAAAAGACCTGTACTCAGAAATCTATAAGATGCTGATGAAAGAAATCAAAGATGACACAAACAGATGGAAAGATATACCATGTTCTTGGATTAGAAGAATCAATATTGTCAAAATGACTGTACTACCCAAGGCAATCTACAGATCCAATGCAATCCCTATCAAACTACCAATAGCATTTTTCACAGAACTAGAACAAAAATTTTTAAATCTATATGTAAACACAAAAGATAATGAATAGCCAAAACAATCTTGAGAAGGAAAAACAGAACTAGAGGAATCATGTGCCCTGACTTCAGCCTGTACTACAAAGCTACAGTAATCAAAACAGTATGGTACTGGTACAAAAAACAGAAATATAGATCAATGGAACACGATAGAGAGCCCAGAAATAAACCCACACACTTATGGTCAATCTGCAACGAAGTGTGCAATAATATACAATGGAGAAAAGACAGTCTCTTCAATAAGTAGAGCTGGGAAAACTGGACAGATACATGTAAGAGAATGATATTAGAAATTCTCTAAGACCATATACAAAAATAAACTCAAAATAAATTAAAGACCTAAATGTGAGACCAGATACTATAAAACTCCTAGAAAAAAACATAGATGAGACACTCTATGACATAAATAGTAGCAATATTTTTTTGGATCTGTCTCTTAAAGGAGATAAAAGCAAAAATAAACAAATGGGACCTAATTAAACTTAAAGCTTTTGCACAGCGAAGGAAACCATCGACAAAAAAAACACAAAAAGACCACCTACTGGGACTTCCCTGGTGGTCCAGTGGTTAAGAATCCGCCTTCCAATGCAGGGGATGCGGGTTCGATCCCTGGTCAGGGAACTAAGATCCCACATGCCATGGGGCAACTAAGCCCATGCGCGCTCTAGAGCCCATGCACCACAACTAGAGAGAAGCCCGCCTGCCCCAACAAAAGATCCCGCATGCTGAAACTAAGACCCAACGCAGCCAAATAAATAAATATTAAAAAAAAAGACAACTTACTGAATGGGAGAAAATATTTGCAAATGATATGACAAACAAGGAGTTAATATCCAAAATATGTAAACAGCTCACACAACTCAACATCAAAAAACCAAACAGCCCAATTTAAAAAATGGTCAGAAAGCCTGAATAGACATTTTTCCAAAGAAGACTTACAGATGGCTGAGAGGCACATGAAAAGGTGCTCACCATCGTTAATCATCAGAGAAATGCAAATCAAAACCACAATGAGATACCACCTCACACTTGTCAGAATGACCATCATCAAAAAGACAACAAATAGCAAATGTTGGCAAGGATGTGGAAAAATGAAAGGCTAATACAATATTGGTGGGAATGCAAATTGGTGCAGCCACCATGGAAAACAGTATGGAGGTTTCTCAAAAAACTAAAAATAGAAGTACTATATGACCCAGCAATTCCACTCCTGGGTATATATCCAAAAAAAAAAAAAAAGAAAACTCTAATTGAAAAAAAAGATGTGTACCCCAATGTTCATAGCAGCATTATTTACAATTGCCAACCTGAGTGTCCATCAACAGATGAATGGATAAAGAAGATGTAGTATATATATATATATATACAGTGGAATACTACTCAGTCATTGAAAAATGAAGTTTTGCCCTTTGCAACAACATGGATGGACTTGGAGGGTATTATGCTAAGTGAAATATGTGAGACAGAGAAAGACAAATACTGTATGATATCACTTATATATGGAATCTAAAAAATACAACAAACTAGTGAATATAACAAAAAAGCAGCAGACTCACAGATATAGAGAACAAACTAGTGGTTACCAGTGGAGAGAGGGAAGGGGGGAGGGGCACGATAGGGAAAGGGGATTAAGAGGTACAAACTACTATGTATAAAATAAATAAGCTACAAGGATATATACTATGACACAGGGAATATAGCCAATATTTTGTAATAATGATAAATGGAGCATAACCAAATATTGTGAATCACTATGTTGTACACCTGAAACTTATATAATATTGTACATCAACCATACCTCAATGAAAAAGAAGAAAATTTTTGAATAAAAAAAATTTAAATTAAAAAAACTCTCTGAAAAAGAAAAAAGTGATATATATGCGTATATATATATATATATATATATATATATATATATATATGATGGAATATTATTCATCCATTAAAAAAGACAATATGGATGAACCTGGAGGGCATTATGCTAAGTGAACTAAGCCAGACGAAGACAAATATTGTATGGAATCACTACTATGGGAAATCTTTTTGAAAAAAAGAAAAAGAAAATGTAGAACTCACAGAAACAGATAGTAGAATGGTGGTTATATCATGTTTTGTAATCTTCTTTTTTTCCCCTCACTTAATAATGTATTTGATGTTTTTCTATGTCAATAAATATAGATGAACATCATCATTTTAAAAGATTGGTTAATATTCCATGCTAAAAATATTGCACATGATAGGGATATTGCACTATCATTAAAGAGCTCTTGTCTAATGAAGCCTGAGGTGTGCTCCTACCCACTTGTGATCAGCTGGGCTCTGTCTCTCTAGGTTACTTTGATAGGAACTAGCTCCAGGATTGAATATCAGCCTAAATAATTAGTTCATTGAAAGCCCCAGTTATATCACTGAGGTCGGAGGCAGGTCCGTATATTTGTAGTGCTGACCAAATCTCAAACTTGGCCAGGCGTCTTATGCCTGTTTCAGAAGTTGGAGTAGGAGATTGGCAGCTGAGGTGTCTCCAAGGGAATTATAAGTTAATTTTCTTTGCATCTGTGGTTATATCTCCTTTCTTATTTCAAATTTTATATGTGTGGAATTTCTTATATTTATTTGGTTATTTATTTTATTGAGTTTTAATCAAAGAATCAACTCTTCTTTAAGCTCTTGGATTGAAATTTATTAATTAATTACTATAATGTTTTACTTTATTTTTATTCACATATGTAATAGAAAAAGATGTTCTCATTACAAAAATTCAACCAGTACAGATATAACTAAAGCTCCTCTTGATCACTGTTCCCAGGCCCTTCTCAGAGTATGACGGATGTCATTCTAGACCTGTTTATGGAGTTTCATTTCCCCTTTTCTCACCCAATTACTGTCTTCCTCAGGAAAAGGAAGTATTAGATTTATCTAAGTTATAACAGTGGAATTTTTAGAGTGAAAAACCTTATTTAAATTACTCATTTCGGCTCCAGTCCTGGTCTACTCTGACCCAACATGGTTTTATACCATCAAAAATATGCTTTAAATATCATGAAATTGGGTTCTTGTATCCCATGTCTTCATATTTTTTAATATACTCCTTTATTTTGGTAGAAGACATTCTCTAATCATTTCCTGAGAATGGCTGAATTAGAGGTAGATGTTCTGAATCCTTGTATATTAGAAAATGTCTTTATTCTCATTTCCCATTTGAGTGATTATCTGGCTGCACATAGATTGCAGTGTGCATTAATTCCAAAATGTTTGACCACAGGAACCTTTTCCATGGGCATCCCATTGTCTCATAGGGCTCTGTGGAAATATACTTTGAGGAAAGTTTTCTCTTTGAGGAAGAGCTGTATTCAGTGAAAATTTTGCTTGCAAATATTGTGACTTGATGAGACTGTTCAGGTACCTGATCGGTAGCTTAGTAAAGCTGTATTTGTTTTCATTTATGTTTATGCATATACTTTACCACCATGAAATCCTTTTACTCAGATAATCCTGTTCATAGTAGAAATTAATATTGCTAGAACTGTGGTGGGATTTTATGTTATTTGTATCCTAAACCTAAGTCCTGCTCCCTTATGCTTACTTATTCTACAAATTGGTCACCAAAGAGTTCTGTGTGACTAGTAAGACTCTCCACTATTGTGTATAATTACATTTCTCCATTTTTCTCCATATATAAATATATGTATATTCATTTTAAATCACAGCCCTTTCTTGTGGTCACAAACAGATATACCACAACAGCAGCAATGCAAAACCACTTTTACTACCATTGTTGGACTACTGTTCCATGTGTCAGGGATTTAACCTAACGACCTGCAATATAATGGTACTGAGTAGTATTTTTTCATTTATCTGGGAATAGAAGAGAACCTCTAACAGAGATCTTGCTTGGGACCTGGGTTATGAGTAACCAGAATCTTATTCTTCCTCATCTCCAGGTCTGTGGGTTCTGGGGTGCCACAACTCAGACTTTCGGAACAGAGGCATGACAGCCTTACTGAAGGTTTATAGTTGTGACAGGAACACTGGTGATTATTATGAGGACACATATGAAGATATTCCAACCCTCTTGCTGAATGAAAACAATGTCATTGAACCCAGAAGCTTCTCCCAGAATTCAAGGCACCCTAGCACTAGGCAAATGCAATTCAAAGCCACCACAACTCCAGAAAATGATATAGAGAAGACTGACCCTCAGTCTGGAGAGAGAATGCAGCTGCTTAAAGAACAAAGTGTCTCCTCTAGTGATTTGTTGATGCTCTTGGGACAGAATCCTACTCCACGTGGATTATCCTTATCTGATCTCCAAGAAGCCAGAAATAAAGCTAATGATCATTTACCTAGAGCAATAGAAAGAAACAAGGGCCCGTCTGAAGTGGCACATCTCACACCAGAGCTCCATCACAGTGGGGAAAGAGTATCTACTCCTGAGCCAGAGCTGCCATTAAGATTGAATGAGAATTTGGGGACAACTATAACAGTAGAGTTGAAGAAACTTGATTTTAAAATTTCTAGTTCATCGAACAATCTAATGACTCCACCAACAATTCCATCAGGCAATTTGTCAGCAGGTACTGAAAAGACAGGTTCCTTAGGACCCCCAAATATGCCAGTTAATTTTAGTAGTCAATTAGGTGCCATTGTATTTGGCAAAAATTCATCTCACTTTATTGGGTCTGGTGTACCTTTGGGCTTGAGTAAAGAAGATAATGATTCCAAGTCGTTAGAAGCAGTTTTAACAAATAGTCAAGAAAGTTCACTGGGAGAAAATGTATTATCAGTGGAGAGTGATAGGTTATTTAAAGAGGAAGGAGTTCGTGGACCTGCTTCATTGACCAAAGATGATGCTTTGTTTCAAGTTAATATCTCTTTGGTAAAGACAAACAAGGCACTAGTTAACTCAACAACTAATACAAAGACTCACATTGATGACTCAGCATTATTAATTGAGAATAGTACATCAGTCTGGCAAGATATTATGTTAGAAAGTAATACTGAGTTTCAAGAAGTAACTTCCTTGATTCATGATGAAATGTTTATGGACAAAAATACTACAGCTTTGGGACTAAATCATGTGTCAAATAAAACTACTTCATCAAAAAATATGGAAATGATCCACCAAAACAAAGAAGACTCTGTGCCACTAGATGCAGAATATCCAGATACATCATTCTTCAAGACTCTGCCAGATTCAACAAATTGGATAAAAAGGACCCATGGCAAGAACTCCCTAAGCTCTGGGCAAAGGCCCAATCCAAAGCAATTAACATCTTCGGGATCAGAAAAATCTGTGAAAGATCAGAATTTCTTGTCAGAGAAGAATAAGGTGGTAGTAGGAGAGGATGAATTTAGCAAGGGCACAGGTCTTAAAGAGATGATTTTTCCAAATAGCAAGAACGTATTTCTTACTAACTTGGCTAATGTCCAAGAAAATGATACACACAATCAAGGAAAAAAGTCTCAGGAAGAGATAGAAAGGAAAGAAAAATTAATCCAAGAGAATGTAGTTTTGCCTCAGGTGTATACAGTGACTGGAACTAAGAAATTTCTGAAGAACCTTTTTTCACTAAGCACTAAGCAAAATGTAGAAGGTTTAGATGAGGAGACATATACTCCAGTACTTCAAGACACCAGGTCATTAAATGGCTCAGCAAAAAGAGCAGGGATTCACATGGCCCATTTCTCAAAAATAAGGGAGGAAGCAAACTTGGAAGACTTGGGAAACCAAACAAAGCAAATGCTAGATAAATATCCAAGCACCACAAAGATGTCTCCTATTCCAAGTCAGCAGAAGGCTATACCTCAGCGTGATAAGCGGGATTTGAAACAATTCAGACTCCCACTAGAAGAAATAAAGCTTGAAAGGGAGGTAATTCTGAATGACACCTCAACTCAGTGGTCCAAAAACATGAAATATTTGACCCAGGGCACCTTCACACAGATAGAGTACAACAGGAGGGAGAAAAGGGCCATTACTCAGTCATTCTTATCAGATTGTTCTATGAGGAGTCATGACATCATTCAAACAAATGGCTCTGCATTACCCATTGCACAGGTATCAGTATTCCCATCAATTAGACCTACAGATCTGACCAAGATTCCATCCCAGGACAACTCTTCTCATCCTCCAGCATCCGCCTGTAGTTATAGCTTTGTGGAAAGGAGTTCTGGGGTCCAAGAAAGCAGTCATTTCTTACAAGGAGCCAAGAGAAATAACCTTTCTTTAGCCTTCCTAACCTTGGAAGTGATTGAAGGTCAAAGAAAGATCAGCGCCCTAGGGAAACGGGCCACAAACTTACTCATGTACAAGAAACTTGAGAACACTGTTGTCCTGAAACCAGGATTGCCTGAAGCATCTGGCAAAGTTGTTCATCAGGAAGACTTTTTCCATACAAAAACTAGCAATGATTCTCCTGCCCACCTGGATCTCAGGGAAGAGATACTCCTTCAGAAAACACAGGGACTTGTTAAATTGAATAAAGTAAATAGACCTGGAAAAGTGCCCTTTCTGAAATGGGCAACAGAAAGCTCTGAAAATACTCCCCCCAAGCTGCTGGGTCCCCTTGCTTGGGATAACCAATATGCTACCCTGATACCAAGAGAAGAGAAATCCCTAGAGAAGTCACAAAAACACACAGCTTTTAAGACAAAAGACATCATTTTGCCCCTGGACCCTTGTGAAAACAATCATTCAATAGCAGCAATAAATGAAGTACAAGATAAGACCCAAAGAGAAGCCACCTGGGTAAAGCAAGGAGGGACTAGAAGGTTGTGGTCTCAGAATCCACCAGTCTTGAAACGCCATCAAAGGGAAATAACCCTTACTACTTTCCAGCCAGAGGAAGACAAAATTGACTATGATGATACTTTCTCAATTGATACGAAGAGAGAAGATTTTGACATTTATGATGAGGAGGAAAATCAGGGCCCCCGCAGCTTTCAAAAGAGAACGCGACACTATTTTATTGCTGCAGTGGAGCGGCTCTGGGATTATGGGATGAATAGATCCCCCCATGCACTAAGAAACAGGTATGGGTACATTGATTATTCCTTTGTCCTACTGTTGTGACCTTTGATTTTTACCAGGTGCTGAAACAATAGGAAAGGCACAACCAGCAGTGAGACTCCAAAGATTGAGGAAGCTGAGAACCAGATGGCAAAGTCTAGATGAAGCTGAGGAGCAAATGGGAGATTAGATGATGACACTAACAATGAGAGTTACGGGATGGTAAACCCAGATGGCATGAAACTCACTCTGGTGGGATGGTGAAGAAGAGGGGTCTACGAAAGGGTAGGGGGGTCAGAGTCAAGAAGCAGCCATGGGGAGCAGGAAGAAAGTCAGCCTCACCTGTCAGCCCTATGAGCTGCAGGGTAAGGTTTAGTCTCCTGAGAGAGCCCTGATAGAGGCAGGAGGAAGCAGTGAAGTGTGTGGTAAAGAGATTGAGGATGCAGGGAAAGCTGTTTTCCATAGTACTGGGGATCCAGAGGGCAAAGTGGGAGGATTTGATTGTTAGGGGAGCAGAGGGAGGTTGGGCAGGGGAGAGAAAGCACAGAGACATTTGGAAGATAAACATAAGGAGAGTCAATCAGTCAACCAATATTTATTGAGCACCTATTATATGCCAGACACTTGCATAGACACTGGAGTTCAGCAAAGTAGGAGCTTACATTCTACTGGGGAGAGCAAGGGACAATAAATTAGTAGAAAACTAAATAGGGGGAATCTTGGTGCTGTTCAAAAGGTAGACTTGAATAATATGGTAGAGTGACGGGGGTGTTACTTTAGCTGTGATGGTCAGAGAAATTCTCTTTGTGGAGTTGAGACCTAAATGATGATAAGAGGTCAGCTAACAGAGGTCTGAGAGAAGACATTTCCGGCAGAGGGAACAGGAAATGCAAAGGCCCTGAGAATGAAACAAGTTTAGCATGTTTGAGGAACAAAAAAGGACCAACATGACTGTAGTACAGTAAGGAAGTGTGTGCAGGGGTAGGGAGATGAGGTGGCAGAGATGAGCAGTGGTCAGATAATATAGGTCCTAGAGGAAGGGTAGATGCTCTCCCTCTTCATTAGTCATTGTCACTTCCCAGCCTTGCTTTCTACCTCAAATGAGCCCTTATTGCTGCACAGCAACCGTAGAATATTTCCTGCTCTCCTGGACCTCTATCTTACATTTTCTGCTTTTTCCCTAAATCTCCAACACGTTTTGCCCATTCTCCAACACCCCTTCTCACTCCTAGTTGATGCTTTGCACTGAACTCCACAGACTTCCAACACCACATTTACTGACATCTGTACCAATATACTGCCCAGTTTTGCACTCAATCCCATCCTTTCTCCCTTCATAAAAAACGTTGCTTTAGCAAGTCCCTTGTTCTCTCTTACATCATCAGTTTCTCACTTTCCACCGGATTAGTCTCACCAGCGTCAATCAAGCTATTGATTAGAACAGGGTAATGGTGGTGAAAATCAAAAGAAATGTAAGGATGTTGATTATGATTTAAAGATAAGCAGAGAGGGCTTGGTGTTAGATTGAGTATGGGGAGGAATGGTGAGAGAAGACTCAAAGAAGATTTTCGGGTTTTGTCCTGAGCAACTAGGTGGATGATAGTGACATTTAATGAGATGTGGAAGGCTTGAAGCAGAACAGATTTATTTGAGGAAACACTCAAGGGTCTGTTTTGTACATATTTAATTTGAGATGCCTATTAGAGATCCAAGTTGAGTTTTTTAAAAATTTATTTTCTTTTAATTTTTTTTTGGCTGCATTGGGTCTTAATTGCGGCACGCGGGATCTTCATTGAGGCATGCAGGATCTTCTCATTGCAGCGCACGGGCTCTTCGTTGTGGCGTGCGGGCTTCTCTCTAGTTGTGGCATGCTGGCTCCAGGGCACGTGTGCTCTGTAGTTTGTGACACATGGGGTCTCTAGTTGAGGCTCGCGAGCTCAGTAGTTGTGGCACACGGGCTTAGTTGCCCCGTGGCATGTGGGATCTTAGTTCCCCGACCAGGGATCGAACCCACGTCCCCTGCATTGAAAGGTGGATTCTTTACCACTGGACCACCAGGGAAGTCCCCAAGTTGAGATGTTGAGTAGGCAGTTAGATACATGAGTCTGGAATCCAAGGAAGAGGTCTGTGCTAAAGATACAAATTTAAGAGTTATGAGCTTATTAATAGCATTCAAATAAGACTTGATGGGATGATGAGGGAGTAAAAGTAGATGTAAACCGTGCCCACTTTACGCTAGGTCCCCAAAGGGCTACATGCTCAAAGTAATGGTAAACCAGTTAACTTGCACTTCATTGACTTACAGCCCAGTTTTCTGTCATCTGTGTTGTCCATGAAATCTCTATTCTTGATCAAAATTTAAGCATGTCTTGGATTGGCAGTGCCTGCAGACATCTGGCTGAAGAATACATAAAACCTCTCTAGTGTAAGAAACCAACATTCTAGGCCTCAAGTTATTTTCACAAATATTCCAGATACAACTTCTAGCACACAAAGATACTGGGTATGAAATAAAACAAGAAAAATAAGCAAGAAACCACAACTAAGGAGTCCACATGCCGCAACTAAGGAGCCTGCAAACTGCAACTAAGACCCAGTGCAACCAAATAAATAAATAAATAAATAAATATTTTTTAAAAATCTAAGTACTCAGTTAAGTAGAAAGGAAACTTTAAAGCAAGAGGTTTGTAGAGATACAGAGGAAATGTTATAATAATAAAACAGTCAATTCAATAGGCAGCCATACATTCCTAAATTACTATGAACCTAATAATATAGTTTTAAAATACATAAAGCAAAACTTGACAGACTTAAATAGAGAAATAGATAAATTCTCAATCATTATCATCACTTCTATTCAATACTGTACTGAACACTCAAGCAGTAAACACATATAAAAGGTATAAAGGTTGAAAAGAAAGAAAACTGTCCTTGCGTACAGATGATATGATTTTATACATATAAAAAATGTTTACAAATAAGTGATTAGAATTAACTAGGAAGGTTAGCAGGTTTGTAGAATTGAAAATCAGTATACAAAATCTATTATATATCGATATAGTAGCAGCAGACAGGTAGAAAATGAAATTAAAAGAATGTGTCATTTACAATGGAATGAAATAGTAACAAGTACCTAGAAATAAGTATGACAAAAATTTTTCAAGACCTCTATGGAAAAACCTATGGAAATTTATTGGGAAACTTTAAAGAAGACCTAAGTAGATGCCAAGATATACCATGTACATGTACTGGAAAATGCGATATTATGAAAATGTAAACTATCCCCAAACCGATCTATAGATTTGGCACAACCTATGTGAAAATCTCAACAAGTATTTTCTCTTGCAGAACTCAACAAGCCTGATTTTAAAGTTACTAAGAAAATGCAAAGTGCCAAGAATAGCCAAGACCCTCTTGAGGAAAAGGAACAAGATGGGAGGAATTGCTGTATAACATATTGAGACTTATTTTAAAGCTATAGTAATGTGATAATTGGCTTAGGAGTAAACAAATAGGTCAGTGAAAGAAAACAGAAAATCCAAAACTAGACTAACACATTTATAGGCATTTGATTTATGGAAAAGGTGTCACAGAAGAGCAGTTTTCAATAAATGTGCTGAAATTTTTTGATATCCGTATGGAAAGACATTAAACTAGATCCCTAACTCACACCATACACAAAAATCCACTAACAGTGGGTTACAAGTCTAAACATAAACGTAAAACCTTAAATCTCTTAGAAAGAAAAAAGTAAGAGAATATCTCAATAACTTCAGGGTAGGAAAAGAAAGAGAATTTATATCAAGATACAAAAAGCACTAACCATGAAGAATTTTTAAATAGATTTCACTACATTAAAATTATGAATTTATGCTCATCAAAAGATAACAAAAAGGGAATGAAAAAATAGCCACAGAAGGGAAGATGTTTGCAGCACAAAAGGCCAACAAAGACTTATATCAAGAATATATAGAGTACTCCTTTGAATCAATAAGAAAAAAAAGCTGATTATCCAATAGAAAAATTGGCACAAAAAAGAAGAAAACAAACTTGGATAGGCATTCCACAAGAGGAAATCCAAATGGCTACTACCCATAAGAAATTAACCTCATTATTAATCAGGGAAATGCAAAATAAAACCACAGAGACACTGCTATGCAACCAGTAGCATGGCCAAAAATGTAAAAACACAGTCAATATCAAGTGTTTGTGAAGATTTGGAGCAAATAGAACTCTCATACATTGCTGATGAAAATGGAAAATGGTGCAGTTCCACTCCTAGATATGTGCCCAGCAGAAATGCATACAAAGGTTCATAGCAGGACTATGTATAAGCACCAAAAATTACTCGAATGCACATGATTGCATTATATTCACACAATGGAATACTATACAGCAATAGGAATGAACAAACTATAGCTACACACACAACGTAGACGAACCACAACCATAATGCTGAGTAAAAAAATCACAAACAAAAGAATGTATGCAATATGGTTCCATTTGCATACTTCAAAAATAGGCAAAACTAAGCTATATTCTTTAGGTATGTATACATAAGTGGTACAGTTATGAACAAAATCAAATAAATAATTATAAACATCAGAATGGGGATTACATTTCGTGGGAAGGGAGAGGGTATGATTGAAAAGGTAGATAACAGTGAGTCTTCTGGGCTGCTGGAAAAGTTCTTGATCTTAGTGGTGGTTGCATTTTTTGTATCAAAAGCATTTATGTTTTACGCACTTTATTGTATAGTTTTAGTTCGCAGTTTTTACAGAATTTTTAAAAAGCAAAGAAAAGTGGTCCAAGGACTGAACACTGAGGCTCTCATATTTAGAGTATGTTTATAAACCCTACATCCATTCAACGTTCAACAAATTTTTTTTGAGCACCTACTATGTGCCAGGCACTTGTTCCAGCTGCTGGGAGTACAACAGTGGACAAAACAGACAAATCCCCCTGCTTTCATGGATCTTATATACTAGAGAAGCCTGGGGAGAGTGTGTCCAGGAGGATGGAGTGGTTAACTATGCAAAATGTTGCTTAGATGTTGAGTAAGATGAGGACATAAAATTGACTATTGGCTTTGATAAGCCACTTGCATGATTTTGTTACCACCTAAATATAGATGATCTTCATCTAGACCTCTTTTGTGAACTCCCAGTCTCCGTGTATTTCCCAATATAATTCCCACAGACACCCCATGTGTCCAAAACTGTATACACCAACCTACCCTTCTAGGGTTCTCCATCTCAGTGAACTGCATCACCATCCTTCCATTTGCCCAAATCAGGAACCGGGAAGTTATCTTTAATCCCTCTTTCTCCCTCCCTTCTCCATTACATTTCCAGTTCATCACTTCTACCAAATGTATCTCAAATACAGGGAAGACAACAATGTGAGGCATTTCTACCCACCTGGTCCATGAGAATATTACTTTTCCTCTGCTTTTTTCTCCAGAGCTGAGAATGGAGGTGTCCCTCAGTTCAAAAAGGTGGTATTTGAGGAATTTGCTGATGGCTCCTTTACTCAGCCCTTATACCGTGGAGAACTAAATGAACATTTGGGACTCTTGGGACCATATATAAGAGCAGAAGTCGAAGACAATATCATGGTAAGTTGAGGACAATGAAATTACAAGAAAATTAATCCCGTATATGTTTTTTAGATTTCTGATTCTAAAAATAATGGCCATAAAAAAGAATGAAATAATGCCATTTGTAGCAACATGGATGGACCTAGAGATTGTCATACTGAGTGAAGTAAGTCAGACAGAGAAAGAGAAATATCATATGTTATCACATATATGGAATCTTTAAAAAGGGTACAAATGAATTTATTTACAAAACAAATAGAGTCACAGATGTAGAAAACAAAACTTATGGTTACCGGGGGGAAGGGGGGTGGGAGGGATAAATTTAAATTTTTTTAAATAAAAATAATGTATTCTCACTTTTGAAAAAGTTTAAAGTATAGAAAATAAGGAAGTTGAAAAATAATACCATAATTATCATTTTGCTGTATGTTCTTATGTTTTTCCTATGTATTCTCTTTATGTATTCAAAATTATATAATGCATCATCCTACTTCTTTTCTAAATAAATATGTCATAAACATTTCTTGTGTCGTTAAAAACACTTCCTACATATATTTTTAAATGACGGAATATTAGTCCATTATATGATTTTATGGTTTACTTAACCGTTTACTTTGAACAACCTTTTAGATAGTTTCTTTTTTTTTTACTGTTTAAGTAATGCTGCAGCCACAACCCTTTTCCTAGGATAAAATTCCAGGAGTGCAATATACATGAACATTTTAAGACTTTCTCTAATGAATTATCTATTAATGTTCTTTGCATAGTTGAAATTTTTGGAGGGAGTGCTTTTCTTGTTCATTTATATTACCTTGTATATTATAGATCATTGATACATTAATGATCATTGATCATTTTAGTGAATAATATTTTTCCAAGTTTGTTTTCTCTTAATTTTGTATATAATGGTTTTTAAAATAAAACAGGTTTGAAATTTTAGGTAGTAACCCATAAATCTTTCCTTTATGACACTTTCATAGCTTTTTTGTTTATAAAAATCCTTCCCTATACAGAGGTTTTTTTTTCTTAAAATCACCTATACTTTTTTCAACTTTCTTTTACAGTTTAATTTCTTAACATTTAACTTTTTAATCCATCAATAATTCCTGTAGACTAGAATTTGTTTTTGGTGTGTGTGAGCCAAAGATCAAGGTAGTTTTATTTTTTCCAGAAACAGTCATCCATTGTCCCAATTGATTGTTTACACGAAGGATATAGGAGGATCTAAAATTATAGGATTGTGAGTGAATTTTTTTCTGACTTCAATTTTATTTTACTTTCCATATATCACATGAAAATGTATAATTTTTTTTAATTTGAAAAACAAGTCTTCTTTAAAGATCATAAGTATTCATCCTGGTATTTGTCATGAAGAACCTTAATTTAAGAGTATCAGTTCCTGGGGTTATGGTCTCTTAAAACCACTGTGGTGATATTTTCCCTTTTACTTTGGAATTGCTTTTAAGTATTTAGAAATTTTCTCCTTTGCAACTTTGAGTTCATGCCTTAAAGATTTTGGAATTCAAAAATGTCTCAGTTTCTTTTGTAGATCTTTAGGTTTGGGTTCTAATGACATCCATACTCTGTACCATTTCCTCCAGCTATTAAAAACCTGGATAAAGACCCCCCCAAATCGGCATTGCTATTAGGGATATAAACCCTAACCTAAGAACTTTACAAGATCTTAAAACATAACACTTGCTTTTTTTAATTTCTTTTCTTTTCTTTTTTTTTTTTTTCTTGCTCTGCAGGTAACATTTAAAAACCAGGCATCTCGTCCCTACTCCTTCTATTCTAGCCTTATTTCTTATGAGGAAGATCAGAGGCAAGGAGCAGAACCTAGAAAAAAGTTTGTCAAGCCTAATGAAACCAAAACTTACTTTTGGAAAGTGCAGCACCATATGGCACCAACTAAAGATGAGTTTGACTGCAAAGCCTGGGCTTATTTTTCTGATGTTGATCTGGTAAGCAGGTCTATGTTGTGCTGGCCCCTTTCTGGTTTAAAAGAAAGGGTCTTTGTGTTATGTTTGAAGTTTGGTATTTATCCTAAGCATAATGGGAAGCTTTAGATAGGGGAGGTGTCATCATATTTATGACTTAGACATATCGCTCTGGAATCTACTAAAGAGGAAGAAATTGTACTGTGGGAAGATGGGGAGTGGGTTGGAGTGTCATAAAAGTTGATGAGAAATGCACTCTGGTTCATGGGTGAGAGAACTTTTGCTCATAGAACTGGTGTCTTTCCTCTCAGGAAAAAGATGTGCACTCAGGCTTGATTGGACCCCTTCTGATCTGCCGCACAAACACTCTGAGCGCTGCTTATGGGAGACAAGTGACAGTGCAGGAATTTGCTCTGTTTTTCACTATTTTTGATGAGACCAAGAGCTGGTACTTCACTGAGAACATGGAAAGGAACTGCAGGGCTCCCTGCAACATCCAGATGGAGGACCCCACTTTTAGAGAAAAGTATCGCTTCCATGGTAATATATTCCACACCCAAATATTACTCGCTGTGAAATGAACCTTGAGCCTGAGGTTTGGACATTGTATGATTTGAGACTACATGTGTGGGAGTGGAATCCTCATAGGAATCAATATTTTTGACTGGAGTGGAGGGAAAGACACTTATATAATAGATTTTAACAGCTTTCTCTGTGTTCTTTCTCCAGCAATCAATGGCTATGTGATGGATACACTACCTGGTTTAGCAATGGCTCAGGATCAAAAGATCCGGTGGTATCTGCTCAGCATGGGCAGCAATGAAAATATCCATTCTATTCATTTCAGTGGACATGTGTTCACTGTACGGAAAAAGGAGGAGTATAAAATGGCAGTCTACAATCTCTACCCGGGTACGAGCCACTTTGTGTTCTTTCTTCAACTTACTGTGCTTGCTGAAAACCTACTTTAAAGGTCTATGCCCTGGGGGTATGTCCAGTGAACAAAGCAGACCAACTCCCTGCTCTCGGGTAGCTTACTTTTTCAAGTAACTTTACCCTACAGAGAGATAATAAATAAATTAGCAAGTGAACATGATAATTTCAGATACAGATAATGTGCTATAAAGGAAATAGAACAGAATAAATGGATAATTGATGTCACAGCACTTTCCTAGGAAAAAGGGATTTTTCTACCACCTCAAATCCCACATGGCACCAGTAGTTTCCCAAAGACTGATTTGTTTATGTATGAAAGCAATATATTGATTAAGCACTCCTCACAATGTTGATCAAAACATAATTTCATTTTAGTTCTGCAGTGTCCCTTTAAAACAGGTTTAATAGTGGAAGTAAACTTCCCCTGTTTCTGTGTAAAAATTCTGATAAGCCCAGTGACTTTTCTGTTCACTATTTTTTTTTAAACATCTTTATTGGAGTATAGTTCCTTTACAGTGGCGTGTTAGTTGCTGCTGTATAACAAAGTGAATCGGCTATACGTATACATATATCCCCATAGCCCCTCCCTCTTGCGTCTCCCTCCCACCCTATCCCACCCCTCTAGGTGGTCACAAACCACCGAGCTGATCTCCGTGTGCTATGCGGCTGCTTCCCACTAGCTATCTATTTTACATTTGGTAGTGTATATATGTCCATGCCACTCTCTCACTTCGTCCCAGCTTACCCTTCCCCCTCCCCATGTCCTCAAGTCCATTCTCTATGTCGCTTCTTTATTCCTTTCCTGCCCCTAGGTTCTTCAGAACCTTTTTTTTTTAATTCTATATATATGTGTTAGCATACAGTATTTGTTTTTCTCTTTCTGACCTACTTCACTCTGTACGACTGACTCTGGGTCCATCCACCTCACTACAAATAACTCAATTTCGTTTCTTTTTATGTCTGACTAATATTCCATTGTATATATGTGCCACATCTTCTTTATCCATTCCTCTGTCGATCGACACTTAGGTTGCTTCCATGTCCTGGCTATTGTAAATAGTGCTGCAGTGAACATTGTGGTACATGACTCTTTTTGAATTATGGTTTTCTCAGGGTATATGCCCAGTAGTGGGATTGCTGAGTCGTATGGTAGTTCTATTTTTAGTTTTTTAAGGAACCTCCATACTGTTCTCCATAGTGGCTGTATCAATTTACATTCCCACCAACAGTGCAAGAGGGTTCCTTTTCTCCACACCCTCTCCAGCATTTATTGTTTCTAGACTTTTTGATGATGGCCATTCTGACTAGTGTGAGATGGTATCTCATTGTAGTTTTGATTTGCATTTCTCTAATGATTAGTGATGTTGAGCATCCTTTCATGTGTTTGTTGGCAATCTGTATATCTTCTTTGGAGAAATGTCTATTTACGTCTTCTGCCCATTTTTGGATTGACTTGGTTTATTTTTGATAGTGAGCTGCATGAGCTGCTTGTATATTTGGGAGATTAATCCTTTGTCAGTTGCTTCGCTTGCAAATATTTTCTTCCATTCTGAGGGTTGTCTTCTCGTCTTGTTTGTGGTTGCCTTTGCTGTGCAAAAGCTTTTAAGTTTCATTAGGTCCCATTTGTTTATTTTTGTTTTTATTTCCATTTCTCTAGGAGGTGGGTCAAAAAGGATCTTGCTGTGATTTATGTCATAGAGTGTTCTGCCTATGTTTTCCTCTAAGATTTTGATAGTGTCTGGCCTTACATTTAGGTCTTTAATCCATTTTGAATTTATTTTTGTGTATGGTGTTAGGAAGTGTTTTAATTTCATTCTTTTACATGTAGCCGTCCAGTTTTCCCAGCACAACTTATTGAAGAGGCTCTCTTTTCTCCATTGTCTATTCTTGCCTCCTTTATCAAAGATAAGGTGACCATATGTGCGTGGGTTTATCTCTGGACTTAGGAATCCTGTTCCATTGATCTATATTTCTGTTTTTGTGCCAGTACCATACTGTCTTCGTGACTGTAGCTTTGTAGTATAGTCTGAAGTCAGGGAGCCTGATTCCTCCACCTCCATATTTCTTTCTCAAGATTGCTTTGTCTATTCAGGGTCTTTTGTGTCTCCATACAAATTTTAAGATTTTTTGTTCTAGTTCTGTGAAAAATGCCATTGGTAGTTTGATAGGGATTGCATTGAATCTGTAGATTGCTTTGGGTAGTATAGTCATTTTCACAATGTTGATTCTTCCAATCCAAGAACATGGTATATCTCTCCATCTGTTTGTATCATGTTTAATTTCTTTCATCAGTGTCTTATAGTTTTCTGCATACAGGTCTTTTGTCTCCTTAAGTAGGTTTATTCCTAGGTATTTTATTCTTTTTGTTGCAATGGTAAATGGGAGTGTTTCCTTAATTTCTCTTCAGATTTTTTTGTCATTAGTGTATAGGAATGCAAGAGATTTCTGTGTATTAATTTTGTATCCTGCTACTTTACCAGAGTCATTGATTAGCTCTAGTAGTTTTCTGCTGGCATCTTTAGGATCCTCTATGTATAGTATCATGTCATCTGCAAACAGTGACAGTTTTACTTCTTCTTTTCAATTTGGATTCCTTTTATTTCTTTTTCTTCTCTGATTGCCGTGGCTAAAACTTCCAAAACTATGTTGAATAATAGTGGTGAGAGTGGGCAACCTTGTCTTGTTCCTGATCTTAGTGGAAATGGTTTCAGTTTTTCACCATTAAAAACGATGTTGGCTGTGGGTTTGTCATATATGGCCCATATATTGCCATATATGGGCCATATATGGTTGAGGTAAGTTCCCTCTGTGCCTACTTTCTGGAGCGTCTTTATCATAAATGGGTGTTGAATTTTGTCAAAAGCTTTTTCTGCATCTATTGAGATGATCACATGGTTTTTATCCTTCAGTTTGTCAATATGGATTATCACATTGATTGATTTGCGTATATTGAAGAATCCTTGCATTCCTGGGATAAACCCCACTTGATCATGGTGTATGATCCTTTTAATGTGCTGTTGGATTCTGTTTGCTAGTATTTTGTTGAGGATTTTTGCATTTATGTTCATCAGTGATATTGGCTTGTAGTCTTCTTGTGTGTGTGTGGCATCTTTGTCTGGTTTTGGTATCAGAGTGATGGTGGCCTCGTAGAATGAGTTTGGGAGTGTTCCTCCCTCTGCTATATTTTGGAAGAGTTTGAGAAGGATAGGTGTTAGCTCTTCTCTAAACGTTTGATAGAATTCGCCTGGGAAGCCATCTGGTCCTGGGCTTTTGTTTGTTAGAAGATTTTTAATCACAGTTTCAATTTCAGTGCTTGTGATTGGTTTGTTTATATTTTCTATTTCTTCCTGGTTCAGTCTCAGAAGGTTGTGCTTTTCTAAGAATTTTTCCATTTCTTCCAGGTTGTCCATTTTATTGGCATATAGTTGCTTGTAGTAATCTCTCATGATCCTTTGTATTTCTGCAGTGTCAGTTGTTACTTCTCCTTTTTCATTTCTAATTCTATTGATTTGAGTCTTCCTCCTTTTTTTCTTGATGAGTCTGGCTAATGGTTTATCAATTTTGTTTATCTACTCAAAAAAACAGCTTTTTGTTTTATTGATCTTTGCTGTTGTTTCCTTCATTTCTTTTTCATTCATTTCTGATCTGATCTTTATGATTTCTTTCCTTCTGCTAACTTTGGGGTTTTTTTGTTCTTCTTTCTCTAATTGCTTTGGGTGTAAGGTTAGGTTGTTTATTTGAAATGTTTCTTGTTTCTTGAGATAGGATTGTATTGCTATAAACTTCCCTTTAGAACTGCTTTTGCTGCATCCCATAGGTTTTAGGTCGTCGTGTTTTCATTGTCATTTGTTTCTAGGTATTTTTTTACTTCCTCTTTGATTTCTCCAGTGATCTCTTGGTTATTAAGTAGTGTATTGTTTAGCCTCCATGTGTTTGTATTTTTTACAGTTTTTTTTTCCTGTAATTGATATATAGTCTCATAGTGTTGTGGTCAGAAAAGATACTTGATACGATTTCAATTTTCTTAAATTTACCAAGGCTTGATTTGTGACCCAAGATATGATCTATCCTGGAGAATGTTCCATGAGCACTTGAGAAGAAAGTGTATTCTGTTGTTTTTGGATGGAATGTCCTATAACTATCAAGTCCATCTTATTTAATGTGTCATTTAAAGCTTGTGTTTCCTTATTTATTTTCATTTTGGATATCTGTCCATTGGTGAAAGTGGGGTGTTAAAGTCCCCTACTATGATTGTGTTACTGTTGATTTCCCCTTTCATGGCTGTTAGCATTTGCGTATGTATTGAGGTGCTCCTATGTTGAGTGCATAAATATTTATAATTGTTATATCTTCTTCTTGGATTGATCCCTTGATCATTATGTAGTGTCCTTCTTTGTCTCTTGTAATAGTCTTTATTTTAAAGTCTATTTTGTCTGATATGAGAATTGCTACTCCAGCTTTCTTTTGATTTCTTTTTGCATGGAATATCTTTTTCCATCCCCTCACTTTCAGTCTGTATGTGTCCCTAGGTCTGAAGTGGGTCTCTTGTAGACAGCATATATACAGGTCTTGTTTCTGTATCAATTCAGCCAGTCTGTGTCTTTTGGTTGGAGCATTTAATCCATTTACATTTAAGGTAACTATCGATATGTATGTTCCTATTACCATTTTCTTAATTGTCTTGGGTTTGTTATTGTAGGTCTTCTCCTTCTCTTGTGTTTCCCACTTAGATAAGTTCCTTTAGCATTTGTTGTAGAGCTGGTTTGGTGGTGCTGAATTCTCTTAGCTTTTGCTTGTCTGTAAAGCTTTTGATTTCTCCATCAAATCTACATGAGATCCTTGCCGGGTAGAGTAATCTTGGTTGTAGGTTTTTCCCTTTCATCACTTTAAATATGTCCTGCCACACCCTTCTGGCTTGCAGAGTTTCTGCTGAAAGATCAGCTGTTAACCTTATGGGAATTCCCTTGTATGTTATTTGTTGCTTTTCCCTTGCTGCTTTTAATATTTTTTCTTTGTATTTAATTTTTGATAGTTTGATTAATATGTGTCTTGGCTTGTTTCTCCTTGGATTTATCCTGTATGGGACTCTCTGCGCTTCCTGGACTTGATTAACTATTTCCTTTACCATATTAGGGAAGTTTTCAAGTATAATCTCTTCAAATATTTTCTCAGTCCCTTTCTTTTTCTCTTCTTCTTCTGGGACCCCTATAATTCGAATGTTGGTGCGTTTAATGTTGTCCCAGAGGTCTCTGAGACTGTCCTCAATTCTTTTCATTCTTTTTTCTTTATTCTGCTCTGTGGCAGTTTTTTCCACTATTTTATCTTCCAGGTCACTTATCCGTTCTTCTGCCTCAGTTATTCTGCTATTGATTCCTTCTAGAGAATTTTTAATTTCATTTATTGTGTTGTTCATCATTGTTTGTTTGCTCTTTAGTTCTTCTAGGTCCTTGTTAAAAGTTTCTTGTATTTTCCCTATTCTATTTCCAAGATTTTGGATCATCTTTACTATCATTACTCTGAATTCTTTTTCAGGCAGACTGCCTATTTCCTCTTCATTTGTTTGGTCTGGTGGGTTTTTACCTTGCTCCTTCATCTGATGCGTATTTCTCTGTCTTCTCATTTTGCTTAACTTGCTGTGTTTGGGGTCTCCTTTTTGCAGGCTGCATGTTCATAGTTCTCATTGTTTTTGGTGCCTGCCCCCCATGGGTAAGTTTGGTTCAGAGGGTTGTGTAGGCTTCCTGGTGGAGGGGACTGGTGCCTGTGTTCTGGTGGGTGGGGTGGATCTTGTCCTTCTGGTGGACAGGACCACGTCCAGTGGTGTGTTTTGGGGTGTCTGGGAACTTAGTATGATTTTAGGCAGCCTGTCTTGTAATGGGTGGGGTTGTGTTCCTGTCTTGCTAGTTGTTTGGCATGGGGCATCCAGCATTGGAGCTTGCTGGTAATTGAGTGGAGCTGGGTCTTAGCGTTGAGATGGAGATCTCTGGGAGAGCTCTTGCCGTTTGATATTACATGGGGCCGGGAGGTCTCTGGTGGTCCAATGTCCTGAACTTGGCTCTCCAACCTCAGAGGCTCAGGCCTGACACCCAGCAGGAGCACCAAGACCCTGTTAGCCACACGGCTCAGAAGAAAACGGAGAAAAAAAAGAAAGAAAGAAAATAAATAAATAAAATAAAGTTATTAAAATTTTTAAAAATTATTAAAATAAAAAAGCAATTGAAAAAAAAGAAGAGAGCAACCAAACCAATAAACAAATCCACCAATGATAACAATTGCTAAAAACTATACTAAAAATATATGTACAGAAAGAACCCTAGGACAAATGGTAAAAGCAAACCTATACAGACAAAATCACACAAAGAAGCATACACATACACACTCACAAAAAGAGAAAAAGGAAAAAATATATATTTATATATAAAAAGGAAGAGAGCAACCAAATCAATAAACAAATATACCAGTGATAATAAGCTCTAAATACTAAACTAAGATAAACATAAAACTAGAAACAAATTGATACAGAAAGCAAACCCCAAGTCTACAGTTACTCCCAAAGTCCACCTCCTCAATTTTGGGATGATTCGTTGTCTGTTCAGGTATTCCACAGATGCAGGTACATCAAGTTGATTGTGGAGCTTTAATCTGCTGCTCCTGAGGCTGCTGGGAGAGATTTCCCTTTCTCTTCTTTGTTCGCACAGCTCCCGGGGTTCAGCTTTGGATTCGACCCCTCCTCTGCGTGTAGGTCACCTGAGGGCGTCTGTTCTTCGCTCACACAGGACAGGGTTAAAGGAGCAGCTGCTTTGGGGGCTCTGGCTCACCCAGGCCGGGGGAGGGAGCGGTATGGAGGAGGCGGGACGAGCCTGCAGCGGCAGAGGCGTCGTGACGTTGCACCAGCCCGAGGCGTGCCGTGCGTTCTGCCGGGGACATTGTCCCCGGATCACAGGACCCTGGCAGTGGCGGGCTGCACAGGCTCCCGGGAGGGGCCGTGTGGAGAGTGACCTGTGCTCGCACACAGGCTTCTTGGTGGCGGCAGCAGCAGCCTTAGCGTCTCATGCCCATCTCTGGGGTCCGCGCTGATCGCCGCGGCTCGCGCCCGTCTCAAGCTCGCTTAGGCGGTGCTCTGAATCCCCTCTCCTCCCGCACCCCAAAACAATGGTCTCTTGCCTCTTCAGCAGCTCCAGACCTTTTCCTGGACTCCCTCCCGGCTAGCTGTGCACACTAACCCCCTTCAGGCTGTGTTCACGCAGCCAACCCCAGTCCTCTCCCTGCGGTCCAACCTCCGAAGCCCGAGCCTTAGCTCCCAGCCCCTGCCCGCCCCGGCGGGTGAGCGGACAAGCCTCTCGGGCTGGTGAGTGCTGCTCGGCGCCGAGCCTCTGTGCGGGAATCTCTCTGCTCTGCCCTCCGCACCCCTGTGGCTGCGCTCTCCTCCGTGGCCCCGAAGCTCCCCCCTCCACCACCCGCAGTCTCCGCCCGCGAAGGGGCTTCCTAGTGTGTGGAAACCTTTCCTCCTTCACAGCTCCCTCCCACTGGTTCAGGTCCCATCCCTATTCTTTCGTCTCTGTTTTTTCTTTTTTCTTTTGCCCTACCCAGGTACATGGGGAGTTTCTTGCCTTTTGGGAGGTCTGAGGTCTTCTGCCAGCATTCAGTAGGTGTTCTGTAGGAGTTGTTCCACATGTAGATGTATTTCTTATGTATTTGTGGGGGGGGAGGTGATCTCCACATCTTACTCCTCTGCCATCTTGAAGGTCCTCCTACCATACTCTGCTCACTCTTAAGTAATAAACAGTCCTGCAGTCACTTTACATCACAAATATAGTTCAGGTCACAAATTACAATGTCTACTCCAAGCTATTAATCAAAATTCTGAACTTGATTTAAGTTCAATATCTCCTCCTCCAAGTTGGTTGAGTTTTCTGTTTCTCTACCTTATGCTTCCCCCTCCACTCCTGGCTGGTTGCTGATTTGAACCGCAGCGTGGCGAGGGTAGAGGTGAGGGATGGCACCACTGTCTGCACCTGGCAGATATTTCAGTCTTACTCTTTTTCTGGTTGGGTACTTTCAGGGGCTCTTCAGAGACTCCCTTTTGGGACTCTCTCTCAGGAAATCCCCTTGACCTGGTTGTTTCCACCTTTATTCTGGATGGTCACTGTGACTGATTCCTCAGCCCCTCAGCATTCACCCTCTAGCTTCTTGCTCCTGGGGTTACTTTACCCCTCAAGGCAGGAAGCCCACATCTCGTCAATGAGAAATACACCTCTGGCTTGGAAAAGCACCGAGAGTGCAGGCCAATCTTACTCCTGTCTCCACCACCAAAGCATCCCGTCACCCGGTCTCTCCCATTTCCTGGGGTCAGTACTCAATTTCCAGGGTCTCCAGCTGTAGGGGTCACATGCCAAGCACTCTGGGTTTGAGGGGTCCAGGAATGGTGCAACTGACTTGGGTAGATCTCCTTTGATATTCTGCATAAGCCAGTGTATCTTATGCCCATTTGTGTGAAAAGAAATAATTTTTGTTCCTTTTGGTTTTGATAAGGTGTTTTTGAGACAGTGGAAATGCTACCATCCAAAGTTGGAATCTGGCGGATAGAATGTCTTATTGGCGAACACCTGCAAGCTGGGATGAGCACTCTCTTCCTGGTGTACAGCAAGAGTGAGTGGCACCTACCTCTGTACCTCTTTCCCCCTTCCTAGGACGGTTGCTTTTGTCAGGAAATGAATACAAGCTCACAGTCATTACCAAATCTAAAATGAATATTGCTGGTAGAAATCATCAGAGTCCTCAGAGGAGGGCAGATATGCTTGAAGCTTTGAACACTTAGACCCTGAAGCTCCAAGAGCAAATTTTGAAACTTAGTTTTGGTTCAGTTACCAAAGATAACTTACAAATATCACTTGGAAGAATTTGAGTTTTAACCCTAAACAAGTAAGAGAACCACTGGTCTACTTATGTATGGACCCTAGTTTCCTCAGCTGCAAAATGTGAGTAGTATTAGCACCTACCTGTTGGAGTGAATTAAATGATATAGTACAATAAAATATTTAGTACGGTTCTTGGCACATAGTAAACACTAAGACATATGAGCATTTGTTGGTGTTCTCATTGACTTGCATTTGTGAAGCTATATTTTCTGCACTTCTAACTATTGTGCTCCCTTCATGTGATTTCAGAATGTCAGACTCCACTGGGAATGGCTTCTGGACGCATTAGAGATTTTCAGATTACAGCTTCAGGACAATATGGTAAATACTATTCCTTTCTCTTAAAGCACTGGGTTGATTATATCTTTTTTATTTCTATGGGAAAGATTCAGATAACCAATCCATCTCCATAGGTGCCTTTCAAATCTATTTTCTCTTCTCCATTTCCCAGTGTGAGCATCTTAATTCAGGCCATCATCACTTCTCACCTGAGTAACGCCACTGCCGCCTTAAATGTCCTGCCTGCCTTCCATATGGCTTCCCTTGAGTCCATTCTCGTCACTGTAGCAAGAAGCTACATTTTTCTGTGAGCAGTGATAGAAAGCTTGAACTGGATCTAGAGAGAGTTCTCAAACTACAGCCTGCAGGCCACATCCAGCCCATCACTTGATTTTGTATGGCCTTCAAGCTAAGAATCATTTTTCTATTCTTAAATGATTGGGGAAAAAAAACAAAAGAAGAAGAATATTTCATGACATGTGAAAGTTATATGAAATTCTAATTTCACTGTCCATATAGAAGCCACACTCTTTCATTTACAATCATCTGTGGCTGCTTTTGCTCTACAACAGCATTTAAGTAATTGCAACGAAGACCAGATGATCTGCAAAGGTTAAATTATTTATAGAAAAAAGTTGGCCAATCTCTGTTTTAGAGGGAAAAAATTGCATTTGAAAAAGAGGCTTGAAAAACAAACAAACAAACAAATTGCTGGAGGAATTACCAAATTGTAAGGCCACTTTGAAAAAAAAAAAAAGAAAAAGAGGCTTGAAAGTTATATACTAAAATAGTATTATTTTTCTCTGGGCAGAAGTGTGGTGTTTTTTACTTCTTTTATTTTTATTTTTACTTATGTTTTATTTTTATATTTTATTTTCTAATTTTTCTCCAGTGAACATACATTATGTAATAAAGAAATAATAATATTATTTGATAGTGATGTAACACATTCCAGTATTAGCTAACTAGAGGTACTAACAATCAACAAAGTGATTAAATTTTAGAAAATAAG
Organism: Balaenoptera musculus; assembly: GCF_009873245.2. Lineage (NCBI taxonomy): Eukaryota > Metazoa > Chordata > Mammalia > Artiodactyla > Balaenopteridae > Balaenoptera > Balaenoptera musculus. Next base: position 128,081,479 of record NC_045806.1, on the reverse strand, counting down.
ATGGACAACAAGGACAAGCCAAACACTTTGGTAGTCATCGATACCAACATGCTTTATGCCTTTAACTTCTCCACAGCTAGGATTAACCTTTCTCAAAAGAGTAATTTTATTCCTAAGTGTCTAGGACCAACCCAGCTGAATCTAATCTCTCTCCCCTTTCTTGGGCAAAGGACAGTGGGCCCCAAAGCTGGCCAGACTTCATTATTCTGGATCAATCAATGCCTGGAGCACCAAGGACCCCTTTTCCTGGATCAAGGTTAGAAAATGCGTCGCATTCCATCACATCACACATTCCTCTTGCAAGCTCAAAGCATTTTATATCTCCCTTATACCGAAGTCATTTTCATCAAACTCCATGGAATAGACGAGGACAGAACTGAAGAATAGAGTGGCTTATGATTTGTACCAAAAGAGTCAGGAATGAAAGACTCAGGAATAGAACTGAGTACACTGTGTTTTTAATCTTTCTGTTGGGATTAGAATCTCTGAATATTTTCTATAACATTGAACTTACCACCTCCCAAGACTGTATTCTATCTTTAGATGCCTTCAACTGCCTAGATGTCCTGGAGTCCTCCAGTCCCTTCATTTTAATACAAAAACAAGTGGCTCAATCCCCCATCCCACAAGCCAAGAAAATGTGGCGTCTTCATTTTCTAAAACTGAATCTGTCTTCTTCACAATTTCTACACCACCGAGTAGTAAGAAACACCTACTGAAGTTAGTCCAATCTGATAAACCAACTTGGAGCCATAACTGAAAGTGTCCTAGATTAACTCAATTTCTTTTTAAATGAGCCAGTCTTTCATATTTTCTCACTTCCCCATTTCCTCTGGAGCAGCGCTGTCCAATAGAAATGTAATGTGACCCACAAATGCAAACCACACATGTAATTTTACATTTTCTAGTAGCTGCATTAAAAAAGGAACACGTGAAAATCATTTTAATAATACATTTTCTTGGGAATTCCCTGGTGGTCCAGTGGTTAGGACTCAGTGCTTTCACTGCCATGGGCCTGGGTTCAATCCCTGGTCGGGGAACTAAGATCCCGCAAGCTACACGGCACAGCCAAAAAAATAACAATAATAATAATACATTTTCTTTAACCCGAAATGTCCAAAAATATTTTCATGTCAACATGTGATCAGTCAGGACTAATTTACACACGTTTTACCACCTACTTCCCCCACCTGCATCCTCTTCTCATAGTCCATCAGCTTTCATCTTCTTCTCAGTCAGCTGAGGAAATTCCCCTACATACTTTCCTCCTTTGCAAGATTGCATCTACTCTCCTATTTTCCCTGAGGTTAAAATGATAAATAGGGGACTTCCCTGGTGGTGCAGTGGTTAAGAATCCGCCTGCCAATGAAGGGGACATGGGTTTGAGCCCTGGTCCGGGAAGATCCCACATGCCGCAGAGCAACTAAGCCCGTGCGCCACAGCTATTGAGCCTGCGCTCTAGAGCCCATGAGCCACAACTACTGAAGCCCGCGCGCCTAGAGCCCATGCTCCGCAACAAGAAGCCACCGCAATGAGAAGCCCGCGCACCACAATGAAGAGTAGCCCCCGCTCCATGCAACTAGAGAAAGCCCGCACGCAGCCACAAAGACCCACCACAGCCAAAGATAAATTAATTAATTAATCTTAAAAAATAAAATAAAATAATAAATAGGGATCAGGGAAAGATGAGCTAGCTTACCAGCAAGCAGACACAAAGAGCGCATCTGTTAATGCCACACCAGCTCATTGTTTTGTTCTGTAGGCACTGCCAGTTATGACTCAATGTGAGCTGACTGTTCGCTAATTCCTAAGGATTGTTTTTGTTTGTGAAGCTGCCAGACCAGATGCTCTCACCTTGTGTTTCTGTGGTTATCACTTTCAACTTTATACGTATCACCGCATAGTGGACATTTTAATCTATTTGGCTGCCCTGCATCTGTTCTATGTATTTCCTTTTTGTAATAGCATCCTCATTTCTATTTGGGGAAATCTATCTGCCTCACTGGATGCAATCTGATCAGACTAGTAAACAGAGCACCTTTTCCAAGCGTAGCCAAAGAACCCTGAGTGACACAGCCCATTAAATTTCCACTTCCTAAATTTGGCCATTGTTCCAGCTTGCCAAGCTCTGTCTCCCAAAGTATTCTCTAGTCTCCCCAGTTTCACACAGTTTACTGACTTGATCAGTAAACTTTTTTATACTTTATCAAAATCATGATCAAAATATTAAAGTATCCAGGGCTTCCTTACTATGTACTGAAAACAAATCAAGCGATTAAATCCCTACCACAGCGTTTGATATTATCATCTTCATTTCAGATAAGGAAGGTGAAGCACAGAAAAGTTAAATAACTTGTCCCATGTCACACAGCCAATAAGTGGCATAAACAACTGAAAATACTGGGTACAAAATCATGACTTACGTTGAACTGTACTGTTTCTTTGTGTAGCTGTAAACAAATAAAACATATATATAATATATAGTGTGTTTCCCCAACTCAAATTTAAGTTCCATGAGGGCAGGACTCTTTTTTTAATTGTTCACGACTCTATTCCCAGTACCTAGAACAGTGCTTGACACATAACAAATGCTAAAAATATATTCTTTGAATGAATGAATGTATGTATAGATGGAGCTTACAGTCAACTGAAAAAGATAGTCATTAAGCACAAGAGTCATGACCAGTCCAATCTGAGTGTGCCAGGCATCTGGGAGAAGTTAAGTTTGACTGGCTTGTTAGGGCAGTAACAGATGTCAAAATTCCTGTAATAGCTACTGCCTTGTAATGCTTGCGTGACCCATGCCCCCCTCTTTAAGACCCACTGTTATTCACTCATTCCAAAACATGTGCTAAGCATCAGTATTATATCAGATGCCACGTTAGGTGCTGGGGCTAGAGAGAATATAAAAGCTAACAGGTATTAACTGTTTAGTATGTGCCAGCAGTGAACTCAGCACATGTAATATATTGTATTAACCCTTTAATCCTTCTGGTAACCTTTTGAGATAAATGCCATTATTCCCTCCACTTTACAGATAAAGAAATTGAGACATAGAGAGGTTAGGTGACTCAAACAGGTTTACTGCATTAAGGATCTCAGTCTAACAAGGAAGGCAAAAAGCAAAGAAAACTTTACAATTTGGTGCAATAATTTACTATAATGAAATAATATATAAAGTGAAATGGAAACATAGAAGAAGCCGCACTAAATTTGTGCAGCACAAAGGATGTGTGTAGAGGAAATTGGGGCTCAATGATGTGGCAGTGATTTCCTTTGTCAGGAAGTAGTCTGGGAACTCATGAGCACATTTCCTATGCGTTCCCATCATTTATTCCACAGCTTCACGTGCATCCGCATTTCAGCATTGGTCTCTGCTTCACCTGCACCTCCAAGGTAATACTGGGTGTATCTGTATCGATGTAGATTCTGCTTAAGCTGATAAATGATTTCAGAAGGTGGTTCATACATTTAAAATAAAGGGTTGTTTTCATCTGTAGGTGGATCTGTTGGCACCAATGATTATTCACAGCATCATGACCCAGGGTGCCCGTCAGAAGTTGTCCAGCCTGTACATCTCTCAGTTTATCATCATGTATAGCCTTGATGGAAAGCAGTGGCGGAGTTACCGAGGGAATTCCACTGGGACATTAATGGTATGTAATTAGTCCTTTTAAGAGAATGCATGAATCTTTTAAAGAGCTTTTGACAGATTTCAGGTATGGAACAAACACTCATAGCTTCTACAAATTTAACCCCCCGAAAAAGAATTTTCCACTCATGGGCAATAGGAGTGATTATGGACATATGGACAAAAAAGTGGTAGCATCAAGGATCTCATAGGTAATAGAAATGAGCAGGTGCTCTATTGAGAGAAACGTGATTCCTGACTGGGTGGATTGATAAGATTGTCAGTTTGCTTATGGATATTCTAGGTTTGAAGTAACAAAAGGGCGAACGGGCTCAAAACCTAGCTTCATCATCTACTCTTTCCTCATGCTTGCGCCCCCTGATGGACAGCCACACACCCAGCCACCTCTTCGTTGGTAACACCTCTCCCATCTCTTCTGTTTCATTTATACAGTTGTTACTACAGCCTGAGGCCCCATCACCTCACACTTGACGTATTATGTTACATTCCTAACTAGTCTTCTCCTGTTTCTAGTCTCTTCTCTAATAAAAGCTGCACGTCATTTTTGGGATCATACTATCAGTCCCCTGCCTAAACCTTTCAATGTCTCCCTCTTGTCTTCAGAATAAGGTTCAAATCCTAAAATGTCCCCATGCAAGATGACTTGTTTGCCCCTTCAGATCCGTTTTCCTGCTTCGCTACCGCGGCTCTTCTTCTGTGAGCCTGGCATGTGTGGAATATCAGGGTATTTCTTCTCTTGGCTCCTCCTTGTAGAGGAGTTGGCTGTAACTCTCCACTGAAGGTCACTGCTCCCCTCAAAGTGGCTTTCTCTACATGTTCCAGTTACTATCGCTGAGTTGCCAATGACCCCAAAACTTAGCATCATAAGAAAAAACCATTTTCTTCTGTTCTTGGATTCTGTGGGTCAGGACTTTGAACAGGGCACAGCAGGGATGGCCTGTCTCTCTGCTCCATAATATCTGGGGCCTCAGCTGGGAAGATGCGGCAGCTGGGGGCTGGAATCATTTGGAAGCATCTTTACTTGTATGTCTGGTGGTTGGTGCTGAGTGACCTCTGGGGCTGTTGACTGAAGTAGCTTCTCCTAGCATGACTGTCTCAAGGCATCTTAGGGACTCCAGCATGACTGTCCCAGCTAGCAAGGTGGAGATGACATCACCTTTTCTGATTTAGTCTTTTAAGTCATGTAGTATCACTTCCAATACATTCTGTTGGTTATAAGCAGGTCACACATCCACCCACGTTCAAGGGGAAGGGACCTAGACCCCACTTCTCAATGGGAGGAATGTACAGAATTTCTGCTCATTTTGTCTACCTAATCTTCTCCTCATCCTTCCAGACCTAGGGATGGCAGTACCCTGCCCCCACCTTCTTAACTAGGACCTTTATTAACCTTTCCTCAAATTATACGAATTTTAGTGTTCCATGTTTCTTGCTGGAACCCTGCCTCATACAGTAATTGGTGCCAAAAGTAGCCCCAGGAAACAGACCTTCAAAATGGAATTCTAGGATTATGTTGCTAATATAGTCAAGGAACACAGGTATAATTCCTTGCTTGGGGAGAAGACTGGATGCTGAGTAACCTATGACATGTGGTGGCATCACAATTTCTCAGATTATCACCAGTGATACAATGGGATGAGTTACAGATGGTGAGGAGGACATTGGGAGATTAAATTGACAGTGGCATCTAGTTGCTATGGCAACAAGTTTAGCATACCTGATTGTAGAGTGACCTGTCTTCTTTTTATGGCCCTTCTCTGTACAGCATACATAGGGAAAAAAATTAAATGTTATGAATATATGCAAAGAACACCCATGAACATACATAGAGAATCAGGATGCACCCACGGAGCTCTGGAGGAGCCTTCCATGTCCTGTGGTTATAGGCAGATACTTGGACTTAATGTCAAATCTAGGAGCTGAGCATGTGAACTGCAGAGTCACAGTGACAATTAAATGGTCAGTCCCACCAGGCCTGTTATGCTAAGGTAAGGGCACTGGTGGAAAGGAATGGAACTCTGAGACCAGGGATGGGTGCATTTTTTTTTAATTGACTGTGCCGCACAGCATGCAGGATGTTAGCTCCCCGACCAGGGATCCAACCTGTGCCTCCTGTAGTGGAAGCCTGGAGTCTTAACCACTAAACCACCAGGGAAGTCCCGGGATGGGTACATGTAGGCAGACATGCATGAGGCTGAGAACTGCAAAGCTCCAAATTGCCCTGAACCTCCTTTGCCTGAAGAGGCAACCCTTCCCCAGTCTCTGAAGCAGTCATCCATGCTCTGCATACAAGTCTCTCAGTGACTACAGCTTGAATAGTTGCTTCCCAAGCCAGTGGCTAGTCTCCTTAGGGCCCCTGTTTGGCCACTACAAAAGCCAGACGAGTCAGGGAAAAATGACAGATCATCACAAATTTAATCAGGTGGTGATAACAAAAACCCTGCAGTTCCAGGTGTAGTATCTCCTCTGGAGCACATTAACACAGCCCCAGGCACCTGATATGGAACTACAGACCTGGAAAATGCTTTCTTCTTCATTTGCATTAACAACCAAAATCAGAATAGATTTGCATTTACGAAGCAGGAACAAGAGTATTAACTTTACTGTCCATGCCTCAAGGCAATGCCACTTCCCTTGTTCCTTATCATAATATAGACCCTAGGGACCCCAAACATCTTGACATCCCACAGAACACCATACTGGTCCATTACATGGATGACATTATGCTGATAGGACCTGGTAAACAGGAAATAGTGATCTAAATGCCTTTGTGATTAATACACGCACACACAGACACACACACAGACACATATACAAACACATAAATATTATATATTGTGTTGTCAACTAAAAGAAAAATACACAACGTGAGAGCTATCAATCAAGTTTTATTCAGGGTCTTACTGATGACTATAGCCTGGGAGACAGCCTCTCAGATGGCTCTGGGGGACTGCTCCAAAGGGGTTGGGGGGAGGCTAGTTTACGTATGATGTTTTTGTTAAGGAATACATGCAGTCAAGCATACATCTTGGTAAAATATTACTGCTATTCACAAAGAACAGATACCTCAAGTTCACGATTATAGTGTTTTTCTATGTATGGGAAGATGCAAGAAGCAGGGTTCATTAAAATTCTTCCTGAAATGCATATTAACTACCTAACGGCCTGTTCGTCCAAAGCACAGAGCATCCTGTTATCATCTTTAACTTCCTGTCTAAAGCACAGAGTGCCTCAGCCTGTTACCCCATTCATCTCTTCCTCTGTATACCAAGTGTACTGTCCATCAGCGGCTGCAGCAGATTAGTCTCTGTAGACTTGGATGGTGACCAAAATGCTCTTTCTTTGCTCTTTTGTTTGCAGTGTGATATATATGTATAGATAGATATGTTAGCATGTGTTTACTAAATATTAGCAGATCTTGCTTCTGACTTTAATGGGAATGGATCCCATACTTTGCTGTTTAACATGCTGTTTCAAATACTTTTATCATATTTACAGTTTCTTGCTACTCCTACTTTATTTGGAATGGCTGTAGAATTTCATCAAATGCTTTCTCAGCATCTTGGATATGATCACATTTCTTCTCTTTGCTATTGTCAGATTATACTCACACTCAATGGTGGGCTGGCAAATGTTTAACAACCAGCTCTGGGGCAAAGTGGGGGGCAGTCAGCACAAAGGCCTTTATTTGTGGTGTTTGCTGATTTCCATGACGTAAATATTCCCATCACACCTGATTTCAAGCTGCTAACACAATGTCATTGAATGCAGAGTTGGGAGCAGATGCCCACAGTTGGCTCTCACAAGCCAGTCCTAGCTGGGGCTCCAGCACAACGTGGTGCTGCATTCCTGGGAAAACTGCCCTTAAGTCATAGTGTATCAGTCATTTAAAGTTTAGCTGGATCCAATTTGCTAACATTTTGTTTAGAATTTTTCTATCTGTACCAATCAATAAAGTTGTTTTACCTCTTTGGGGGGCTGTATTTCTCAGGCTTTGGCATTAGAGTTATACTAACCTTGAAAATAGTGTAAAGGCTTCCATCTTTTTCCATTAAACTATTGCTCTAGAATACTTTAATTAATGTAGTAATCATCTGTTTAATGAACATTGGATGGAAAAGCCACTGTGCCTCGTTTAGTGGTAGATACTTGAACTATCTTTTCCGTTCCTTATCTGATTACTGGCATTCTCATTTTCTGTTACCTATAGTTAATAGCTGTAAATGTGTACATTAAAGTTCTATCTCCCTTCCCATGCCATATATCTTTACCTACATACACACATGTATCTCTCTTTTTCCCCCTTTATCAGAGTTGGTGAGTGTTTATCTGTTCTATTGGATTTTCAAAGAATCAACTCTTGGTCTTAAAATCAAACATAGATTCGAAGGTGTTGTTTTCTAATTCATTAATTTCTGTTTAAAATTTTAAAAATTCACTTTCATTTCTTTTCTTGTTTCTTAGAATCTGGAGTTAAATGACTAGTTCATTTATTTTCAGTCTTTCTTGTTCAGTGACAAAGATAAAACAGTTATTAACTACCCTCATGAAGGTCATTCCTTTAAGAGTTGTTGAGTAACTACTATGTTCTAGGTTCTAGTGAAGGGCTGCACAAGCTAGAGCCCATGGGCTTGGACTGCAGCCTGCTTTTGCAAGGACTGGGAGTGAAGAATGGTTTTCACATGTTTAAAGTTTCAAAAACAAACAAACAAGGAAGATTATGTGGTGTGAAAAGACTGAAATATTTCCCTCTCCTCCTTTACACAAAGTGTTTGTGGACTGCCGGTCTAGTCTAACGGCAGTAGAGATGCCTAGACAGTTCACATTAACCAGAACCCTTCTATCCCAGAGCTTTGCCCAGTTCACAAATTTCAGTCTTAGTCATCTTCCTCCAGTACAGTGGTTCTCAAATGATTTAATATCTTTGTACCATTCACATACAAAATATTTTTTCATAAGCAACATTTCTCATCATAGAAGTTCCTTATAAAGGGGAGCCCAAGCACCCTTTCAGGAGCATTGCTTCACTGCCACTATTTTCAATATTCCATAATATTTTGAATGTTAATTTTGAATCGTCAATGAACATTTCAGTGATGCAGATCTTTCCCTCTGGTTTTCAAGTTAAAAAGAACACTAATCAAAAAAAAAAAAAAAAAAAAAAAAGAACACTAATCATGTCCTGTCAACATAAGTTGATATATAGCAAGAGATTTCTGTCAAAATCACTGAAATGTGGCCTTGGCCCAGCTCTCTGTGCTACGAAGTTTCTGAGGGAGATACATAAATGAACCAATGGCAAACGGAAAACAGTCTTTAGCGTTTTCTATAGTTATGCTTGTATACCCAATACCAGGCTCTCTGGTACTCCCTCCCCCCACCTCCTCAAAGCAAGGAGTTCAGACCAGAGGTCTAAGGAGGCTTTTCCTTGCGCCCAAACCCAAATGCTGTCACCAGCCACAGCCCATAATTCCGAAGCATTCTTGTCACGAGGACAGTAAGGAAGGCGGCCAGGGCTGCAGCCCAGGCTGACAAGAGTGTACCAGAAAAAGCAAAAGCACAAGGGAGCGAGCACCCTTACCACTTCGGCAACAAGCTGCACTAGGCCTTTAGGGCTCGGAAAGACCCTTCCCGGCAGCCAAGTGAGAGCACAGGAAGGGTGGCCGAATCTGTCCCAAACGGGCCTCCCCTACACTTCCTTAGCCACTGCTTCCACACTGCTGAAACAGAAGTAGAAAAGAATACCCTAAAAGTCCCATCCATTTGGGGACACTTAACCCATAGTGACAACACTCCACATATTCCCCCTCCCCCCCCCCCAAATACACAAAACCAAGATCTGTTCCCAAACTGTGTCCTTAAATCTCACCTCAAAAGATTAGTGCTGTCTACAACTTCAGCCTAAAGGATGCGTTTTCCCAAGCCGAATGAATGAGAATCAGATTATATTCTGAAGAGTTCCTACCATCACTCTCAACACTAAGGAAAATAAAATTGAATTAGAGAAAACAGCTAAGTCGGTTTGCATGCAACGTCTGGACCAAAACGCCTTGGAAATGTAGTGTTTAAAGATGGAACGCCATCCTGCTTTTGGGGAACAAGGGCACAGTCTGGCACACACACGACCACACAATACCAAAGCAGCGTGCTGATTTTACACATTTGAGTTAACTAAGATTTGTAGAAGGATCCGCACTACAAATGAAAGCTGCCACGTGGACTACCCGCACCTCTCGAAACGGAGCCAGAACTGAAAACTCCAATGCACAGCTGACACCTCTGCCGTGGAGCCCGCCCCGCCCTCACCCCGCCCCCACTCCCACCCCGCTCTGCACCGAACACATTCGCACTGCAGCTGAGAAAGGCCACATCGCAAATGACCTCTGTAGATTCATAGGCACACTGTCCACTTCGAATGAACGAATCCATCTTGGAGCTAAAAGGGAGCTATCTGCTTCTGCTTGCCGCCTCCTGCCAGGGAGATAAGCGATTCCCATTTCATAGATGAGGTAAATCCGAACCACAAGCTAGGAGGGTCAGAATGGCTTTATCATGGACCGAGGGCTGTAGCGACAACAGCCTAGTACTGAATCCAGTGATTCCCACGAACACGTACGGGGCGCGTGAGACACAGGGGGAACTGGGCGGTCACGCAGGCGGACATCGAAATACGCTAAGCAATCAGAGTCACCGTGAAAAAATCATGCAGCTTCAGTAGCGAGCCAGAGCTGTGCAAATTAATCCTCAGTCGGAAAGAAGGACGCGGGGGGAGGGGAGCCTTGCGGGGGAAGAGGGGTGGGTGGGGACAGTTGGGTGAAAACAGAAGAGGAAAGGGGGCGGAAGGGGCTCTCACGGTTCTGTTGCCGTTTCTGGGGAAGAGAATCGGAGACTCTACTCCGATTCTACCATATGGTTTCTTTTCTGCCACTATTGTGGAAACAACGTAACTTGTAGTCAACCGCATTCCTCTGGTGGCAACAGGGGTAAGATACACTGCAAAGGCAGAAGCGCCGGGTCAACGCCTCTTGTGTCCCCGTAAACGCGCAGGCGGGTGCGTGAGGTTCGGGGACAGGCACAGAGTCGCTGGGAGTGACTCGTCAGATCCCCTGGCCCGACGGGGAGATGGTTTCCTGCAGAACGAGGTGCAGGAGGTGGTTCTGCTCGGCGCTCAACAGGGGCCACATCTCCACCTGCAGCGACTTGACGGCTTCCGTGTCCTTCTCGTGGGTGGCCATGACCAAGGACTGCAGCAGCAGGAAGAGCTCCTCGGGAAGCGGGCCGCTGCCGTCCTGCCCGTGGCCGTCGAAGGCCTCCCAGGAGTACTTCTCCAGGGTGTGCGCGTGCTCCGGCAGGAGCTTGGCGGGCGGCGGCTGCAGGAGCAGCAGCAGCAGCACGCGGGACACCTCGCAGCGGACCAGCACGTCGGCGAAGGCGCCCAGCGCGGCGGGGGAGGGCGCGGCCGCGGAGCCCGCGCCGGGCGGGAGCAGCGCGAGCGGTGGGGCGGAGGCCGCGCCGGCCCCGGGCTGCGGCCCCGGCGGCTTGGGCTGCGGCTGCGGCTGCGGCGGGGGCTGCGGCCCCGGCGGCGGCAGCGGGTGGGCGCCGTGCTCCAGCGCCAGGCGCTGCATGCGCGTGAAGAGCGCCAGGGCGCCGCTGTAGTCGCGCGCCAGCAGCTGGCAGGACGCGGCGTCGCCGAGCGCCTGCAGGGCGGCCAGGGGCAGCTGGGGCAGCTGCAGCTGCGCGGCGCGTTGGAAGTGGCCGGCGGCGGCGGCCGGCTGGCCCAGGTCGCGCAGGGCGGCCGCCAGCTCGAGGCAGAGCGCGGCGGCGGCAGCCGGCTGGCCTAGCTCCAGGTGCAGGCGCACGGCGGCGCCCAGGGCGGCGGCGGCGGCCTGCAGCGGCTCCCCGTAGGCGGCGGGGCAGGCCAAGCGCTGGCGCGCGTCGCGCTCCTGCCGCAGGAAGAGGCGCGCGGCCTCGGTCAGCGCCAGCGCCTCCCCGGGCCCGTGGAAGAGCGCCTGCTGGCAGCGGGCCACGGCCAGCTGGCACCAGGCCGCGTACGGCAGGCACTCCTGGGCGCGCAGCTCGCGCCCCAGCTGGCTGAACTGCTCGCCGGCCTCCGCCACGTTCGGCTTCCGCAGGAACCGCTTCTTCAGCTTGTTGCACACCTGGCGGTAGCGCGCCAGGAAGTCCCCGGCCTCAGGCCCGGGGCCCGAACCGCCGCCCAGGCCGGCCGCGGAAGCCGCCATGTTCACCGCCTAGGCATTTCCGGGCGCGCTGACGCAAGTGGGCGCAAGTGCTGGGCGACGGCGGCGGGCTGAGACGCGCACCGCGTCGGGCTCCGGCCCACCGCGCGACCGCGCCGGCTCGGCCGCCCGGAGCTCTCCTCCTCCTGGTGATACACAAAAGAGCAAGCGCGGAGGCCCGTCCGGGACTGGCTGCGGGTGGCGTATGCAAATCGAGGGCCCTGGGGCGGGGCCTGGCCCGCCGTCCGGGGTTCCGTGAGCAGACCAAGGGTGCTGGGGCGGGGCCTGGCTGGGCGCCCCCTGTTGCTAGGTGACAGCTTTTTTTAAAAAATTTATTTATTTTATTTATTTATTTTTGGCAGTGTTGGGTCTTTGTTTCTGTGCGGGGCTTTCTCTAGTTGCGGCGCGCGGGGGCTACTCTTCCTTGCCGTGCGCGGGCTTCTCATTGCGGTGGCTTCTCGTTGTGGAGCACGGCTTCTAGGCGCGCGGGCTTCAGTAGTTGTGGCTCTCGGGCTCTAGAGCACAGGCTCAGTAGTTGTGGCGCACGGCCTTCCTTGCTCCGCGGCATGTGGGATCTTCCCAGACCAGGGCTCCAACCGGTAGGTGATAGCTTGTTTACGCAGGTTGCCAAGCAGGGCATCTCTTGGCATCTCTAGGGGAACACAACCAAAAACTCTTGACCCCGCGTGACCCTAATTCCGACTTTGCCTTTGTGTTGATTGTGTCCCGCCCACCCCAATCCCCATCACGCCTCCATCTTCCCGTCAAAGCCCCTGCCCCATGGGAGTCCATGCCAAGCGCTCTGTCCACCCACCCCTGCATCCCGCACCCAGGGCGGTCGGTCGCCTTGGCACCTTCACCCTATCACGACGCTGCCCTCACGGTGTCGAGCGCCGCCGCAAGGAACCCCGTCCCTCTGGGGACTTTGGCCTGGCTCCGACTTGCGCAGAGCCAGCGGGGGAGCCTTCCGTTGTCCGGCCTCACCCGAGGCCCCAGTCCGCCCCCACCCCCGCCGCAGCCAGCCTCTCCCACCCAGGGCCACCCCATGCACTGTCACCGTGAGAGACCGCTCCTGTCTGTCTGTCACCCCCGACTCCACCCCCCACCCCCCAACTCCGGCCAGACCCCCGCCCTCCATCCCTCCGACGAGGGGTGTCCCACCACCACCACCTCCCCCGCCAAGTGAGTGAAGCACGCGCAGGGCGTCTCTTGAAACACTTTATTGACTCGCAATGACTGTGCCCAAGGGGGCGGGCAGGCCGGGGCTGCCCGGGCTGTGCCATCGGTCGGTGAGCGGGCCTGGCGCCTGACGGCCGCGCCCCCCGCCCCGCCCCCCCCCGGAGGCCGGGGACCCAGGTGTCGCTGGGCAGCTAGTGCTGGGCCGGGGCCGCCTGGGAGATGGTGCTAGTGCTGAAGAAGCCGCTGAGCAGCGCGTTGTTGCGGGCCGCCACGTCCACCAGCTCCGGAGTGAGGCGCCTCCGGCCGCTGTTCTGGGCCTCATGGCCCGCCCGCTCCAGGACCCTGGCCGTCAGGTACTGGATGATGGCCCCTAGGGAGACGGGTGCGGATGAGCTCAGGCGCTGGGCGTAGTGGCCCTCCCGCAGGAGGCGCTCCATGTGGCTCACGGAGCAGGACCGCTCGGCTCGGGCGGTGCGGGAGCGGCGACCGGGTGACCCTCCACGGCCCCTCTTCCCCGGCATGCTGGCCGTTGGGCAGCTTTCTGCGACGGCCTCGCTCTGCGGTGCGCTGGGATGAGGGGCGGTCGGTTGTGCCTGCTGGTCCCAACATCTCAAGACAACCGGTGTTCTCAGGCCCCTACTCCGTATCCTAGCGACCACAGGCCGGGCCCTCATTGGTGGGGGGGGAGCACGCCCCGTAACAGGTAGACCCTGTGAGGTCACTGCTTTCCCATAACCCCTCCCCCACCCCACCTCACCCCGCCCCCACCCCCACCGCCGGGGTCCTGGGCCTGCAAAGAAATGGCGCTGGCAGGACCCTGCTCGCCGTGCTCGCTGGACCCTCTCTTTGGTGGAACTCTCACTGTCCACCGGACGGGAACTTTGTACGGAGAAGGCAGCTAATGGCGGACCATCCAGGGGCACCAAGTATACACTGGCGGTGCTGGGCCACCATCACGACTATATATCTACTTCCAAGACGTTGGCACCAGCCCAAAGAGAAACCCCTGTACCCGCCAGGCAGTCACTCCCCACTGCCCCCTCCTGCAGTGTCCCCCACCCCACCCCACCCCCCATAGTCCCCAGGCAACCACTCATCTGCTTCCTGTGCACAGACATTTGCCTGCTCTGGAGACTTCCTAGAGATGGAAGCAGACAATAAATAGGTGGCCTTTTGTGTCCGGCTGCTTTCACTTACGTTTGCGTTAGGGTTCATCCACGCGGTAGCACCAATCAGCACTTCATGCCTTTTCCTGGCTGAATAATATTCCAATGCGTGGCTAGACCACACATGTTGTGTATCTGCTCAGCAGCTGATGTACATTTGGGTGACTTCCACCTTGTGCCTGTTGGGCATAGTGCTGTGGTGAACATTCCTGTGCAGGGTTCTGCTTGAACGCCTGTTTTCAACTCATTTGGGTTTACAACCCATGGGATAGATCTATGGGTTTATTTCTGGACTCGTAGTTCTACTCCACTGATCTATGTGTCTATCCTTATGCTAGTGCCACATAGTTTTGATAACTGTAGCTTTGGACTAAGTTTTGAAATAGGGACGTGTGAGTCCTCCAACTTTTTTCTTCTTTTCCAAGATTATTTTGGCTATTCAAGGTCACTTGAAATTCCGTATGCATTTAGGATTGGCTTTTACCTTTCTGTAAAACAGAGCATTACGATTTCCATAGGGATTGCATTACATCTCTAGATAACTTTGGGTGGGATTGCCATCTTAAAAATATTAAGTCTTCCAGTCCACAAAATCTGCTATCTTTCCTTTTTTTTTTTTTTAAGGTCATCATTAATTTCTTTCAGCAGTGCTTTGTAGTTTTTGGTGCACAAGGCTTGCACCTCCTTGGCTAAATTTATCCCTGTGTATTTTATTCCTTTTGATGTTGTCTGAAATAGAACTGTTGTCAATTTCATTTTGGATTTTTTTTTCATTGCTGGGATATGGATACACAACAGATTTTTGTGTGTTGATCTTGTATACTGCAACTTGGTTGAATTCGTTTGTTAACTCTAATAGTGTTTTGTGGATTCTTTAGGGTTTCCTATACAAAAGAGTATGTCATCTGAGAATAGAAGTAGTTTAACTTCCTTTCCAACTTGGATGCTTTTCATTTCTTTTTCTTGCCTCATTGCTCTGACTAGGACTTCCATTACAGTCTTGAGTAGAAGCAATGAAAGCAAGCATTCTTCTCTTGTTCCTGATGTTAGGGAAAATGCTTCCAGTCTTCCACCATTGAGTATGACATTAGCTAGGGTATTTCATAAATGCCTTTTATTTTGTTGAGGAATTTCCCTTCTATTCTTAGTTTGCTGGGTGTATTTTGTTTGTTTTTTAATCATGAAAAGTTGTTAGATTTTATTGAATGCTTTCTCTGCATAACTAAGATGATCATGAGGGTGTTTTCCCCCTTCATTTTATCAATGTGGTTTTGATTAATCAGTTTTCTTATGTTGAGCCATCCTTGCATTCCTGGGATAATTCCTATTTGGACATGGAATGTAATATTTATAATATGCTGCTGGATTCAGCTTGCTAGAATTCTTCTGAGAATTTTTGCATCTATATTCATAAAGGCTATTGGTCTGTAATTTTCTTTATTCTGGTATATATGTCTGGCTTTGGTATCAAGGTAATGCTGGCCCTATAGTATGAGTTAGGATGTTTTTCCTCTTTTTCTATCTTTTGGAAGAGTTTGGGAAAGGATTGGCATTAATTCTTTAAACATTTATTAGAATTCACCAGTGAAGCCACCTAGTACATAGTTTCTGGCACATAATACATGGAATCTAGGATTTGTGTAGTCATTAACTATTTGTTGAATCAATACATTGTCTTCCTAAGAAGGTATCTAATCAAGACACAATAATTGAGTTAAAAATGAAGCAGATCTATTTATCAAAAATAATGCTGTGCCTATAGATTGTCATACTGAGTGAAGTAAGTCAGACAGAGAAAGACAAATACATGATATCACTTATATGTGAAATCGAAAAAATAGTGTACAAATGAACTTATGTACAAAACAGAAGTAGAGTCACAGATGTAGAAAACAAACTTATGGTTACCAGGGGGGTAAGGGGGGGATAAATTGGGAGATTGGGATAGACATATACACACTACTATATAGAAAATAGATAACTAATAAGGACCTACTATATAGCACAGGGAACTCTACTCAATACTCTGTAATGACCTATGTGGGAAAAGAATCTAAAAAAGAGTGGATACATGTATGTGTATAACTGATTCACTTTGCTGTACAGCAGAAGCTAACACAACATTGTAAATCAACTATACTCCAATAAAAATATTTTTTAAATGCTGTGATTTCTGGGGCAATGCTATACATTTATTAACATTTTTATCCCATAGGAAGAAAAAATTGTTACATGGAAGAACAATTTTTTAAATTCCCCATAATACTATAACTCTGATGTCTGATTATATAACAGCCGTACATTGATTCCTGTTTCAGTGTATTCAAGCAGATACAGAATCCCAGGTGTTTTATGAGAGAGGATTTTCAACTTTCTTTTTACTATATACCATGATTTAAATCTAGGCCTTTTGAATTGGAATTACTACCATATTTCTCAAACTGTGTTCCTTATTCCTTAAATATGTCATGTACTTTTCTGTAGAACCTAGACATGTCAAGTTCCTAAACCCCAGAAGTTGGATATTAACATGTGTCTCATGAATTCATACACAAGGAGTCATTAATTAATGCCCCACGGTACACACACACACACACACACACACACACACACACACACATGTTATTGGAAGATCATTCTGAGACCAGTATGGTAAGCTGCCTACTCCCAGTTCCCTTTCACAGCTGCAGCTGACTCTGCCCTAAGCTAGTGTTTCTCAGACTTTATGGTTTGATTCAGTAGATCTGGAACAGGGCTCAAGATGTTGCATTTCTAATTGCTCCCAGGTGATTCTAATGCAGCTGGTTTGTGGCCCATACTGGATTAGCAAAGGCCTAAATGGCTTCCGCAACTTTGATGAATGACCGTTTTACTGGACCCCAAAGTAGACTACTTAACCTGCTCAGACCTAATCTCCCTTGTTCCATTCTTCTCCCTGTGATTTTCTCCTTCGCATATTACATTCTAACATCTGGCTAGCCAGAATGGTTTTATTTGGGTGTTCGGTGCTGTTGAGAAATGCACAGAGCAAATTAGAAGAAAGATATGATTGGGAGGAATTGCTTCTTATTCTTTCTTCATTTTACATGTATCTGTGCTAATACCTCCCTACAGGTCTTCTTTGGCAATGTGGATTCATCTGGGATAAAACACAATATTTTTAATCCTCCAATTATTGCTCGGTATGTCCGTTTGCACCCAACGCATTACAGCATCCGCAGCACTCTTCGCATGGAGTTGATGGGCTGTGATTTAAACAGTAAGTGTCAAGTCATCCCATGTCCTTACCTCTCCCAACCATGGGTAGGATGACTAACCATCCTAGTTTTTCCGAGACTGGGGGGATTTCCCAGGACACAGAACTATCAATGCTAAAACCAGTACAGTCCTGGGCAAACCCATGACTTGGTCATCCTAACCATGGGATTCCCCAGGGGCAGCCACCTCCTACACTACTATTAACAAGGCAATCAAAGTCCAACAGAGCTGAGCAGAGCTGACCAGAAAACAGGGGGCATCTTAACAATAACATGCAAAAGTTAGTGCCTGGGAAATGACTTCGTGATGACAGTAGCCCTGGAATATATCAGTGGAGACAGGCCAGCAGAACCTCAGCTTCAACTTGTTCTTGTGATTACATTCTTCTTTCATTTCTCTGAGGTTGCAACATGGCACTGGGAATGGAGAGTAAAGCAATATCAGATGCACAGATTACTGCCTCATCCCACTTAAGCAATGTGTTTGCCACCTGGTCTCCTTCACAAGCCCGACTTCACCTCCAAGGGAGGACTAATGCCTGGAGACCCCGGGTAAGAGGGAAGAAATTTGCCATATAACTGATGCAGAAGAAGGAGTAGTGGTTGGGAAAGAATAGGGTAAGCTCTTGACTGTTTCTTCAGTTACTTCTATCACCTGGTTGTTCTCACAAAGAGTGTCAAGGAAAGTTGACTATGCACAGAAAACCCCACAGATATTTATTTAGTGGGTGTGCCATGTGAATTCACACAGCATTCATTGGGGGAAAATGATCCCTAATTGAACCTCCTAGAAACAGAATATCTATATGTAGTACTGGGCTAATATTTGTCAAAGAATTGGAGTGGCTGAAATCCAGTTTTACAGAGAAATATCAACAAAGCAAAGGGTCATAGTTATGTACAGTTCACTGGGCACAGTTCTTTTCTGGAACCACTCAGTTTGTGATTTTCAATCACTGACTAGCTTGGGGAAATGGATGGAGTTAATGGTCTCCGTTCCTCCAGGGGCTTATTTTAAACAAAATAGGTTGTATAACACATTGCCAAACTTTTAATATTCTAGTCAGTCTGTATATTACTCATATATTCATTCAGCAAACCTTTACTGGGCCCCTATTAAATGGCTAACTCTGGGGATACAGAGATGAATCATGAAAAATTTCGGCCCTCAATTTGCTTTGAGTCTAATAAGGGAGACTGACAAACAGGTAATTAATATGCAGAGTGAGAAGTGCTGTGATACGATTAAGAAGGGATTTGGGGATTTCTGGGAGCAAATAGTGACCAAAAAGATACTACTCTAACTAACTTCCCCAGGCAAATAATCGAAAAGAGTGGCTGCAAGTGGACTTCCAGAAGACAATGAGAGTCACAGGAGTAACCACCCAGGGGGTGAAATCTCTGCTTACCAGCATGTATGTGAAGGAGTTCCTCATATCCAGTAGTCAAGATGGCCATAACTGGACTCTGTTTCTTCAGAATGGCAAAGTAAAGGTACGCTAATCTCACAGGAAAGGCACAAAGCCTGTCTTAGAGCTTGACATTTAGAAACATAACAAGGTTGATATATGACGAGACTTTCAGGATAAACTTTACTGAGTATCTGTAGTAATAGGGCACTATGAAAGGCATTCTGGGAGGACAAGTGACTCCAAGCAAGAATGTATCATCCCAGGAAAGAGCAGAGTAGAGCCCAAAGCTGCTTATCCTCATAGATGTTGATGTCATTCAGGATGGTGGCCCTTACCGATCTCTCTAGCGTAGTCTCTTGCTACTTGCTCCTTTGCTTTCTAAGTTCCACCCATACTAAGAAACCCTCAACTCCCTAAAAACAGCATGTTCTTTCTCACACTAGGCTTTTATATGTACTGTTTCTTCTACCTAGAACATTTTTTCTGGGTACTTCTTATTGACCCTTTCACCTGGTGCATTCTTCAAGTCTCAGGTAAACATCATCTCCTCCAAGAAGAATTCCTTGTTCCCTCAAGGCTGGATTAAACATTTTTGCTTCTGGCAGTTTAGTGAACCAGAGTACTGATAATGTATGTCCTAGAGGACATTCCCATTTTAAAAGGGGCATATCGCTGATACATGCTGTAACATGCATGGCTAAATTAATTAGAGCAGACATAAAAGGACAAATATTGTATAATTCCACTTATATGAGTATATTAGTCAGGGTTCTCCAGAGAAACAGAACCAATTGACTCACATGATTATGGAGGCTGACAAGTCTCAAGATCTGCAGGGTGAATCAGCAAGCTGGAGAGCCAATGGCATACGTTTCAGTCTGAGTGTGAAGGTCTGGAAACGAGGAGAGCCAGTGGTGTAGTTCCTGTCTGAACCCAGGAAGTGCCAACATTTGAGTTTGAGCCCAAAGGCTAGAAAAAAACCCAATGTCCCAATTCAAATGGGCCATGCAAAAAGAATTCTCTCTTACTCAGACCAAGGTCAGCCTTTTTGTTCTATTCAGGCCTTCAACTGATTGCATAAGGCCCACCCACTTTGGGGACGGCCATCTGCTGTACTCACTCTACTATTAAATGTTCATCTCATCCAAAAACATACTCACCAACACACCCAGAATAATGGTTGACCAAATATCTGGACACCATATGGCCTAGACAAGTTGACACATAAAATTAACAATTACAATGAGCCTGAAATTCGAATAGAGGTTACCAGAGGCTGGGAGCTGGGGAGAATGGAGAGTTATTGTTTGATGGAGACAGAGTTTCAGTTTTGTTTTTGTTTTTATTTTTTGGTTTTTCGTTTTGTTTTGTTTTGTTTTGGCCACGCTGCGTGGCTTGTGGGATGTGGGATCTTCGTTCCCTGACCAGTGATTGAACCCGTGTCCTCAGCAGTGAGAGCACAGAGTCCGAACCACTGGAGCACCAGGGAACTCCCCAGAGTTTCAGTTTTGCAAGATGAAGCGTTTTGGAGATGGTTGGTGGTGATAGCTGCACAACATTGTGAATGTACTTGTTATATACTTGTTGTCAAACATACTTGTACGCTTAAAAACAGTTAAAATGTTAAAATATATGTTATGTATATATTACCAAAATTTAAAAAAGGCTATAGCACTGATAGTACATACTTCTTAATGCACTGCTGCACTCAATGAAGAAAGGGGACTCTCCAGCCTCCTCACCACCAACAGCAAAAAAACAAAACAAACAAACAAAAAAAAAATGAGCTTTTATTTTAAAATAATGAGCTTAAATCAGAGCAAAGAGAGGTGAAAAATGAGAAAATGTAAAATGGAGGAACTTTCCTAAAGGGAACTGCTTATATTAGTGTTGTTCTCAGGACACCAAGCTTTGAGCAAAATGCAAGAATGGAATGTGAGACTTCTGCATTAAGTAATGAAACCCAGAAAGGAGCAGAACTAGTTGCAGATAAGTAGCACCTCCTGGCTTCTGGAAGAATGATTTCTCTAGAGAAAAAGCATTCCCAGTTTAGGTCTCCAGGATTCCTACATATTAAAATGATAAGATCATAAACATAGATCAGCAAACATACAAGATAACAAGCCAACTTGACTACAAATGGGCAGAAACAATCAATACAAATTTAGAATCTGAAGAATATCAGATATTGACATTATCAGATATATATCATAAAATAATTATGCACGAAATATTTAAAGCAATGAGCTATGGAAACATAAAAATAAATGACAAATTATTAGGCAGTTTTGGAAAAAACAGTACTTTTAGAAATTAAAAAACATCATTGTTGAAGTTTAAAAATCAAAGAAAGACTTAATAGTGAATTGGGCACAGCCAAAGAGAATTTAGTCACTGGAACATATATCTGAAGAAATTACCCAGAATGGAGCACAGAAGGTGAAACATATGAAAAAGAAATTGAGGCATAATGCTATACAGAGAAAGCCATATATATATATATATATATATATATATATATATATATATATATATATATATATAAGTGGAATCCAGAATGAATGCAGGAAATAGTGGAGAAGTGGCAAACAAACAAGGATGACCACTTTCGCCACTTCTGTTCAACACTGTACTGGAAGTTATAGCCAGAGAAATTACAAAAAATAAAAAATAAACAAAAGGCATTCAGATTGGAAAGGAAGAAGTAAAA
Organism: Balaenoptera musculus; assembly: GCF_009873245.2. NCBI lineage: Eukaryota > Metazoa > Chordata > Mammalia > Artiodactyla > Balaenopteridae > Balaenoptera > Balaenoptera musculus. The sequence continues at coordinate 128,059,866 of NC_045806.1, read as the reverse complement.
CTCTCTCTCTTCACCAATGATATGATTTTATCATAGAAAATCCTAAAGAACCCACAAAAAACTATTAAAACTAATAGATGAATTCAGTAAAGTTGTACGATACATGATCAACACACAAAAATGTGTTGTGTTTCCATACACTAGTAGTGAAAAATCTGAAAAGAAAATTAAGAAAAAAATTTCATTTAAAATATCATCCAAAAGAATAAAATATTTAGGAATAAACTTAACCAAGGAGGTACAAGACTTGTACACTCAAAACTACAAAACATTGCTTGAAAAATTAAAGAAGACCTAAATGAATGGAGAGACATCCTGGGTTAATGGATTGGAACACATTATTAAGATGACACTACTAACCAAAGCTTTCTACAGATTCAGTGCAATCCCTATCAAAATCCCAATGGCCATTTTTGCAGAAATGGCCAAGCTGATCTTAAAATTCATCTGTAATTGCAAGGGACCCAAAATAGCAAAAACAATCTTGAAAAAACAGTTACCGGATTCACACTTCCCAATTTCAAAACTTACTACAAAGCTACAGTAATCCAAACACTGTGGTAGTGACATAAAGATAGAATTCAAGTCCAGAAATAAGGCTATACATCTATAGTAAATTGATTTTCGATAAGGGTGCCAAGACCATTCAATGGGAAAAGAATAGTCTCTTCAACAAATAATGCTGGGAAAACTGGATAGCCACATGCAAAAGAATGAAGTCACCACACACCATATACAAAAATTAATTCAAAATAGATCAAATACCTAAATATAAGAACTAAAACTTTAAAACTCTTGGAAGAAAATATAGAGGTAAATCTTCATGACCTTGGATTTTACAAATGGTTTTTTAGATGTGAACCATAATCACAAACAACAGAAGAAAAATAGATATGAAAAGAATTCTTAAACTCAACAAAAAGACAACCAAATTTAAAAATAGGCAAAGGACTTCCATAGGCATTTCTCCAAAGAAGATATACAAATGGCCAACAAGCACATCAACACCAACATCATTAGTCATTAGAAAAATGCAAATCAAAACCACAATGAGATATTACTTCACACTTACTAGGATGGCTGTAATTTTTTTAATACAGAAAGTAAGAAGTGTTAGCAAGGATGTAGAAAAATTGGAACCCATACTGCTGATGGCAATGCAAAATAGGCAGGCACTGTAGAAACCATAGAATTACCATATGATCCCAGCAATTCTGCTACTGGGTGTGTACCCAAAAGAATTGAAAATAGGCAATTAACAAAAACTTGCAGGCAAATGCTCATAGCAGCACTATTCACAATAGCCAATGGGTGAAAATGACCCATATGTCCATCAACTGGTGGATAAACAAAGTCTGGTCTATCCATACAGCTGAATATTATTCAGCCATTACAAAACATAGACATGCTGATGCATGCTACAATATGGATGAACCTTGAAAATATGCTAAGTGAAAGAAGTCAGACACAAAAGACTACATATTGTATGATTCCATTTATATGAAATATCCAGAATAGGCAAATATAGAGAGACAGGAAACAGATTAGTGATTACCAGAGATTGGAGAGAAGGGTAAATGGGGAGTGGCTTCCTGATGGGTACTGGATTTCCTTTTGCAGTGATAGAAATATTCTGGAACTAGATAATGGTGAATGTAGTAAATGCCACTGAATTTTACAATTTAAAATGGTTAAGATGATAAATTTTATGTTATGTACATTTTACCACAATAAAAAGGAACCAGAAGACACATACATTACCATAATAAGAGTGACAAGCTGACAGGCGATTTCTAAGCAATAATGAAAATCAGAAGATAATTAATGATATCCATGTGATGCTAAAAGGAAAAATCTGAAACCTGCCCCCAAAAGAAAGAAAATCTGGTGAAATATTTTTCATGCATTTAAGCAAAAACTAAAAAAAATTTTTCAGGGACTTCCCTGGCAGTCCAGTGGTTAAGGCTCTGAGCTTACATTGCAGGGGGCCCGGGTTCAATCCCTGGTGGGGGAACTAAGATCCCGCAAGCTGTGCAGCCACAGCCAAAAAAAAAAAAATTTCCAACTTGCATGACTGATTTTACCACCCAGTAAAATCCTGCCAACATAAAAAAATGAGGATATTTATTAACCTTAGGACAGTAAATTTGGAAAATTAGGTAAAATGGATAATTTCTAGTAAATATAACTTACTCAAGAAGGAATCGAAAACCCTGAAACTCCTACAACCATTTTTTTTTATTGTCCGTGCCCCACAACTTGTGGGATCTTAGTTCCCCGACGAGGGATGGAACCTGGTCCCCCTGCGGTGGAAGTGCGGAAACTCCTACAACCTTTGAAAAATTGAATTGGTGTTCAAAAATCTTCCTACAAAGAAAACTCCAGATTCAGATGGCTATACTAAATACTCTACCAAATTTTCAAGGGAGAAATAATACCATTATTACAAAGATTCTTCCAGAAAAATGGAAAAAGCTTGTATTTACATTATCCAACTCTTTAAATGATGACAACAAATCACAACAAGGACAAGTTTATTAGAAAGGAAAATAATAGGCCAACTTTACTCATGAACATAGATCCGAAACAAAATATTAGCAATATGTATGTGTTAGATTTATCCTAGGAATGCAAGGTTGGCTTAACATTAGAAATTAATGCAATCCATCACATTAATGAACTTCAGGATTATACAGCCAATAAATGCTGAGAAAAAGATTCATAAAATTCAATATCTATTCTTAATGGGAAAATTTAACAAACTAAGACTAGTAGGGAAACTACGCAATCTGATAAAGGATATTCACAAAAATTTTACAGCAAATATACTATTTTAGGTGAAACACAGAAAGGTTTCCCTTTGAGATTAAAAATAAGATACCATTTATCTATTGCTGCATCACAGACTACCCTGAAACTTGGCCACAATTTTGTGGATCAGGAATTTAGGTTGATCTGGCTGGCTGGTTTGTCTGTGATCCATGGGGTGTCAGTGGGTATGGATGGATGGATCTACTTCCTAGATGGCTTCTTTGCTCACTTGCCTGGTATCTTGTTTCTCCTTGACCTTTTCATCCACTGATGTCTCTTCAGGGCCTCTCAGCATGGTGGTCTTAGGATAGTCACTCTTCTTACATAAAAGCTAGATTCCAAGAAACCAAGGTGGAAGCTGTCAGTCCTGTTGAACTTGGCACAGCACCACCTCTGCTGCCATACTCTATCAGCCCACAGAATCAATTGCCCACCCCAACTCAAAACAAATCAAAAGACACATGCGCCCCAATGTTCACTGCAGCAGTATTTACAATAGCCAGGACATGGAAGCAACCTAAGTGTCCAAGGACAGAGGAATGGATAAAGATGATGTGGTACATATATACAATGGAATACTACTCAGCCATAAAAAAGAATGAAACAATGCCATTTGCAGCAACATGGATGGACCTAGAGATTATCATACTAAGTGAAGTAAGTCAGACACAGAAAGACAAATATCACATGATATCACTTATATGTGGAATCTAAAAGAAATGATACAAATGAACTCATTTACAAAACAGAAATAGACTCACAGACATAGAAAATAAACTTATAGTTACCAAAGGGGAAGGGTGGGGGGAAGAGAGATAAATTAGGAGTTTGGGATTAACAGATATACACTACTATACATAAAATAGATAAGCAACAAGGATTTACTGTATAGCACTGGGAACTATATTCAGTATCTTGTAATAACCTATAATGGAAAATAATCTGGAAAAATATATATATATATAACTGAATCACTTTGCTGTATATCTGAAACTAACACAATATTGTAAATCAGCTATACTTCAATTTAAAAAAAAAAACAAGGGAATTCCCTGGAGGTCCAGTGATTAGGACTTGGTGCTTTCACTGCAGTGGCCTGGGTTCAATCCCTGGTCGGTAAGCTAAGATCCCGCAAGCTGCGTGGCACGGCCAAAAAAAAAAGTCAAAATACACCTACCTCTCCATGGGAGGAGTATCAAAAAAATTCATAGCCATCTTTGATCTGCCCCGTCCACTTTTATTAAAAACTGTATTGGAGGTCCTAAGCAATGCAGTAAGGTAAGAAAAAGAAATAAAATGTATTAGGATTGGGAAAAAAAACTCTCATAATATGTGGAAGATACGATGGCATACATAGAAAATCCAAAAGAATCTATCTATCTAAATTATTAGAATTACTAAGATAAGTTTGCAAGCTTGCTGAAAACAAAATCAATAGAAAATTTTATTGTATTTCTACATGCCAGAAACAAATAGAAAGATAATTTAAAATAGCATTTTAAAATTCCAAATACTGAGTTGTACATTCTCATTAAATAATGGCAGCTGCCTAAATCTCTCCATACAGCCTTCAAAAACCATCTGTCTATCTAACTATCTCTCTGTAGATATATTTTAAAATTGCAAATAAAACCACCCATAACTCACAGAATAACTAGAAGACAAAGAATACCATAACTTTCAGTGGTGGAAATTAAGTGTTCTGGAAAAGCAAAAATGAGTCACAAAATCACAAGACATATCTTCCTATCCCATCTGTTACAGAAATTGCACTTCTCTTTATCAACAGTAGAGGGTGCTTGTGGACTAAGAAACCTAACAAGCCACCCAAACCTCTTATCTCTGACTACATATTGTAAAATCACCTCATTGCTGTGATGAATGAACAGAAAATAGCAGATGAGGTAAAAGGTATTATTCTTTTATTTTTTTTAAATTTATTTATTTACTTATTTATTTTTGGCTGCGTTGGGTCTTTGTTGCTGCAACCGGGCTTTCTCTAGTTGTGGTGAGCGGGGGCTACTCTTCGTTGTGGTGCGCGGGCTTCTCATTGCGGTGGCTTCTCTTGTTGTGGAGCACGGGCTCTAGGCACACGGGCTTCAGTAGTTGTGGCTCACGGGCTCAGTAGTTGTGGCTCACGGGCTCTAGAGCACAGGCTCAGTAGTTGTGGCGCATGGGCTTAGTTGCTCCGCGGCATGTGGAATCTTCCCAGACCAGGGATCGAACCCATGTTCCCTGCATTGGCAGGCGGAGTCTTAACCACTGTGCCACCAGGGAAGTCACAAAGGTATTATTCTTGATTTTTCACTTCCTCCTTTTTTGAAAACTCCATTGACTTTGGGCTTCACAGTAGGACTCATGTTGACCAATGCAGTGTAAGTAGACGTGATATAAACCACTTTCCAACAGAAGCTTTCAATGTGATCGTGTGTTTGGCTCAGTCTCTGGTGCCTCTGCTCTCTGCCATGAGATAAAAATGTCCAAGCTGAGAAGACATGGTGTACGTGAGCCTTGGCCTAGAGCAGAGCCTAAGCCAACCCAGAACAGTCTTGGTTTCCAAATACCATTTCCTAGTAAAAGGAACCTGGGCTCCTTAGAGATTCCAAGACCAGAGCCAGGAAACTGCCAGGTGTTACTGGAACATCTTGGAGTCCATTATCATCATCAAAATATAAAGGGAGAGGAGACGTTCTTCTCCACAGAAGAATTCCAGGTAATAAATGTAGAAGACATGACAAAATTAAGAAACCAACCATCAATACAGTATATAATACTTGTAAGGAACTTCAGTAGATACTAAAACCATTGGATGAAAGCTTAATGTGGAACCGAATATTTACACAGTCTCAAAGTCCAACCCCACAGATTGTTAGGTAAGGGAAGTTATTACCTTTATAAAAGAGAGATCTGGTGGACATCACCTTAACTAAGGGTCAAACTCTGGAGGAATCAGCATCATGTGTCCTCTGATGTGATATGGTGGGAAAGACACATCACCTAGTTAATATTCTCACTAAAGATGTTGAACTGAAATCTAATAATAAGAAAACAGTCACACAAATTTAGAATGTGGGACATTCTACAACGCAATGGTCCTAGACTTTTTTTAAAATTTTTATTTATTTATTTTTATTTATTTATGGCTGTGTTGGGTCTTCGTTTCTGTGCAAGGGCTTTCTCTAGTTGTGGCAAGCGGGGGCCACTCTTCATCGCGGTGTGCGGGCCTTCTTACTATCGCAGCCTCTCTTGTTGCGGGGCACAGGCTCCAGACGCGCAGGCTCAGCAACTGTGGCTCACGGGCCCAGTTGCTCCGCGGCATGTGGGATCCTCCCAGACCAGGGCTTGAACCCGTGTCCCCTGCATTGGCAGGCAGACTCTCAACCACTGCGCCACCAGGGAAGCCTGTCCTAGACTTTTTTAAATGTCAACATCATGAAGGACAGAAAAAGACCAGAGACTAGGCGTCTGTTGTAGATTAAAGGAGATTTAAGTGTTCCTTGTATTATTCTTTCAGTTTCTTGAGGGGAAAGATCAAGGAATAAGTCTAGCAGAAGATGCACAAGCCCCCAAAGTATGCCACAAATATTTATCCAAGAATCTCTTTTGTTTCCTGCAAGTTTTATCAAACACACAAACTTTAACAAATGTTTATAGTATATTTGCTATGTATATACTATATATATTGTACGTGTGGAAGGTCAGTGACCAAGGTCTCTGCTGTCATGGAACCGACATTTGGTGGTGAAAACAAAGGAAATGGTCAATAAGCAGGTAAACAGATAAATGAGAAGATTCTGAATGGTGTAAAGGAAATGAACAAGAGGAGATTTAGAGTCAACAAGAGTCCTGTTTCAGAGATAACACTTAAAGTGAGACCCAAAGGCTTGGCAGGTTGAAGTATTTGGGAGTAAAATATCATGATGTTTACAACTTCCTTGAATTAGTTGGGAAAGTGGGTGAGAAGATTCCAGAGGGAAGCCATAGCTGGAAGCACGGCCTCCACAGGAGGTTAGCAAGGGTGCTCTTAATTCTAGATGTCACAACCACTTTCCCAGGTACAGAGGCAGGGGACCGAGTCATCCAGTCACCTCCCAGGGTTCAATCCTGAACTACCAGAAGCGTGGATCCCTCAATTGGAAGTGAAAAAAAGCGTGCGTGCTGGGCGATGGGCATTGGGGTGGGTGCCCATGAGGGGGCGGAGCTTAGGGAAAGTTACAGACCAAGCAGGAGGCCAAGGGACTTGGGGAGCCTTGGTGGGGGGGGTGTATAAACATAACTCTTTTCCTGTCAACCAACAAATGCTACCTCTCCTCTTTCAGATTTTTCAGGGAAATCAAGACTCCTTCACACCCGTGGTGAACGCTCTAGACCCCCCGCTGTTTACCCGCTTCCTTCGAATTCACCCGCAGAGCTGGGCGCACCACATCGCCCTGAGGCTGGAGCTTCTGGGCTGCGAGGCGCAGCAGCAGTACTGAGGCCTGGTCTCTCCTTCCTGGCCCCGGGCCCTTTCCTGATTTGGGTCCAGCATCCCTCTGAGCCCGCCCTCCAGGTCACTCCTGCCCCCACGCTGCCCATGGTGCCATCGTTTTTCTATGTATTTCAACTCCTCAGTCCCGGCAGATATGCCCTGAAGCCTCCCAAATCAATCGTCATGTGTCCTTCGTTCTCTGGGGCTGTTGCATCCAATTTACCTCTTGCGCATTTGCTGTGGCCGCTCCCAGATTGTTCCTTCCTTCCAAGGTAATCAGGCAAAAAGCAATGAGGAAACTCAGCTGGAAAGCATTCTCCTCCGGACACGGCCACCACTTCCTCCTCTGTGGTGACCAAGAAAGGTCATGATCATACTAGGCTTCTAAAGGACATATTTTTAATATTTCCACAGAAAAATGAGGAAAATCCATGGCTCTCTGGGATAGGAGATACAACATTGTAATTCTAATCATGCACTCATTTTACTCCCTTCTCAGCTAATTTCCTGCTGAAACAACACAACAAAATGTACCAGGAAATTCTGTTCCCTAACTGCCCAAGAGGAACCCCCACCTCACCCCATCCCTGACAGATAAGGTTGGGAATGGTTTACTGTCCTGTAAAAGTCCATTAAGGTTAGAGGTTAATTTACAGAAATCAATAAGGTGATATGGTTTGACTCCTTGTAAAAGGTTAACCACTTTTATGTCTAACTTAATCATCTTGTTTTGGCATTCTTTTCCCATTGACCACATACATCTTTATTTTTCAAATGCTCTTGGAACCAGCTCTTTTGTCTTCCCGCTGGTTTCCTCAATAATCAGTTAAACAAAACATTGACATGTGAAAACAAATGCCTTTGAGAGTTGTGCTTTTATACTGGAAATAAAAATGTGAACAATGAAATTTTATAATTTATGAGGTGAAGCTAACTTAAAAAGTTAGAAATGGAGCCTTGATCCAGTAGCAGAGGGAGAGATTCTTAACCTTGACATCCATTAGCACCAGAAGGAGTAAAGGCAGTAGTCTGGGCTCTGGCCCATCCCACAAACCCCCCTTTTATAAGTTTTCTAGAGGTTGTGACCAACCAGAATCCGGGAGAGGCTGCAGCAGAATGTAGTGAACCTAATGTGAGAAATGCTGTACTTGCATCGCCCACATCTCCTGGGATCCCTTTTACGAGTTCAGTGTTTGCAATCATACTCCAGCTGGTTTGGCTAATGGGGGACCTGTATTCAGAAACCTACGAGACCCTGATGAAGATGACACAGATGGACAAATATACTGTGTTCATGGATTGGAAAAATTAATATTCTTAAAATGACAATGCTACCCAAGGCAATCTACAGATTTAATGCAATCTTTATCAAAATACCAATGGCATTTTTCCAGAATCAGAACAAACAATTCTAAAATTTATATGGAAATACAAAAGACCCTGAACAGCCAAAACATCTTGAGAAACAAGAACAAAACTAGAGGAATCATGCTCCCTGACTTCAGACTGTATTACAAAGCTACAGTCATCAAAACAGTATGGTAATGGCTCAAAAACAGACAAAAACAGACACATAAACCAATGGAACAGGATAGACAGCCCAGAAATAAACCCACACACCTATGGTCAATTAATCTACGACAAAGGAGACAAGAATATACAATGAAGAAAAGACAGTCTCTTCAATAAGTGGTGCTGGGAAAACTGGACAGCTACATGTAAAAGAATGAAATTAGAACATTTCCTCATACCATATACAAAAATAAACTCAAAGTGATATAATTATTTTGGAAAACAATCTGGCATTATCTACAAAAGTTGAGCATAAAGATAACCTGTGGCAACTCTGTTGGGTAATGACCTAGACCCAGAACTGCCATGTGAACCAAGAGACAGGGCAGCACTACCCATAACACTTCCAAACTGGAAACAACCCTTATTGCATATATTTCCTAGTGGCTCACTTTAATTGCAGTAGAGTAATCCATTATATAATATATATCACAATTTATTTATCCATTGTTTTTCTGACTGATTCATTTATGCCAGTTCTTCTATGGAGCTGATCATCCTTTTTAAAAAATTGATTTGTAAGAGTTCTTTGTATGTTAAGGACATTAACCTATTATCTGTCATATATGTTGTGGAATTTTTCACCTAATTTGTCATTAATCTTTTATCTTTCTTTACAATGTTTTGCTGTATGAAAGCTTTACATTTTTATGCAATAAATTTATCATTATTTTCACCTATGGCTTTGGGGTTTTATGACATGCTCAGAGTAGCTTTTTTCACCCCAAGATTACAAAAAACTCCACTCGTGTTTTATCCCAATATGTATATGGTTTTATTTTTGTTTAGTCCTTGATCCATCTAGAATTTATTTTTGTGTGTATGGCTCTCACTCCAGTCAGTGCATCCGAATGAATAGCCAGTCATCACGTTAAACCATCTCTTTTTCCCCACTGAAATGAAATGCCACCTTTATCATCTATTCAAATCCCATACATACACTATTTGAAGGTGCAGTAGATACCACGTGGCAAACAAAATATCTTAGAAATCTTCAAGCCCAAGAGGATATGGCTACCATGAGGATGGATTTCAGTATCAACACAAATGTTTATGCATAGACAGAAGAAAACGTCTGTATACTTAGCTGTCAAATAGAGGGAGACTGGGGGCGAGTCAAATGCAGTAGATGATATCATAAGGAGGAGTAGAATTCTATTTGGAACTTCAGAAACCTTAAAGGAAGACTCTGGCCAGCTTCTTCTGAAAACGGAGGCCTGATTCACTGGCTTCTTTGCCACCTTACCTGACACAGGTCTCAACAGTGGATGAGAGTGTCAGTTCTAAATGTCTTAAGTAATAGAAAGCTCAAATAGGAGTTTATTTTTCTCAGACCTAGTAGTTGAGAGGTGGGCAGATAGAGGTGTTGGTTTAGTGGCTTAAAATTGTCAGAGCCAGAATAGATGTCATTTTCTTGGCCTTTTCCTTGTGTCCATTGCCTGATGGTCACAGGATGGCTCCTCCAACCCCAGGTAACACTTAAAGAATGTTCAAGGCAGCACAAAGGGAAAATGGTAGCGCCATTTCTTTTATCAAGACAGCAGAAAATCTTCCCGGAAGCCACCCATCAGATGTCCATTATGCTTCAGTGTCCAACACTATGTCCCATAGCCATTGTTAGCAGCAAGGCTGGCTGGGAGAAGGCGGATTCAGCTTTTCTAGCCTCTCTGGTGGCATGTAATAAGTGAAAAGGGGGTGGTGATGACAGGCAATGAACAATATCTGCCCAAATTCACCACCCATTCATTCATTCAAAACATATTTATTGAGCACCTGAACAGCCTATGTGAACAAAACAGAGAGGAGCACGTGTGGCTTGTTCCAGAGGAAATGAGGCTGAGGTGGAGTGATCAAGAGTAGATAATAGGACATGAGTTCAGGGAAGTCAGTAGGACACTACCTGACTTACAACAAAGTGAGATCTCTTTGGCTGTTCAGTGGCAGCAAGCAGGAAGCTACGAACTCCTGTGACTGCAGAACTTCTGGGCCACCGCCACCCCCATGATGGACTGTGCCCCCTTATCCACTGAAATTCATACCTGGTTAACCATTTATACTGCTTATTTGCTGATTCAGTAATAAACCCAACTCAAAACAAAACAAAACGAAAAGGATGTGGGACTGAAAAAGCAGAGTCAAAGATGACACCACAGGGTTTGGCCTGAACAACTTAAAGAGTTTCCACTAATTGAGCTGGAAAAGCCCGAAGGGGGATGTGGTTTAGGAGGGGATGTCAGGTACCTGATCCGACGGAGCACAGTCAATTTCTGTCTTGTGTCGTTTTGTTTCTTGAAGGCGGGATGGTTTTTGCTTTGGAAACTGGCTGTGTTCAGGACTCAACAGTGGCAGTCAGTGAATTTTTCTTGTGTTCATAATAGCTTTAGTTTTGCAATAAAAACTAAACCACCATTTTCTGACTTTTCAGACAGAGCTGCCTTGGGACAAGCCAAGGAAAAAGCCATCTCCCCTCGGTGCAGGCCCTCGGGAGAGCCCATGGAACCCCCGAAACTGCTGTGCTCTCTGACTTGCCTCTTGTTGGAAACTGTCGCTTTGTCTCTGTCACCTTTATCTGCCTTCGGAATACAAGACCAGGATGGATTGGAACCACGCTCAAGGGGTGTGTTTGCTGTTACGATGAATGTTCCTATCTTCATAGGACGTAAGATTCCTGTCTCAGGTCAGGAAAGACTGATTCTGTATTTAAAAATAATGTTCGCAGGAAAGCAAAGTATTTCTGGTTTGGTTCAACAAGCATGAACCCACTAAGCCAAAGCCATAGGTGTCAACCTTCCGTGAAATATGACAAATGCTCCCTGAGGACAAAGGGATAATTAAAGTTGTTTGGGGGGAGGGGTCAAGAAGGACTTCAGAAAGGAAGCGAAATTTAAGCTAAAGCTGATGAGCCAGTGACCCGTGGCTTAGGTGCTCCCAAAGCCCAGCGTGGTGCTCAGTTCCTTCCCATCTCTGGAAAGGGTATCATTGTGAGTGGTGAACCCTCCTGACTTCACGCCACAGACACTTCTGTTTGCCCTGCCTCTTCCCTCTGAGCCTCCTTCTGCCAGCCGCCCGGCCTCCTCCTCCTCCTCTTGGTGCCACTGGGGCAGGTGGCCATCTCCTTTCTCCTCACGGGACACAGGGCGCTCAGCCCCCCGAACACCCTCTAGGCAACAGCATGGTGTCTGTTAAGGCGTGCTCCTCGCTCACAGTGTACCCCATTGATTCACAGAGACCTCCAAACAACCTTTAAGCGATCTGGGGCGGAGATTATTGCTCCTATTTGACATACAAGGAGGAAAAGATGATATCTATCTGAGGATACCTTTTTTTTCCCCAAAAGTGTATTCCTTTAATCTCTTAGCACAGCAAAGTTGTTAGGAATATGGGCCCTGGGCAACTATAAGAACCTGAGATCTGGGACAACTATTTGAACTTGAACCAGGTTTGAAATCCCAGCTTCATCACTTAGCCTCTCCTCAGTGACTGTCTATGCTCTTCCTGCAGAAACTTCCAGGTCCTGGCTGAGCAACTTCAGTGATTACCTGTGGGATCTCATCAGGAGCTCCATCCCTACAGCTGCCATTTTTGCTTTTCTGATCATTTCAGCAATCATGGGGACCCTCTGCTGCCTCACGTAAGCTGCTGGGGGGAGGAGAGGGGGAACCGAGGGAGAGGCAGGAACGGCCAAGTTCCACACCAGCCTGCGCATCTGTAACTAAGGGAAAGTTTTGAGGAAGGTGATTGTGGGAACACCACTCTGAAAGTCCGTGTGTCCCCCTTTGAAAAAGTCTCCTGCATGTTCTCTTTTTTTCTCCAACCCACCCCCTACGTTTCCAACCACTGACATGTGATGTTTAAAGACCAGTGTTTGCAACTGATCTTTTTTTTTTCTTATACTAACTTCATTAACTCCTAATTATCCTTCCCTTTAGTTTAGGAACTATACATGGAAAACATATGATTAACTTTTCAATTGCCTGAAAATTTGCCGAAATATTTATTATTAAATCATATGAAGCCAAAGAGATTCCTGAAATAGCTAACAAAATACTTCAGCTTAGCTAGAAAAGCCTGAATTTTATTAATTCAATCAGTATTTACTAAGAGATGACCACTTGCCTGTCTCTGTCCTGATTACTAGAGACAGAGAAATAAGACAACTGAACAATTACAACCTGGTGGCTCAGGGCTGTTCAAACTGCGCAATCTAATAAAGTGGCTGAGGTCAAAGATCAGGTGAAGGGTGTGGCATCCCCACCTAAGGCTCCTGATAACCTCAAAACGACCACAGATCAAGAACCATGTCTAGGAAACAAACTTGGATATGGTTCCTGGCACCTGGAACTGACAGGAGCCAAACAGAACTAAATGAGCTATTCATTGTTTGAGCCGTACAGCAGTATTCGGACCTCTGATCGGCCATGAGAAGCACATGGGCTCTGAAGGCCCCTAGGAGGGCCTGCTCCCGACACTTGCTTCAGGTACAGCCACAGAGAATGGTGGACCGGGGGAGCCTCCTGGAGGATGGGCCACAGGCCAGGGAGCTCCTCCTTACAGGAGGAAGAGCTGGGCGTGATCAGTGCTGACCAGCAGGATTCCAGAATTGCTACAGAGCAGGGACTGCTGTAGGCCTCCCAGTCTTCCTCTTTTCAACGGGGAGCGTTTACGGCGGTTGCCCTCTTCCTGCTCCATCACTGTATGGGGCGGGGGTGGGGAGTGGAAGCTGGAGATCAGGGGCACATGGTCTATTTCGGTTCAAAGCTCTCTTAACCAAGAAGAGCCACACCCAGACTTGAGAGAACCAGATACGCGGGAAGCAGACTGTGTGTCGGGAGTGTTGTGTGCAGGGTATTATCAGGGATCAACGCCTGCCGGGCGCAGGGGCAGGAAGGGAGAAGCTGAACCGCCTTGCAAGCCCTGCAAGGCCTCGGGTGACCCCCTTCAGAGTTGTCCCTCCCCCACCGCAGGAAGTACAGGCTCTGTGTTCACCAACCCTGTTCCCTCTTCCCAAGCACAGAGGAAGACTGCATTTCCCAACTAAAGAAGCCAGGACTCAAGTCAACATACATTTGATTCGCTATCTTTTAAATCACTGTTGCTCAAACTCTGGCCAGCAGGCTGGCTGCATCAGAAACATCTGAGGCTTTGGTGAAACACGCACACACAGAGGGACTTCTGCGAAGACAGGCAGGCAACATGCCGAGAGAAATATTTCCTTCTGTGAAGTAAATGGCTCAGCCTGGGGAGAAAAACCAGTAAACCCTTGCTGGGAACAAGCAAGGACAGTAAGAGCAAAACAAAATAAAACATGGATGACAAAATATAAAGGGATCCAAAAAGCTGGCACTATTAAATAGAGATAAACAAAGACCTTAGTGAAAGTAAGATTAGAGAAAAAAAATGATAGATGCAGGAGACATAATTAATTTTTTGGTAGAAAACAACCAAAATAATTCAACAGAAGAAAACACTTCAAGGCATAATTTTTTTAAATATTGCAAAATTAAAGGAAGGTTTGAGTCTCTAGTCATACGGGGTGCACATAGTAGACGCCGAATAATACTTATTTTTTATGAATACATTTCACAGTCAGGATTGCAAACAGTTTCTCTGTGCCTCTTTATTCACCCTCTATAACCATTAGCGGTGGCCGTAAGGAAGGCTTAGGCTAGCTGCTACCTGAGGAAATCAGCATGGAAGCCTGGCTAACCTCTCAGGGCCCTGGCAAGTACGCAAAAACACACGTATTCAATCTAACGAATTTCTAGTACGGTTTATACTAGTGAAAAAATAGAACCAACTTAAATGATTCTTGGCTGGTTAAAGAAAGCAGTGAACATTCATACGAGTACTACACAGTCACCAAAACGTTGCTGTAGAAGGGTAATCACATGGAATCAGATTCATGAAATACTGCTGAGTGGAAAAACGTTGCTGTAGAAGGGTAATCACATGGGATCAGATTCATGAAATACTGCTGAGTGGAAAAAAGCAGATTATAACAGAGGATATACAATTTCACCCAATTTGTTGTGAAAAGCTATATGTACAGGGAAACAAACTTTTAAGGACCTAACGAAAGATTTAGACATTGGTCATCTCCTTGTGATAGTGCATAGGTGACTTTAATTATCACTATGTTGTTGTTATGTAGTTTCATGTTTATTTTTGTCTGTCTGCCCTTTCCAATCTTTCCACAACAAAACGTATTGTTTAATTAGTAAGTTTTTTAAGAGAAACTTTAAAAACAAAAAAAGAAAAACTATCTGATCACACTCCAATACCACACTCTTACTCTTACTTTCTCAAGTCATGAAAGCATTTTTGCAATATGAAATTACTTGGTTCATGTTAAGAAAAGAAGCTGTCCAAAATCCTATCTTGGAAAAGGTGATGTAACTACAAAGTAGCTCTGTGCAGACCAAGACAGTGTACTGGAATTTAAACTCAGTTCAGCAGTCGTCATTTTCTCTTCCTTTCCCAGTATCCTCATAGGTGAACCAGTCCAGTGAAGTACTAGAAGATTCCAAGAGAGTGCAGAGTGTGCTATTTGTGTGCATTGAGGAAGTATCTATCAGGTAAAATGAAATTGTCTTCCATCTTAAACTACCTTTGCTTTTATTTTCTCCTTTAAAACATGCAATTGAAAAAGCGATAGTAGACTTATTACTGTTTTAATTATAAAATAATACATACTTATTTGAAAAAATTTCATAAAATATAGAAAGAAGAAAAAGTACCCATCATTCTAGCACCCAGAAATAAACATTGTTTACATCTTGGTGTATCTCCTTTCAATCTTTTTTCTATGCTTATACTACCAGTTTCCTAAAATTTGTTACCTGAAACAATAGTTCTGTTTTAATAAACGTTATGACACAATAGGGCTTTGTGGCCAATTAAGTTGGAGAGATGCTGAATTAAACAAATTTAAACATATTTCCTTCACTGTATGACATATCGTGGCTATCTTTCCATATCAGGAAGTGTTGCATAATATTCCTTGCAGTGGATTCGACAGAAGTCGTTTAAGCACCCCCCATATAATAATAATTTAGGGTGTTTGTACTTGTTCACTATTACAAATGTAATGCAGGTGGTAGTTTTACACGTTATTCATTTGCTTTCCCCTTTGCCGTTCTGGGTTGGAAATCATTCACTCCGTGGGCACTATTGAACACCTCCTGTTCTGGGCAGGTAACAAAACAAACACCAAGCCTGGCTCGGGTGGAGGGCACAGCAGGGCCAGGGGCCTCAGAAAGCATCTGGGCTCTACTGGGAGCCAACAGAAAGCAGGGAGCAGAGAAGGGACGTCATTTGATGGGTGTTTTTAAAGGGTCATCTCAGTTGCCATGTTGAGAAGGTCAGAAGCAGGGAGACCAGCCGGGAGGTTTACCGAAATCCAGGTGAGAGACAGTTTCGTTGGGACCAGGGTGGGAGTCGGCGGAGTTGCAGGAAGAGTCGGAATCCAGACAGAGGGTGAAGGAAGAGGATCAGGATTCGGTTATGGGTTGGGTGAGGTGTGGGAAAGGGAGGCTTTGGGGATCCCTCCCGGACTTGGGGCCTAAGCACGCGCAGGGATGGGGTTAGGAATCTACTGCCTGAAAGATGCGAAGAGGAAGAAAGACCGAATGGATGTTCTCATTGACACGGAGGTGAGATCCAGCCACACACCCTTTGTCCCACACTCCACACAGCAGGAGGAGACCATCCTCTGACCAAACTTGAAGTGACAGTTTAACTTATCAGCTTGCACTAACCTTTAAATCAGATTGGACGTTTACTTAAATTTCCCCCCCACTACTCAGCACATGGGAGCTGGGGAGGGAAGTCTAAGTAACAATGAAAAGAAGAGCTGCATCCTTACACACATCTTTATAGTCTTTATATCTTGCCCAGCTTGTTCCTTAAGACAAACTGCTGAACGTGCAGTTGTTGGGTCACAGGCTGGGAGCATGTTAAAGCCTCACGCTGGTCCACGTAGCGCTTGTACAGAGTTTCCAGGTTCTGCTCGAAGCTCACAGCCCTCCCTCCTCCTACTCTCTTGAACATTGCGTTGTTTCCTTGGTTTTCTTTATATTTTTGCCAGTTATGCTTGGCAATATATTACTTAATTTTGCTTGTATTTTAAAAATTCCTGAAGTATCCCTAGGCTTGGTGCCCCAGAATTTTTAAGCTTCTTTTTCTTTTTATAAATGTATTTATTTATTTATTTTTGGCTGCATTGGGTCTGTAATCCCCATCCTGTCTCCTCACGCCAGAGCCCTGCCTCTTTTTAAACTATAAAAACTAAATCATAGGCATGCATTCTCCTGTGATTTTCTTATTTTGTGTTTTGAGATTCATCCACGTGGATGCCTGTAGCCCATTTCCACCCAACTGTATGAAAAGATCTCCAATCATTTACACCATCGACTGTAGACGGACATCTGTACTGTTTCCTGTCTTTTTTATTCTAAATATTACTGCATGTCTTGTAGTGTACAAGTGCAAGAGTTCCTCTGAAGACTATCACACTGTGACTGACTTTCTGAGTCAAAGGCACCAATTATTAAATACATCCACATCCTTGAGAAGATGCAGCATCACCAGTCTTTCAATTTTTTGCCAAGCTGGCGGATAAGTAATGGTATCTTATTGTTTTCTTACTTTGCATTTCCCCGATAACTGATGAGATGGAAGACCTTTTCATGTGTTTATAGGACATTTGTCTTTCTCGTCTATGAATTTTGCCCATTTTTCTAATTTTAGTTTCAGTTATTCCTTATTGATCAGTAGGAATTCTTTCTATACTCTGTATACTAATATTTTGTAGGCTAAAGATGTGGAAAATATCTTCCCTCAGTTTGAGGATTGTATTTTCATTCTCGATATGATGTATTTTGATCAGCAGAAGTGCTTATTTTATTTTATTTTATTTATTTATTTTTTAACATCTTTATTGGAGTATAATTGCTTTACAATGGTGTGTTAGTTTCTGCTTTATAACAAAGTGAATCGGCTATACGTATACATATATCCCCATAGCCCCTCCCTCTTGCGTCTCCCTCCCACCCTATCCCACTCCTCTAGGTGGTCACAAAGCACCAAGCTGATCTCCCTGTGCTATGCGGCTGCTTCCCACTAGCTAGCTGTTTTACATTTGGTAGTGTATATATATCCATGCCGCTCTCTCACTTTGTCACAGCTTACCCTTCCCCCTCCCCATATCCCCAAGTTCATTCTCTAGTAGGTCTCTGTCTTTATTCCCGACCTAGAGTCTGTCATACAGAGTGAAGTAAGTCAGAAAGAGAAAAACAAATACCGTATGCTAACACATATATATGGAATCTAAGAAAAAAAAAAAAAGGTCATGAAGAACCTAGGGGTAAGAAGTGCTTATTTTAATGTAGTGCGATTTGGCAATCATTTTCCTCTGCGTAAGTGCTTTTCTACCCCAGAGTCATAAAGGATGTCTCCTATATTGTCTTCTAAAAGTTTTATAGTTTTGCCTTTCACCTTTAAGTCCTTCAGCTACTCGGAATAAATTTTTGTATGGTGTGAGGTAAAGTCTAATTTCATTTTTTAAAAACACTGTGAAAAACTATATTTTTCCAGTCATGAACTTTGAACTGAATTTGTGTGCCTCGAGGCAGTTCTAGGAATTGAGAAAAGCAGATAGCTGCAATAAATTCCAAGGAGCAAAGCCTGGTTCTGAGCGCTGAGCACCCTGAGCTGGAACCGGCCGACCAGAAAAAGGCATGGGAATGTCGAAAAAAAGACCGGCTGCATGACCATGCATCCTCTGAGTCAGCCGACTTGCCCTCCCAGTACTTTTCCACCCTGAGCTCTGCCTCGACAAAAACTTTAACTACATTTTGCTCGAGGACTCACTCCCTCTGAAGTTCTCCGACTGCAGTAGTTTAGATAGCGTGTTTGCCTTCACCTGTAACCAGTCTCGGTTTCTGTTTTGATCCTATGGATCCCCAGTTGCCCTTACTGCAAGCGTGTCCTTTCCCTACTGCTCTGCAGTGCCTCTTGTCATGTCACCATTTCTCCTCTCTCTTCTGTTCCAATGGTCTATTTGTCTATTTCTGTGCCCATACCATGCTCTCCTAATTAACATAGTTTTGTTATAAGTCTTGCAATCTAGAAGGCAGTTCCCCCACATTGTTCTTCTAGAGTGCTTTGGCAATTCTTGTTCTTTACAAGTCCACACATATTTTAAAATTAGATTATCAAGTTTCACAAAACCTATCCCTGAAGCGGGATTGCTGGCTCAGGAGGTAGTGTTCAGTTTTATGAGATAATGCAAAACTGTTCTCCTAAATAGTACTGCCAACAGCAGTACTCCCAGCAGAAATATTCAAGAACTCATATGGATTCACATCTTCTCCAACACTTGATATTGTTAGACATTTAAATTTTTGATAATTGAATGGAGGTGCAGTGGTATTTCATTGCGGTCTGATCACTAATGAGGTTGAACATCTGTTCATTTGTTTATTGTTCACGTGTGTTTCTCCATCTGTGAAATGTTTATTCGTGTTTTTTACTCATTTATCTGCTGGATTGTTTGTGTTTTCCTTATTAATTTGTAGACCTTTATATATTCATAATAGGAATTCTTCGTCAGTTGTGTGTATTGAAAATATTTTCTGCAAAAGCACAACTGGTCTTTTTTGCTTTTTAGTTTGTCTTTTGATGAGTAAAAGTTCTTAATGCTAAAGTCAAACTGATCAATATTGTTTTATAGTCAATGGTTTGTCTGCATTGTTTAAGAAATCTTTCTCTATCCCGAAGTCTAAAAGTTCTTCACTGCTGTTTTCTGTCAAGAGCTTTAAAGTTGTGTTTTTGACACAGAAGTCCTTAATCCATCTGGAATAGATTTTTTTTCTGCATATAGCATGGAGGAGGGTTCCAGCTTCATCTCTTTCAATATAAATAACCATTTTCCAGCTTTGGTTAATGAAAAGTCCCTCTTTACTTACCTAACATGGCACCTGTATCGTATACACAGTTATACACGTGACTGGGTGCGTTTCTGCATTTTCTAATCTATCTCATTGCTCCATTAATCTATCCCTGCACCGGTATCGCACTGTCTTAATTTCAATAGCTCTCTCTCCTCTCTCTCTCTCTCTGTGTCTCTGTCTCTGCCTCTGTGTGTGTGTGTGTGTGTGTGTGTGTGTGTGTGTGTGTGTATCTCAGCCTCCTATAGTTCCTTCAGGGTAATCTTGGGGAAGGGAGCCAGCAATCACGTGAGCTCAGCCTCTTAGCAGAGAAAACTGGGTGATCTGGTTGCAAACTCTTGCCCCTGGATTTTCCCTTCTTGTCTATGAGGTACTGGAAGGTCCAAATAAGATTACATAGAGTAATGAACTGCTTATAATACTGCGAGGTTACTCCCTTGGGGTCAAGGGGCCAGGTGTTTATCAGGTAAAGGTGTGTACAGATCGTGGACAGCCCTGAGCTCTGTAAGCACAGGAAATGTTTGTTTTGTTCAGAAAGTCTGTCGTCCTTTAGGCTGCTGTTTTAACGCCACGAAGGTGTTAGGGTATAAGGAATTCTGCTCTAGGATTCGGAAGGAATGTTGGCTCTCTTCGCTTCCACTGATCCCTCAATTTTTTTGTGGCACTAACAGTAGGAGATGTAGCCTAAGACAAATAACAGCAGCGCAGGAGCCTTAAAAGGCCTTTTCTCAATGTCCTGTGCCCGCATCGGTTTATGGGTGGAGCCTGGAGTCAGAGGGGCGGCCGTCGCAGCCCTCGGATGCTCCCCCGCCATCCCCACGAATTCGGCCCGGGTGTAGGTGGAGCGCTCAACCCGCCCCAGGCCGGGGGTCCTCTGCGGTTTGGGAGCGGTGTGCTTTTTCCTATGACCCCTCTGGGATTCGGCCGCAGGGGCCTCGGCGGGAGCAGCGCCCCCTTCCGGCCCTCAGGGGCGCAGCGCCGGGGGCCCGCGGGGCCCAGGGGGCGGGGGCAGGCGGGGGGCGGGTTCAGGGGCGTGGCGAGGGTGGGGCGTGGGCGGAGCTCCTCCCCCGCGCTCTCGGCGCACAGCCTGCGGGGTGGTGACTGACCAGCCGCGCCGCTTCCCAGTCGCCTTCGCCGCCTCTGCCGCCTCCGCACCGCAGGCCCGGGGCCCTGCCGCTCCAGGCTCCGCCCGGCCCCGCGTCCCCGCGTCCCCGCGTCCCGGCGCCCGGCGTCCCAGGTCCCGCAAGATGACGCTGAAGGCGAGCGAGGGCGAGAGCGGGGGTGCCATGCGCACGGCGCTCTCCGACCTCTACCTGGAGCACTTGCTGCAGAAGCGCAGCCGGCCCGAGGTGAGCTGCCCCTGGCGCCCGGCGCGGGATGCGGGCCGGTCCTCGTCGCTAGGCCGCGCCTCCCGCCGCGGTCCCTCCCCGCCCGCCGCCCTGCCCTCGGGGGTCCTGCGCCCGGGGTGGAGGCCGCGGCGGGCGGCGGGGTTCGGGCGGGACTCCGGGCGCGGTGGCTGGTGGCCCCCAGTAGCGCCTCCCGGCGAGAATCGGGAGAGGCCGCGGCCTCGACCAAGAGCTGATTAAGGTCAAGGGAAACTTCTTCGTGGACGGAAGTCAGGGTCACAGAAAGACTGTAAGGAACAGATCCGAGAGTAGGACTGCTTGGTGGTTGTGTCAGCAGAAAGGGTTGTAAAAGCCAACGCTGGCCCCGAAGTGCTCACTCACCATCCCTGTGCATTTAGGCAGGGCCCCTGGTGCTGGGGCACAGATGGGTGGACCCCTGTGTCTGTTTGTGGGCAGACAGTCACCTCACAGGTAATTCTGCCCCCCAGATTCCTATGATGGCCCATAAATAGCTCATCACCTCGATCCTCAAAGATGCCCAGAGGGAAGGGTTGATCGTTTTCTTGTTACCTCTCATACTTCTGGGTGTGGCGAGGACCCAGCAAGGTAAGGTTGTCGCTCAGGGTCTCTCCCACAAGGGCACGGCCACCAGGATGCTCGCTCACTCACTCATCTGAAGGCTGACGCTGTGTCTCATTGTCAGCCATCAGCCAGCACCGGCCAGCAGCCCTTCCATGTCCCCTGGCCTTCTCACAACGCGGTGGCCAGGTTCCAAGAAAGGATGTCCACGGAGACACACAGACAGAGAGAGAGGGCCAGGCAGAAGCTATCTTGCCTTTGATAACTCAGCCTCAGAACTCACAGTGTGAATCTTTTTCCTAGACTACAAGATCTTCCAGGGCAGGGCTGTTTCACACTCACTTTTTACATTTTAAATGCCTGGTAAGTGGGTCCTCAGAAATGTTTGCTGAATTAATAAGTGACTTAAGAGGTGGACATGTGATTCAGTATAGCCATCCACTTTCACAGATGAGGAAACTGAAGATCCACAAGGTAAAGCAGACTGTAGAGCTGTGGACTCTGGGCTGGGTGGCATCAGCTCAGGTCTCCGCATTCACACCTGTCTGTCATTGCAAATCAGGATGAACCCGTGGGGAAGACGCTGGTTATTCAGCTGACAAGGCAAAATGGGAAGTTATGCGGCAGCATGTACACTAGGAGGGGCTCAGGCTCTAAAACTACTTGGTTTCTCATAAGTTTGGACACATGGGATTTTTTTTTTCTTCCCCACAGTCAGCTCACTTGGCTGAGCCTTAACTCACCCCCCCCCAAAAAAATCCACTTCTCTTTATTAAATTTTCTTTTGGCAACTTTATTGAGGTTTACTTAGCATACATCTAATTCACGAATTTGATTGTGCAGTTCAATGACATTTGACAGATGCATCCCATCATGTGGCCGTCACCGTAATCATAATGTAGAACATTTGTATCACTCCAGAAAGTTCCCCGATGGTCCTTTAGGTTCATTTCCCCCATCCCCGGAAACCTGAGTGTCACCTGTAACTCAGTGCTCAGACCCTGTGTAGACCTGTCTGCTCCTGGTGGGGAGGCTGGAGAAGTTGTGTGCGGTTTTGAAAAGAGGCCCTTTCACTGCCCTCTGAGTAATTAGCAGTTTTTGTGGAGCTGTGAGTTGATCCTGCAATAGCAGATACAGTCTATTGCTTAGTCAGTTTGCTTGAGTGTATGAAAGGATTTGAAGATGAAACAAGAAAACTTGGTAAAGCACTGAATGAAAAGCATCCAGATCTGCCAAGGTGTGGACACTGGAAGAAGAATGTCCACACGATGAAAGGTGGCCTGACCCCACGAACCTGCTGATTCTTATTTCCCGAGGTTCACCTTCCCTCTGGGGCTCTTAGCAGTCTCTGCTGCCAACCCTGGGCTCTGCGTACCCCTTGCTGCCGAAGTTCCCTGTGCCTTTGATTTCTCTTCTCTGTAAAATGGACCTGCTGAGAGGGTTGCGGTGATGTTGACCTGACGTAACGCCTGTCCAGCAGCAGTAGCACGTTTTGCTGTCCTAGCAAGAACCAAGAAAAGTTGTAAGGAAGTTGTTGGCTTTAAAGGAGTTCATAAACTCATGTTGCCAAAGGCTACATTTAGGGAGATTGCTTTCTATAAAAGCTCTGAAGACTGGAAACCCAAAGTTTCACCTCTGATTATACTCCACATCTGGTATTGAAAAAGTATTGTCAAAATATAATTTTGCAGTAGGTTTGAAGTGTAGCCTGTCTCCCATATTTAAGTATATGTTTCCTTCCTTGGAGAAACATTTTATGAGCTCTCTCTGACCTTGTTCTTTTTTACAATCCCTTAGTGCCCATAAGATTGGTTGTAAAATTCCTACTTTTCTCTTCAGTCCTGTTTGAAGTAGCCCTTCTCCCATGACCTGAAGCAATACGTTGAAAGTCCCTGAAAGTTCACTTGGGCCTGTCCCACATGGGAAATGACCTAAGAAATAAGTCAGGCTCCAGGTGAGTTTCCACTCAGAAGAGCTGTCTGTGGGCTCCTGGGTGGGGAGACGCGGCATCACCTGCTGTGCCTGGGCCAGGATGGCACTGGCAAATAGCGCTCCAGGCAGGGGACATTCAGGGTTGACGGGGGTCTTGAGACACTGCCAAATGTCCCCTGGGGCAAGGGAGATGAAATCAGTTGACATTTCATTGACTGCAGAGATTTTTCTCCCCTAAGCAGTGAGTTGCTCACATCTTTCACTGTTGCTAAAAAAGGAGGGGAAGTGACCCCAGGGGTGGGAAATGGGAAGAAAAGCTCTGAATTAGGGAACCAGAATACAAATTTTGTAACGTGACATTTTCTTTTCTGAGTCTTCACTTTTCCGTTTTTCCTTCCCATAGAGAAATACACATGAGCAAAGTACATACGCAGTTGCCGCTGAAACGGCTCCTGTGTGACCACGACTCCCATCCGCGGAGGCCACCAAGCACGGATCGTGTAGCACTGCGGTGTTTACTGTGGGAAAAGTCCGCGTGTCAGTGGACCCGTGCAGCTCAAACCCGTCACGCTCAAGGGTCGACTCTATAGGTTTTTGCTCCAAAGTCACTTGCCAGAAAATTCTGGCTCTGAGGCGCTCGTCTTTCCCCAACTCTTTTCCCCGGCTCTTGTCATTTGTGGGGAAACAGTGCTCAGCTGTTTCTGGTACCTTGCGCCCTCTTGGTTTTCTCATAGTTTTTCTTGTTTTCTTTCCCAAAGTGGAGCCTGACCTCGCCTGCCGTCTGCGGCGATCACTTGCCTTCTTGGCCTGGGCCTTCTAAGTCTCCACGTGGAAACAGTTGGCAAAGAGCCTAACAGTAGGCTGAACAAATGTTTGTTCTTTCCTCCGTTCGCTGTCACCGACTCTTAATCCGACCGTTTGGGTGGGAAAGCCACCCGCTGCCAAGTTTGTTTTTCATCTCTTTTTTAATCCCAACTTCCTTTGAGCCACTGCCTCTGCCCTTTGAACCCGCTGCAGATGTTTCCTCCGAAGGGGGTTTCAGCGCACAGGCGTTGCCACCCCAGCAGTGTGTGTGATTAAAGGCCGAGAGGCTGCAGAGCTGCCCCCGTCCTGCTGGGGCGGCGGGGATGAAGGCTGGTCTCAGAGTTGTGAAGTGAAGTCTGCAAAATGCAATCTAGTACATTTGACCACATTGTTCAGCATCACTTGGTGGTCGCGGGGCTGCTAAGGGCTCAAAAACGGCTCAGCTTTGCAGCGACAAAGTAAACAAACGAAATATTGGTAGCACGTTGGAATGAATGTATTACCAGCTATGGAAACAAGAAAAGTTAGAGCAGTTCAGGGGCAGGACAGGTGCCCGGCACGTGGCCAGTGGACGGATGGACGGATGGGACAGGGGACAGACTGCAGTCTAAGTTGTCAACCTGGACAAGTTAGTTACCCTGAGTGGCAGGCGGGTAACCCTCCCATTTCTTCAAAGCTGGGTCTGGGCCAGCTGAACTCTGTGGACGTGTCCTGCCCTTGGTGTGGTCTCAGCCCCACGGTTGGGGTCAATGAAGCACCTTGGCTCCGTGTGCATCTGTCGGGCTGTCTAGCCCTGCTCCTGGGACTGTCTGCGGCGAGGGGTGCGGGGGGCTGGTTGAGGGAGTTTCCTGCACGTCAGGCGCTGTTGAGGAGAGGCCGGCCCCCTCTTGCTGAGCAGTCAGGGAAGCCTCACTGTTGCTAGTTGGTTCTTTGGTCGCCACGTCGGAGGGTTCCGTTTATCTTATCATTTGTAGCTTCTGGGTGAGCGTGATAGCGGCTCTGAGTCATCCCGAAGGGGGACGCCTTGATGAATAAGCACTTTTAAAAGACCAGCCTTTCAGGTAGGAAGTCTTGAACTTTCCTGGGTGCTGAGTCCTTAATTTAAAGGCTGATGTGTTAAAAGCAATCTGTGTCACGGAGCCGAATGAGAAGGCGATGAGCGGAGGGCGCCGCTTTATCTGCCTGTTCCAGGCACACAATCACGTAGGCGTCGGCCCCTTGCAAAGGTCACTTTGTCTTCCATGGACTGAGACTTTCGAACCTGTCATTGTAGACGGGCCCAGCGCTTCTCGAAACACAGGTGAATCATCATAAATGGTTTATTGATGGCACTTTACAGCACATGATAAACTAATCTGATCTATGTTTTCAGATTTTATGGCCACACAGGTACATGGTAGATGCTGATAAATCCATGGGATTAATTTCTGGGTTTGGTTTTCAGCTTTCTCAGCCCCACAACTAGTAGTGAAAAAAGATTTGTAAGTCAGGATCAAGGAAAGTCCTAAGTTTTATTTTATGCTTTGAGGCCAGAAATTTGAGATTTGAGCTCTTTGTCTATTCACAGCAGTCATTCCGTCAGCAATCCTTGAATTCCTCATTCTATACATTCAATCTCTTAACACATGCACATGGTAAAAATATACAAATAGTACAGATGCTTAATTTGAGAGAAAGAATTCTTCCTTCCAACTTGACGCTGCTTTTCCTCCAGTTTTCTTGAGTCTACTTAGAGAGCTGTTTGATCTCATTCTCTTCAAATGGGTCTGTGGCAATAGCTACCTAGCTTTGAAGAGTTTTAACCACATGGTTCCAGGTCGCCATGGGCAATGCTTTGAGGAACTATTTGGTCACTGTGTGTTGTGGCCTCTTACTTACCCATCCAGAGTCTGGAAACTGATCCTGTACCCTGCAGATGTCTCAAGGATTGGTTGTTGCCTCTCTGCCCGTTCTTTGGTACTGTGTTCTCTTAGTTATAGCTCTTCGGTTGCAAACAAGTGCGACTCACCAGCCATTTTGCTAGTTCTTTTATGCAATAACTTCACCTCTGTCTACTACAAGCTCAAAAATAGTACCCCGTCAAAACCATGGACTTGACATTGGTATGACGTGTGAGTGTAGTTCTGTGCCATTTTGTCGCATGTCTGCATATATGTAACCACCACCACAATCAAGATATGGAACTGTTCCATCAGCACAGAGACCTCTCTGGTGCCACCCCTCTATAGTCACCTCTCCCCGTGTCCCCTTGGCAACCACTAATCTGTTCTCCTCCTCTATAATTTTGTCATCTCTAGAATGTTATATAACTGGAATCATATTGTATGCAATTTTTTATTGCTGGGAAGCGTCCCGAGGTATGGATAGACCACAGTCTGTTGAACTGCTCACCTATTATAGGCTGTTCTCCTTGTCTCCAGGCTTGAGTTACTACGAATAAAGCTGTTCTGAACCTTCATGTACACGTTTTGCACAAACTTTTGTCTTGTGCCATTGCCAGGTTGTAAAGTAGTCAGTTTTTTAAGAAAGTTCCCAACTCTCTTCCCGAATGGCTGTAACATTTTACATTCCCACCAGCCGTGGATGAGAGATTCAGTTTCCTTTGCATCCTCACCAGCATTTAGTCTTGTCACCAATTTTTATCTTAGCTATTCTGATAGGTGTGTAGTGGTATTTCTTTATGGTTTTAATCTGCATTTCTCCCTGATAACTAATGACATTGAACATCTTTTCATGTCCTCATTTGCCATCCTTCCTTACATATCCTCTTTAGTGGAATATCTGGTCATGTCTTTTGCCCGTTTTCTAATTAGATTGTTTTTTTTTTTTTCTTTAAACATCTTTATTGAAGTATAATTGCCTTACAATAGTGTGTTAGCTTCTGCTTTATAACAAAGTGAATCAGTTATACATATACAATATGTTCCCATTTCTCTTCCCTCTTGCATCTCCCTCCCTCCCACCCTCCCCATCCCACCCCTCTAGGTGGTCACAAAGCACCGAGCTGATCTCCCTGTGCTATGCGGCTGCTTCCCACTAGCTATCTATTTTACATTTGGTAGTGTATATATGTCCATGACACTCTCTTACCCTGTCCCATCTCACCCCACCCCCTCCCCATATCCTCAAGTCCATTCTCTAGTAGGTCTGTGTCTTTATTCCCGTCTTGCCACTAGGTTCTTCATGGCCTTTTTTTTTTTTTTTTCCTTAGATTCCGTATATATGTGTTAGCATACTGTATTTGTTTTTCTCTTTCTGACTTACTTCACTCTGTATGACAGACTCTAACTCCATCCATCTCATTACAAATACCTCCATTTCATTTCTTTTTATGGCTGAGTAATATTCCATTGTATATATGTGCCACATCTTCTTTATCCGTTCATCTGTCGATGGACATTTAGGTTGCTTCCAGGTCCTGGCTATTGTACATAGAGCTGCAATGAACATTGTGGTACATGACACTTTTTGACCTATGGTTTTCTCAGGGTATATACCCAGTAGTGGGATTGCTGGGTCGTATGGTAGTTCTATTTGTAGTTTTTTAAGGAACCTCCATACTGTTCTCCATAGTGGCTGTATCAATTTACATTCCCACCAACAGTGCAAGAGTGTTCCCTTTCCTCCACACCCTCTCCAGCATTTATTGTTTCTAGATTTTTTGATGATGGCCATTCTGACCGGTGTGAGATGATATCTCATTGTAGTTTTGATTTGCATTTCTCTAATGATTAATGATGTTGAGCATTCTTTCATGTGTCTGTAGGCCATCTGTATATCTTCTTTGGAGAAATGTCTATTTAGGTCTTCTGCCCATTTTTGGATTGGGTTGTTCGTTTTTTTGTTATTGAGCTGCATGAGCTGCTTGTAAATCTTGGAGATTAATCCTTTGTCAGTTGCTTCATTTGCAAATATTTTCTCCCATTCTGATGGTTGTCTTTTGGTCTTGTTTATGGTTTCCTTTGCTGTGCAAAAGCTTTTAAGTTTCATTAGGTCCCATTTGTTTATTTGTGTTCTTATTTCCATTTCTCTGGGAGCTTAGATTGTTTTTATTGTTGCGTATGGAGCATTCTTTTCGTACTCTGGATGTTAGAATTTTTCGTTGGATGTGGGGTTTGTGAATGTTTTCTCTCAGTCCACATGATGATGTTTTTCATCATCTTCACACAGGCTGTCACAGGGGTAAAGTTTTTCATTTTTAAGAGGTCCAATTTATCAGTTTTTCCTTTTATGGATCCCGCTGTTGGTGCCAAGTATAAGAACTCTTTGTCTAGCCCTAAACCCTGATGACTGTCTCCTATGTTTTTCTCTAAAAAGTTTTGTAGTTTTACATTTTACATTTAAGTCCATGATCCATTTTAAAGGTCTAGTTCAGTGTTTCTTTTTTTTGCCTATGGGTGTCCAATTGCTGCAGCATCATTTGTTGAAAAGACTACCCTTCCTCCGTTGAATTGCCTTTGCACCTTGTCAAAATCAACTGGACGTATCTGTGTGGGTCTATTTCTGGGCTCTCTCTTCTGTTCCATTGATCTTTGTGTCTGTCCCTCTACCAGACCACAGTGTCTTGATTATTCGTAACCATATAAATCTTGAAACCATGTAGACTGATTCCTTCTACTGTCTTCCTTTTCAAAATTGTCTTAGCTGTTCAAGGGCCTGTGCCTTTACATCACGTACATTACACGTCGTCCAGAGGTACTTTTTTCATGTAACCTGCAGGGATCGGGTGAGTGAAGCCACTTGTGTGTAAGAAATAACATCCCAGATGCAGGAGGATCCACAGCTCGTGCTTAGCTTTCCTCCCAGGGCGCAGTGGGGAGTGAGCTAGAGAGCGTGTGCCCATCTGCAGGGGGGCAGGTTCCACAGGGACAGGTCTTCTGATTGTTACTAAACGAAACAAAACAAAGCAGAACTTTAAATTCTGCATTCATTCCTTCGTCAGCTTTCCCTCTCACTGTAGTCACAGGATCGGTAGCCCTTCCCTTCATCTCTTTTCTGTCATGTGTGTGTAGACCTTAGTGTTGTTTCGTGATTTGCTGTAGGTAGATCGTAAAAAGGGAAAGTTAGTAAAGGGTTTTGTGTTATTATGACCAGTTGCTGACCCAACAGCTTTGTTTCACTTCTTGCTGACCCCGCTTCTCCCTGATCTTGTTCGGGATGGCAAGATGCCCAACTCAGTTCTTATTTTCTCAGCCCCTTGTGCAGCCTGGGATGGCCACGCTGTGTTCTGCAGTTCTGGCTGATGAGACATGAGCAGATGTCCATTGGGGAAGTTCTGGGACAGATGCCACTGGCCTGGCCCTTCTTCCTTCTTCCTGCCTTGAAAGTGGAGCTGTAGGTTGGATGGGCAGCTTTTCAGGAGATGTTTTCTCAGAAGTCCGAGCTCCAGCCCATTGTGCCCTGGCCAATTCCTCCTATGTGCACGTTCCAGGCTCAGCTGTCTTCTGGAAAAATTTTTGAAATCTCTCATCCCTGATGACTTCCTGTTTTTTGTCTGTGGGTTTCTATTTACCCTCCCCCGTTTGGTCTCATTTAAACAGGGTCCAGGCTACACGCAAGTACTTAGGCTGCCAACTTGAACCTAAATCACAATCACTTAGGAAAATTCTATCTTGCCAGAATAGAAAGCATTGTACTTTGTAGGGCTTTAGGAATAATAGGCTTTCATTTGCCTGTTTAGAAATTAATTTGAAATGAAACGAATACAATTTACTTCTCACCTCCTTCTCTAGTCACCCAGTTCCTCTCTGTTGTTCATGTCTCTTTCCAGAGGGAGATGATGCATTTACAAGCAAATATGAAGATATTCTTATCTTTCACTGTTTATGCTGATGATAACATACCTTTCCTCACTCTTTTTTTCTTTTCCACTTAATATGTCTTCCAGATTAACCTCTGACCCTCCTTTTCAGGGCTACATGGTGTCTGTGTGCCAGGATGCCCCCGCACAGATGCAGTGGTAACTGTATTAATGGCTTATCTACTGTAGACGACCTTGAAGTTCTGTGTGGTTCTGGGCTCCCAGGTCTCATAAGTCACTTTTCTAAATATAGCCCTTTGTTAGACAATTCTGCTTTAATAGCAGTGCCGTGTAACTCAATGTCATGTGCGGTTTTTGAAGTTCTAGTTGCTACACAAGGCAGTTTCTCTTTGTCAGTATTTCCCTCATTCCGTAGACAGACAGATAGGTCTAGCTGTTCCCACCTGGGGATATTCCCGTTTCTCCTTTGCCGCCAAGTGGCAGACGAGGTGTCCTGCTCACGGCTCCACCCGTTGGGAAGATCTTCCCTCCCCACTGTCTCTGAGGGGCGCCCCCAGCCACAATCCATTTTCAGCTCGGTCCTTACCTAAACCAAGGTCGGGCTTCTTCCTTCTCCATATTGTTTTTGATTGACTGTTGTATCAGGAGAAGGAGCGTTTCAAGGAGATGTATTCATATTGTGCAGCAGCCCTTTATTCTCGTTGGCGTGTGGTCTCAGAGCCCAAACCTGGAAGCCCCCCGAAGTCCATCCACAGTAGGGCACCACACGAGGGTTCCAGTTTCCTGCTCCGTGGCCTTTTCACTGTCTGAGTGTCATTCCCTTCCAATGTTTTATCTGAAAATTTTCAATCTCACTGAAAAGGTGTAACAATTTTATAGTAACTTCCATTAGCCATACCTCCTAGATTCTACCATTAACATTTTGCCATGTCTGCTTTATTACATATCTATCCAAAAACCATCCGTTCACCTTTTTTTTTTTGTTTTGCACTTCACTCCTAAAAGCTTCAGCATGCATATCATCGGCTAGGGTTCAGTATTTCTTTATGGTTCTTTTTTTAATTTTGTGGTTAAATTTACATACAGTGAAATGCACTGGATGAGTTTTAACAAATGCATACACCTGTGCACCCCAACCCTGGTCACAGTTTGGACCATCACCACTCCAGAAGGTCTGTCATGCCCTTACCCAGCCTACCCCTTCCCATCCTATCAGAGGCAACCACTGTCTTAAATTTCTATTACTGTAGTTTTGCTTGTTCTAAAACCTCATGAATGGTCTCCTCCTGCAGGTGGACTTTTCAGCTATAGTTAATAAAGCTGCTGTGAACTTCTGTGTGCAAGCCTTTCTGTGGGTGAACACCTAGGAGTGCGGTTGCCAGGGCATAGGGTCAACGTATGCTTAACTTGATATAAGAAATTGCCACACTCTTTTCCTCGGGGCTGCGCCGTTTAGCATTCCCACCGGCGATGTCTGGGCGTTTCCGACATCTGTCCTTTTCGTTGTAGGCTCCCTGGCGGCTGTGTGCGGGCTTTCTCTAGTTGTGGCGAGAGGGGGCTACTCTTCGTTGCGGTGCACGGGCATTGAGGTAGCTTCTGTTGTTGCGGAGCGTTGGCTCTAGGCACGTGGGCTTCAGTAGTTGTGGCACACGGGCTCAGTAGTTGTGGCTCGTGGACTCTAGAGCACAGGCTCAGTAGTTGTGGCTCACGGGCCTAGTTGCTCCGCGGCATGTGGGATCTTCCCAGACCAGGGCTCGAACCCGTGTCCCCTGCACTGGCAGGCAGATTCTCAACCACTGCGCCACCAGGGAAGCCCTCATAGGCCTTCTTTAGTGAACAGTCTGCCAGACGTTTTGTCCATCTTTTCATTGCTCATCATCCTGTTATTGAGTGAGAAGAATTCTTTACATGTTCTGGGTATAAGTCTTTGTACTCTCAGGCTGAGAGTTTTGCTGAGAAGTTTTTAGTTTTGATGAGATCAGTTGTGTGCTTTTTGATTATTGCTCTCTGTGTCTACTAAACCTTTGCCTGTCTCAGTGGAATTTCTCCACAAACAGATATTCTTAACTTTAAAGTATTTGTGGTTTTAGTTTTCGTTTTTTTACAGTTTTCTGCCTCCTCCCAGGTTTTGAAGATGTATTGTGCTTTCTTCTCAAAGCTTGGTTGTTTTACCTTTCACGTTTGGAACTGGTTCTGTATATAAAGTGATGTGGGGACCAATGTGCCCTTTGCCTGTGCGGAGTTGACCCAACACCATGGATTACAAAATCCATCCCCCTGTCTGCCCTCCTGCCAAGGCCACGGGCCTTAAATTACTTCAAATTTATACTAAAGACGTCTTTCTAGAGTGTAATCCGTCCAGCTTTGCTGTCTTCATGGTTGGGGTCAAGGGGGTCACAGTTGATGTGTCGTCTCGGGCTGATGGCAGGGGTAGCCACTTGGATAAATAACGCTTCACATCAAGTCTAATGCAACTGGCCACCAGCTTTAGGAGATAAGCGTTGGTTTGCTGAGCCTTTGGGGTTTTAGACGCGCAGCAGCGACCCGACGGCTACTTGCTTCATACATTTCTCTGCTGTTTTGATCCGACAGACTGTGTCACCCCAGCTGAGCGCCGTGACGGAGGACATGTACACCAACGGGCCCGCCGCCCCGGGGAGCCCCGCCCGGGCCCAGGGCCAGGAGGCTCGGAAGGTGCGGCTCATCCAGTTCGAGAAGGTCACCGAGGAGCCCATGGTAATCCCTCTTCCTCACCACCCCGGGCCCCTCATGGCAGGCTTCTTGCCCCTTCCAGTTGACGACACCTCGTGTGCAGACAGAAAATATTTCTCCTAAGAAGTTGCCTTAAGTTGTCTTAAAGATCAACTCAGAAAGAGCTTGCGGTTAAGCTTGCTGTGCCCTCGTCTGTCTTCCAGGGAATCACGCTGAAGCTGAATGAGAAGCAGTCCTGCACTGTGGCCAGAATCCTCCACGGCGGCATGATTCACAGACAAGGTACAGGCGTGTTTCGTTCAGGGATTCGTCCTTTACTCCCTGTTCAGGGCTGAGGGGCACAAAGCTTATAGCGTTCAAAACAGGGAGCATTTGTGTGTGTGCCAAGAGATTTTTTGTACCGTAATGACTGGCTCTTTAGAATGATGAATCGCCCGGCGCCACTGTCGCTCCCTCTGAGCATTCTTATACACTTATTTATGCCAGTACTTTTGCAGTTAGTTAACATTTGAGCAACTACTATATGCAAACCCTTGCATTAGACTGTGAACACATAGCAGTGTAGAAAACAGACCATCTCTACCTCCTGAGGCTACCAGTTAAACTGAGAAAATAGGGAATTCCCTGGTGGTCCAGTGGTTAGGACTCGGCACTTTCACTGCTGAGGGTGCGGGTTCCATCCCTGGTCGGGGACCTAAGATCCCACAAGCCACGTGGCACGGCCAAAAATAAAAGAAAAAGAAGAAAAGAAAAAAAATAAACTGAGAAAATAGATACTAACAAATAATTACAAATAACTGTTGTATCTCCATGTGAAGCTGCCGTCAATTTGCAGATGCGTCATTTAGTAGAAGTGCTTTTCTGTGTATCAAGGGGTAGCACAAGTATTGATACCCATTCTTCACATAGAATCTAAACAGTGATTAGCTTTACCACTTGGTAGCATTTGGAGGTCTTAGCTAAACAACAGAGAAACATCGAGCTTTCTTGTCCCTTGGAGTGTGTACAGCTGTGTCATAGCCCCTTGACATCAGGGGGACTCTAGTTCCAGGACACTTTCAGGACCAAGCGCTTTTATTTTGCAGTTGGAGTCCTGAGGTCAAGGAGGATGACACGGTCTTAAACCGTCGAGTGCTTGTCTCGCTAGGTCCCTGAAGGCCATGAACAGAACATTCCCGCCTCTCATGGTTGAATGGTTTCAACCCTGTGTGTTCTACACAGTCTATCGTACAACATGCTCTAGATCCTGGTTTCTTTTCTGTGGCGTTTTGACTTCTGTTGACACCTCTTTTGTCCGAACGTTTGTTCTTTTGTTGGTAGGCTCCCTTCACGTCGGAGATGAGATCCTAGAAATCAACGGCACGAACGTGACTAATCACTCAGTAGATCAGCTGCAGAAGGCAATGGTGAGTATTCACTATGCCCTTGTCTTCGTGAAGCATCAATCCACATTGGTGTCTGTGTACCTCATTTTTCTGTGAAAGTGTTTATACCTCATTGAAGGGCCTCTTACCACTGCTAATCTTTATTCTGTGCAAGAAATGACAGCTCTCTGTCTTCATTTAGTAAACTTCTAAAACAAGGCAAAAGACCCAGAGTGTCTGTCTAGAAAGAGCATTGGACTGCAATGGCAGCTCTGAATCCTGCTCTCCTTTATTCCAGCCCTGTGATTTGGAGCAGGTGAATTCACTTCTCTAGGTCATCTGTAAAATGAAGATGGTAGTAATTGCTGTTCTTATGTCATAGATTTGTTACAGAGAACAACTGGGCTATAATAGGTCCACCCCTGCACACAGCAGAGACCCTTCCTGTAACCAGAGCAGGAAAAAACACATGGGGTAGTTGGGTGTAATTGGTCACAGCCGGCAGGAAGCACCCCTCAGGCACTCAGCAAGGAGATGCCAGGGTACCAGCCAGGGAATGAAGCAGAAAATAGCAACTTAGGGAGAAGTTTAATTTGAACCAGAGCTGAGGAAACTGGACCTTAGAGAGCTCTGAAGCATGGCTGTTTAAGGATAGACCTCACTTCTGACCAAGATGAAGTAACAGGGACCAGATTTACCCTGCTTCTTGAAATGACTCACATCCTAAACATTCATGTACCTGATGACAGAGGATTCAAAATACTTGAAGCGAACACTGGCAGGGCTGCCACATTCTGCAGGACAGACTGTGTACCCTGCCACATGACAAGCCTCAGCAGGTTTAAAGGACTCAAACCATACAAAAATGCACTGTCCACCCACAATGAAATGAAATTAGACATCAAAAACAGAAAGATACCTGGAAATCCCTAAATATTTGGAAGTTAACACACTTCTAAAGAAGTCACAGGCCA
Source organism: Balaenoptera musculus (assembly GCF_009873245.2). Taxonomy (NCBI): domain Eukaryota; kingdom Metazoa; phylum Chordata; class Mammalia; order Artiodactyla; family Balaenopteridae; genus Balaenoptera; species Balaenoptera musculus. Next base: position 128,024,594 of record NC_045806.1, on the reverse strand, counting down.
TAGGAGAAATCACAAGGCAAATTAGAAACTGTCTTTAAATGAATAGAAATGAAAGCACAGTGTATCAGATTTTGCGGAATGTCACTGAACTCGGACCAAGGTGGAAACGCCTGGTTTATAAAACGAGAAAGGTTTCGGTCAACAGCCTCAGCTTCTACCCACAGAAACTAGAAGAAGGAGAAAAAATGAAACCCAAAGCAAGCAGAAGAAAAGAAACAAACAACCAGAAATAGAACGGACAGGACCTTGGCAAATGAATGTGGAGGGTGAAGGGGTTTGTAAACTATAACTCTGAAGTAGGCATAACCCACCTATGAGAAACTCTATAGGACCAACGACCCAGTTCCTTCCACAAAGAAAAGAGTAGAAAAGAAAACACTGCAGGGAGAACAGGTAGATGAAAATTCGACTCTTACAAGACATATCCACCAAACAGCAAACATATCCAGCAAACAGGTAGATGAAAATTCGACTCTTACAAGACATATCCACCAAACAGCAAACATATCCAGCAAACAGACATATCCAGCAAACAGTGTCAGACCACGTGCCCCAGACCCTTCATTCAGCGTCTTCCCACCCTCTGGAGCGGGCCACCTGTTTCCCACCGGGACACTGGCTGGATCGTTTCATGGTCACCAACACGAGGAGCAGTTTGGCCTAATGGTTGCTTCTCAATAGAACGTGATGCACGTGTTTTCTCTGAGCCGATGGCACAGCTGTATCCCTTCGTCTTGCATAAAAACCGTTTCAAGTATGTGAACATTCCACATTTGTGCTTCTTTTTGATTTATGTAAATAAAATCAACTATGTAAAAGGTAATTTGTGTCGTGGCACAAGTTACCATGAACAAGGAATACTTGTTGTGCATATAATAGGTAGACAGTTAACAACTCTAATATTTAAAGTGCTTCTAAACTTTGTATAAAAAGACAAATAACTGGGGAGTTCCCTGGCTGTCCAGTGGTTAGGACTCTGGGCTTTCAGAAGACAAACAACCAAATAGACAACTGGGCAAAAGATATAAGAAGAAAAAGCGTATGGCCAATGAGCTCTTGAAAAGTGCTCAATTTTGGTTATGGTAGTAAAATTACAAAATAAAGCAACCATGAAATAATTTCCACCCATCAGATTGGCAGAAATTTAAAACGAACGTTAACATGTAATTGTGGCAAGAATTTCGGGGGAAAGGGAATCTCATATACTCCTGGTGAGAGTGGAATTTTTATAGTTTTTTAGAAAAGTAATTTGAGGATAGCTGTAAAATTGTTTTTATCCTTTGACTCTGCATTTCCATCATGGGGTTCTATTCTGTATAAATGAAATGCAAATATATAAGGACACGCGTTAAAGGGTGTCTACTGCAGCAGATTGTAATAAAAAAAAAACTGGCAAGAGTGGACACGCCCAGTAATGGGGATGCGGCAGAGCCATGAGACAGAGTGAGCGAGGTCTTCATGTATCAACCTGGAAGCAAGTCATAGAGTAATGCATATAGTATAACCCCATTTTTGTTAAAAACAAACAGCAAAAATACACATGTATGAATATGTGTGTAAATATTTAGACACATGACTGGCCCTTTATTGGTGTGGAGAAACGCGTGGATATTTGTGTGCCAGGGTTCATTTTAAGTACTTCTGGGGACCTCTTGGGGGTCGACTGCGAGGAGGAGGGAAAACCATTAGCCTTTGTTCGTTATTCTTTGTACGTCCCCATGTTGTTATGCTGGTTTATGGGGCACATGACAGTTCTGTCTTGGAGGAAGCATTGTGCTACAAGATTTCAAAGTGTACAGTAAAGATGGCTATTGGGGAAAAAAAATGCCCAGGACTTTGGGAGGGGAAAAATGACTTAATGAAACCCCCAGTCACCCCGGTTCGTTTTACATGACAATTTTATTTCACCTTTCTTTTTTAATAGAAAGAAACCAAAGGAATGATCTCATTAAAAGTAATTCCCAACCAGCAAAATCGGCTTCCTGCACTGCAGGTAGGTGGCGCCATTTTCTCTCTTGTGATGATGGCAGGATTCAGGCCCAGTGTGTATTCTTTGAATTTGATTGAAATGATGTGATTGTAAATATCTCAACAAGCATAGCTGCCTGGTACTCTCTGAACCAAACTAACATGTGTTACAAACTGGCAGGCGTTTCCCTGACCACGGGCGTGACTGGCCCTTTGCAGCTCATTGGGGCTGCAGGGCCTGACAGATAAATGTGGAAGAAGGAAGATTTAAAATAAATAACTCTGAAGTTTCTGTCACAGGTCACTTATCGTATGATGGTATAATCTTTTTTTAAAAAAAACTTGTTTTAAATGGAAGGTTTGGTGTGTATGGGCACATACACAATAAAGGACACAAATCATAAGTGTAAAACTAGATGAATTTTCACAAACTGAACACACCCACGTGACCAGCACCGTAAGAGTCCCCGTGCCCATTTCCCGTCCCGCCAACCCTGACTTCTAACTCCAGAGACGAGTTTTGCCCCTTTTTGAAATTTGTGTAAATTGACTCATGCAGTATGAATCGTGTAGTGTCTCATTTTGTTCACTCGGTATGAAGTCTGTGCTGTAGCAACAGATGATTCCTTCTTATTCATTTGTTGTATGACTGTGCTCTGGAGGGCCTTCTGTGATTCCAGCTTTTTAGTTCTGACAAAAATTAGTGCTGCCGTGAACCTCTTTGTACCTGAGTTTCGGTGCATTTCTGATGAGTTGTAGGCTGTGTTCATCTTTCATGATGTTGCCAAACTACTTTCCAAGGTAGTCGTACAATTCTCCATTCGCAGCTGCAAGTTCCAGCTCTTCCACATCCTCACTAGTACTTAGAATTACCTGGGGTTTTTTTCCTTCATTTTGGCCGTTGTGATGGTGGTGCTACATTGTGCTCTCTACTGGGAAATGGTGTCTTCTCTAGTTTGTTAATCAGCCTTAATTTCATGAATCTTCAAAGAACCAGTGTTGCCTTTCTTGATCCTTTCAACTCTATTTTGTGTTTCACTGGTTTCTGCTCTTTATTATTTCTTTATTTCTTTGGGTTGGATTTTTACCCCTAATCTTCCTAGCAGAGGAAACTGGTATTAAATTCTGATATAGCTTCTTCCAGTCTTTTTTGTTTCTGTGTATAAAGAAATACTCTTTTAAAATTTCAAGCATACTAGGTATTGGTTTTATTTAATGATATTCTCATTTAATGTTATATGAGCAGCATTTTCCAAGGACATTAAATATTCTTCTACAAATTGATTTTTATAGTTGCTTGGTAATATATTCTGTAGATGGCCATATTTAATTGATTGATTCCCCATTCTTGGAAAATCAGATTGTTTCTAATATTTCGCTGTGATAGATAATGCTATCTATGGTGAGCACGTGTATCCACGTATCGTAACTGACAAGCTTCTGTGTAGAAGTAGATCGTGGGGTCAGGACTTCGGGCACGTTCACAAGGAAACAAGTGCATTTCAGATAGTAGCCTTCTTTTTCAGATGTTCATGAGAGCACAGTTTGACTATGATCCCAAAAAGGACAACCTGATCCCTTGCAAGGAGGCGGGGCTGAAGTTCGTCACCGGGGACATCATCCAGATCATCAACAAGGATGACAGCAACTGGTGGCAGGGACGGGTGGAAGGCTCCTCCCGGGGGTCGGCGGGCCTCGTCCCCTCCCCCGAGCTGCAGGAGTGGTGAGCTGCCAATGGACGGGGACCCATGCCCACCACGGCTGCTCAGCTTCCGAGATCTGTCATCCTGTGTGCAGTTTCTGTTTGTCAACCGGGCCAACCTTCCGGTTTTCCTGGAAGAATGGGCAGGGGGGCAGCGATGCCTTGATGTGCCTGACTGGCTCTTCCTTCATCCGTGGATCTGTGTTGCCACAAATGCTCTCCCTAAGCTTCAGGTCCCTAAGCCCGCGTTGGGACTGCAGCCCCCTCTTTCTCTGCCGGAGGAGGACGGGGTCCGGGATGACACAAAGGGCAGGAGGCAGATGGGTCTGGGGGTTTTGTGTAGAAGGGACGGCACAGGCGAATGACCCCGGGGCTTTTACACCAAGAAGCCACCCACGTCCTCGGTCATCTCTTCCCTCCAGGCGAGTGGCGAGCGGGGCTCAGTCTGCTCCGAGTGAGGCTCCGAGCTGCAGTCCCTTCGGGAAGAAGAAAAAGTACAAAGACAAGTACCTGGCCAAGCACAGCGCAAGTACGCTTCCCAGCCTCCCCGCTGCCCGGCACATCGTTCTCACCCCCAGGGGGCCAACCCGACATCCTTCCAGACCTTTCCCAGTACATCAGTGCCATCAGTATGGCCAACTGCAGGGTCTGAGCAGCCCCAGACAGTGGCCTGTTTTCCTTAGAACTAATTCAGACTTTGTCCCTTAGCTGCCGCGGTTGGAAATATATGAACATTATAAATGGGTTTGAGCGGATTGTAGATAGCAAGTAAAGAATAATCTACGATTGAGCTACTATTTGTTGAATGCCTCCTTCCTGCCGGGAGCAAAGCACAGGGCCTGAAAGCTGTGTCAGGAACCTCCAGTGAGGCAGATGTGGCCAGAGCATCGCTGGTGGCAGAGAGGAAGGGACAGCAGCGCGAGCCGGAGATAAGGGGAGATGACGGGCGCGTCGGGTAACGAACTGTGGAGAAGAAGTGGAGAGGGTGGGGGCCAAAAGATTAGAGAAAATTCGAGTCCAGAGAACTGACCAACAGCCGTGCTGAGTTTAGATGGTGTGGGGGTTGGGAAAACTGAAAAATAGACCCCAAGGAAGGGCATCCACGATCCAGGTTGTCCCTGATGGTGTCCGAGCCCGTATAGCCGGTCGCAGCCTTCGCTGTGTGCCCAGCTCTGGCGTGAACACGGCTTGCTTTTCTTTGTCTCTAGTTTTTGATCAGTTGGATGTTGTTTCTTACGAGGAAGTCGTTCGGCTCCCTGCGTTCAAGAGGAAGACCCTGGTGCTCATCGGTATCTTCTCATTGCTTTGCCACTTAGAGTACATTTCTGCATTTCTGTTATTTCCCTGCCTGCAGTACGTAACCTCCCTCACTCCCTCTCTCAAAAAAAAACAAGGGCAGTGAGGAAGAAGAGGAAACAAGAAGGCAGGTGTCTTGGGTCCTCCATGTGGAGCAGATATAAGGAGTTTTCTGAGTCCTTACCAGGACTCCCCTGGGTTCACGTTACAACAGAGGGTAAACCTCACATGGTTTTCAGCAGCTAACTCTTTTAGGTTGTCTGTCCGTCTGGCGGCAGTAGGGGTGCTCCAGGCCTATGCTTCCGGGTCCTCCCCATCTTTAGAGTGAAAACATGAGTTGGTTAGAGGACCTGTATGAGGGTTCTGTTTAAATTTCCAGTACAAGTCAGTTCCATTCATTTTGGAGAGTCCAGTAAGACAAATATACTTCAAAAATAAACAGAAAATGCCATGTGGTAGCGGGCTCCCCTGTGGAAATGACAGTTGTCTTTGGAATCCTAGCTGGGACCCCAGGGCCTGGAGACCCCAATCCTCCTGACCCCAGCCCAGAAGCCACACAACTCGCTTTGACCTGTGGCTCATCTCGGGGTCTGAGAGATACAAACCCCTATCCCATTCCTCTTCCTAGCCCCACCTTTGTGTCTGGGGAAAGAAATGGAAGCTGTTATCTCCTCTCTCTGTGCAGGAGCCAGCGGGGTGGGCCGCAGCCACATCAAGAGCGCCCTGCTCAGCCAGAGCCCGGACAAGTTCGCGTACCCCGCCCCGTGTGAGTAGCTCGGGGGCCTCAAGGACACGATACCGTAGTCATCTGTCTTTTCCTTTGTGATTTTTTTTTCTTCAGCTGCACCACGCAGCTTGCGAGGTCTTAGTTCCCTGCCCAGGGATGGCACCCAGGCCCCAGCAGTGAGAGCGCTGAGTCCTAACCACCGGACCGCCAGGGAAGTCCCTCCTTTGTGATTTTTTTTTTTTTTTTAGTTTTTTTTGGCTGTGTTGGGCCTTCGTTTTTGTGCGAGGGCTTTCTCTAGTTGCGGCAAGTGGGGGCCACTCTTCATCGCGGTGCGCGGGCCTCTCACTATCGCGGCCTCTCCTGTTGCAGAGCACAGGCTCCAGACGCGCAGGCTCAGCAATTGTGGCTCACGGGCCCAGTTGCTCCGCGGCACGTGGGATCCTCCCAGACCAGGGCTCGAACCCGTGTCCCCTGCATTAGCAGGCAGATTCTCAACCACTGCGCCACCAGGGAAGATCCTTTGTGATTTTTTTTAAAAAATGTTTGATTATAAAAGAAAAGCCAATTTGGAAAGATACAAATTTGTGCCCGTAGTTGCTCCCACTAAAAAAGTAGCTGTGCTGTTTGTCTACATAAGAGAAGCAGCGGTCAACATTTTTATACTGCTTTAAAAGATTAAACAAATAATATGTTACTAAAAACTTATGTTACTTTTTTTCATTTTAATTTATATTATAAACACTTTCTCATATGCCTAAATCACTCTGAGAGCTCTCTTCCGGTCCATTGAGTGGCTAAGGAAATTACAGGACAGCCACCAATTTTCATGAAACGTTTTCTCAAAGTAGCGCTCAGTAAGGCCCACGTAACCCCGGCAGCTGTTGTAGGAGAGTCGGGCCAGCAGTCAGGCGGACGCTTAGATCAGTTCCATTCCCAGGAGCGAATCTGTGTAGAAAACTGGATTCTAAACCTGTTATTAGTATTTTTTTATTCCTTGCTTCTCCGTTTTGCCTTTGAGGACAGAGTGACACACTGGGGTCAGAAAGCAGAAGGCCTTAGAGGTAGAAATAACCACGACAGTTCCGTCATTCAGTAAGTTAGAATGAGAAGTGAGTTAGAAAGGGTAAGAGGTGAGGATAACTCAGGTCAAAGAAGAGTCATCGTTTTATAAGATGGAAAGAAAGACGCGCGGCAGTTGTGGATTGAGGAGAAGGCGCCCATTGAGACAGACCAGAGGATGACACAGGAGACCAGGGGGTCGCGTCTCAAGCTACAGCATCTGTAGCACGTTTTACTCAGAGGACCACTTACATGAGTAATCGTAAACGTTGTGACTTAAGGACATTCCAGCATTTAACAGTGTGAGTTTAAAGCAAACCAAAGTACTCTTCTTTCCAAACAACGAAAAGGAGACTTTCAGTGTACTTCCCAGAAATCCTGACTGTAGCCTGGAGATCTGTTTCTAAAATATTTTCAGCTGTCATTTCTTCATTTCTGAGCTTCCGTGTCCCTGGGGTTGGTGTTTGAGAGATGCGCCTTCATAAAGGGAGGAGGATGGTACGAACTTTCTACGTTTGGCTCTGGCTCTTGACAGTTAGGTGTGTTCTGGGCGGATGGGGGACTTCCTGGTCCGCTTCGTTTCCCAGAGTCAGCCCCTCGGGGTCCTGTGTGAGACACCCCTCCGGTAAACTCCCTGCACTAAACGCAGCTGGGGTGGCGGTGGCGACGCCAGCGTCCGAGCCCTCGGGAGCCAAGGAGGCCCTGAGTTGCTCAGGGATTTGGGTTCTCGTGCACAGATACGACACGGCCGGCCAAGAAGAGTGAAGAAGACGGGAAGGAGTACCACTTCATCTCCACAGAGGAGATGACGCGGAGCATCTCTGCCAACGAGTTCTTGGAGTTTGGCAGCTACCAGGGCAACATGTTTGGCACCAAATTTGAAACAGTGCACCAGATTCACAAGCAGGACAAGATCGCCATCCTTGACATTGAGCCCCAGGTGGGTAGGCATGGAAGGCAGGAGTGGATGGGGAAAGGGTGCTGAAGAGCACAGCTCATGGGACCCTCGAGCAAGCGCAGATCTGCGCCACGAGCTTTCACCAGGATCACCTGGAGGAAGAAGAGCAGGACCAGACGTGCTGGAGACAGTGCGGGGGTTGGCGAGGCCCGAAGATGCTGATCGCAGAGGTCCGTCATGACAGCTGACTCCTTTTCTTCCCCTCTCTTCTTCCTCCACTCCTTTTGCAGACCCTGAAGATTGTTCGGACGGCAGAACTTTCACCCTTCATTGTGTTCATCGCACCCACTGACCAGGGCACTCAGGTGGGACTGAAGGGTCTGTGCTGGGGGGGCGGGGCCGCTCTCCAGGCCGGCGAGGACCGGGCATCGGTCCGGATCGTTGGCCAGAGCGCCGGCAGAGCCCAGCTTCCCGACCCTAAACCTAACCCTGCCTGCTGCCGTCCCCTTCCCGCCCGGCCAGGGGCCAGAGCACGTGTGCCTGGCCCATCCGTTCAGCAGACAGTTGTTAATGCGCTAGCCAGGCCATTGTTCCGGAAGAGCAGATGCCGACACTGGTGCGACATGGGCTGAAGAGGGGCGCCTGGGGGCAGGGCAGGCGCTGTGAAGCACAGAGGCGGCCCTGGGCCCACGTGGTGCGTGCTGTGTGGGGAGGGGCAGGAAGGCCAGGGCCGTGTTGAAAAGCCTCCTCGCCCCCCAGAGCCGAGCTGCCCCAAACCCACCCTGCAAGCGCTTTGCTTTGCACTGAACGTGTGCGTGGGGACCTCCCTGGGTCTTTCTCAGTGGCTGTGTGGTCTCCCATCGTGTGGATATAGCAGAGACTCATTTAGTTTCCTCATTGCCTCCTTGATGGCTATTTAGGTTTAAAACTTATTATAAATAATACGACAATCGATGGCCCTGTGCATACAGCGTTCGACACGTGCAAATATATCTGTAGGAGAGATTCCAGGCAGGGTTGTGTTGGGAATGTGGAGAGAGGTCGTCCCTGTGCCAGGAGCATGTTATGCAGTTTCATCTTCAGTGAATCTGCTAGAGGGGAAACACAATCTCACTGTACTTGTATGTTTTACTGGAATCGGTGGTGCTGGGGTGCAGACGGGTGGATCCCTGCTCCACCCGTGGCGCCCTCTCTCCCCCTCCCTCCCTCTTTCTGTCTCCACAGACAGAAGCCCTGCAGCAGCTGCAGAAGGACTCCGAGGCCATCCGCAGCCAGTATGCTCACTACTTTGACCTCTCACTGGTCAATAACAGCGTCGATGAAACCCTTAAGAAACTGCAAGAAGCCTTTGACCGGGCATGCAGTTCTCCGCAGTGGGTGCCTGTCTCCTGGGTTTACTAAGCTTGCAGAACAGGGGGAACGACTATGGGCCCCTGTCGAGCCTTAGGAACTCCATTCCCCTTGCTTTAAGACAAACAGGATCGCCCCAGCTAGCTCTCTGTCAGCTTCCAGCTCTCTGCAACTATCCTCATGACCAGCTTGTTCAGGTTTCTGAAGGGCTGGGCTCTGACTTCCCTGATAGATGGGGCCCCATGGATCAGGATTTCCAAAGGGTCTCTGGAAATTGGGGTCCGGAAGTACTGTCCAAACGCAGCTGCTGATCAAAGATGGTCCACATGGGGAGGAAAAGCAATGGACCCTGTCCCTCTGAAGCCTGCACGCCTTTACCTTCAATCACACTGGGCATTTCATTTGTTTTTGCTTTGAAGAAAGCATTTTTAACTGCAACTTTCTAAACTGCCAAAATGAAACAGCTGTGCAATAGGATGAGGTCTGCTCTAGCGAAACCCTCAAAAGCAATAAAAGTGTTGCTGTGTTAAAATAAAATGCCAATGACCTTGTACCTTTTAACTCTCTGGGTTTCCACCTGTGCCCCACGCCTCTGGGAGCAGCTGCTGGAGGATGGTACCAACACCAGACGCCTCTGCTGGGTTCACAAGTCTCCCTCAGGCTTGTGACGACCTTAAGCCTAGAGGTCAGTCAGGCTAAAAGCCTACGTGCACGTGGCTGGTGTCTGTGTGCTGGGCCGGGCATGTGCATGTGAACACATACGTGTGTGTAACATATAAAAACACTTGGGGAGCAAAGGTGTAAGGGGACCGTCCGGTTTCTGCTCCAGTGGGCAGAGTGCTCCAAAGTCCTTTGCTTCCACTTGCATTGGCCTTGGTTTTGACATGCCTACTAGATCTATCTTTCCTCCTAATAACCACTCCTTTTAGCTTTCTCTTCTATTCTCAACATGGTTTTCAGAGCACCCAGACTTGTGGCCCAGATTTAAACTAATGTGTCCAGAACGAAATACTCTGCTCCCTTGTTCACACAGCTGAGAGTCACATTAGCCCCAAAGAACTAAGATGCGGCTGTGCCCTCAAAAGTCACACCGCAGGTCTCCTGAAGCTAGCGCCCATGTAGACAAGCACCCCAGAGCATCTCACCCCAGATGGGAACCCACCGCGGACACACACTGAACTTCCCGGAGGCATACATCCTGGCACATCTAGGGCCCAGGTGTGCAACTTGCGCTCAGGGTCCCAGGCAGCAGAGGCCGTGACAAGCCAGCAGTGCGGCACTTCCCCACAAGCCGCTCTGGACCTCTCACCAAGGCCTTCTCCACCACTGCGCCCTCTCCTGTCACTCGCCCGGCCTCCAGCACGAGCAAAAGCTTCAGTGGCTCCCCTCGTCGAGTTTGCGCCCAGGTGTGTCTGCAGATACTTAAGGGGTGTCGACAGACACGGGCACTGGCACCTCCTGCCCTGCACACCCACCAAGTAATACTGAGAACCTTTCTCCTCTCAAGTAGTTTGGAAATCACTTAATTTGTGATGAGTCCCCTCTTATCTCATCAGCGTCTTGATGAAGATTCCAGAGTATCTGATCTCATGCCAGATGACAGGCCCAAAGGGAAATGTTGTAAGACACAGAACCAGAGAAAGAAAAGTAACCAAACAAAGGAAAAGCATCAAATTTCAACTAGGACATAAAGGTCCCTACATTTTTAATCAAAATATATTTTCTGTCCTCCTAGTTTGAGATCAACAATTAGAAAATCCAACAGGAATACTTTAAAAATTTCATAAGTAAACTTTAATAAGTAAAAATTACAACCTTCTCCCAGCAATGAAACTAATTGATTAAAACAAAGAATGGAGACATGTTTTTTGGGGATTCTCTCACAAACAGCCAGAGGGATTTAGGTGCCTGAAGTGGTGCCTATATACACAAGCAGTGAAGAAGTGACTGGAAATAACTCACAAGATGGAACGACAGAGCCCCTGGCCAGGCATCCATCTAGAAGGGAAATATGGGGTGACAGAGGCGACTGACACTGGAGTCCTCACAGGACACTGTTAAAAAGATTACCCCTCAATTAAAAACATGGTTCAGTTATATTTTTTTTACTTGCCCTATACCATTTTGCTGAGCAGACTTAATTTTTATGAACTTTTTTGATGAGGGAAGGGGGAAGCAAACTAGGAGAGGCCCATGATGTTAAAACGGCCCCCAGGAAACAGCTGCAGACGCTCACTGGGCAGTGCTGGGTCTGAAGGGGAGACACTCCAACTCTCTTGGGCAGAGAAGCAGGTGGCGCCGAACCCGCCCCCTTCACTGGTGTCCTTAAAACAGGACAAGGTGGGATGACCGCGCCAGGGGACGTCAGCAAGGTCGCAGCAGCTGCTCCAATGCGCCGGACTCTCCGCCCTTTCTGGGATCTCAGGTTCATTCCCTCAAGAACAAACGTAGTTATGTTTTCTCAATAAGGCTTTAATTCCTCCTCCCACCTGGACACAGTGCTTCAAGTGGCGTCCACTACTCAGAAAAGATTTCCACTTTTATTTTCTTCTTCTTCTTCTTCTTTTTCGTGGTGTCACTGTCCTGGGGGAAAGAGAAAGCAAGCGTCTGTTAAGCACCACCACTCTCCCCAAAGGAAATCAGGGAAGTTCCACACAGTCAACTAAGCCTTTTCAGGATCCGTAAGGATATCCTGCAATACGTAAATTTTGCACATAACACAATCCCGCGTTTTCCACGGACGCCCCAGCATTCAGATCCCCCAGCTATGCACCCTCCCCACCCCCCATCAACACAACCCTAACTCTGAGCCGTTACTATAAAAGGCTGGGCCCGTCCCCGTCCTTCCCACAGGGCAGCTCCCCGAGTAACCAGGCTGGCGCCCGCGGGCGACTCCTTCCCCTTCAAGGACAAAGCGAGCCGCAGGCCCTGCACTTGTCTGGACACACCCCATCTCCCGGCTCGTCCGCGCTCTCCAGAGCAGCTCTGGCCTTCTTGTCTTTCTTCTTCTTCTTTTCCTTCTTGACCAACTGGGGAGCCACTGGAGAGGTTTCATCACTTTCACTCTCTCGCTTCCGCTAAGGTGGAGACAATTGATCAAATGTTAAGATCTTGGGCGAATGCGGATGAGAAAGTTTCAGTAAGTCAAAAGGGGAGGAGCCAGCAGAGAAGATGCTGATTGGATCCAACAGGAAGTTTTCAAAGACCCCAGCAGGGCCTTGTTTACTAAGGGTTCAAAGACCAGGAAGCCAGGGGCACAGCAGGAGCGCCAGGGCAGCAACACAGGGCCGGGCAGGAAAGGCCACATGCTCACTGAAGCCAAAGGCAGGACCGCATGCCCTCCAGGGGCGCTCCCACGAGTCCTCAGAGAAGACAGGCAAGCGCGGAATTCCCGCCTGCGGGCCCCAAGCAGGGCACTCAGTGCCACCCGAGGCACAGACAAGCCACCCTGCAGTCTAACACCAGCAGCCCCCGAGCCAAGAGCCAGAGCGTGCTTCCCGCGGACGGTCGCAACACTGAGCCGGTGCCGTCCAGAGGGGCTTGTCCGGCCCCGAGCGTCACAGCCTCTATTTCAACACACCTGTGCCACCCCTTGACCCAACTCTGTTCCGGGGTCGTGGCCTCAGCTGAGGCCAGCAGACACGACAGGGAACATGAAGTGGAGCGTGCAGAGCCCGAAGGGGGCAGGAAGGCCCACCCCGCTGAGCCAGCACTCACCTTTGGGGCTTTGACCGCTTCGGCAACTACCTGGGGCGCTTTGACGTCTTTCCTGGCAGAATCGCTGAAAGAGGAGCGAAAGGTGAGAGTCGTTCCCAGCAGATCTGGCAAGTCTAAGGCCACCATCAACATCCTGACGCTGGACAGAACTCGCCACTTGCTGTCGCAGACTGACTCCCGCTGGAGTGCCACGAGCCAGACTAGAAAGGGTTAACTGTCTGTCGCGCTGCCCAATGCCTAACCGGCTGGGCAGGCAGGGCACAGCGCCCGCCGCTACTCCACACGCCCCAAGGCCAGTCCCCTCGGTCCCACACGTTTCCCCAAACTAAATCCACCCCTTTCCCACGCCTGGGCTCCCCGCCTCCCCTCCTCCCCTGCAGTCGCCCTTACCTGTAGTCCACATACTCCTGTGTCCAGGCGGCAGGCGTGCTGTCCGTGGGCTTGCCGTGCTTGTCCAAAAGGCCCTGCTTGATCATCAGCCTCTTCTGACTTGCCTGGTGGACCGTCAGGGTTTCAACGTTAGAACAGTGTCAACACATAAAGCAGGTGCCACGACCACACACACACAGCAAATAAGGTGCCCCCCTTGGGTGTTCTCAGCAGAGCGCTCCAAACTCACCCCCCCTCTAATAGGAGCAAACATGGGACTTATCAAAGGTTGCAAACCTTTTTGTACCAGTGGGAGCCTCTGCAGTGTCACTTTGACCACAGGGCCTTTGCACATGCTATTCCAACGGCCCTGGACTCTTCCCTCCCCCCTTCACCTCAACATCTAACGCTACGTACCTCACACTGGCGTGGCTCAAGATCCCTCACCCCGACTCCCCGGCCAGGCCAAAGCCTTCACCGTGGACTCTTGAGGTGTTAGGCACCTCTCCACACCCCTTCATAAGGCCCTCACCACGCCACTGTGCAATTTGAGCGTTGCCCATCTACTGTCCCCCTTAGACTGAAATCTCTAAGGTCTGAGACAGGCCCGTTTCTACTTACCATTGACTCCCCAAAGCCCAGCACGAGGCAAGGACGTGGCAGTGGACACACGCTGGGAGCTGCCCGAGTGAGTATTCAACAAGGCAAAACAGAATAAGGCAGCAGGGCACACGCCCAGTCCCACTTACTTTTGGACCTAAACCCCACTTTCGAGGGTAAGTGTCTCTCTCCATGATCACTCTCTTGATCTTGGCTACGATACCATGGTCACAGGTGGAGATCACTGCCGTCGTCATTAATGCAACAGCTGCAGGCGTTGGAAAGAGATAAAAGAATGATTTGAAGGGGAAAGACTTGATAACCAATGAGCCCGAATGCCACTGCTTTATACAACTTTTAAAAACCTATTTAAAACTCTAAGCTCTCCTGCCTTGAGGTTTCCTTTGCTGAGGGTTGCATATGGAGAAAATCCACCATTAGGGGAAGAAAGCCTGTGAAATCACGTTACTTACCGAGTTCAAAAACTACTGACACAAATCACACTCATAAAAATCAATGCTTCCTAGGTCCTCAGAAGGGACCTCTTAATAAGTAAATCAGAGCTATTTGTTTAACCTGTGTAATTTGCACAAGAAATAAAGCATGTCATCAGGATTCCTTTTCAGCTGTGAGCAAGCAGCCAGAGGGGAAGGGAGACCTCAATAAGGAACCCCAAAGACACGTGTGTCGTGCCTGGAGCTCAGGCCACACACAGGGACAATCCAATAGCAGCTAAACTTTCACAAGGTAGTGCTGCAAGCAGACAAGGAGTGGACTGAAGGCTCTTTAATTACCAGCCATTCGCCACCCCCTTCACTGATGATTTCCTCTCTTTTCACTGGAGAGCCAAACCGCTGAGACACAGCTCCTAACAGCAGCCAGTGGGACAAGAGGAAACCCCACTTACCTCCTTGCTGCCTATGCCTGTCTGACATGGCCCTTTGCTGTGACCATCCCGACAGACCCCAAGTAACACAGTGATCAGATCAACCCAAGGGGCCAGGCCTTGCGGAACCCCTCTTAGTGAGCCTGGCTGTGATGGCGCAGGAGGGACGAGGGCACCTTCACCTCTTACCCATGCAGATGGCTTCCCCTTTGGTGGTGATGACCACAATCTCCTGATTGACTTCAATGCCATCCTCGTATCGGAGGACGCCCGGGAGCATGATCTTCGCCCCGTAGCAGATGGCGTTCACCTGCAGGGATGGCGTCCCTGGTGAGCGGCCGGCCCCAGGCAGCCACCGCCCTCCACCCCACCCCACCCCACCCGTGACAGAGGACGAACGACAGCCACAGCCACCGGCCGCAACCTAGCTTATGAAGGGACTCAGGGTCATGGCAAGCGCCCACCACAGGCCGGGTGCTTCATGCATGTCGACTCAGAAATGTTAGCGGGGACCGTAAATAGCTACTCCTGCCCACGGCACTTAGAGCTGCTTTCACGTTAAACCAAAACCCAGCCTCAGTTTTCTTCAATTGCTCTTCTCTATTCCTCTAATCATTAAGGGAAAAACCCCTGACAGAGCTGGGAGGTGTATCAGATTTATTGGGAAAACTGGATAATAACAGGTTCCCAAAGTTAACTCACAAGCAAAACTGCCAAGGCCAACCCTCCCGAGTTCAACAGCACGCCATGCGTCCAACCCGCCTTGTGCCACCTTGTCCTCACTCACCATATTCCACCCTCCCTTGAAATTCACCCAGAAGCGACCAGTTTGACCCCAGCACAACGGGGGATCACATTTATGTTGTTCTGTTTTATGTGATTAAGTTTTTTCAGTCGCTATAGAGGCATGTTTTGGTATGCCTCATTAGTTTTTCTGTCTTTTATTACAAACTATAACATCTATACTGTCATCAAACATCTATATAATTTAAGATCCGAATATGAATGAGCAAGCTCAAATTATTAAATATATACAAAAATTTACATCTTTAAAAGTCAGAAAAAATTTTTATTGCTACCTGTTTAACAATAATTGATCATGCACTAGGCCACAAAGCATCTTAACTTATAGAAGGCCGCATTCTCTGACCATAATACCATTAAAAATACGGCTATTTACAATTCTGGACTACTCAACCTTAAATAACTACTAAAGAGGAAACCCAAAGCAACACAAATAATTGCAGATTTCCTTTCATCATTAAGATTACTCTCTCTAAGGTTATTTAGTAAGTATACTAAGAAAAAAAGCTTGATAATCTCTGTGACGTTTAGGTTTTATGGCCTCAAACTAGGATTTATTTAAACAAAAACAAAGCTTTTAATGGAGAACTTATCGTATCTCTGAAACTCTAGTCTCAACCTTTTATCCCCATCAAAACAACCTTTTCTAGCAATAATTTAAATAAACCAAGGTGTCTTAGGCACATGCAGAACTACCAGTTTACAAGAGGGCAAAGTTTATGTACCACTGAGAGTCTATTTCTTGAACCAAGTTACTTACTCTTAAAGTATTTGCCTTATTTCGAAATGAAATTAGTCCTAGCATTAAACTTCTACTTTAATTTATGTTTTTGATTTAATAAAAAGTTAATCATAAATGCTTCCATTAACAAAAAACAAATAAATGAAACCAGCGTCCAATCTACGAAACCAGAAAATAAACCAAAGGAAAATAATAGTTACAAGTTCACAAAGCCCTATTTCATCTCTTTAAATAGAATGAAGTGTTCAGGACACGGACCACATCTCATCTCTCGAGGTCACATTTTGTCCAAGCAGAACTTACTGCACTGTCTTTCATGACCAGCCGTTTATGAGATGTCAACAGCTTTTCCAAAGGGTAAACAACTCGCCGCAGGTAACTCTCATCCTTGTGGTTGTCATACAGCCACTGGGCATCCAGCACGTCGTGCATCGTCACCATGTGGTCCTGGAAGGTAGCCACATACGAAAATTACTCGAGTGCCATTGTATCCCCAACAGGCAAATGGACCTCACACTTCCAAACACAGAATGAATTTAGTCCCGTCTACTAGTCCAAGCTTATTAGTCTTTGGTCTCTTAGAAGTCAACTCTTTACCTGTTGGTCTATTAAATCTAAGCAGGCATATCTGTAGGCTAGGAGGTAAAGGAATAGAGTAATGCTTTCCATCCAGTCACCCCCCCCGGCCAGCCTGTGTTTCAATGTCCCAAAGTTTAATTAACAGAACAGGGAAGCTGCCCTGAACTGAACTCAACACTTTGGAAACTGCCTTTTCTTGGATGTGAAGCAGGTGGAGTTCCACCAAGGGCTGGAAGACCTAAGTACCAGCCGGCTCTAAAACTCTTAGCCCCGCGATGATGTACCTTTTCACTCATGACTCCGGAACGAACCCGCCGGAGTTCCTGCATCTGACCACCAACTCCCAGTAACAAACCAAGGTGTACACACAGCGTCCGAATGTAAGTGCCGGCCTCACAACTCACCCAGAAGATTCCTAAGACACACGCAAAAGTAGTACTTATTTTCCCAAGTAAACACATCACTGGTTGAGAAACCCAGAGTTATTCTCTATCTGCACCAGCAAAACTAGAGGCAACAGACACAGGCCACGACTACACCACATACTAAAGGCATCTACTTTTAAGAGACTAATTCTCAAGCATTCATTTCTACACACATGTGCTCTATGTCGGCTCAGTGCCTCACAGGCCTAAGGACCCACCTAATCTCCTTTCAGGATCATACTCAATCATCTTGCTCTCGTAGATGGTCCGCACTCGGAGTTGCCTCTTTACTGCAGCGATGAGCGGGGGTCGCTGGAATAAGGCACCTGTCAAGGTCTCTAGGGCCTGAGAATAAGCACAAACGAAAACAAAGATTCACTGCACGGACTCTCAAATAAGATCAAAGGGCAGATTTGGGGAGTTTAAGGGCACACTTGAAACACAAAAGGTCTCTTTCAATCATTTAGGATCTAAAAGGGCCTTTCGATTTTTGCTTCTTTCTTCAACTACACAGGGACAGCTCAGTGCTGAACAGAAGCCTCTCGTCAGAAGGGACGTGAGCAGGTCGGCCACGGCAGCCCACTGAGAAGGGCGAGGGCCTCAGAGACCCCAGTTGCTAACAGGTGCCTCCCCTACGATTACACACTTACCCTAGAAAGCTGAGTCCCCCCTTCGATAGCATTGTGCAGCCGGACAATTCCCACATACTCTTTGCCTGTAAAATGACAAAAGAGTAGTCAGGTGTGGCCACTGAGTTTTCTGTATTTTCTATATGCTTATATCACTCCCATTTCGTACAGCCAGAAAAAGCAGGCAATTTGACCTCCTGTTTCTGTAAAATTTGCATTAAGACAGATTTCATGGTGCAGATGTGAGAAAGGAATGAAGACGCTATCTCATCGAGAGCTCAACTTTCAACGTGCTGACAGGGACAGCCGGAGCGCCCGTGGAGAGCCTGCCTGGAGATCACCTTAGAAGGTCAAGTAGAACTCTCCCCAATGCCAATGAAGGAGAGGCACTTTAGGCAGAAGCAGCAGGGAGGTTAGAGGAGCGTGGAGTGACAGGCCTGGAGCTGGGCTCAACGTGTGCATAAGAAGCACCTAGAACTCCAAACAAGGCAGCCCCACCAGGGTCTGGATGAGGACAGAAGGCACATACACACCAAGAATATCCCTTGCTTCTGTTTTGTTTTTGTTTTATGATTTTACTAATGAAGAAATCATTTCCGAAAGCCAAAACGTAGAAGGAAAAGGAAACACAGAAAGCCTTCCAATCTCAAAGTGGCCCCGTCTTCCCTCCCTCTCCCACGTACCTGCGCTCTGCTGGGACTTCACCAAGCGAGTGGCCCGTTCAATGCACACTATTAAACAACCAGTCACCTTGGGATCCAGGGTACCACTGTGTCCTGTCTTCTCTACCCGGAGTATTCGCCGGATCCAGGCTACCACCTCATGGGAAGAGGGGTTGGAAGGCTTGTCAAGATTAATGAAACCTGTCCTAGAATGGGAAAGAAATTACTGTGTCATCGGCTCTGGTCCTCTAATGAAAACTAAATCTGAGGAGTAAAAAGAGTTTACCATGGGTACAGGATCTCATATTTAGGGCAATGCCACCACTACCTCCGTGAGTAACTGATGTGAAAGGGTCATTTTGAAAAGAACAGAAGTTTGAACAGTGCTGTTCCCAACACACTTACCTGATATAGTCCCCAATCTCCCTCTTCAGAGGATTTGAACCACAAGGAAGAGGTGTATAATGTGTTGTCCTTACATTTAGCTTATCAAAATTCTAGAAAGCAATGATACAACACAAAACAAACAGTAAATCATTAACATGTGGAAAACAAGAGTCAGGACCACCATGAACCATGATATGGTGACGCTTCAGGTTCTTGTTTTAGATCTTTTGCTCCTGTATTTCCATTATGTGCTGTGACAGACTGCTAAGCCTCCCCACATGCTGGAAAAATTACCTAGATGAGTAAGAATAAGACAAATTTGCTCCCTCCTCCAGAAAGACCTCTTGGGGTACTACAGAACGAATTGGGCTTCACTGTGCAGGCTTGTGAGGAAAATATGGCCTAGCTTTGATCTTCTCAGGGACCAAAGGTAGCCAAATGGAGGAGCACTGGCGACACGGCTCCCCACCCCTGACCAGCTCGCGCCTGCCCCAGGCGCTCCTATCCCGCTTTCCTCACGTCCGCCCCTTCTCACTCTCCTTTCCAGGGCTCCACCACCAGCCTGAAAGAGCTCCCGTCAATGGAAGCCCATTAGCTTCATCTCGGTACTTTCCACAAGCAGCAATGATTTTTTTAACTGCATCTCCCACCCCTAGATTTTAAGTTCCATGACAGTAGGGACATTGCCAACCTGGTTTACCAGCAGGTAAAAATAGAGAACCAGATGCTGTCTAAATGGCAGACACATCTGGCCAAGCAGCAACTCAACTGTATTGAATTCTATATGCAAATCTCACTCTTTTACCTCATATTTAGTGATTTATTCAAACAGTTTGTCAAGGAGTCTTTCAATAAATTTACCTCCTAATCTCGTAGCTGCCGCCCATTATGTCATTTGTGAAACTTGTAATTCAACTCATTAGCGAAGTACCCTAGTTAAAACCCAACACGACAGCCAGTAACTTCTAGAGAGCAAGTTAACATGCCAGGCACTGGCCTTATGCTCTCAAGCATGTTCTACTCCACAAACCAGTACAGGTCTGTAAGGTGAGGCTAAGCACAGAAATTGAGAACTAACTGTTTATAAAACGTGAGAGCAGTGTGACCTTGTTGTGAAATTTACCTGCATTCTACAAGTGTTGGGTACATTGGAAATGAAGGGGAAAAAAACCCGAACAAACCCTGGTTCTTCACCTCAGACACCCTGAGGAACAGTGTTTTAGGCGGCCTCATCTAGCATTTCCTAAGTCCAGGGTGCACTCTCAATCAACTGTTTAACACTCAAAAACAGTGTAAAAGCCAAGTGTTGACCTGATGCGAAACACATACCTTTAGCAACAGGGGCCACTGAGATGTGTCCAACTGAGCCACTTTGGATTCAGGTTTGATGAGAAATTCTTCAGCGTGTTGTATTTCCTTCCACAGGACAGAAACACAGCCTGTTAGACTTCCCACCTGACTTTGAACAGTTCCACTACTACCACAGAAGTCTATGCCTTTGAAATAAAAAACAAGGCAGTCTATGCCTTTTCCCTGGGACCTCCAAAGGAAAAAGAGATGAACAAAGAACTGAGAAGCGTAAGTGAAGTGCCACCAAGACAGGCACAGCAATTTTAAGAGAAAGAGGGATAGTGGGTCTGATAAGAGAGAATTTCAGGGAGAGCAGCTGGTGTGGCCAGCAACATTTAGCAGGGTGTGCCTGACAGCAAAGACCTAGGTTGGCGGGCGTTGTGTACTTTCTCCACAACGACCACTCAATTACAGCCCATTCCTCCAAAGCCTTTAAAAACAGGTCTTTTCTGTAATCTGTCATCTAAGAAACCTTTCTTTTCAGTCAAAGCAAAGTACAACATATTCGTACTCACTGCTACATCTTCTTCTGCTAAGGATTTCCGGTCCTTTTTCTTCTTATGTTTCTTCGGTAAAATAAGTACTTAAAAAACACACACACACAAGAATTAGGAGTTTTCCCCGAAAATAAAGACAATGAAGTTTAAAACAAGGGCAGGTAGAAAACGGATGCTTGTCTAGGATCACAGGGGAAGCCGCCGCGGGTCAGGCCGAGTGCGCGGGCTGCACGGCGGGCTCCCGACAGCAGCCGCACGTGTCGCCCTCCATCCCGGCTCACCACGTGGCCGCGCGGGGCTGAAACGCCCACGGCGCTCTGGCCCCGGGCCCGTAAGTTCCGTAAGCGACCGCCCGACGGTCCCCGAGGGCTGGTGGCCCCTAGAACTTTTTTTCGACTTAGCGCTCCGCGCACGCCCGAGCCCCTCGGCCCCTTTGCTTCCCCTCATCGCGCGGCGCCGACCGCGGCGTCCGAGCTGGCGGCGGCGGCCCGGGCCCTGAGGGGACTGTACCGCCAGCGGGAGGCCCGGGCTGGTGGCGTCACGTCACCGCGGGGGCCTCTCGCTCTCTCGCCCTCACCCGTGGAGCCAAGGCCAAGCGACAAGGTCGGCAGGAGGCCCGGCAGCTGGAGCTAACGGAAAGCTCGGGCCTCGACGTTGTCCCCCCACCCCCGGCTCCTCCAGCCGGAGGACCTGGCCCCGGCCCGCGGCAACCCGCCCAGCCACCCGCGAGAGAACCACCCGTACCTTCCGCGTCCGCCATGTTGCCCCGCTGAGCGTGCGAGCCGCGTGGGCCAGCGCCGAGGAAGCTATCGCGGACTCCCGCCGCCGTCAGGCCGCGCCGCTAGGACCCGCCCACCTGTGCGCCGCCCCGTGCGTGTCGTGCAGAGGGGCGGGGCGAGGCGGGGCCGGGCTCGCGGGGCAGAGCCCCAAGCGCGCGCGGGACGGCTGCACACTCTCATTGGCGGACGCGGCCTGGGGCGCTGGCGCGTCCGCGCGTGCGCCTTGGGCCTCTCCCCGCCTTCGGCGGCCAGGTCTAGGAGCGCCTGCGCAGCTCGCCGGGGCGGCTCGTAGCCTGTGGGCGTGGCCCGGCCGCGGTTCACTCTTCTTCGCTGAGGTTTTACCCGGACGGGAGCACCTGGGCACCTGCCTGAGCGCTCCTTGCTTCCTCGCTGACCATTGAAGGTGGCTGTCGGATCAGAGTCCCGATGGCAAAATGAAGACACATGTGAAGGCACACAGAGCTTGCACGTCCTTTGCCGCTTGTAATTCCCATCCAGCTAGAGCGGCACTGGCGATAGAAACAGGAGTGCGAGCCACTTGTGGACTTTTAAATTCTCCAGCAGCCACTTGGAAAAAAAAGTACAACGTTAAAAGTTAAATCGATTTTAATAACAAACTTTATTTAACGCAGCGATCCACAATATTATCATTTCAACATATAAGCAATACACAGCATTGTGAATGGCATATTTTACGCTCTTTTTGTGTTTTTTTCTGTACCAAGTCTTTACGGTGTGCGCTTTATGGTTACAGCACAGCTCGATTTCAGCTCCAAGACGGGGCTCCATGTGAACTGCTCGACAAAGCGGGCTCGTGGCTGCGGTACTGAACGGCCAAGCAAGTAGCGGCTCCAGGTTCAAGCCCTCTTCCCTCTTGTAGTAATAATAATAATGCTCTAACTTGATTTTTTTTTTGATTTTTTATACATAGCCAAAGTCCTCAATATCAACCAATCCACGAGCAGTTAATTACACTCCCCATAATTTTATAATGCTCCGTTGGTATATATTTGGCTAAATTTCAGGTACTCACTAATGGTTCTCCAACACTCCTCATCTGATCTGTTAGCAAATCCTCTCGGCCTTGCTTTCAAAAGATCCAGAATCTGGTAGTTTTTCACCACCCTCAATACTGACACTGGAGTCCATGCCATCACCATGGCTCTCCTACATTTTTCCACTCGCCTCCTGCACTTCCCCCCTGCTTCTGTTTTTTCCAACTATATTGTCTTCTCAACATAGCCCCTGGAAACAGCCATTAAATTGTGTCAGGCCATGTCCCTCCTCTGCTCAAAGCCCTTCAACAGCTTCCCATCTATAGTGAGATGAAGACTGGCTCCCCACTTCGCACCTAACCCCTGGACCCTATGAAAACGAACTTACTTGAAAAAAGGGTCTTTGTAGAGGTACTGAAGTTAAGGATCTACAGATGAGGTCATCCTGGATGACTCAGGTGGGCCCCAAATCCAACGACAAGTATCCTTAGAAGAGAAGAAGGACACAGAAGAGGATAAGACCATGTAAAGATGGCGGCAGAGACTGCAGTGATTTTAGACTTTCAGCCTCTAGATCTGTGAGAGAATAAATGCCTGTTGTTTAAAGCTGCTCAGTACAAATGAACCTATTTACAAAAGAGAAATAGAGTCACAGATGTAGAAAACAAACATAGTTAAGGGGGGGGAAGGGGGAGGGATAAATTGGGAGACTGGCATTGACATATACACACTACCATATATAAAATAGATAACTAATAAGGACCTACTGTATAACACAGGGAACTCTACTCAATACTCTGTAATGACCTATATGGGAAAAGAACCTAAAAAAGAATGGATAGATGTATATGTATAACTGAGTCACTTTGCTGTACAGCAGAAACTAACACAACATTGTAAATCAACTACACTCCAAGAAAAATTAATTATAAAAAATAAATAAATTTTTAAAAAAGTAAAGCCACCCAGTTTGGAGTAATTTGTTACAGCAACGTGAGCAAACTAATAAAGCATCTCACTAAGAGTAAAAGCCAAGGTGCTGATGACGGCTGTCAGCGTCTGCCACCACTTCTCCTTCTGAGTCCACCTGCTTCCACTCACGGCCGGACTCACGGCCGGACTCACGCCCGTCCGGCCACACTGCCTCTGGCTGTGAAGACTCCTCCACAGGCAGACACCGTCCTCTTCAGGCTTTTGCACCTGCTCTTCCTTCTGCCTTCAGTGGGTCTTGTTTCTTGTCTGTCTCTTCACTAGAATGTTAGCCTTATGAAGCCAGGAAAGTCTGGTTTATTTTGTCCACTGCTATATACAGTAAGTACCCTACATATGAACCTTCAAGTTGCGTTGCCAAAGGAGGTAGGAGGTGTTGCCACGGAAACAGGCTTGCGCTCTCAGTGGGAAGGATGGGATCCTAGAGCAGCAGAGTCTAAGTGGTGGCACTAAATCTCATAGAAACGGGATGGGTATCAAAATAGGCAGCAGAGCTGGCAGCTGGAATGAGAATGTTTTATCCCCAAGGATCTTCAGGGTGATGAATCATGGAATCCTATTAATCGGCCACCTGTAGTAGACCACCAACAACAAAAACTCTAGGTCTGGCGAATGACAGCCTGCCTTGAATCACCACGATGGAAAATCATGGCCCCTCATCTAATTCCCGGACCCAGTCAATTCACAGACTCAGCCCTCAAGCAAAGGTGAGGCCAGGTACACATAGCACAGCTGTGTACTTTAAACCTTCCTCCAACTTTCAACTGTGGTCCACTGGTCGGAAATGGAGTCTTTAGGCTGCGGCTCTCTCTCTGTGGACCCCCTGTGGACCCCCTGTGGCTCTTTCCCTAGTTCCTGATCGCATAATTGGCAGCTGGATGAATTCCCACAGAGGCTTCCTGACTAAAGGACTGAGCACAACTATGGAAAAAGGGTCAAAAGAAAGCCCCAGTCACTGTCCCTTCAATTATCTGGCACATTACCATAATGAAGTCCCTGGGCATTGACTTGATCATCTCATTGTCCCCCAAATCATCATACTGGTCTGCCACATTAATGACGTCATGCTGACTGGACCTAGTGCATGGGCAGTAGCAAATATTTCACCACAGAGCGAAAGATAAGCCCCATAAAAATTCAGGGGCCCAAAACTTTCATGAAGTTTCTGGGCACCAGTGGACTGAAGCATATTGGCATTGTCCCTCCAAAGAGAAAAACAAGTTGCTGTACCTCGAACCCACTGTCACGAAGAAAGAAGTACAATGCTTGGTGGGCCCCTTTCTGGGGGTGGCATACCCCATGTGGATGCTTTTATACCTTTGTCAAAAACCAGTTGGGTAAATTTATGTGGGTCTATTTCTGGCTTCTCTACTCCGTTCCATTTATCTATGTGTTTATTCCTCTACCAATATCACACTATCTTGATCACTGTAGTTATATAATGAGCCTTGAAATTGTGTACAGAGATTTATGTGTTGATCTTGTATCCTGCAACCCTGTAAAGCTCACTTATTAGTTATGGGAGTTTTTCATGTAGATTCCTTTGGATTTTCTATGAAGACAATTATATCACCTGCAAATGAAGACACTTTTAATTCTTCTTCCCAATCTGTGTGCCTTTTGTTTCTTTCTTTCTTTTTCTTTTTTTTCCTTATTGCACTGGCTAGAACTTCCAACACTACGTTAAATAAGAGTAGTGAGAGCACATAGCCTTACCTTGTTCCCAACCATAGGGGAAATTGCCCAGTTTTTCACCATTTAAGTATGAAGTTAGTCATATGATGTTAGTCGTATGTCTTCCATAGATGTTCTTTAACAAGTTGAGGAAATTCCCCCCTATTCCTAGTTTTATGAGAGTTTTTGTCATGAATTGATATTGGGTTTGGCAAATGTTTGTTCTGCATCAATTGATATAATCATGTGACTTTTCCTCTTTTGCTTGTCAATATGGTGGATATCACTGATTGATTTTCATATACTGAATGAGCCTTGCATCTCTGGGATAAACCCCACCTGGTCATGGTGTATAATTCTTTTTGTTTGCAGATTTTACTTGTGAATTTTACATTATTGGCCTTTCACACACATGTATAGCTATCTCCTCATGTTTGTCCCTCATCCAGAAATTGGAGAAGAATTTTCTTTTCAAATTTTCTCTCTTTTCACAGAGAATAAGTTAGCTGCATGGCCACTTTGCCCCACATAACATAATTAAAATAGAAACTCTTCCTTAATAGTGGACATTTATTTTCATAAATCCTCCTAGTTACAAGATTTACAGTACTTAAAGAACTGCCAAACTAAACCTTTTTTTTTTTTTTGGTTGGGGAGCCTTCCTCTTTTTTTAAAAAAAATGTTATTTATTCATTTATTTTATTGAAGTATAGTTGATTTACAATATCGTGTTAGTTTCAGATGTACAGCACAGTGATTCAGTTTTTTATATATATATATAATTTTTCAGATTCTTTTCCATTATAGGTTAATACAAGATATTGAATATAGTTCCCTGTGCTATACAGTAGGTCCTTGTTAGTTATCTATTTCAAACTAAACCTATTTTATTTTATTTTTTTAAACATCTTTATTGGAGTATAATTGCTTTACAATGGTGTGTTAGTTTCTGCTTTATAACAAAGTGAATCAGCTATACATATACATATATCCCCATATCTCCTCCCTCTTGTGTCTCCCTCCCACCCTCCCTATCCCACCCTTCTAGGTGGTCACAAAAGCACTGAGCTGATCTCCCTGTGCTATGCAGCTGCCTCCCACTAGCTAGCTATTCTACATTTGGTAGTGTATATAAGTCCATGCCACTCACTTCGTCCCAGCTTACCCTTCCCCCTCCGCTTGTCCTCAAGTCCATTCTCTACGTCTGCATCTTTATTCCTGTCCTGCCCCTAGGTTCTTCATAACCATTTGTTTTTTAGATTCCATATATATGTGTTAGCATACGGTACTTGTTTTTCCTAAACCTATTTTAAATAAATGAGAAATGGGTAAGCCACAAAGGGAATCCAGGTTCTAAAACACCACTTGCTATTCAAATTATCTAGTCTCCCCAGGCTGGAGTGCAAACAAGCCATCCTCTGACTCTCTATCATCATCTCAGATGAATGGAACTTGATTGTTTCGACAATCATGGTGAACATCATGCTGGGCCATTACACCGAAGACATCATGCTTACTGCACCTGGTGGACGAGAGGTAGCAGAGATGCTTCGTTAGGACACCTGTATGCCAGAGTGTGGGAGACAAAGCCCATGAAAACTCAAGAGACTGACCCTTAGCGATGTTTTGAGATGGTCTGGACCATACTGGATATTCAGTAAGTTGCTGCACTTCATACCACCTACCACTCAGAAAGGGGCACGGCATTTGGTGGGGCTCTTCAGATTCTGTAGGCAACATATACGACATGAAATTGTGCCACCAGTGCTTCAGCAAGTAATCTGTAAGGTGACGTGTTTTTAGTGGAACCCCAGGCAAGGAAAGTCTCTGCGGCAGGTACCGGCCACTCGACGCACTGCAATGTTACACGGAGTTTTGGCAAGTCCTAAAAGGAGAAACAGACCGTGGATTCCTGGAGTTTTGAAGGAAATCATGCCCTCTACTGCCACCGTATTTTCCTTTTGATCAACCTCTGTGGCCCCTGCTGTGGGTGACACTCTTTCCCTTGACTCCCACGTGTAACCTCATAGGTCTGTTGGTCAGGGTCTCCGGAGGAAGCAAATGGGAGGCTCTATGGGTTGAACGGAGGAGAATCTAATGGGGAGATTGTTTACGGAGGTTAAAGGAATCAGCAGGGGTGAGGCTGCCCTCCCGGGAGCTGCCATCAGTTGATGGGGTCACGGCCACTGTCACTGCCACTGCTAAGTACTCTGCCTGTCCACAGCAGAGACCCACACCGAGTGCCCAGTAAGGTAGCCCTCCCTGGGGGACAAGCCCACCACCTTGTGGCGACTGATGAAATCAGACCACATCTGTAGGGAAGGGGCCGCAATTTGTCCTCACTTGAATATGTACTTATCATGAGCTACCTTTCTGCTGGCATGGCCACCCGTAGACTTACTGTCCTGCATTCACTTTCACAATATTTCACATAACAGTGCTTCCGACCAAGGCAATCACTATAAGACACAAGACGTGTGCTACGTGCTGACACTGAGGGATTGCCCTGAAGCCTCTGGCCTGAGAGGATCGGTGCTGGTCAGTCTAGTGAAGGCTCACTTCCTACACTAGTTGGGTGAAAAGACACTGAAAGGGGGAGGTGAGCTGGTGGCCACTATGTGGTGCTGTTTCTCCTTAGCCAGAATCCACGGGCCCACGAATTGGGAAGTGGGAAGGACTCCTCTCACCATCACACCTAATCATCTACTCCCAGGGTGGAGCAGCTTGGAGCTCTGTTGGTTTCCAAGGTAGGAATGCTTCAAACAGGACCCAAACGCTGGTTCCATCATACTGCAAGTTGATATTGCCATCTGGCCATTTAGGGTTCTTTATGCCACTGAACCACAGGTCTACTGAGCAGGCTTGGATGGTTGACATTGATTACCAAGTTGAAACAGGGTCACTGTTATACCATGGGATTGGGAAGGACTCTGTCTTAAATCCAAGGGACCCTCTGGGGCATCTCCTACTACTGTCACGTCCAGGCAGGACCACTAAGGATTCAGGCTCAGTGGGAATAAAGGTTTGGTTGACTTACCAGGTAAAGAATTCTGACCAGCTGAGGCTGGAGAGCAAAAGGAGGACAGGGACGGTAGTGAAGAAGGAAGTTATAAAGACCAATGCAATTATGATCTCAAGGTCAGTTATAGAAAGGAGAATTGTAGTAGCTGTGTGTGCGTGTCTGTGTGTGTGTGTGTGTGTGTGTGTGTGTGTGTGGTGAACATATAAACTTTTCCCATATTCCTTCTCTCCAGATTTTATGTATGTCAAA
The DNA here is from genome assembly GCF_009873245.2 of Balaenoptera musculus. Taxonomy (NCBI): domain Eukaryota; kingdom Metazoa; phylum Chordata; class Mammalia; order Artiodactyla; family Balaenopteridae; genus Balaenoptera; species Balaenoptera musculus. The sequence continues at coordinate 127,996,238 of NC_045806.1, read as the reverse complement.
TAAAGGCTGATAGAGGTTAGCTTTATGTTTTTCTTTAGGTTTTAGGATATTGAAGTGAGGTGGTGTCTGAACTAGAGATGGCTACAGTGACGGACGGGCCTTTTGGTGTCCTGTTTTAGGGAGTGCTTTTTAGTTTTGTAGGAGGGATAGGATAGCAGTATTATTTTGCCAGGAGTGAGTTGCTGTTGCTTTCAGCGCCCACGGACTCCCAATGCTCCAGCACTTCCATTGATTTTATAAGCACCTTCTTCCCTAAATTAAATCCCTTTCTGCTTGAAACACCTAGAGCAAACTCTGTTCCCTCCACTGAACCCTGACTGATTACAGAACAACACATGAACCCTACCATACAAGAGTCATCGCTCCGTGGAAATTTCAGATGCATGGTAGGAGGCTGAGAAGTCTTTTTGTAAGTCAAAGAAATGATGTGGCATTTGTTACTTCCAAGTGTCACTTCTAAGGGAGAGGCGTCACACCGAGGGAGAAGAGCACTACAGGTCAGGGAGCTGGCCAGGTGACGCCACACATCCCTCGGATTAGCATTGTGGACGCGGCCCCGAAGTTTGGTATCCGTGCTTTGCTGTTTATACAGTGTGTTCCTAAAGGGCAGAGTGTGCCCTGAAGGGCAGCACAGACAGGCCTGGCTGCCTCTCAGCTGAGTTCCTACTTGTGCGGCTTTGGAGGGTGATATGATCCTGTTCCTCAGTTTACTCACCTGCACAACTGAGATCATGGTCAGGCCCACTTGATAGTGTGTGTGGATCCAGGGAGCTAATGCCTGTTCGGTGGTGCGCATACTCACCGGCCCTGCAGCCGCAGGTCTGCGTGAGTGTCGTATGCGTGGCAGTTACTTGCCGGGCTCAGCACACCGCCTGCACCATCATTCTTGGATCCATGTTTTAAAGGCTTCGGGTCAAAGAGACTGCAAACAGCACTTCCAGTTTTGAACCTTTTGATTCTGGATGATTTGGATTTAGTTTTGCTGCAGAGCTCATCCCCGGATAAAGAGATCTTCGGGGGAGGGGCACAGCAGAAGCAGTAATTTGCAAACCATCAAGTGGAAACGGGAAGTCAAGGGGCAGTTAGGCTTTTCTTTGTCCCTAAGCATTGACATCGCAGGTGCGGGGTCTAGGTTTCGGCTCTCGTGACCCCGAGGCCCGGGCACCAGACCTTCAGACGCGGCCGACCGCGGGCGGGGGCGAGGGCGGCGGGGGGCCGGCTCCAGCCCGCAGGGCTTTCCTGCCCGAGGCCGGGGTGGCGCCCGGCCCCTCCGGGCGGGGGTCGCGGGGCCGCGGGGGCGGCGCTGGGAGGGCGGGCGGGCTGCAGGCGCTGGGCCCGCCCCGCCGGCATCCCCGCCGACTTCCTCCCGCCGCGGGCGCCGGCCCAGCCGGAGGAAGCGCGGCACGATGAGCGCGGGCGACGCCGTGTGCACGGGCTGGCTCGTCAAGTCGCCCCCCGAGAGGAAGCTGCAGCGCTACGTGAGTAGGGGCGTCGCCGCGCGTCCTCGGGGCCCCGGGTGGCCGCGGGGTGGCCTCGGAGTGGCCCGGGAGCCCCGCGCTCGGGCTGCGGGCGAGGCCGGCGGACGGAAAGCGAGACCGCACGTCGAGCCGGAGCGCGCCGAGCCGACGGGAGGGAGGCGGGTGGGGCGAGCCCGGGCGCCCGTCTCGGTGCGGGAGCGGCCGGGGGGACCGCCCGAGAGAGCGGCCCTGTCGCCGTGCCGCGGCGGGGGAGAGGGACGGGGAGCCCGGGACGCGCCGCCTGCACGGGGCAGGCGCGGAGGCTCCGCTTTCCCGCGGGGCCGCGAGCACCGTCTTCCCGCGGAGGTGCCATCGGACACGACCGTCCGCAGCCTTCCTCGGCTTGTCGCTTCTCAGCTTCTCCTTTCTGCGGACACCGCTCTTTTCGAGAACCTCCGGGAACCATGGGCTTTTGCTAGGATGAGACAAGGGGCGCTTGGGAGAGCACACCTTAAATGTACGAGCCACAGCTCGAACATTCATTATGTCCACCCGCGTCCTCGGGACAAGGTCTTTACAACGTACAGCTGCTCAGACCCCTTTCTCCATTGACCCGGGACTACGCTAGTGTCCGTCTCTTGCGACTCTTTGCGAAGTTTTTTGCCGTTTGTTCCGCTGAGCAGCGTTTTAGAGGCATGTTCCACTTAGCGTGCAGATGCCATAGATGTAGACACACCTAGATTCTTCTGATTACTACCACTGTTTACCTTCATCATTCTTCTTGAGTCCCCGAGTCTATAAACACGAGGTCCACTATTTCTCAGCCTCTAAGGCACCCAGCTGCTTCGCTAACGGTGCATCTGCTTTGAAGACTCACTGATACTCAGGGTGAGGGTCTGTCACAGAGCAGCACTTGCAAAGCCAGCTCGAGGTAGCTTTCCTTGTTGCCCTTTGGAACGTGAGACATCTTAAATGTTTACTGCATATTGTCAGATGATGCAGGAAGGTGCTGAACCTGGAGTGCAAAGTTCGTGGCAGATTTTTTTCCAGTCCTGTTTTCTATCTTGTCCTGACCAGACTGGCTTAGGAAACTTTATTAGTACTTCATCCACCTCGGGAAGGCATGGGTGTCCACACTTGTTATTACATGTGCTTCGTTCTCTTGAGGTGCAATGGAGGTGTGGCAGGCGTGGACTTTGCACAGCTTGTAGGCGTGTGGGGCGTGTGATGGGGTGGTGAAGGAGGAGACTTAGGACACAAGACTACCTAGATGTCATCTTACCAACACTCCAAGACATAAACCTGGGCCTCTCAGGCTAAGGTTGGGAACTTTTTATAATGAGGGACATAGTCGTTTCGGCAGTCGATGCTCTTTGGTTGAAAGGAGTCCCTGAAACACCCCCCAAAGTCAGTTTCCGCTCGTCTCTTAAGTTCTGCAGGAATCCCGTATTGCCACTAGATGGCGATCATTTGTCAGTGCTCACAAGCCGCTTTTCACTCAGATCTGTCGGGAGTGCTCATTCCGTCTTCCTTTTAATTGAGCATCAGCTCTGAACCAGGCCCTAGGCCATTGGCTAGAGAGAGCAAAAGAGGCTTGATCCCTGTCCTCAAGAAGTCCAGAGTCTCACACCTGTTACACAATGACATAGCGAAACTACTCAGTGGCACAACTAGGGCAATAACTTAGTTCTTTGCGCTGCCAGCCAAGTAGCTCTCTGTTAATGTTTGTGAACCACAGATGGAAGCTAAGTCTGTATTTAGGTAAGTCCTTCAGTCGGAGGTAAGCTTGTGTTTCATTCTCGAATCTATGAAAGAAAGTTAGTTTTATCACTGCTCTTTAAAATTTAAATTTAACTATAGTTAATTTACAATATTGTGTTACTTTCAGCTGTACACCTTCAGATTTTTTTCATTATAGGTTATTACAAGATATTGAATATAGTTCCCTGTGCCATACAGTAGATCTTTGTTGTTTATCTATTTTATATATAGTGGTGTGTATTTACTAATCCTGAACTCCTAACTTATCCCCTACCCTTCCCCTTTGGTAATCATAAGTTTGTTTTCTATGGCTGTGAGTCTATTTCTGTTTTGTAAGTTCATTTGTATTTTTTTTTTTTTAGATTCCACATATAAGTGAAATCATATGGTATTTGGCCTTCTCTGACTTACTTCACTTAGTATGATAATCTCTGGGTCCATCCATGTTGCTGCAAATATTTCATTCTTTTTTACGGCCGAGTAATATTCTATTGTAGATATATGTACCACAACTTCTTTATCCATTCCTCTGTCAATGGACATTTAGGTTGTTTCCATGTCTTGGCTACTGTGAATAGTGCTGCTATGAACTTTGGGGTGCGTGTATCTTTTTGAATTAGACTTTTCATCGTTTCCAGATATATGCCCAGGAGTGGGATTGCTGGATCATATAGTAGCTCTATTTCTACTTTCTTAAGGAGCCTCCATACTGTTCTCCATAGTGGCTGCACCAGTCTGCATTTCCACCAACAGTGTAGGAGGGTTCCCTTTTCTCCACACCCTCTCCAGCATTTATTGTTTGTAGACTTTTTGCCATTCTGACAGGTGAATTACTGCTCTTTTAAAAGATAGTTGATTCTTTTCTGTTTTTTGTTTCACAAATATACAAACTTATTCTTATAAACAGCCAAATGATCTAGGAATAAATACAGTAAAAGGTGAAAGACCCTCTTTAATTTTCCCCACATCCTACTCTTCCTGTGCACCCCTCCTCATTCCCTTCCACGCCCCTCCCTAGGGATGACAACTGTTAGAAGTTTGGTTAGTGTTATTCTTTAAAAATTTCGAAGAAGATACAATTTTCTTTTTGCACAAATGAGATCATACTATACAAACTGTCCTGCGATTTCCTTTTTTCACAACAATCCTGGACATCTTTCCAAGTTAGTACATATAGATTTGCTTCATTCTTTGAAACCATTGCCTAACATTCCTGGTCATAGACGTAACATATTTTAACAATTTCTCTGTTGATGAACAGTTATCTTGCTTTTATTTTCTCAACTTTAAAGAATGCTGTAACAGTGATGATAATAAAATTATAATAATTCACATTTATTGAGTGGCTGTATGTGCCAGCCACTGCACTAAGGACTTTATTTGAATTATCTCATTTAGTCTTCAAAACAACACTAAGATCCAGGTACTGCTTTTATCTCTGCATACAAGTTCTTTGTTGGATATATAATTTGCAAATATTTTCTACCAGGCTATAGTTTGTCTTTTCTTTCTCTTTACAGTATCTTTTATAGAACAGAGATTTTAAAGTTTTGATTAAGTCCAATTTGTCCATTTTTCTTTTGTGGATCATGTTTACTGTCAAATCTAAGAACTCTTGCCTAACCCTAGATCCTGAAGATTTTCTCCTGTGTTTTTTTTCCTAAAAAATTTATAGTTTTACACTTTAGACCAATGATTCATTTGGGTTAAAAATTGTGTACAAGGTGTAACATTTGTGTTGTGACTCATTTTCTTGCAAACCAATTACATTTATTGAACAAACTGTCTTTATTCCATTGAATTACTTTTGCAGCTTTGTTAAAAATCAATTGGTCATTTTTTAAAAAATTAATTAATTTATTTATTTTTGGCTGTGTTGGGTCTTCGTTTCTGTGCGAGGGCTTTCTCTAGTTGTGGCGAGCGGGGGCCACTCTTCATCGCGGTGTGCGGGCCTCTCACTATCGCGGCCTCTCTTGTTGTGGAGCACAGGCTCCAGACACAAAGGCTCAGTAGTTGTGGCTCACGGGCCTAGTTGCTCCGCGGCATGTGGGATCCTCCCAGACCAGGGCTCGAACCCATGTCCCCTGCATTGGCAGGCAGATTCTCAACCACTGTGCCACCAGGGAAGCCCCAATTGGTCATATTTATGTAAGTCTATTTCTGTGTTCTCTAGTCTGTTCCCTTTATGTCTTTGTTCATCTTTATGCTAACACCATGCTGTTTTGATGACAAGAACTTTATAATAATTCTTGAAATCAGGCAGTTTTAGCCCTCCAACTTTGTTTATCTTTTCGGAGTTGTTTTGGCTATTGTTGGTCGTTTGCTTTTCCATACCAGTTTTAGAATTCGTTTGTCAGTTGATTTTTGTTTATTAACCTTGTATCCTGCAACTTTGCTAAACTCACTTATTTATAGCTTGAACTTTCAATACTATCAATATTGTATAAAAATGATGAGAACAGACATCCTTGATTTTTCTTGATCTAAGGGGGAAAGCATTTAGTCTTTCACCTTTTAATAAGCACATTAGCCGTAGGCTTTTTGTGGGTGCCTTTTCTCAGGCCGAAGTTCCCTTGTATTGCTAGTTTGCTGAAACTTTTTATCGTGAATTGGATTTGTTAAGTGCCTTTCTTGCATGTGTAAAAATAATAATATGCTTTTTCTTCGTTTTTTTTTTTTTTGTCTGTTACTATGGTGAATTATTCTGATTGATTTTTGTATCTGGAGCCAGCTTTGAGTTCCTGGGATAAACTTCACTTGGTTGTGATGTTTTATCCTTTTCATGTTATTGGGTTTTTTAAAATAAATTTATTTTATTTTATTTATTTTATTTTTGGCTGCGTTGGGTCTTCATTGCTGCACGCGGGCTTTTCTCTGGTTGCGGCGAACGGGGGCTACTCTTCATTGCGGTGCAAAGGCTTCTCATTGCGGTGGCTTCTCTTGTTGGGAGCATGGGCTCTAGGCACGTGGGCTTCAGTAGCTGTGGCACGCAGGCTCAGTAGTTGTGGCTCGTGGGCTGTAGAGCACAGGCTCAGTAGTTGTGGTGCATGGGCTTAGTTGCTCCACAGCATGTGGGATCTTCCCGGATCAGGGTTCAAACCCGTGTCTCCTGCATTGGCAGGTGGATTCTTAACTACTGCACCACCAGGGAAGCCCCTTTTCATGTATTGCTGGATTTAATTTGCTAATATTTTGCTGAGGGTATTTGTGACTTTGTTCATGAGGGATATTGGTCTGTAGTTTTTCTTTTTTGTACTATCTTTCTCTGGTTTTGACATTAGCATAATGCTGGTAACCACTACTCTCTTCTCTGTATCTATGTGTTTGTTTTTGTATGTTTTGTTTGATTTGTTTATTGTATTCCACATATGAGTGAAATCATATGGTATTTGGTATTTGTCTTTCACTTATTTCACTTAGCATAATACCCTCTAGGGCCATCCGTGTTGTTGCAAATGGCAAGATTTCAGTCTTTTTCATGGCTGAGTAATATTCCATTGTGTATGTATACACATCTTTATCCATTCATCCATCAATGGGCACTTAGGTTGTTTCCAAATCTTGCCTGTTGTAAAGAATGCTGCAATGAATATAGGGGTGCAGATACCTTTTCTAACTAGTGTTTTCATGTTCTTCAGTTAGTATTTATACTCACTGTATTTTACAAATAGTTAATCAATTGATTCAACACCATTTGTTGAAGAGTCCTTCCTCTATATAAATTTTCATTATATGTTGCCAGAGAGAGTGTATTTTTAAGGAATATATGCATATGATTCAAAATCAAAGCATATTAAAGTATATACAGTGAAAAGTAAGTTTCCCCCTCCAGCTGCAAGCATTGTGGATTTTCCTTCCAGATATATTCCATGCGTATACAAGCATATATTTTGAACAAATGGTAGTATACTATATTCACTATATTATAACCCGCTTTCTTAATATATTTTGGGGATTGTTCCATATCAGCACATAGAGATCTTTCTCATTATCTTTAACAACTTCATAATATTTCACTGTGTGGAGCTACTATGGTAGACCTTTTCTTGTTTCCAGTCCCATGCTACTATAAACAATGCTGCCGTGAATATCTTTGTACATTGGTCTGTGGAGTCATGTGCAATTAATTCTGCTTGTAAAAAAATGCTTAGAAGTGGAATTTCTTAGTCGAAGTGTATGTGAATGTAAAATGCCAATAGATATCAAAGTGCTTGTCTCTCTGCAACGCCCCAAATATATAGTGTATTATCAAACGTTTTGATCTTTTTAAAGTCAATAGTTGATAAATGGTATTTTATTTTAATTGAATTTCTTTATGAGTGAGGTTGAGCATCTTTTCATGTGCAAAAGACATTTGTATTTATGTTTGTACAGCATGATTTTAATTGCAACCTAAGTCTTCAATCCTTTCATGGGTCTGTTTTGGGGCAGTTTTGTTCAGTTGCTTCTTCTGCTTTTATCTCAGCTTTTAAACTGTTATTGAATAAGTATCACACTTACATGATTCAAATATGAAAAATCTCACCCTCACCTCTGTCTTCATCCATCTTAATTGCCCTTAGCCCTCAAGTAACTATTTCTCTTAGTTTTTTCCTTCACACTTCCAGTATTTCTTTCTATAAATACGAGGACATATGTACATAGCTTCTCATCCTCCACTTTCTTACACAATATCCCATTCTATATCTTAGTCTGTTCATTTAAGAAGACATACAGACAGCCAACAAGCACATGAGAAGATGCTCAACATCACTAATCATCAGGGAAAAGCAAATCAAAACCGCAGTGAGATATCCCCTCACACCTGTCAGAATGGCCTTCATCAAAAGACAAGAGATAAGTGTTGGTGAGGGTGTGGAGAAAAGGGAAGCCTCCTGCACTGTTGGTGAGAATGTAAATTGGTGCAGCCACTATGGAGAACAGTATGGAGATTCCCCCCCAAATTAAAAATAGAACACCATATGATCAACCAATTCCACTTCTGGATATTTATCCAAAGAAAACGAAAACACTAACTTGAAAAGATATCTGCACCCCCATGTTCATTGCAGCATTATTTACAACATTCAAGGTGGGTGTGGAAGCAACCTAAGTGCCCATCAACAGATGAATGGATAAAGATGTGGTACATACATATACATACAATGGGATATTACTCAGCCATAAGAAAGAATGACATCTTGCCCTTTGCAGCAACAAGGATGGAACTTGAGGGCATTATGCTTAGTGAAGTAAGTCAGATAGGGAAAGACAAATGCCATGTGATCTCACTTTTATGTAAAATCTTAAAAAACAAAAAAGTTGAACAGGAACTCAAAGCTACAGAGAACAGATTGGTGGGGGATGGTGGTTGGGGGGTGAAATGGGAGAAGGTGGGCCAAAGGTCCAGACTCGCAGTTATAAAATAAATAAGTCCTAAGGATATAATATACAACATCCCGACTATAGCTAGTAACACTGAATTGTATACATGAAAGTTGCTAAGAGAGTAGATCTTGAAAATTCTCAAACAAAAATTTTGTTCTAGAATTCTGCCCATGTCAGTGACCAGAGATCTTCACTATTTTTGACAGCTGTACAGTGTCCTGCTGTGTGGCTGTAGCGTGTTTATTCAACCAGTTCCCTATTTTGGACACCTGAGTTGTTTCCACTCTTTTGATTTTACAACCATTGCCACAACTAGTAGCATGGTATATGTGACATTTTGCACTTGTGCAGGTATATCTGTATGATTCCCAGAGCTGGGATTGCTGGGGCCATGAATCTATAAATTTTGTAGACATTAACGAATGTTCCATTTTGCATTCCTTCCAGCATGTGTTGTTCAACTTTGGGATTTTTGCCATCTGATAGGTGAGAAATGGTATTTCTGTGTCGTTTTAATTTGCAGTTCTTTTATTCAGAGGGAGGTTGAACATTTCTTGACATGTTTATTTTCCTGTGTGCTCTTTCTCCATTGTTGGTCTTTTTAGTCACAATTTCTGAGAGGTGATTAGTCCTTTGTGAGAAGAGATATGTATACATTTCCCCGGTTTGTCACTTGTATTTTGACTCTGCTTATGTTATTTGTGTGTGTGTGTGTGCAAAAGATAAAAGTGTATCTAGTAGAATGTGTCAATATTTTCTTTTACAGCTTCTGGATTCTCAGTCAGATTTAGGAAGGCCTTTTCCCCTCCCTGGTTTTTAAAGGAATTCACCTGTGGTTTCTTCTGGTGCTTGTATGGTTTTGTTTGTTTGTTTTTAATTTATTTATTTTATTTATCTATTTTTTGGCTGTGTTGGGTCTTCGTTGCGGTGTGCGGGCCTCTCATTGCAGTGGCTTCTCTTGTGGAGCACGGGCTCTAGAGCGCAGGCTCAGTAGTTGTGGCGCACGGGCTTAGTTGCTCCGCGGCATGTGGGATCTTCCCGGACCAGGGCTCGAACCCGTGTCCCCTGCATTGGCAGGCGGATTCTTAACCACTGCGCCACCAGGGAAGCCCCTTGTTTTGTTTTATTCATTTTTTTCCCTGAGTGTTCAGGTATATTGAGGGCATGGGGGTCTACAGGGGGGACCCAAGTGCCTGCAGGTGGCCGGGGATGGGGTCTCCAAAACCTGGGTTGACTTGAAAGCGTGACCCTCAGCTCCATCCCACCAAGCCTTTGGGTGTGGCCCCATCAGGGCAGCGACTTTGCACATTTCTCGCCCTTCAGGCAAGGCCCACGGCCATTCTTCCCCAGGGAGGTCACCTGCTCAGCGCTTAGGGCACTTGGGTGCCGAGTCTGGGGCAGGCAGCTGGATGGCAGCAGACAGGAGCCCCGGACTGTGTGTTTTATTTTTTACATTGAGATTTGGGATCCATTTGGAGTTTATCCTGGTGCAGATGTAAGGAATGGATCCGACTTTATTTTTTTCCAAATGGCTGTACAGTTTTGCCAGCACTACTTATTAAAAAGTTCATCTGTATCCCCACTGATTTGAGATACTGCCCTTCTTTATCATATATGAAATTCCCACATTTATTTCTGGTTCAATTTCTGGTTCAACTTCCATTGGTCCCTCTGTCAATTCATGTGCCATTATTAAGCTGTTTTCATTATAGAGGCTAGTCCCCCTTTATTGTTCTTTTTTTGGAGTTTTTAGAGTTATAGAGTTTTAAGAGTTTTTAGAGTTTAGTTTGGCTAGTTTTGATTTAACTTTCCCACATGAACTTGAGAATCGGCTTGCTTAATTTCAAAAAAAAACCTGTTATTATTGGGGAGGAGGGTTAAGTTAGATATTTAAATTAACTTAGAACTGACATTATGGTGTGGAGCCTTTCTATCCAAGTCAGCTTTTATGTCTTACAGGAGTATTTCCAAGTTTTTTTCACATTGGTCTTTACACAATTCTTATTAGGCTTATGCCTGTTTGGGGTTTTTTGTTTGTTTGTTTGTATTCATAGGGCTATTGGTTTCTGTCTTCACCTGAATTCCTTAGAAAACAGAACTTGAGCCAAGGCTTATTTGCCAAGGCTTTGTTGGGGTTGTAATCTCAATGCAGTGAGAGTGATGGGAAAAGGGAAAAAAGGAAAGAACATGCAAATTCGTGTGTTACTGAGTTGGCCATGATTTCATGAGAAAACACAGCCACTGGTTGGGTCATTTGGATGGATTTGGACAGGCTCTGTAGAACCGATTCACCTTGAAACTGTCTTTTGCAACAAAGAAGGGAGATAAATGTATCTGCCAGTTCCCTTACGGCTCCTGTTTCTCAGTGTCTTTTGGGGCAGCCACTGGGAAAGCCAGTGTTTTTTGGCCTGGTGTCTCATCTGAATCCAGAAGTGGTGGAAGGAACTGGAGTATTTGAGGGTTCACTGGCTCGGGTCTGGGAAGGGTGGGAGGGTCTCTCAGCAGAGACCATGGCTCCCCACTGAGTGAGCAGCTGGGCCTGGAAGGCAGGTGGCGCCAAGATGCACAAAATTGGGTCCAATATAATTCCAACATATTAATATTCTATCCTCTTACCTTTGAATTCTCTTACTTTTTGTAGTAGTTTTTCAGTTGATTCTTCTTTGGGGATTTCCGGTGTATACAATCATGTCATCCAAAAAAGAAAGAGTTTATTTATTTTTATTTTTTTTTTATTTGCCTGCGCCAGGTCTTAGTTGCGGCAGGCGGGATCTTTTAGTTGCGGCATGTGGGCTCTTTAGTTGTGGCGTGCAGGATCTAGTTCTCCGACTGGGGATGGAACCTGGGCCGCATGCATTGGGAGCTTGGAGCTTAGCCACTGGACCACCAGGGAAGTCCCCAAAATAGAAAGAGTTTTACCACTTCCTTTTTCAATTCTTATGTATCTTGTTTTTTTTTCCTCTTGTCCAAATGTGTTGGTTAACACCCCAATGTGAAACAGTAGTATTGACAATGGGCAAGCTTATTTTGATCTTGACTTTAATAGGCATGCCTTCAATGTTTTCCTATTAAGAAAAATATTAGAAGTTTATACCAACTGAACAACAAATCCCCATTTTCTTCTCCCTCTGTCCCCCAGTGACCACCATCCAATTCTCTGCTTCTATGAGTTTGACTGCTCTAGGGACCTCATATAAGTGGAATCATGCAGTATTTGTCCATTTGTGTCTGGCTTATCTCACTTAACATAATGTCCTCCAGGTTTATCCATATGTCACAAATGGCAGGATTGCCTTTTTTTTAAGGCTTAATAATATTCCATTGTATGGACATACCACATTTTCTTTATGCATTCATCCATCATCCAACACTTAGATTGTTTCCATGTCTTGGCTTTGTAAACAATGTTCTGATGGATGAACATGGGAGGACAGATATCTCTTTGAGATCCTGATTTCAATTCTTTTGAGCATATACCCGCAAGTGGAATTGCTGGCCTGTATTGGTATGAAGTTTCAGTTATACAAGATAAATTATTTCTAGAGATCTGCTGTACAGCATAATGCCTATAGCCAACAATACTATATTATGCACTTAAAAGTTGTTAGAGGGGTAGATATCATGTACGTGTTCTTACTGCACACACATTGACACACACACAGGAAGGAACACAGGAAAACTTTGGGAGGTGATGGATATGTCTACTACCTTGACTGTGGTGATGATTTCACAGGTGTCTACATATGTCAAACTCATCAAATTGTACACATTAGTTATGTACAGTTCTTTGTGTGCCAATTATACTTCAATAAAGCTGCTCTTTAAAAAAAGAAAGAGGGCTTCCCTGATAGTGCAGTGGTTAAGAATCCGCCTGCCAATGCAGGGGACACGGGTTCGAGCCGTGGTCCGGGAAGATCCCATATGCCGCAGAGCAATGAAGCCCGTGGGCTACAACTACTGAGCCTGCGCTCTAGAGCCCGTGAGCCACAGCTACTGAGCCCGTGAGCCACAACTACTGAAGCCCGCGCGCCTAGAGCCCGTGCTCCACAACAAGAGAAGCCACCGCAATGAGAAGCCCACGCACCGCAACAAAGAGTAGCCCCTGCTCGCCGCAACTAAAGAGAAAGCCCATGTGCAGCAGCGAAGACCCAACACAGCCAAAGAATAATATTTTTTAAAATCTTAAAAAAAATTCTTTCTTAAATACTTTAAAAAAATTTTTTTTAAATACTTTAGAAAGAAAGAAAAATATTGACTTTGGGGCTAGGAGAATATATTTTCTTTATGTTAGTGAAATATTCTACAATTCCTGTATTACTGAGTTTTCTTTTTTTTTAATCAGAAGTCATTGCTGAATTTTATTAAGAAGTTTTTCAGCATTTCTAGTGATGGTCATATGACTTCTTCATTAAATCTGGCAAAGCAATGAATTCTATTAATAGATTATCTAATATTAGACCACCTTTACATTTCTGGCATAAGCCCCAGTTGGACAAGGTATATTTTTCATTGTGTTGTTGGATTATTCATACTGATATTTTATATTGGATATTTGCATCAACATTCATAAGTGAGATTGGCCTTTGGCTTTAAGTTTGGCTTTATTTATTTCTGTACAATCTTTAGCAGATTTTGGCATAAATGTTATACTTGGGTCATATAAAAATTTGTAAGTTTGCCATATTCTAGAATATTTCAAGTAGAGTTGGAATTAACAGCCCTTTAAAATTTTGGCAGAATTCCCCTCTAAACTCTATCTGTTGCCTTTTTTGTGTGTTTAGATCTTTGTCAACTCTATTTCTTTTATGGAAATTGGTCTGTTTAGTCTATCTCTCCCTGAGTCAGTTTTATAAATTATAGTCTTCCTGGAAAAGTGTCTGTTTCATCCAGGCCATCAAATTCATCACATATAATTTTATGAAATGCTTTCATGATTTTTTTAATTTGTTTTTACTCTTCTCAGAGGTATTGCTTCCTTGTCATTGTGAATTTGTGCTCTGTTCCTTTTTCCTCTGTTGGTTAGGTTAGTTGGTGTTTTCTGTTTTATTGATTTTTGTTTTGGCAGTGAACCAGTTTTTCGATTATTAATAAGTCCTACTTTTTAATTTTTCTAACTTTAATTTCTCCTTTTCTATTTATTATTTCTTCATTCAGTTTCAGTGTGTTTTAGAGATGAGGAAACTTGGATTGACCACACACTCTTTGTAGATGTTGTACTAGTCAGGGTTTTAATTTGCAAGCAACAGAAGCTGATCCTGACTGATTTAAGCAGAAAAAGAGCTGATCAGAATGATATTGGGTCTCTGACAGAAATGGTGAGAGGGCTGGAGAACCAGCTTTGAGGTTAAACAGCCAGGAAAAAACACCCCAAACCACAACTCAGAACTAGTTCTGGTGAGAAACCTGCTATCACTACTGCGGGTGCCTGACAGGCTGAACGATGCCACTTAGCTCGAGTTCACTGCCACCAACACATCCTACAGAAAACAGTAGGGAAAAGAAAGGGGAAAGACAATGCCTTAGCTGATCAGCGTTGTTGGCCTGGTGAGGTGATCGAAACCTTCCTTCCCGAGGAGTCTGACTCCTTGGTGGTCCTCCCAGTGGGGCTCAGATTCAGCCAAATGCCATCAAATGTCCCCATTCCAACTCTCCAGGTCCAGTCTTTTCGAAGCGTGCCCTTCGTTTCACTTATAAGACCCGGTGGAATAATTCAGCAACTTGCAGCGTTAAACCCAGGTTCGTTGTGGGTGATCTCAACCTGCGCACGTAAGCTAGAAGAGAGTCTTAGCACTATCATAGAAAGCCTAGTTTTCCAACCGTGGTTTGAGCCAAGAATTTAAGTCTTGGAGCTTGTCATCCTTTTGCTTTACGATCTGCAGCACATTGAGAAGCAAACGCCTACCTCGTAGCACTGGGCACATCGGTTCAGGGAACTAGATGATTATTTAATTAGGTGGCTAGCAGACTGTTGTCAGGTCTGCAGAAGCGATCTTGAGGCCAAAGTGGCAGGAGAGACCATCAGAGTCTGTATTCCAGCTGTAAGGGAGACTGGAAAACAAAGGGTATTAATGGGAGTGCAGCAAAAAGGAAGAATATGAGAATGATTTTAGAGAAATAACCAATGGGGCTTCTTGACTGCTTAATTAAAACGTCTGAGAGAGACAGGGGCCGTTGAGCAGGGTGGTCTGTAAGCCCGATCGCAGTGCAGTTCTGTAAACTTCAGTGATTGGAAAGGGTGTCAGTGGTCATCTCGTTACATACTGGCCACGTTTTTGAGCAATCACTTGTTATCCGGACAGTTCCAGCAACAGGAAACCGGTTACATAAACACGATTCCCAAAGAATCGTGTGACAGCTCCGACTGGGAGAATCCAGCCCGGTGTTGTTACCTCTTGAGATTACACGGAACACACCTTGCTCTGTTCACCTGGGAGCCCCGCTGGCATCCGGTGTGAGGGTGGCCGGTCGATGCCGCCATTCCTTCCAGGTTCTCAGGCCATCGATCCACCTCCTCCGAGCTGCTACCAGGACTGAGTGCGCTCCTGGGATCAGAGCGCCAGGCCGAGTGGAGCCAGCTGCCCCCTCCCTGCCTGGAGGCTGGAGGTCCCCCTGGCTCGGGGCTGGCGGCCACCCCACCGCTGACTCACACCCGCCTGGCTTCCTGTCGAGAGAACTGCGTTTTCCTCTCTGCTCTTGCTGAGCTCTCTTTCCTCCAGTCTCTGCTTATGCTGTTGATGTTTTGCTTTCTTGAGGCAGGGGGACTGGACCTTGCATTTCTTACTGGTAAATTTCACCTTTTCGTTTGCAATTTGTCCTTCGGCCAATCTGTCATGATCTTTGGGTAGCTGAAAGCAAAGGAGAGGGAAGCATTTTATTGATTTGCAGTGTAAGGTCACCAGGAATCAAGTGACACCCACCTCCAGATTTGGGCCCGACAGAGAAGGAAATAAGTTCCCACCTTTCCTCAGGTCCTTCTCAGGATATAAGTTCCCACCTGTTCAGAACCTAGAGCCAGAGTGGAGAAAGAAAGCCATTGTCGCATCTTGTTCTTTTTTTATTGGAAGCTGGCAGCTGCTACCACCCCCCCTGTCTATGGACCCATCTGCCTCTAGATTGTAACAGTCAACACTCACGTGTTTTCATTTTCTGAGAGAAAATAAGCATTTCATAGAAGAAGAAACTAATGGCCCCAAGTCATATAACCAAAAATTGCTAATTAAAAATGTGATACCTTTGCCCATCAGATTGGCACAAAATTTTCAAACCTTTGCACAATGATGTATGTTCATGGATGTTAACGTCACTGTGTATAATGGCTAAAAATCCGAAAGGAAGAAAGTAATTCTCCATCCAAAGGTACTTTGTTGTGATTCTTAGAGTTCCATTTCCCTCAACTCATTTACAAGCCTGAGTGAAATGAAGGGTAAAGTTTATCATTCTCCAAAATAAAAGCACACTCGAAGCAACAAGATAGAGCAGAGGTCTCTATCATGTAGCTCTCGGGGCAATGTAGTCTCCCTAAATCTGCTCCTTCCAGGGGCTTCCAAATCTCAAGAGTATGGAAATGCCATCCTCCAGGTGCCCAGGTCATTTACGTTTATCGAAGTGTTTTCATAGAAGCTCTTTATGTATTTTGTTTATTCAATTGTAGCTCACTACAAATTCATCATCTCAACTTTGTTCAAGGGGTCTCTTGCCACGCAGATAGTTTTTCATCTTTTGTAAGAAAATCTGGGAATTGTTTCCTTTATAGTTTTTGTGAGTTGTTTGGCTTCTCACAATTATATTCATGAAATAATTCAACATAAAAGATTAAAAGAAAATGTAGGAAAATGCTTTTTTATCATCTTGTGTCAGGCTGGATGAGCCCAGAGGCCCTGTGTAGCCAAGCCCCAAGGCATGCTGGGCAGCGCTGGCCGGGGGGCCTCCACACCTGTTGTATCCTGTCAGGGATCAAAGTCGCGTTCCTTCTGCCGTGGAGCACCTTGTTTTCTTGCCTGTCTCCCTCCAGGTGGAGCCTCACGATGCATCCCGCCGTGCTGCCTAACTCAGCTTACTTTGCCTTCTTTACACATCAGAACTGTGCCTGCTTTATATCAACACGCCAGCTAGGTCCCCTCCCAGGCCTCCTTTTCCGTGGTTGTTTCGGTTTATCACCACCAGTTCCTATTTCACAAGAAGCAAGTCTGTTACATTGTGGCTTTTAGTGCTGACAAGAAATCCGTGGTTTGGGGTCTTGGGCCCTGAGCATGGTGTAACTAGAAATTAAACTGACGTTTAAACTGTAATTTAACTCCACCGAAATTTTCACACCAGAGGAGAACTCTCACATGGCCTTGCTGGCAAGAAGTACACTCTTCACAGTCTTACACCCTAAAATGTTATTTTCGTCAATATTATAAAGTAAATATGAAAGAAGTGAAATTACCTCCGAGACAGATGCTTGACTCAGAATGTTGTAACATTTGCGACCTTTTGAACTTTAAAGAACAGATCACTCTCACACTCTTTAAACTATTTAGGCACAGAAAAAGATGCAAGCTTCTTCAGGAACCCTGATAGCAAATTCATAAAACTATGGATCAATCTCACTTCATAGAGACATGACAAACGAATTCCAGATGCATTGAGTTTAAATGGAAGACAATGAAATATAATTTCTACAAGAGAAAGTTGTAGGATCTCAATCTGATCTTGGGGTGGGGAAAACCTTTCTAAACATGATAGAAAAACTATAAAGGGAAAGACAGATTTTTGCTATACGAGAATAAAGCACTTCCGTTCATTCATTTATTCAGTCCTTCAGCAAATATTTACTGAGCATCTCCTGCATGCTGAGCACGATTTTAGGCACTGGTGCTTCAAAAACAACATAAACTTATAAGGCAAATGAGTTTATATCCTTAACTTCTAGGAATAATCCTTGTAAATCATTAGGGAAAAGATCGGCCTCGCAATGGAAAAATGGGCGTAGAAAAAGGTCTACAAAGGGATGTGACACATAAGAAATAATATACAACCTCCTGAGACACCAGACAAATACACATTTAAACAACAAGCAGTCCTATGGGACTGCTGGATCTTTCACAGAGGTTTCGGAGAAACAAAGTAACTTATTTCTGAATGCATGTTTATGTGATTCCCCTCTGTGAAACTCATTGAAAAGAGTCCAAAATAGAGCAGGAAAATCTAACCAAGTCATGGAAAGACCTGAGATGGGTTAGACGTCTCATCTACCCCTGGAAGGGTACAGCTTTGACGAAATAGGAGAAAGATTTGTGAAGGATGCCAGTGAAAAATCCTTAACTGAGGAACGAGAGGACAACGGTGTGGGCTACTCCTCCCCCCGGACGCTCAGCCCTCAGGAGCTGAGAGGGACTGCGAGGGGAACGGGGCGGAAGCCGGGCGCAGCGGGCAGCGGCTTGAGGGGCTTGCTCTGGACCGGTGCTCATCACTTCACCCAGCAAACATTTCTGCATCCTGATTGGCACGTGCGTTCCCGGCATGCAGAAATGCACTGGGGTCAGCAGGGAGGAGGCCCAGGGAATTGGCCTTGAACTGTAAACAATAAAGGGGTCTTCCTTCTAACAGATGTCTGTCCTTTGAGCCCAGCAAGTTGTGAAACCAAGCTGAAAGCCAGGCTGTTCTTTTCCTCTCTAGGTACCTGGGGACGAGTCTGCCGCCGGCAGGTGCCCTCTGGGAGCTCAGCTTCTCCCAGGCCGAGACACGGGCTTCAGTCAGCACTGGCATCCTGTGGGCTCCCGGGAGGAACCGCTTCTCTTGAGTCACAGTTTTGTGCTGGCCAGAGGCTGGGAGGCGGTTTTGGCAACTTCCTGCAGCCAAAACAGTGTTTCGTGCTGATGAGCCGCCCCGTAACCATCACTCTGGGGCCGTTAGCTGCCTGCCAGCTGGGACCCGTCTCCTGCCCGCTGTCTCCTCTTTCCGTCCCTCCTGCCCTCCGGCAGCTGAGTCACGGGTAGCACGAGTGTTAACAGCACCGACGGCTCCACTTCTGAGGAATGAATGTGTGGCTGTCGTGTCATGTTTTTGTAAAGCCTTCCCAGAGGCCGGTGTTAGGTCAATGCCCACCTCTATCTTTTCAGTCCTGTTATCATTTCCTTATTTAAATGTGAATATGTAATTCAGGCAGAATTTATTTTGATTACAGGTGGAATGAGCTAGACATTCATTAACTTGTTCAACAAGATTGACTGAGCTTGCTCTCGGCACCAGGCACCGGGGGGAGCATTTTAGAGCGCTTTTCCTCAGCATTAAACCTCAGCTACCTTACATCTAATAACACAAGAGACCAGGTTTTCCGAATGCCTTCCAAATTCACGTATTTCAGGAGAAAGAAGGGGTGGGCCTCCTGCTGGAGTGTGAGCTCATTTGTATAAAATGGGGCCAGATTTTCTCCTTTCCAAGACCTTTTGTCCTAGACTTGGTAACCAAGTCCACACTCTCGCCCCATCCCAGTTGGTTCACATCACGCCTTTCCTCCTGCGTAGAGAATGCTCTAAGGACCTGTGTGCAGGTTAAATGATTTCATTTAATCCATCCAAAGCACTTCAACCAGTTCCCTGGACGTGCGTGTTACCTATTATTATTACTATTGTGCATTCCAAGGGATCGGTGTCATCGCATCGTTCATGGACTCCTTCGGAGACAGTCCCAGGAGCCCTCACCCCCGTGTGCTCAGCTTGAGCAGCGGCGAAGGAACGTCCCAAGGGGACACCCTTGGGTGTGAGGGTCATATTATTTCATTTGTAAGTGTCCAGTTCAGAAATGATGAGAAACCACCCAGGACATTGAGTGGCACTTAGGTCTCAGTACACGAGGAAGGTCAAGTCCACGTCACGTAGAGTGGCACACTTATCTCTGCCGAACAGTCCTCCTCAGGGTTCCTCCTTCCACATCGCA
The DNA here is from genome assembly GCF_009873245.2 of Balaenoptera musculus. Classification (NCBI taxonomy): domain Eukaryota; kingdom Metazoa; phylum Chordata; class Mammalia; order Artiodactyla; family Balaenopteridae; genus Balaenoptera; species Balaenoptera musculus. Next base: position 127,976,733 of record NC_045806.1, on the reverse strand, counting down.
GAGATCCAGGACTTGTCTGCCTCTCTTGACAAGGCCTGGAAGCGGAACCCGTGGGCCAGGCCGTCTCCGGGACAATCACAGGAAGCTATTCCACGCCTGCGACAAGTCCCGGCTCTGTGTGGTGGCAGGCAGAAGGTTACAGGCCATCAGGCTGAAGGGTCACCAGCAATCCCGGGGCTAGTGGCGCTGAGCCAGGACCAAGAGGACCATGTAACCTGCTCCTGGAAATTCCCGACCCCCCGCCCTCGGGTCCCCTGGCTTTTGTGGTCCCCCTTGGCGAGGAAGTAGAAGGCGGAGAGAAGGGGCCCCCTTGAGTAAAGCACAGCAGAAAATAGAACATTAACCAGGACTTTGTTTCTTCAATGATGTTCGCCTTTTGCAACACATAACCGCACCCCAAACTTCCTGAGTGTTTTCAAGGTGACACCACTGGGAAGAAAATGGGAGCTGGGCTTAAAGGAGCGGGTCTTGGGAAGTTACTATAAACCTCCAAGTTGTTACCAAACGCTTTCTTTCATCTCGTGTTCTGGGACCACATCCAAGATTCCCGGGGGCCTTACAAATGGCAGTTGGTGGTGGAGTTGTTAGGTTTTCTAAACACTCACTAACATTTACTAAGTATCCGTTAATAGCAACACAACGAGAAGAAAAACACAGTGGGGGAAGTGTGTTCCAGTCAGAAGAAGGGGGATGAAGAAAGATGTAAAAGGAAATGAAAAGTCAGTCAATCAGACAAGAGCCAGTCTTAATCCTCTTGCCTCTTTTCCCTCCGTGTCTTCTGGACTCCAGCGAAGAATGTTTGTGTGTGAAGGGACAGAAAGATTCCACTTTGGAGCTAGATCGGGGAAACAGCTTTGACAGTTCCGCGTGACAGGACAGTCTGCGGAAAGCTAACACTCCATCTCTCTGAGGACCAGCTTCTTTTTCTGGAAAATTAGCTGCCTTGAGCACTTGGTAACACATGACGCAATAATAGCACCTGCCCGGTCATAAAGCAGTCTCTATTCAGCTTCGACCCCTCCCCTCCCTCAGGCCCACTGTGGCTTCCACCATTTGGCCACCACCCCCTCTTTAGCTTCATCTTCTGTCACTCTAACCTTCCTGGCACCCACAAATTCGTCCACGTGGTATATTCTGTCATAGCACATGGCCCTCGAGACCATCATGAGCATCCTGCATGCGACCCATTCGATAAGCATCTTTGTGCCAGAGTACTGAGTCCATTTCCACTGGATGTAATGATTGCTGCATTTAGATTGAAATCGAGCATCTTACTTGTACTTTTGATGTGCTCCCCACTTCCTGTAGGTTTCCTTTTCTTTTCTGTACTTTCTTGAGTTCTTTTGGATTGAGCATCTTTTTGTAAACTTATTTAGAAACTTAACTAGATCCCCAGGAGTTTGTAAACAAACAGGAGCTGCTGTAGGTTTCACCTGTTGTATGTGCGTGTGTCTGTGTGTCTCAGTGCAGTTTCATTGCACGTGTAGATTCCTGTGACCACCACTGCAATCAATATACAGATCTGTTCCAACATGAGGATTCCTCCTGTTAAGCTTTTCCAGCCAGCTTCCCCCACCCAGTCCTGCCCTCACAGAGCACACAGGCTAGATGGGCACAGGCTAGAGTCCCAGGGCGAGCTGGAGACCAGCTGATGTTCATGGGCCAGGTCTTGGTTTCTGAAGTTCCTTTCTTCTGCATGTAATTTCTCATGCTCCTCAAACAAGTTCCACTTCCAACTTTGCACCACGGAATTTGCACACAACGCGAACACTTTTCACACTAGAGCTAGGCCTTGCCACCCATAGCTCCTTGGCAACATCTCTTCTCGGTGTTGTCCTCTAATCAAGGCATCTCCTGCAGCCTGACAGATAAGGCCCCTGCGAGAACAGCTCAGAAGCCCAACACATGCAAGCAATCAGAACAGACTCAGATTTTGGAGTCTGAGCCCCAGATACTGGAGCCCCGGACACTCCTGGCCAGGGCAGCACGGAGCACATCCACAGGTCCAAAGGGGAAGAGGCCTGCACGGTTCCTTGGGCAGCTTGAGTCGAAAACTGCCCTGGCTCAGATGACAGTAATATTGAAGGATCAAAACCCACAGCTCCAAGTGCAGCTCGATGGAGGTTTCGTTCCCTCAGCCCGAGTTGGAAAGCCGGGCGATGCCGGCAGCTTGCTGATGGGTCCTGTGCACATGCGGAGGAAATGATTTCATAGCTTTGGGATTTCACCGCTGCAGAGGGGGCAGGGGGCCAATTCCGCTGAAACAAAGGGACAGTAATCACTCTGGCCAGAAGAGCAGTTTAAATCAGAGGTGTCTCTTTACAGCCTCAGAGACTTGCAGGATGTTTCTCAGTTCACTTCAGTGTCTTTCGACGATGGATACAATCCAGACAGGGCACTTCACTTTTATCGGAGTGAATTCTGGAGCCCAAGAAGTGAAACTTGCTTAACCCAGCCAGGTTTATTTTATTGTGCAAATAGAACTGAGTGTAGGAATAAAGTGCTCAAACTTTGAACCTTTGTCCATGGTAATCTTCAGCCTCAATAGCCTGTGTTATTAACTGAGAAAGGCTCATCTTAGAAACGTGTAGCTAGGGACTTCCCTGGTGGCACAGTGGTTAAGAATCCACCTGCCAATGCAGGGGACACGGGTTCGAGACCTGGTCCGGGAAGATCCCACAGGTCACAGAGCAACTAAGCCCGTGCGCCACAACTACTGAGCCTGCGCTCTAGAGCCTGCAAGCCACAACTACTGAGCCCACGTACCACAGCTACTGAAGCCTGCGCGCCTAGAGCCCGTGCTCCACAACAAGAGAAACCACTGCAATGAGAAGCCTGCGCTCTGCGACGGAAGAGTAGCCCCTGCTCGACGCAACTAGAGAAAGCCCGTGTGCAGCAACGAAGACCCAACACAGCCAAAAATAAATTAAGTAAATAAATTAAGAAAAAGAAAAGAAACGTGTAGCTGACACCCCAGTGTACTCAGTGTGTGGATGGAGCATTTGCTGTGTTTGAGTTAAAAGGCTCGGACCAAGCCTTGCCCGACTGCCTAAGGTCCAGCCTCGAGAACTCGTCTGTCTGGTTCCCCATCACATCCCCAGTTCCTAGCACGTAAATATGTGATGAGTAAATCCTGGTGATGAGGTTTGTTCTGAACCCACAAAGCTAGTCATGTTTCTCAAGAGTTGTGTTTTAAACCTAGGTCCAGGGCACTGTGAAATCGTGTGGAATTAGTTCACTCAACAAGTATGAGCATGGTCTCGAAGCCGGACCTTAGGCATGGGTCTGAAGTTTCTGGGAAAGATCTAGGTTGGAAACATAATTTTGTAAATCATCAGCAAATAGATGGTTGTTAAGAGAAATGATACTGGGTGAGGCCATGAGGGAGAGTGTGTGTAGTTCAATAAGGGAAAACCGTCCAGAACAGTGTGTGTATGTGCACGTGCGTGCACACGCACATTCACATGCACACACGTTTCTTTTTTTAAATTTTATTTTGGGTGCGCTGGGTCTTAGTTGCGGCATGCAGGCTGTTTAGTTGTGACATGTGGGCTCTTAGTTGCGGCATGCAACTTAGTTGCGGCATGTGGGGATCTAGTTCCCTGACCAGGGATCGAACCTGCGCCCCCTCCATTGGGAGTGCGAAGTCTTAACCACTGGACCACCAGCGAAGTCCCTGCACACATGTTTGTGATGAGAGAAGGTCCATGAATTTCATCATGTTTTCTAAGGGGTTCACAACCCATAAAAGGATAGGAATTCAGTGTTGAAACGGTCCATCTTGAACTCCCTTTTCACCTCTTCCTTCCTTCTCATCCTTGGCCAGTTAGGTACCTTTAGAAAGGGTGCTGCTTCTATGAATCACAATCTGTAGAGATGCTTGTTAAAAATGCACATTCCTGGGCCCCAAGCCAGGCCTGGTGAGTAAGCCTTTCTGGACGTGAGATCCAGGAATGTGCATCTTTAGCAGGTCCTTGGGGAGTCTGTTCATTTCTCCCCAGGGAGCTGCTAAAAATGCACTTCTGGTTCACTAAGCACTTCTTCGATGCTTAAGATGTTGTTCCACACATCCAGTGAATTTTTCATTTCAGATATTGTACATTTACCTCCACAAGTTCCATTTTGTTCTTGTCTATATCTTCTATCTCTCTCCTCGTTATGTACACATTTTCCTTTAAATGTCATACATTATAAGAGCTGTTTTTAAAACATTGTGTGCTTATTTCATCACCTCTGTCATTTTTAGGTCTCTGTCTATTGTATGATTTTTCCCCTGATTATGAACCACATTTTCGTGCTTCTTTGCATTTCTAGTAATTTGGGGGGAATGCTTTACATCATAAACATTATATTGTTGAGTGTCTGGGTTTCATTGTCTTCCTTTAAAAAGTCTTGAGCTGTCTTTGTCAGGTAATTCAGTAACTTGAAAGCTTCTGAGGTGTGGCCTTTCTAGAGTCTCTACTGAATGTTTCAGGTTTCTCCACTTGAGCTGGTCTGAACATCTCCCAGCCCTGTGTGAGCTCGGGTAGTCATTCACTTTGTGGGTGTCCACGAGTTGTTTCTGGATTCACCTCATGGGGTTTCACCCAACACGTGTGGGTGTTAGTATTCAGCCTAAGTCCCGTGAGGGAATTCCCAGGTAGATTTCTGCAGCTCTTCCTTTACCCTCTCTTTTCAGCACCCTCCTCTTTGGTGCCTTTCCCTACAAATTCCAGCTACCTCAGCCATCCAGAATGCTCATCTGTCTTCTCAGCTCTGCCAGTCATATTACATTAGGGCCCACCCTAATGACCTTATTTTAACTTGATACCTCTGTAAAGACCCTGTCTCCAAATAAGGTTACCTTCTGAGGTATTGAGGATTAGGACTTCAACACAGGAATTTTTTTGGGGGTGGGTGGGGGGAACAGTTCAATCCGTAACAGGGAAACTCAGATTCAAGTCTCAGTCCCTCTTCCCTGGATGGGAAGCCTGCCATTGCACAGCAGCCGCCTGAGCCTTGCAAGTGCTTGTACCTGGGGGCGGGGTGGTCCCTCTTTATCAAGAAACCAACCAGGAGGTGTTTGTAAACACAGAATCAGCAACGGGCCTGTGATCTCAACACACCTTCCTGGAGGAGTTCAGTTGTACCTTCTTCGTATCTGAGAAATGAGTACAAACACTCTTCCACAAGGTTACAGGACGTTGCAGGTTTTTGTTGCTGGAGATGATACTGGTGGGCTGGCTGAAAAGGCTGATGGGAAACAGATCTTTCTATGGTCAGAGCTAGAAGAGCCCTCAGGGCCCACCGGTGTGCAGTGGGAGAAGCGATTTGCCAGGGCAAGCTGACAGTGTTTTGCTGTGGAATCCCGCAATCCTGCCCTTGTGAAATGTGAACATCTCCCCAGTCGGAAGAGCCCGCAGCCCCTGGGTCCCGCCGTGCTCAGTGCCTGGCACATAGTGAACGCAGCCATGAACATGCCCTATCCAGAGGAATTGTTTTAAAATCCTTTTCAGTGTAAAAGAAAACACAAATACAGCAAACGACATAAGACAAATGTACAGCTTAATGAATTATGATTAGGTGGCGACCCCCCCCCTTTTAACCGCCAACCACTTGAAAAATACCTTTGCCACCCACTCTGCAGCCCCGTCATGTGCCCCACCTGGACCACAGCCTCCCCCCGCCCCATGAACGACTGCTATCCTGACATGTACAGAAATCTCTTCTTTGCGTTTTTAGATGTCTTTATCACTCAAAAGAGCATCCCCTAGACACTATAATACAGTGGAATATTACTCAGCCATAAAAAAGAGTGAAACAATGCCGTCTGCAGCAACAGGGATGGACCTAGAGATGATCATACTAAGTGAAGTCAGTCAGACAGAGAAAGACAGATATCACATGGTATCACTTATATGTGGAATCTAAAAAAGCGATGCAAATGAACTTATTTACAAAACAGATACAGACTCACAGACATAGAAGAGAAACTTACAGTTACCAAAGGGGGTGGGGAAGGGATAAATTAGGAGTTTGGGATTAGCAGATATACACTATTATATATAAAATAACCAACAGGGACCTACCATATAGCACAGGGAACTATATTCAGTATGTATCTCATAATAACCTATAATGGAAAAGAATCTGAAAAAGAATATATGTATAACTGAATCGCTGTGCTGTACACCTGAAACTAACACAACACTGGAAATCAACTATACTTCAATAAAAAATAATCCCACAGAAAACTTCTGATACATCTTTTAAGACTCATTTGCTCCATAGATCACCTCTGTCCTTTCTTTTTCTTGTCATTTATCTGTTGAAGAACCTGGGCCTTTGATCACAGAATTTCCCACTGTCTGGCTTTGCGGGTGGAACTTTCACGTCTGCTCGTTCCTCTTCATAAGTTAGCAACTGTTGAGGCTGAACACCTCTACCTGTGATTTCACTGTGGAGAGCAGAATGGTGAGATTCTAATTCTATCATTGGTTTTCCTTTGTTAAGCAGAATACATTTATGAAAAGATAATGAAGTGGTTCCATCACAGCCTCTGAGGATGACAAATTCTTTTTTCTCTTTTAATATCATGATGGACTCCCAGATTTAAACATATCTGATGGATTTCAAGCCACCGTAATTATTATAGTTATTAAAGCTCGGATTGTTCCATCTTCGACCAGTGGGAGTATCTCCAGGTTGGCTCCCGAGCCCTTTGGATAGCTTCCTTGCGGAGCAGTGTTACTATGAAGAGCTTCACTTTGGTGCTGGCTGCCTGCTCTCAGGGGTCTTTGTCACATGTCTCTCACTTCCAGAAGCCCAGAAGCCTGGTTTCACCTACTTAGCAAAGAGCTCCAAGAACACGTTATTTCTGCTTTTCTATAATCACAACTCTTAGGCAGAGATTTAAAAACCTGAGGGAGGGCGTGCTGGCGAGTTTCGCGTGCAGACTGTGCTGGACGCTGCTGCTTCCTGGGCCCTTCTTCAATCTCAGCTTGGCTCCCACGTCGTCCCGGAGGGTGCCTCTTGTGTGTGCCCGTAGCATTTTGGCTCTCCCTTATTATAGCACTGATCTCGCTGACTGCAGTTGTCTGTTTATCCATATGCCCACTTCCCCTGCTGCCCACGAGACTGAGTGGCAGGGCCCGTGGCTTGTTGAGCAGTGGCCAGCATATTAGGGTGTCAACAGATAATTGCTGAATGAATGTCTGTGTCATTCTTCTCCTACCAGAGCGCGCTCGTTACCCGGGGTTGAAATCTACCCATTTCATATTTCCACCCCTCTCGGCATCCCAGCTACATGGTGAGCTCTTTCAGGGACCAGTTCTAACCCCCTTCCCCATCTCCACCATCTGGCAGGATGCATTGTGGACCCCTCCCCCACTGCCCACCAACACTGTTATTAAAGGATAAGAAATGTGTTTCTATAAAACTAAGAGCAGTTAACTTGAAACTTGTTTCAGCATCCAGTTTGACTTCCTCTTTTAGAATCATTTTTGGGAAGTACAACAAAGTTCCTCTTCACATTTCCCTACCGAAGTGGCCTTTGGAAAGTTTGGGGTACCCCGGGCACCCCAGGGCGTTCTCTCATCCTGACGGTGATGCTGGAGCTCCCTCCACCCTATCCAGTACCATGTTTTTGTGACAGGAATTTACTGAATGATTAATGCTTCTCTCCCTCTTCCATCACTCAGGAACCTACAAACATGCTGTTATTTCTCTTGTCTTAAAAACAAAGACTTAATTACACTGCTTTGTCCCTCTTCCAAGTGGCCAGATCTCTCCTTAGAGCTTTACACCATCATTAAAGGCACGGTTTCCTCCTCCCTGTCCCAACCCCATGTGGGGTGACCGCCACCCTTCTGATGCTGCCTCTTGCCATGGCCTCAAAGCAGCTTTCAATTCTGAGCCCTGATTGCAGGTCGCGTGTGAGAGCCGCCTCTCCCTCTTCATGGCCGCATCAGATTCTCTGCTGCCTCAGATCTCCCAGCCCCTGGGCAGGGAGGGAGCTGAGAACACTGCACACGGTGCCCATTCCCTTTTCTCCGGGCCTCTGGGTGAAAGCCGGTGGGCATATAAACAAGTCAGGCACACCTGAAGCTGCAGTGGCATGCAGAGCATCATTCTCTTTTCTTTTTTGGTCATGGTAAGCTTTGCCAGATCATCTGACCTCAAGGCTTGGCTCTTTCCCAGATTCCTATTGTCATGGTGCTTCTCAGCGGGGAATAGAGCATCGCTTTAGGCCAGACAATGCCTGCCCCATGCCCCGGCCCCCAGCCTTTATGACGGGCTGACCTAGGGGGTGGATGCAGAAGTGTCTTCCATCTTTAAAAAAATCCCTGGACCCCAGAGCTCTCCCCCTTTACAATCAGACATCTCTAAAGAATTGCCCACAGTCCCCTCTCTCTATTTTTTTTTTACTTCATATTTAGTGATCCTTCCACCCTCACTTGAGTTCAAATCTATTCCTACAGCTTCTTAGCTGTGTGACCTTGGGCTCATGAATTTCTCTGAACCTCAATGTTTTCATACATAAAATGGACATAAAAATAGTTACCTGTCCCATAGGATAGTTTTGGAGATGAAATAGGTTATGGTAAAGCCCTTAGAAAACAGTCTCTCACATAGGAAGCAGAACCAGCACGTTACTTAATTCTCTGAGAATTCTACTTGTATTTTAATCTTCATTGGGGATTTTAAAGAAAGACAATCACATCAACCTCGGCTAATGATAATCCTCTTTCCTCTCCAGTGTACACTATTTTTCTTTACTTGTTGAGCAATTCTCTACAAGTTAAATGACCACGTTAGATGGCACTGATTTGACTGTATGATACTGGCTTTTGGCTTGAGGTAGACAGTGATAAGAAAGCTTCCTTCTTGTTCTTCATTATTAAGTTGTTTTTTTAAAAAAAGCATGGGCACACATAAATTTGTACTGCATGCCTTTGCTGCATCACTTGTGATGACTGCATAGTTCTCATCGACCTGGGGGTGTGGGTCCCATCACTACACTCCCCAGCGATGACCGATCATTAAAATCACTGATGAAAGCCGACTTGAAGAGGCTGCGCGCGTCCTTTTCATCCAACGCCGCCGCCGGCTGGGCCTCGCGCCTCGCTGTTACGGCGGGCGGTGTCCTCGTCCGTCCGGCGGAGTCTGAGAAGCCGTGTCCGCTTGCCTCCCCGCAGGCCTGGCGCAGGCGCTGGTTCGTGCTGCGGCGGGGCCGCCTGAGCGGCGACCGCGACGTCCTGGAGTACTACCGCAGCCAGCGCGCCCGCAAGCCCATCCGCGCCATCGACCTCAGCGAGTGCGCCGTCTGGAAGCACGCGGGCCCGGGCTTCCTTCGTAAGGAATTCCAGAACCATTTCGTGTTCGTTGTCAAGACTGCATCTCGCACGTTCTATCTGGTGGCCAAGACGGAGGAGGAAATGCAGGTGTGGGTGCACAGCATCAGTCAGGTGTGCAACCTCGGCCACCTGGATGACATAGCAGGTAAGAGCGGACGGGGGCTCCTGAGGCTAAGGGGGGCGGGGGCCGCTGCGCTTGCGCCGAGGAGCTCCGGAAATGACCCGGCGGCCGAGCCGCGAGCCACGCGCGCTGCCCGCGGAGCGTGACGGGCCACTTCGGTGGCTTCAGAGCCGCAGCTTGGCTTTGCTCTCGTGAGCTACAGGGAGCGCATGCAGTGAAAGCAAAACGTGGGTGGGGACGTCCTGTACGGCCCTGATTTTCCCCATGCTGCTGCTGCCGGTTTTTCTAGAAATATCAAATATCGCTGTCTTTTAAAAATTCTAGGAACTCCAGCTTTTCTGTTGCCTACTGGGTTGTTCAGTACTAGAAGGTAGAAAGACAGAACTAAGCTACTTGTCGTAGGCAGGTAACGTTTCCTCTTATCTCCAAGTGGCTCAAGGTCTCTGCAACGGAAATGAGCTCTTAAGTTTGCTGTGAGCCATTTCTGGGCAGTGGAAGCAAATGACCCATGAGGCGCTTTTTCTCTCACTCTTGCTCTCTCTCTTTTACACACACACACACACACACACACACACACACACACACACACACACACTGCCCTTTCTATATAATATACTGGGTATAAAGCACTTGGGGTTACAGTGAACTCCCCTTCATGGATTTTGTTCTTGAGGCCCTGGCACCATGCCCTGATCTTCAAACTATGAGACTTCGAATCTGCTTTCTTTTAGTCTCTTAGTCTAGCCGGCAGAACCTTACCCCTAAATCCCATGGCCTGCAGTTGCTTCAGCATTTGCCTCGTTACTGTATGCTTATCATCTGCCACTGAAATACCCACATTCTAACGCTAGGTGGCGCGGAAGAGTCAGAGTTGCATCTCTCTTTAGACAGACGTGAGGGTGTGTGTGCTTCCTGCCAGCGAAGTCCTTTTCTTTTCATGACCCAGGGAAGCTTACTAAGTGAAGCTACTCAGTCACACCGCTGCTCACGCTTCACCCCAGTCCATACATTCAGCCCACACTAGATACATATCTTCGCGTCATGTTATGTGTCTCCTCTGTTTGTTTCCTCATCTGGGAGTTATGCTAAAATATAGATACATAACATGTGTCCCAATATCCTAAGGGGAACAGAAACAAGTAAGGCACCAGGCAGAAAACAGAAAGCTCTGGCCTGAAGTTGGAGGAAGCCAGAACCCTCCATGACCTCTTTTGTTCCCTGTAGCCCCCCTCAGTTTTGACGAGGATGTAGGGGCTAAGTCCTCTTCATCTGAGAACCAAGCCTGTATTAGCTCGTCTCATCCCCAGACCGATTCTGTGGCATATGTACTATGAGCATAGGCACTTTACAGATAAGGAAGCTTGGAGCAAGCAGGTGACTTGCCCAAGGTCAGGACAGCTAGGTGCTAGAGCCTGGACTTGAACCCAGGCAGTTCTGGGCCACTCTGACTCAGGAATCCTGAATTCCTGCCAACTTGGTTCAAAAGGGAAATAGAAGCAGGCCTTTCATTGGGAGTCTATGAATGTGGACTTTACCAGCCATCACAACACTTTGTTTCTGTCATTCCTTTTCGTTAGACATCACTAACAGTCAATCATTAACGCTGTGAGGGCAGAGTTAGAACGGTTCCAGGCACATAGTAGGTGCAAGAGTAGGTATGTATATAGACATAAATAGACATATATCTACATATGCATGTCTGCATATGTGCACAAATGCTTATGTAAGTCTATGTACATATATTTGTTACGCATAAATATGTGTGTGTATATATATATATAAAATGTAAGTATATTTGTTGAGTGAATAAACAGTGATGCAGAGCTGTGGCCGAGGGCCATGAAGAGGCTGTGTGTAGACTATCTAACTGCAGATTTTTAGGCCAAGAATCCTTGGGTTTTTTGCTCTTAATTGATTCAGCACTTCACTCTTGGAACATTGGCCTTCTTCCCCAGACATTGTTTATAGCTTGGGGAAACGGTCTCCTCCATCAGTACAAACACCAGCTGTGATTTGCATCTTCTCTTTGGCCTCTTAGATGCCATGTGAGAAACTGTGTTCTCGCCATTCTTAAACGTTCAGCTGGGAAATGATTTCTCCTGCAGATTCTGTGGAGAGCGGCTCGCGCGCGCCTTTCTGCGCGCAGCCCTCCGCCGCCAGCTCCCTTCACACCGCCCCTGCTGTCAGCTCCCTGCCAAGAGATGACCCGAGCACTAGTACGGTAGCCACTGAGAAAACCGGAAGTGAGGCAGGGTTTCTCTTCCTTCCTGATTATCTGATTCTGTCCAACTGCGAGACGGGAAGACTGCACCACGCCAGGTACGCCTCCGGCCGTTGAGCTGTAGCATCTTCTAGTGGGTGTATGTGCACTCCCCTCTCTTCCTGCTGCCGCCAGGGCAGGGACAGATCCCTATCAACCACTACCGAGGCCGAAGCTTGTGGCACACCAAATAGAATGACTCATGCATTTCAGCACTGTGGCTTTCCTTTCTAACCTTGCATTTTCATACGTATCTTACACTTAGAGGATGAAAAAAATCAACGAGCCATTTTTTTCCCCTGCATCAAGGGGTTGGTGTCACCGAGGGTTGTAGAGGCGACATTAGAGGCATGGGTGGGTGGGTGGCTTTCTCCTTCAGACTTCTGCCAAGGGTGTAGCAGTACCAACTACCGCTGCCGGGGACTTGCTGCCTCTCAGTCAAATGTATGTGCTTTTCTTCCCTCAGTCTCCCCACCAGATGTGACAGCTGGTCAAACTCGGAGCGCTCCCTGGAACAGGCGTCCTTCGACGACGTTTTTGTGGACGGCCCGCAGCCACTGCCCTCCGGGAACCTGGCCTGCCCCTCACGCCCTGGGAACAGTTCTCAAGAGGCCCCTTCCACGAGGCCCCAGGCTGCCCTGATCTGGACAAGAGATGTCAATGGCCCGTCCAGGGACCACTTTTCTTTACCAGTGCTGGAAACTTCCTTAAATTCCACCGTCCAGGGAGATCAAAACCAAGCTTCCTTGCCCTATGGGGTAAAAGGACTAGATGTTATGTCCAACACGCCACCTCCCCGCCCCCCTAAGCCGAGCCATCTCTCTGAACGGCGCCACGAGGAGCAGCTCCCGTGTGGTGGGCCCAGTGGCATCAAGAAGCCAGAAGGCGCTGTGGTACCGAGAAGAATCTCTCTCTCCGGTTTAGATAACATGAGAACCTGGAAAGGTAAGTGTCAGATGCTAAACTTCGGTACCGAGACAAGCCTGGCTCCTCTTTCCTCCTTGTGTCCACATGAGGACGTTGTCCAGCGTCCTTCGCTCAGGCCAGCCCAGTGCCCCGGCAGGGTCAGGCCCCGGCTGGAAGCGCACACCCCGAGCAGCAGCCCTCACTCCCCGGCTCCCCACCCGCCCCGCCGGGAGAGGTGTACGTGCGTCCCTGTAGATGCTGCAAGAAGTCAGATCCCTGGTCCCCTAGTCATGCCCTTGCCCACACGGTGGGCTCCCCGCCTGAGACCACGCTCCTGGTGTTTGTTTGGAGCCACTCCGGGATCCACTTGGTACAGAAGGTGGTGTCTTTTGCCTCAGCTGGGCCCAGTTCCATCCGTTTCCTTTCACATGCAGACTGAGCGCTGAGGTGGGAGACCATACCTCTTGTCTCTATTTTTCAACAATCCAATCAGCCTCATCTATCATCCCACCTGACATGTTCTTTCCAAATTCTACCTGGCTGAAGTGATGTGGCTTTTTGCCAAGCTATCACCATCAAGATAATGCTAAACCAGCCCTATCAGCTTGGTCCCTGTTTGGCCTTTTTCTGGAAATCGGTTGATTCTCACAGGGTTGCCTTGCATGCGCACTCTCTCTCTCCCTCTCTCCCTCTCTCCCTCCCTCTCTCTCTCCGCTCTCCTCTCCTCTATCTCCATCCAAACGTTGGACTCTTTTACACAAAGGTAAGCAAAAGATAAAACTCATGGAAATGGAGGTTTCGACCATGAAACCAAGACCAAAACAACAGTGCTGGACAGAAGCCAAATGGCTCTGATAAGGCAGAGGGGACGCGTGCCATGGATCGCTCTGCCTTCCCCATGGAGCTCCCCCAGGAGCCGGTGTCCGTACGCGGCGGCAGAGTGGGCTCAGGTTCGTTACCATCCCCGTGGAGCTCCAGTGACCTGGCAGCCTTGACCGTCCCCGCGGCTCTCCAGCCCCCCCTCTGCCGTCGGTGAAGTGCCCGTGGCGGGGAGTGTGCGTCTCAGCTCTGCTGTCTCCCGTCGGGCCCCCTGCTCCAGCCTCCACCACTGCCACTCTCTTTTTTGGGGCGGAAGGGGCTACTAAATTATTTTATTGGAAGGAATAGTAGAAATGAAAGAACTTAAGTGTGTGTTTTGGTACAACTTATAGAAAAGGTAAAGGTAACCACGACATTCATGCCCCGCCTTGGCGACCAGGGAAGTCACCCCCCGAGGCTGGCTCATTGTCACCGTGTTCCAAGGTGTGCTTGTCAAAGAGAGACAAGCTGCTGTCATGGTCACCCAATTCGTTGATGGATCTCACCTCTTATTCAGGTGATGAGTCTCAGTGAAATGACACAAGCGGGGGTTGTGTTGTCATCACTTTCCCAAGTGCAACACATTCTGTTCAATTCAGCTGCTTGCTCTCCGAGTCGTCATGGTTTAATTTCTTGATTTCATGACGATTTTGGGATTCAGCCACCTTGTTGCTTCTGCCCAAACAGTGTCGAACGGGAAGAATTTCTGGGAACAATTAAACAATACAGAAATATATACTATCTCTTCTTTATAAAGCATAAATGAAATCTGAATATATTTACTGTAATACAACTCGTTATCCTGAGATCACACCACCACCATTCTTGCCTGCCTCTAATCTGTTTTCCACACGCAGTCAAGTGGTCTCTTAAAAAATGTAAATCAGATAGTCAGTTCCTTGCTAAAAACCAATCTAATGACTTCTCTTTGCACTTGGAATAAAATCTAAATTTCTTAGCATAGCGTGCAAGGCCCACTGGGATCTATCGTGCCTACATCCCTTATCCTTCTTTTATTTTTCTTCCGGTTTTATTGAGATGTAATTGACGTACAGCACTGTATGAGTTTAAGGAATACAGAATGATTTGACTTGTATACATCGTGAAATGATGACCACAGTAAGTTTTGTGAGCATCTGTCATCTCATGTAGATACAACATTAAACAAATAGAAAAAAATTTTTCCTTCTGATGAGAACTCTTAGGAGTTACTCTTGTTAACAGCTTTCATATATGACATGCAGCACTGTTATTTATATTTATCTTGTCCTGCATTCCATCCCTAGTACTTATTTATCTTAGAATTGAAGGTTTGTACTTTTTGACCACCTTCAGACCTTCATCCAGTTCCCCCTCCCCCAATGCCATACTCTCAACTAGGAGTGAAAGCGCAGAGTCCTAACCACTGAACCACCAGGGAATTCCCCTTCTTATTTTTATGGTTTTTAGTGAAGTCTTGCATATCTCATTAATGTATTCCCATGCATTTGTTATTTTTTACATGATTGCCAATGGTATTTTACTTTAAATAATTTCTTTGCTGTTGCATACAAATAAATCAGCTTTATATTTTGATTTTGTATCTACCTTTTCTAAACTATATATTTATTTGCATTTTCTTTGTATACAATCATATCACATGCAAATACTAATAACTTTGTTTTTTCTTTTATAACATATCTTTCATTTTCTTTTTCTTATGTCACTGCTTGGGCTAGGAAGGCCAGGACATCTTTGAATAGTAGTATTAATAACAGGGGTCCTTGTCTTATTCCCGATCTCACATGGAAAGCTTCCAATGTTTCACCATTGTAATGTGGTTTGCAGCAGACTTTTATAGACGCCATTCATTAGATTAAGGACATTCTCTGATATTCCTACTTTGCCAAATGTTATTTTTTAAAATCATGAAAGGGTATTGAATTTATTGACACATTTTATGATCATGTGATTTTTTTCCCCTTTATCCTGTTAACGTGAAGAACTTCGCTGGCCAATTATTTTTTGCAGTATAGCTGGTTTACAATATTATATTAGTTTCAGGTGTACAGCATAGTGATTCAGTATTTTTAAAGATTATACTCCATTAAAAGTTATTACAGGGAGTTCCCTGGCAGCCCAGTGGTTAGGACTCGGCGCTCTCACTGCCAGGGCCCGGGTTCAGTCCCTGGTTGGGGAACTGAGATCCTGCAATCTGTGCAGCGTGGCCAAAAATAAAAAAGTCATTCCAAAGTAATGGCTATAATTCCCTGTGCTGTACAATATATCCTTGTTGCTTATCTATTTTATACATAGTAGTTTGTACCTCTTAATCCCCTACCTTATCTTGCCCCTCCCCCTTTCCCTCTCCCCACTGGTAAACACTAGTTTGTTCTCTATATCTGTGAGTCTGCTTCCGTTTTGCTATAATACATTTATTTATTTTTTAGATTCCACATACAAATGATATCATACAGTATTTGTCTTTCTCTGTCTGACTTACTTATTTCACTAAGCATAAGAGCCATCCACATGGCTGCAAATGATAGAATTTCATTCATTTTTATGGCTGAGTAATATTCCATTGTATATATGTACCACATCTTCTTTATCCATTCCTCTGTTGATGGACACTTAGGTTGCTTCCATGTCTTGGCTATTTTAAATACTGCTGCTATGAACAATGGGGTGCATGTGTCTTTTTGAATTAGAGTTTTCATTTTTTCCTGATATTTGCCCAGCAGTGGGATTGCTGGATCATATGGTAGCTCTAGTTTTAGTTTTCTGAGGAACCTTCATGCTATTTTTCCATAGTGACTACACCAATTTACATTTCCACCAACAGTGTACAAGGGTTCTCTTTCATCCACATCCTCACCAGCCTTTGTTATTTGTTGCCTTTTTGATGATAGCCATTCTGACAGGTATGAGGTGATACCTCATTGTGGTTTTGATTTGCATTTCTCTAATAATTAGAAATTTGGAGCATCTTTTCATGTGCCTGTTGGCTATCTGTATGTTTTCTTTGGAAAAATGTCTATTCACGTCTTCTGCCCACTTTTAAATCAGGTTGTTTGTTTTTTTGACATTGAGTTTTATGAGCTGTTTATATATTTTGAATATTAAACCCTTGTTGGTCATATCATGTGCAAATATTTTCTCTCATTCTGCAGGTTGCTTTTTGTTTTGTTGGTGGTTTCCTTTGCTGTGCAAAAGCTTTTTAAGTTTAATTAGGTCCTGTTTGTTTATTTTGCTTTTATTTCTTTTCCTTAGAAGTTAGCTCCAAAAAATATTGCTATGATTTATGGCAAAGAGTGTTCTATGTTCTCTTCTAGGAGTTTTATGGTTTCAGATCTTGCAGTTAGGTCTTTAATCCATTTTGAGTTTATTTTTGTATATGGTGTGAGGAAATGTTCTAATCTCACTGTTTTACATGTAGCTGTCCAGCTTTCCCAGCACCACTTATTGAAGAGACTGTCTTTTCTCCACTGTATATTCTTGCCTCCTTTGTTGTAGATTAATTGACCATAGGTGTGTGGGTTTATTTCTGGGCTCTCTATTCTGTTGCATTGATCTATGTGTCTGTTTTTGTGGCAGTATCATTCTGTTTTGATTAATGTAGCTTTGTAGTATTGTGTTAAGTCTGGGAGGGTTATGCCTCCTGCTTTGTTCTTTTTCCTCAGGATTGCTTTGGCATTTCAGGGTCTTTCATAGTTTCATTCAGGGTAAAAATCCATATGAATTTTGGGATTATTTGTTCCAGTTCTGTGAAAAATATGGGCATTTTGATAAGGATTGCATTAAATCTGTAGATTGCTTTGGGTCGTACGGACACTTTAACAATATTAATTTTTCCAATCCAAGAGCGCAAGATATCTTTTCATGAGTTTGTATCATCCTCAGTGTTGTATAGTTTTCAGAGTATAGGTCTTTCACCTCCTTGGTTAAGTTTATTCTTAGTTATTTTATTCTTTTTGATGCGATTTTAAACAAGATCATTTTCTTGCTTTCTCTTTCTGATAGTTCATTATTAGTGTATAGAAATATGACAGATTTCTGTATATTAATCTTGTATGCTGCAACTTTGCTGAATTCATTTATTAGTTCTAATAGTTTTTTGTGGAGACTTTAGGGTTTTCTATATAAAGTATCACGTCATCAGCAAATACTGTTTACTTCTTCCTTTCCAACTTGGTTGCTTTTTATTTCTATTTCTTGTCTGACTGCTGTTGCTAGGACTTCCAATACTATGTTAAGTAGAAGTGGCAAGAGTGGGCATCCTTGTCTTGTTCCTGAATTTAGAGGAAAGGTTTTCAGCTTTTCACCGTTAAGTATAATGTTAGCTGTGGGTTTGTCATACATTCCCTTTATTGTGTTGAGATATGTTCCTTCTATACCCACCTTGAAGAGAGTTTTTATCATGAATGGATGTTGAATTTTGTCAAATGATTTTTCTGTGTCTATTGAGATGATCATGTGATTTTTATCCTTCCTTTTGTTAATGTGGTGTATCACATTGATTGATTTGCAAAAATTGAACCATCCTTGTGTTTCTGGAATAAATCCAACTTGATCCATTGATGGTATATGATCCTTTTTATATATTGTTGGATTTAGTTTGCTAATATTTTATTAAGGATTTTTGCATCTATATTCATCAAAGATATTGGCCTGTAATTTTCTTTTTTTGTAGTGTCTTTGTTTGGTTTTGGTATCAAGGTAATGGTGGCCTTGTAGAATGAATTTGGGAGTGTTCCGTCCTCTTCAATTATTTGGAATAGTTTGAGAAGGATAAGTATTAGTTCTTCTTTATATGTTTGTTAGAATTCCCCTGTGAAGCCATTTGGCCTTGGAGTTTTATTTTCTGGGAGTTGTTTTTTTTTTTTTAATACAAATTCATTTTCACTACTAGTGATTGGTCTGTTCAAATTGTGTGGTTCTTCTTGTTTCAGTCTTGGCAGGTTGTATATTTCTAGAAATTTTCCAATTCTTTGGCATGTAACTATTTGTACTATTCTTTTATGATTTTTTTAAATCTCTGTGGTATCAGTTGTTATTTCTCTTGTTTCATTTATTTTGTTAATTTGGGCCCTCTCTCTTTACTTCTTGGTGAGCCTGGCTAAAGGTTTATGAATTTTGTTTATCTTTTCAAAAAAGCAGCTCTTGGTTTCATTGAACTTTTCTATTGTTTTTTGATCTCTATTTTATTTATTTCCTCTCTGATCTTTATTATTTCCTTCCTTCTGCTGACTTTGGCCTTTGTTTGTTCTTCTTTTTCTAATTCTTTTAGGTGGTAGGTTAGGTTGTTTATTTGAGATTTTTCTTGTTTCTTGAGGAAGGCCTGTATTGCTGTAAACTTCCCTCTTAGAACTGCTTTTGCTGCATTCCATAGATTTTGGAGTGTTGTGTTTCCATTTTAACTTGTCTCAAGTTATTTTCTGATTTCCTCTTTGACTTCTTCATTGACCCATTGATCTTTATTAGCATATTGGTTAGTCTCCACACATTTGTGCTTTTCCTATTTTTCTTTCTATAATTGATTTCTAGTTTCATACCGTTGTTGGAAAAATACTTGATATAATTTCTATCCTCTTAAATTTGTTGAGACTTGTTCTGTGGCCTAGCATGTGATTTATCCTGGAGAACATTCCATGTGCACTTGAAAAAAATGTGTATTCTGCTGTTTTTGGATTCAATGTCCTGTAGATATTAAGTCCAACCAGTCTATTGTGTCATTTAAGACCACTGTTGCCTTACTGAGTTTCTGTCTGGATGATCTGTCTATTGATGTCAGTGGGATGTAAAAGTCCCCTACTATTATTGTGTTACTGTCAATTCTTCCTTTGTGTCTGTTAGTATTTGCTTTATATATTTAGGGGCTCCTGTATTGGGTGCATATTTGTTAATGAGTGTAATATCCTCTCTTTTTATCGATCCCTTTATCATTATATAGTGTCCTTCTTTGTCTTTTGTTATAGCTTTTGTTTTAAAGTCTGTCTTGTCTGATAGAAGTATTGCTACTCCCACTTTTTTTGTTATTTCTGTTTGCATGAAATATTTTTTTCCATCCCTTCACATTCAGTCTTTGTGTGTCTTTAGCCCTGAAGTGAGTCTCTTGTAGGTAGCATATTGAAGAATCTTGTTTTTAATCTGATCAGCCAGCCTGTGTCTTTTGATCGGAGCATTTAGCCCATTGACATTTAAAGTAATTTTTTTTTTTAAAGAAAATTCTTTTTTTTTTAATTAATTAATTTTTTTTGGGTTGTGTTGGGTCTTCGTTTCTGTGCGAGGGCTTTCTCTAGTTGTGGCAAGCGGGGGCCACTCTTCATCGCGGTGCGCGGGCCTCTCACTATCGCGGCCTCTCTTGTTGCGGAGCACAGGCTCCAGACGCGCAGGCTCAGTAGTTGTGGCTCACGGGCCTAGTTGCTCTGCGGCATGTGGGATCTTCCCAGACCAGGGCTCGAACCCATGTCCCCTGCATTGGCAGGCAGATTCTCAACCACTGCACCACCAGGGAAGCCCCTAAAGTAATTATTGATAGATATGTATTTATTTCCAATTTATTACTTGTTTTCCGGTTGTTTTTGTAGGTCTTCTCTGTTCATTTCTTCTTCTTTTTGTGTCTTCCCTTGTGGTTTGATGATTTTCTTTAGTGTTATGTTTGTGTTCCTTTCTTTTTAGTCTTTGTGTATCTATTGTAGGTTTTTCGTTTGTGGTTATCATTGGGTTCATATATGTTGACCTATAACTGTATCTACTTGTTTTAAACTGACAGTCATTTAAGTTCAAACAAATTCTAAAAGATCTACATTTTTTACTCCCTTCCCCCACATTTTGCATTTTTGATGTCATATTTTACATCTTCATGTCTATCCCTTAACTCTTTATTGTAGTTATAGTTGATTTTATAATTTTTTGTATTGTAATCTTTGTATTGGCTTATTTAAGTGGTTGATCCTCAGTCATTACTATATATTTGCTTTTCCTAGTGGGATTTTCCTTTTCCTATAGATTTTTCCTTCTTTTCTGCTTAGAGAAGACCTTTTAACATTTCTTTTAGGATAGGTTTAGTATTGATGAACTCTTTTTGTTTTTGCTTGTCTGAGAAGCTCTTTATCTCTCCTTCGATTCTAAACGATGATCTTGCTGGGTAGATTATCCTAGGTTGCAGGCTTTTCCCTTTTAGGACTTTGAATCTATCACTCCACTCTCTTCTGGCCTGCAAAGTTTCTGCAGAGAAATCAGCTGATAGCCTTATGGGGATTTCCTTGTAAATGACTCTATTTTTCTCTTGCTGCTTTTAGAATTCTCTATCTTTAACTTTTGCCATTTTAATTATGATATGTCTTGGTGTGAGTCTGTTTGGGTTCATTTTGTTTGGGACCCTCTGTGCTTCCTGTACCTGGATATCTGTTTCCTTCTTTAGGTTTGGGAAGTTTTCAGCCATATGTTCTGCAAATACATTTTCAATGCTTTTCTCTCTCTTTTCTCCTGGAACCCCAATGAAATGAATTGTTGGTATGCTTTTGATAGTACCTAGAGGAATGGAGTTTTTTATATGCTTTGATGCAAATCAAATTAGACCCCTTTGGCAAAGAAGCTTCTGGTCTTCACGACTTGCCTTGCCCTGGTAGAACTACTTCTGAGTGAGCTGGTGAGGGGTATGGGAGCACCCCAAGCTAAAATGCCACGGATTCTCAGTGTTCTTACCGGATGTCCAGTAGTTGTTTTTTTTTTTTCAATAAATCCTTCCCAATATAATATACAACAATTTTGTTGTATGCTTTGGGTAAATTTTCAGAGTCCCCAAATAGTTGTGCTTGACTTTTTAAAAATAATTTTGTACACTTGTATCATTGTTTTTTGGGGAACGGCTTTTCTGAGCTCCTCATTCAGCCATTCCAGTAATACCACCTTCCTCTGTATGCTAATATTTTTGTGGGGTGAAGTAGAAAAGAATAGCTTTATTGTTTTGCCAAGCAAAGGGGGCCAGAGCAGGCAAATGCCCTTAAAACTGTGTGTCCCAACTTGGAGAGGGTAGTGAGAAGTTTTACAGTAATGGTTCAAAGAGGGCGTGACGTTTGCTAATATTTTATTTAGGATTTTTGCATTGTTAATCATAAGTGATATTAGTCTGTACTTTTCTGATATATTTTATGTTTATCAGGTTTAGCTACCAAAGTTATACTTGCCTCATAAAAAGAATTAGAAATATTCCTTGATTTTCTAAACTCTTGAACAAATTTGTGAAGCATTGGGACTGTCTGGTCTTTGAAGTTTTGGTAAAATTGTCTGTTGAAACCATCTGATCTTCGTAACTTTGTCTATTTTATTCTTTGGAAATTTTTTGTGTCAATTTTGCTGTAGTGTATTTTTTG
This sequence comes from Balaenoptera musculus, assembly GCF_009873245.2. NCBI lineage: Eukaryota > Metazoa > Chordata > Mammalia > Artiodactyla > Balaenopteridae > Balaenoptera > Balaenoptera musculus. Next base: position 127,954,896 of record NC_045806.1, on the reverse strand, counting down.
GAAAATTATCCATTTCATCTAGATTTTAAAATTTATTTGTGTAAAGGCATGCAGAATTGTCTCTTTTTAAAAAAAATTTCCTCTGTTTCAATGATAATTTTTTCCTTGTCAATTCTTATTTTGCATATTTGTGCCCCCCTCTTTTATTGATTAGATTGGCTAGTGGGTTGCCTTTAGGTTAAATATTTTCCCCAGGAAACCAAGATTTTGGTTTTTTAAAATTAATTCCACTTTTTCTCTGTACTCTATTATTTTTTGCTTTTATCTTTATGATTTCTTTTCATTTTCTCTATTGTTCTTTTTTAGCTTTGAACTGGTTATTTAATTCATCTGTTTCATTCTGTCATTTTTATCGATATAGTGTTTTAATAGATTTTACATTCTGGGTAGAATTGACCATTTATTTATTCCGGGTACTTGATGGGCCCTTTCAATATTAGACTTGAGTGTTACTTTATTTGTGGACCTTTTCTTGGATTATGATTTCAGTATTTTGTAAAATTAATTTTTATTGGAGAATAGTTCTTTACAATGTTGTGTTAGTTTCTACTGTACAGCAAAATGAATCAGCCGTATACATACACATATACCCCCTCCCTTTTGGACTCCCTTCCCATTCACATCACCACAGTGCATTGAGTAGGTTACCCTGTGCTATACAGTAGGTTCTCATTAGTTATCTATTTTACACATAACATCAATAGTGTATCTATGTCAATCCCAATCTCCCAATTCATCCCACACCCCGCTTCCCCCTTGGTGTCTATACATTTCTTCTCTACATGTGTGTCTGTATTTCTGCTTTGCAAATAGGATCATCTATACCATTTTTCTAGGTTCCACATATATGGGTTAATATGTGATATTTGTTTTTCTCTTTCTGACTTACTTCACTCTCTGTATGACACTGTCTAGGTCCATCCATGTCTCTACAAATGACCCAATTTCATTCCTTTTTACGGCTAATATTCCATTGTATATATGTACCACATCTTCTTTATCCATTCCTCTGTCAATGGACATTTAGGTTGCTTCCATGTCCTGGCTATTGTAAATAGTGCTGCAATGAACATTGGGGTGCATGTATCTTTTTGAGTTATGTTTTTCTCTGGGTATATGCCCAATAGTGGGATTGCTGGGTCATATGGTAGTTCTATTTTCAGTTTTTTAAGGAACCTCCATACTGATCTCCATAGTGGCTGTATCAATTTACATTCTCACCAACAGTGCAAGAGGGTTGCCTTTTCTCCACACCCTCTGCAGCATTTGTTGTTTGTAGATTTTTTGATGATGGCCATTCTGACTGGTGTGAGGTGATACCTCATTGTAGTTTTGATTTGCATTTCTCTAATAATTAGTGATGTTGAGCATCTTTTCATGTGCTTCTTGGCCATCTGTATGTCTTCTTTGGAGAAATGTCTATTTAGGTCTTCCACCCATTTTTTGATTGGGTTTTTTTTTTGATATTGAGCTGCATGAGCTGCTTGTATATTTTGGAGATTAATCCTTTGTCAGTTGCTTCGTTTGCAAATATTTTCTCCCATTCTGAGGGTTAGCTTTTCGTCTTGTTTATGGTTGCCTTTGCTGTGCAAAAGCTTTTAAGTTTCATTAGGTTCCATTTGTTTGTTTTTATTTTAATTACTCTAGGAGGTGGGTCAAAAAATATCTTGCTGCGATTTATGTCAGAGAGTGTTCTGCCTATGTTTTCCTCTAAGAGTTTTATACTGTCTGGTCTTAATTCCATCAATCTCCATCACATCTTTCTGAGCTGGGAGTTATTCTCTTGCTTTAAGATGATGTTGACTCTTCAGTTTATTTCTCAGAGGCAGCCTGGCTTTTCACATGTCCAAGTTCTAGGAAGACACTTTGCTCCGGTCCCCACGTGCTGAGGGCCCTTTTTGGCGGTGTTCCCCGCCACCAGCCACCATCTCCTCCCGTGGGCTCTCGCAGTCTGGGGCCCCTGACTTTCCTCCTTCTCCGCTTGCTCTCTCTCAACATGAGCCAGTGCTCATCTTCCTACTCTTTGAATATTGAGAGTCTCTAGGATTTTATATTTAAACTTTTCTCAACATTTACAACCTAGATCATCTCCTCTACTCTTAGGTTTTGACTGCCATCTCTAAGCAGGTCTCATTTGAATCTAGGCCCATATATCTTGCTACCTTCTGGACATCTCCTATTTCAGTTCAACAGTTATTCTAAATTTTTACGTCACACTGTTTGTGTCACATCCGTCTCACAAATGTCTGATCCTGGATTCATCCAGCTCTCCTCTCTCTCCGGATCTGTACCTGAGGTGCTGGCTCTTGCTTCAGAAATTCATGGTCACCGATTCGCGCCGCTGCTCTGCAAAGGCTATCGCTCTTTTATTCACCCCGTGCTCCTGCTCATCACAAGGGCTATTTCACGCCTGCTCTCCTCTCCTCAAACCTCCAGCTCTGCCTCTTCCATCTCTAAGTGCAGAAAATTCACGTAACAAACGCAACGAGCATTTGTTAATTACTTGCTCTGACTCTCCCCAGTTCACAGAGAGAACTGAAGCCATCATACAGCAACCTCTTCAAAACCTGGTCCGCTTTCCATCTGCGGGGGGAAGGCGTTCTGACTGCCCAGCTAGACTCAGTAGCAAGTCTCTCTCCCTCTCTGGAGCTGCACACAGGGCCCTGAGGTGCATAGGTACTTGGAGCCTAGTATCAACTGATGTTTTCCGCATTTTTCACCACCCTGCTTGTTTCCTGCAGGTGATGTAGAAGGCCAATCTTTAAGACACCGAGATAAGCGGCTAAGTTTAAATTTGGTAAGTTTGGTACTTGAGTTTCTTTAAGCCTCAATTTTTACCAAAAAAAATAGCCTGACCTATTTATGTTCCCATGATGTCTTTTGAGTCAGCACTGTGAATCTCTGAGGACCCTTCCAGTCTCCCATTAAGGCTAAAACTTGTCTGGGAGCTACTGGACTTCCTGTGCTGTGAGGACCCTGCCAGTTCTAATGGTCCAGACGCTTCCCCGAACTTGGGGTACCTGCTGAAGTCATCACATGATACTTAAAGCATTTGCATAAATTCATTAACCTCTGTCTTCCAGCATGAGATCTAGGTGAGTCATCACCTACCTCACACGATAAATCCAGAGGCAGAGCTTGAGTTAGAGGCTTGTCTGACTTTCCTAAGAAAGTTCAAAGTTATTCTTGGATAATCTGCAACTGAAATGCCACGTGCAGCCGAGGCTGCCCCCTGGAAGCAGTTTCCATGGCTATTCTGTGCTTTGCCTTGCAGCCGTGCAGGTTCTTCCCAATGTCCCCTCCGGCTTCCACCAGCACTGAGGACAGCTACGTGCCCATGGGCCCCCAGGCCATCGCCTCTGCTCTCGGACCCCACTGCAGCCCTGACGACTATATCCCAATGAGCTCAGGAAGCATCTCCAGCCCATTGCCTGAGCTCCCGGCGGACCTGGAGCCTCCCCCCGTGAATAGAGATCTCAAGCCTCAGAGGAAACGTAAGTCACTTCCCCAGGCCTGCTGTGTGGGACTGGGGAGGAAGGTCTGGTGGCCTTGTGGAAAAGCTTCCCTCCTGACCGTCTCTGGGAAGGTGACACTAGAGAAACCAGCCCAGAGGCCTGGGAAGCACAAGGGCAGGGAGAAATGGCTGGGATTGAGTGGGGAGGGCTGAGGAGCCCTGCTGCCCCAGATCGTCAGGATAAAAGGAACCGGGGGACTTGCAATCACTGTGGCCCGGCAAATGCAGCCTCCGAAGCCAAGTTCATTCCAGAGGACTCATCTTTGGCTGCTTCCCTGACAAAGTCCCAGAAATAAGTGAGGATGGGTGGGAATGGAACCCACCTGGCCTCTCTTTGTTTAGACAGCACTTAAATGTAATCACAGTGTCCACCTTGTGTAAGGCAGCCAAGAATGGCCTTTGACACTGATCCCTGAATGTAGACCTGGTCGTATGCCACGTCGCTCAGTGCCCTGCTAGCGCCCGGCAGAAGAGCTGTGTGGGGCAGGGGCACGTGGAGGTGAGCGGCAGGAACAGGCAGGGAGGAGGGTGAAGAGGGGATAAGCAAAAGCAGGTCAGAGTAACTTGCTAACTTCCTTTTTCGCTCGTCGTCACCTGCCCAGTAGGGCTGGGCGATTCCAAGGCAATACCTGGTACCGTGACTGCGACCCCTGACACTCTATTGGCTCCATCGCCACCTCTACTGCTTCAGGTGGCCACGCCCAGAGCTGGAACTAAGTCATCTGCTTATGCCCGGTCCGCTCCAGCCTCCCCCTCTTCAGTTCGAGTCAAATCACATTTCTGGGGGAGGCACAGATGAGGAAGCAAGCAGGGAGAGAGATATGTCCAAACCACCTGGAAGAAAAAGTAGAGTTATTCAATAGGTACTAAATAGGAGAACAGACCCTGTCTCGTGAGCTTTAGAGGAAATAGCCATTCAGGCTGGTCAGAAACCATTTCACAGGAACCTGTGACTTTGAGGTAGATACTGTTGTTTTGCTCAGTGACTTTCCTGTACCAGCGCTGTGCAACAGAACTTTCTGTAACGAAGAAAATGTGGCTGTTGAACAAGTGAAACGTGGCCAGTGCAACTGAATTTTTAAATTTTATTTAATTTTAATGCATTTAAATTTCAACAGCCACATGTGGCTAGTGGCTACCACGTTGGATGTTAGAGCTCCAAAAGACCTAGTGATGGAGGCGCAGAGATTTTGGATGGACGTGTGGTTGTGGATTAATGGGGACGCGTGGGCCGGGGGGAGCTGGTTCTTATGCGCGTGGCTCCGGGGATGGAGCCTGTGGCCCAAGCAGCAGAGGCGGGGGGTGAAGCCAGGAGGCGCTGCTCGGTGAAGCCGAGACCAGGGTGCATCACAGCCGGGAGAGACCTTCTCCCCGGGGGCTACACGACGCATATGTCCTTTCCAGCTCAGCGCCTGGCGGGTCTGAGGCTCCTGGGAAACTGATTGAGCAGCACGAAAGTCACTGGCAATAGAGAGCGGAGTTAAATACTCTCCACCTGTGTGGCCTAGTGGAGGAAAGAGCTAGAAAACCAAGCTGGTCAAGGCAGCACTAGAGGAATACGCTCACGACCAACTCAGCAAGGCCGGCTGCTGAGGCAGATGCCAAGGCTACTGCAATGAACAAGCCAGAAAACCCTGTGCTCCCAGAACGCGGTCAGCCTAGAGCCGAATCAGATCATCACAGCTGAATGTGGCGTCACGAAGTGGGCGAGCGCTGTGAAGCGTAAGCACAGGGACTCAGGACAGCCCATGAGCCAGGCCTTATCTCGCCTGCAGGTCAAAGAAGGCCTTCCTAAGCAGGACATGTTGAGCTGAGACCCGAAGATGACTCTTAACTAGGCAGAGAGATGGGGAAGAAAGGTACGGTTGCAGTTTGGGACACCTAGAGCCACGCCTGACAGTGAGTTCTCAGTAAGTGTGTAGTGACTGGATGTAAGCCCAGCTGCTCACGTGGCCACTGGCTCGGTGGTCGTCCCCTCTGCTCCCAGTGAGGCAGGGAAGGGTAGGACAGCGAAAAGCACCATCATCACCAGTACTGCTCGTAAGTAAATGTGGATCTGATGGAATGGCATAGTTTTATAGTCTTCAGTTTCTGGCCTTGAACCCCTGAGAACTTACCATGTTGGTTGTCATGTGTTATCTTGTAGCACGGTCACCTCCCCTGGACCTGAAAAGCCTCTCAACCATCCGGGAACACACGTCTCTCACCAGAACCCGCACTGTGCCTTGGTGAGTCTTTGATTGCTCACAGGGGCCTCATCTGGTGCACTCCCAGCGTTACTCAGGCCTCGGTGGTTAAAGGTAGTCGAAGCCCACTCGATCTAGCTTAAGCCGAACGAGGGATGGGATTTATTATCCCGAGCCGGAAGTGTTTTGTAGGTCACAGAGGAAGGACCATAAGTGAATCTCCCAGGACAATGGGATCGGGAACGAGAGTGCTGCTGGGAACCTCTCTCTCACGTCTGCTTCTCTGTTGCACAATCCTCACGGCCTGAGATAGCTGTCCCTTAGATCCTTATTTACATGCTACAACCCTAGTACCAACAGAGAAAGGTTCTTTTTCAATCCCAATTCACATGGACTCAGTAGACAAACCCCCAAATGTATCTGCACTCTCTCATCTCACCTTGTAGCAATTTCAGTCCTTGTAGGAATTTCAGAGTCCTGAGCCTGGCCTGGGAGTTTCTTAGTTCACCCTATATGCCGCAGGACACAATGGCTCTGTAAAGCAGAATTCTGCAGTGAACTACATTTCCAGACAGAACTGCAGAGCCTTGGCCTCTGCTTCTAACTTGGGAGTAGGATGAAAGTGGATTCGTAGTCTTGGTCTTATCCTATCAAAGGAATGACCACACTTCCTTACTTTTCCTGGTTGCTTTGAATGGAAACAAGAGCCTCAAAGGAGCGTTTTTGTTTTGTTTTGTTTTTCTCTAAATGATATGATGCCTTGGTCTCTTTCTAGAAAGCTCATGAGCTGTGTCACATGGAGGGCCTGGAAAAAAAATAGCCTTTGAGAATTGGGAACCCTTTGCCCCATAGCAGGACGGCAGCTGCGGGGTAGTCTCTCTCCTGGTTCAGGAATTGCTTTGGCCAGAAGGAAGTTGCATGGGGAAGCGGGGGCGAGGGGCGAGGGCCGAAACCCCAGAGGGGCCATGTCAGTTCTTGGCTGGCTTTCAGAGCAGCTGTAAGACATTGCTTTGACCTCATCTATATTTCTGTTCTTAGCAATCGAACCAGCTTTCTCTCTCCAGAAAGAAATGGTATTAATTCTGCAAGATTTTTTGCCAATTCTGTTTCCAGAGAAGAGGAACAAAGCTACATGCAAATGGTAATCCTATATTTTTCACACTCTTCTTATTCTTCACCCCAATCTATATTCTTATCAGTTCATTGTAAAGGAAACATAGCGTTCAGAAAGTCCCGTAAAATCTTAAAACAATTACTTGACTGTAATACCAGCTTACAGTGTTTTCCAGACTGGGAACAAGTTGTTATGAAGTCGGTTTTCTTTCCTGCAATATTCAGCTCCTCGTACCATTTTGAGGCCACAGTTTTAAGTATACCCAGGGCTGCAACGTGTAATGGGAAAATGGAAATGCTAGCAATTCTTTTCACCGTGGCTGGGATATCGTGTTTGACCCCAGGAGGTTTGTAGCTCCCTGGATGCCCAGAGTCTAAGCTGTGAAAACTCACACATTGGATGTTCCCTTCCACCACACCACCGGGTAGCCCTGCCCTGACTGCCTCCGAACCTTTACCAAAGATGAATCACTTAGAGTCCTGTTGGGAGGGTGGCCCAGTGTCCCAGGTCATGGATGGGTCTAGTCTCTGGAGACTCCTGGTAGAGTCTTTCTGTGGCCCAGAGTGCACAGAGACCCGACATCTCGATCCTTTGATGAACGATTTATGGTTCAATCTCTCCTCCTGCCCTCTGTTGTCCCTTCCATTCTCTCTACTTTGGATTCTGTTGAGAATGGGTTACTGAAGAGAAAGAGGGTCTTTTAACACCTCTGGCAATTATCAGGCCCTTTAGCCAGATCTTTAAAGTGTAGGGAACTCTAGAGAGAATCTCTGTTGAAACTATGAAATTTTGAAAAAGAGATCTTAGAAGGACAGTGTTCAAGGCACTGAGACTATATACTTTCGAGAAGAGAACTCTGCCTTCCTATACGTGACAGTAACAGGCATTTAAAATTCTCAAAACAGTCATCTCCAGTGAAGCAGCAATTAAATGCTTCATTTTGCCTTTCTATTTGACAGATTAGAAAGTGCTGTGAGTACCCATATGCAGGTGGAAAGTGGCTCATATCCAGTCTGCTGTGGTATCCCCAATATTTTTCACACTTAGTAATGGCCCTTGGGAAACTTCTAGAAGAAAACACTCTTATAAAAGATACTGCCCAGCTGTGCTTTGTCTCCAGAGAACAGAGAAGGGAAGTGAATCTATAGCCTCATAGAAGCAAGTGCAGAGTCATTCCAGACACTAGCAGTTATTTCTGATCTTTGAGGTTGTGAGAAAGACCAGTGTTTCGTTAACAACATAATTCAGGATTGGTTTCTTGCCTGTTTATAATCATTGATTAATGACTGTCTCTGTACATTACTAGGCAATATGACACAGTAGATTAAGAGCCCAGAAAACTGGCTGAAGGAAGGTAGCTCTGAGGGAACCACCACATAAATGAATTTAAAGCCTATCCCATCTCATTCAGTTGTGTGTTTTAAATTCAGTAATATGATATTTTCAAATGACTTTGATTTACATTATTTCAGTTGTTCCACAAAACAACCCATTTGGTGGACAGAACTAATATAATTCAGTTTCGATTTTGTACATAATCATATGCATAATTTTTTTCTCTTTGAGGACAAGTTCTTATCTGAATGTAAAAATTTAGGCTAGGGGCTGAAATACAAGTTTTGTTTTATTAAAGTCACCTATCCTTCTTTAGCTACTTTATTTTTTAATGAAATATAGTTGACGTTCAACATTTTGTTCGTCTCAGGTGTACTACATAATGATTGACATTTGCATACATGAATGAAATGATCACCATGATAAGTCTAGTAAACATTTGTCCCTCTATGACACTACAATATTATTGATCCTGTTCCTTACGCTGTAGAGTACATTCCCATGGGTTACTTATTATATAATGGAGGTGTGTACCTCCAAATCCCCTTCACTTATTCCGCCCACTCTTCACCCCCTCCCTTATGGCAACCACCCATTTGTTCTCTGTATCTATGAGTCTGTTTTCGTTTTTTGTTTTTGGCTTTTTTTTTTTTTGGCTGCGTTGGGTCTTCATTGCTGCGCGCGGGCTTTCTCTAGTTGCAGTGAGTGGGGGCTACTCTTCGTTGTGGTGCGCGGGCTTCTCATTGTGGTAGCTTCTCTTGTGGAGCACAGGCTCTAGGCGCATGGGCTTCAGTAGCTGTGGCGCGCAGGCTCAGTAGTTGTGGCTCATGGGCTCTAGAGCGCAGGCTCAGCAGTTGTGGCGTGTGGGCTTAGTTGCTCTGCAGCATGTGGAATCTTCCTGGACCAGGGCTCGAACCCGTGTCCCCTGCATTGGCAGGCAGATTCTTAGCCACTGTGCCACCAGGGAAGCCCCTGTTGTTTGGTTTTTGTTATTGTTTTGTTTAGATTCCACGTATAAGTAAGATCATGTAGCATTTGTCTTTCTCTGACTTATTTAACTTTTGCATAACAGCCTCTAGATCCACCCATGTTGTCATAATGGCAAGATTTCTTTTTTTTTTTTTGCTGGGTAACATTCCATTGTGTGTGTGTGTGTGTATATATACATATATATATATATATGTATATATACATGTACATACACACACACACATATATATACACATCCATATACCACATCTTTATCCATTTATCTATTGATGGGCACTGAGGTTGCTTCCATGTCTTGGCTATTGTAAATAGTGCTGCAGTGAACATGAGAGTGCATGTATCTTTTCGAATTAGTGTTTTTGTATTTGGGGGGGGGGGAATATATACCCAGAAGTGAAATTACTGAATCATATTTTTAATTTTTGAGGAACCTCCATACTGTTTTCCATAGCAGCTGCACCAATTTACATTCTCACCAACAGTGTAAGAGGGTTCCCTTTTCTCCACATCCTCACCAAATTTGTTACTTGTGTTCTTTTGATGATGGCCATTCTAACAGGTGTGAGGTGATGTCTCATTGTGGTATTGATTTGCATTTACTTGCTGATTAGTGATGTTGAGCATCTTTTCATCTATCTGTTGGACACCTGTATGTCTTCTTTGGGAAAATGTCTATTAAGGTCCTCTGCCCATTTTTTAATCAGGTTGTTTGTTTTTTTGCTGTTGAGTTGTATTTGTTATTTGTATATTTTGGATATGAACCTATTGTCAGATGTATCATTTGAAAATATCTTCTCCCATTCAGTAGGCTACCCTTTTGTTTTATTGATAGTTCCCTTTGCTGTGCAAAAGCTTTTTAGTTTGATGTGGTCCCTTTTATTTAATTTTTGTTTTTCTTTCTCTTGCCTGAGGAGACATAACCAAAAAATATTGTTAAGACCCATGTCAAAGAATATACTGTGTATGTTTTCTTCTGGGAGTTTTATGGTTTCAGGTCTTGTACTTGAATTTCATCCATTTTGAATTTGTTTTTGTATATGGTGTGAGAAAGTAGTCCTGTTTGATTCTTTTGCATGTATCTGTCCAGTTTTCCCAACACCATTTATTGAAGAAGCTGTCTTTTCTCCGTTGTATATTCTTGCCTCCTTTGTCGTAGATTAATCGACCATATAAGTATGGATTTATTTATGGGGGCTATTCTGTTCCATTAATCTATGTGTCTGTTTTTGTGCCACTACCACACTACTTTGATTAGAGTATAGTTTGAAATCAGGGAGTGTGATTCCTCCAGCTTTGTTCTCCATTTTCTTTTTCTTTCTTTCTTTTTATTTTTTTGGCTGTGCGCTGGCTTTCTCTAGTTGCGGCGAATGGGGGCTACTCTTCGTAGCGGTGTGTGGGCTTCTCATTGCAGTGGTTTCTCTTGTTGCGGAGCACGGGCTCTAGGCGCAAGGGCTTCAGTAGTTGTGGCTCGCGGGCTTCAGTAGTTGTGACACGCAGGCTCAGTAGTTGTGGCGCACGGGCTTAGTTGCTCCGCGGCACGTGGGATCTTCCCGGACCAGGGCTCGAACCCGTGTCCCCTGCATTGGCAGGTGGATTCTTAACCACTGCGCCACCAGGGAAGTCCCTGTTCTATTTTTTAAAATTTGATGAAGCACTTCAGTAGTCAGGGTACCGTGAAAACCACATGACCACCATATAAAAATCATCTTAAAATGGTAGAGAATATAGTTTTAAATGTATTTTTTAAATCTAAAACTCAACTGCCAAGAAAGGAAAGGGGATCTCTCGGGCCAAAAGTATTGAGAAATTGCAAATCCTGAGGATCAATAGGAATTACAAAAAGTAAAATCACATATAGAAGTAAGTCGTTATTAGAAATATTAGATTTCACATATAAAATAACTATGTTTTATATATTTAAAAAAGAAGATGAGGAGTTGAAAGTTGGACTGAGTCACAAGATGCTATTTAAAAATGACCAGGTGGAGTAGAAAAGACCATTTAGAACTTCTAGACATAAAAATAGGGATGTAATTAGAAACTCAATGGGTGAGTTAAACAGACTAAACCCAGAGAGTAATGTAGTGAACCAGAATATAGTTTTGAAGTTACTGATAAGTCAGGACAAGGAGATAAAAACATAAACAAAGTTGAGAAATGGAAGATAGCATGAGAAGGTCAAACATTTGTCCAGTCGGCCTTACAGAAGGAGATAATAGGGAAAAATAGAGAAGCGGTATGTGAAGGGATAATGTCAGTTTCTCACAGTTCATGAAAGACACCAATCCTCAGTCCAAAGACTCACAAATAGTTCACTGTAGTCAGATGTTAGTGGTAGAATGTGGATGGTAGGTATATGGGTGTTCATAGCATATCTTCTTCAATTTGGCTGATTATTAGAAAGTTTTCATAATAATAAATTGAAGAAATAAACCCCATGAAAGGAAAATGAATAAAAGTGAGAACAGAAATTAACAAAATAAACAGCAAAATTAGAATCACCACCGACCTAATTTGCTCTTTTAAGAGATTAAAATTGAACGCAACCAATCAAGAGAAAGCAATGCATGCAAATAAACAATATTAAGAATGCAAAGGAGGTAATAATTGCAAATACATCAGAGATTAATGACGTGAGAATAGTATGAACAACTTCATATTGAGTGAATTTGAAAACTTTAGTGAAAACAGGCAAATTCTCCGAAAAATATTATTAAAAACTGACTCAAGTAAAAACAGAAAACACAAATTATTAGAGAAACTGAATACGTAGGGAAGTTTTGACTACAAAGGATCACGAGGCCCCCAAAACTTTACAGAAACCTTCTATCAAAAGGGAGCGATCATTGCAGTCTTACACAAGCACCTCCAGGGAAAGGCAAAAAGAGGAAATACTACACAGCTTATTTTGTAAGGCTAAAATAACTTGATACCAAAACAAAGAGCACTAACACAAGTCGAAAGTTATATATCAATCTCACTCATTCATGCAGGTTAAAATTCCTAAGCAAGAATAAGTCCAACCAAATCTTGCACGTGAATGTTCATAGCATCATTCTTCATAATGGCCAACGAGCGAAAGCAACCGAAGTGTTCACCAAATGCTGAACGGGTGAATAAAATGTGGTATGGCTACACAATGGAGTGTTATGCAGCCATACCATGAAATCAGATCCATGAAACAACAAGGATGAACCTTGCAAACAATACGCTGAGTGAAAGAAGCCAGTCACAAAAGACCACTCCTTTGGATTTCTGGACCCAATTCCAGGATGTGTGTGTGTTGGCTGGGGTGGGTTCCCACATAACACCAAGCAATTCTCGGACACCGGCAGGGTGTCCGAGGAGTCAACTCCATTCTGACCCTTTCTCCCGGGAGATAGCATCCGATTCCACAGGTTACAGGTTCAGTCCTACAGGACCGCCCACCCCTTCCAACTTGAGCTGCTAGTCACCGTCCCAGGTTGTTATCTGTGCTTCTGACTGGCTGGCTACAGATGGGAGGTCCCCACGTCCCCCTCCTTGGGTTTGACTCATTCGCTAGGGCAGCTCACAGAATTCAGGGAAGCACTTACTTACGTTTACCAGTTTATTCTAAAAGGGTATGATAAAGGATGCAGATGAACATCCAGATGGAAGAGAGGCACAGGGCGAGGCATGAGGAAAGGGCCCGGAGCTTCCACGCCGTCACCAGGGGCCACCCTCCCAGCACCCCCGCGTGTTCACCAACCCGGGAGCCCTCTGGACCCAGTCCTCTTGGGTTTTACGGAGGCTTCATTATACAGTGTGACTGGTGAAATCATTGGCCGTTGGTGATGGAGTCAAGCTCCAGCCCCTCCCCACTCCCCAGAGATCGGGTGGGGCCGGGGAGTGGGGCTGAAAGTTCCAAGCTTCCGACCACATGGTTGGTTCTCCTGGCAAGTAGGAGGCACGTTGTTAGGCGCCACCTCGTTCCTGTCATAAGCGACATCTCTGTCATTCTCAACACGTAGGAAATTCGAAGGGTTTTGGGAGCTGTGACCCAGGAATTGTGGACTGAAGACCAACTATATATGAGAAATAAACATTTGGTCATCTGAACGACCAAATATATATTTCTTGTAAATCACAGTATCACAACCACGTATTGTATGATTCCATTTGTATGACATGTCTAGAATAGCAAACCTATAGAGACAGAAATTAGATTCGTGGTGGTTGCCTAGAGCTTGGGGAGAGACTGGGACTAGGGGATGACGGCTAAGGGGTGCAGGATTTCGTTTTGGGGCGATGAAAATATTCTAAAATTGAGGTGATGATTGCACAAACATGTGAATATCCTAAGCACCACCGAATTGTACACTTTAAGTGAGCGAATTGCATGGTATGGAATTCTACCTCAGCAAAGCTGTTTACAAAAGGAATCCTAAAGATTTTAGTAAAATAAGTTCAGCACTTTATAAAACTGAAAATGTGCATGAACGGGCTTCCCTGGTGGCGCAGTGGTTAAGAATCCGCCTGCCAATGCAGGGGACACGGGTTCGAGCCCTGGTCGGGGAAGATCCCACATGCCGCGGAGAAACGAAGCCCGTGCGCCACAACTACTGAGCCCGCGTGCCACAACTACTGAGCCGCTGTGCCACAACTACTGAAGCCCACGCTCCTAGAGCCCGTGCTCCCCAACAAGAGAAGCCACCGCAATGAGAAGCCCGTGCAGCGCAGGGAAGAGTAGCCCCCGCTCGCCTCAACTAGACAAAGCCCGCACGCAGCGACGAACACCCAACGCAGCCAAAGATAAATAAATTAATTAATTAATTTAAAAATATGCACGAACAAGTCGGAATTTTTCCAGGTACGCAAAGTGGGTTTAACATTTGAGAACCTGTTCATGGGCATCTCGGTAAAGACGGCAGATTGACCACGGACTTCTGTGTTCCCTGCGTCCCAAACCAGCCTCTAAAATCACAGTGAAGGATTTGTTAAAGGCATAAACCCACGCGGCTGTGAAGAACTGAAGAAGACAACACAGTAACGTATTGGAAACTGGAAAGCAGGTGGATTTGTAGTAAATGATGTATCAGACCCAAGAGAGTTGAATCCTAAATACACTGCGGGGGAAGGCAAGACCCCCACTCCCCGGAGGCTGACCTCTGTGACTTCCCCTCTCCTACTTCACACAAAAGATGAAGTGTAGTCTCTGGAGAGAGTAAAACAAGGGGTCTCTGCCCTGGGGGATGCTAGACACATCTGACCGAGCATACTAGGCTAAAAACAACGTAAGTAAATATGCACAATAGACAACGCGAGCCTTTCCCGAGCCCTTTTCCAGCGGCTCTCTTCCAGAATGTTGACAACCAGACCTTTACAATTGGGTCTAGAGATTCGAAGACAGTTCTCTGACCTATTTGAGCAGCCCAAGAGGCAAGACATGGGTCATAATGTTAGGGGCACCCCAAGAAAATCGTCCGGCAAGGTCACCTTGCAGTGAACCCCACAGCTGACAAGCACCACCCATGTAGTCGGAGCTTCGGATCAGCGTTTTGGCCTTTCACTCTTAAATATGAGCAGACAGCCAATGATTTTATCAGACATCTCAGGGAAGCTCTAGCATAAAGACAGAAACCAAACAAACGGGTTGGAAGAAACAAAAACTGTGCCAGAAGGAGAAACATTTTTTTTCAAGTCTCTTATTGTTACAAATACCCCCTGAGAGGTGAGCTGTCAGGGCCATAAATTAAAGGAATCTTCTCAAGTCAGTCAAGCTCATTAACACGTTAAAGGAGAAAAGCGATGTGAGTGTCTCAGATGCAGCAAAAACAGTCAGCAGGACTGACCAGCCAGTCACATATGGGAACGTGATATGTGAACAGAGGCTGCATTCCTGGGGAAAGGAGGGCTGCCCACGTGGGGTACAAACAGAACAAAAGGCAATTAATTGTATCCCTGTGTCACCACCACATGTCAAAATCAGTTGAGGCTAGATTATTACTTAAATGTAAAGGAAAAAACGTTATAACTTAGAAGAAGATGTGGGAAAACAAATTACAACCTCAGCATAGGAAGGACGCTTTAAACAAAATACAAGAGCAAGAAGCTACTCAGGAAAATCTTGATATGTTACATTAAAAGCGAGAACAATTCTTAACTTAAAAAACACCAAGAAAAACCCACTGTAGACTGTGATGGGCTATTAGCAACACACATAACCAACAAATTATTAGTCTCTTAGGTATGTGAGGGAGTACTGAGAAAAATCAGAAAAACACAAACACTTCAGTGTAAAAATTAGCAAAACAAAAACAAACCTAAAACAGATAATTCACAGAAGAGAAAAAAGAAATGACCCGTAAACATATGAAAGGATGGCCCATTAATTCAGTTATCAAGGGCGTGGAAAATCAAATCACAGTGAAGTACCATTTTCCTCACATCAGGCTGGTGATAGTCAAGTTGAAGGGGCCCCCATCCCAGGGACACGCCCTAGAAGTTCTTCCACAGGTGCATGAATGCTCACAGCAGCATTGCTTGTAAGAGCCTCCAAACTGGAAACAACTCAAATGTCTGTTGTTGGTGGAACAGTTAAATAAATTATGCGATGGAATCATGTATGCTAATGAAAATGAATGAAATAGGGCACTGACATGGGTGAATGTGAAGTATGTAAATGGAGCGCAAATTGAAGTCACCAGAAATGCATACAATACGGTCCTATTGATAAAAGTTCAAAACAGGCAAAACAAAACAGTATGTCACTTAAGGACACTCACACATTCATAAAACCATCTTTAAAAACAAAAGTGGTAAACACCAAGTTCAGGATAGCACTCACCCCCTGGGGGGCAAGAAGGCAGCAGTAGAAGGGGGCCCTCGGCATGTGCCGTGTGTGTCGTGTAGCGGTGGTGTAGTCTGAAGCCGGATGGAGACGCCATGGCTGTGTGCTGCACACGTTATCCCTGTTTGTATTGTATAAAGTATCTTTAAATGCACTTGGGAGGTCTTTACGAAAGCTTTCGTAAGTGTGATTGACCTTTTCAGGATTTAAAGTCTCTAAGGTATCATGGGCCTGTCAGATCCGTGAAATGATTTCTCCTTGGGGGAGATTTTGGCCAGCTGCTTCAATGGTGAGTGAAGGCATAGCTTCATGTGAAGGCCAACTGGGCTGTACTGTATTTCAAAGCCAGCTCTCCTTCCGAGGTGCAGGCCGAGCTGCACAGGACTCGTCGGGCCGCTGTTGTCCGACGGCAGCTGCTCTTCCCCTGGGCGGCCCGGCCCGAAACTGGTAACGCGCATCCTGTGACGTTGGTTTCTAGGAGGAGCACGGAGAAGCCAACTTGCTGAGCAGTGGAGCCCTGACGTGGACGAGGAAATTCAGCCTGGATTATTTAGCCCTGGACTTCAACTCAGCGTCACCAGCCCCTGTGCAGCAGGTAGGAAGTACTCTGTGTCTGAGAATTCCCAGGAGATTCCATTTCGGTTTGGATTTTGTTTCGATGATTCCACCATGGCTGTTCTCTTTGCAAAGTCTGAGACATACAGACACGTACAGTGAAGAGTCTTAAAATCAGCCCTAACTCTGCCGCCCAGAAGTCCTGGTGTATTTCCCTCGGGGGGAACGTTCTTTGCATGTCTATGTGTAAATGGACGTAGTCTTCGTGCTCTTCAAAATTCGGACCATAAGGTTTGTTGAGAAATTGCTCTGGCAGAGATGAGGGTGGGGTAAAGTGTAGTCCAGGCATAGGAAGGGCCTGCTGAGGGAAGAAGTAACAGCCCCGTTTGGCTAGACTCTGGGGAGTGGTGACGGGAGCTGTCAGCTGGCTTTGAAACAGCTCCGTCAAGGGCCTCAGGCGCCAGGTTGGGCAGTTTTGACTCCTCTGAGTAGTATTCTTGTCTGTGGAGTGGTCAGCAGAAATAACACCTATGTTGAAGCCTGTCGTGAGGATTCAGTGAGTTAATACGTGTAAGGGACCTTAGCCACTGACTGTTGTCACTCACTGCACAGGGGAAGCCATGGAATGAGCGGCTGGTAAGCAGTGGACAACGGCTAAGTATTTCTTAGCAAGGGATGGTCGTAGTCTAGACTGCGCTAACAGTGTATTATTGTTTGATGAGAAAAATCACTTGCTGAACAGAATATACAGGGTAATTTCACTTGTGTGTGTGGAGAAAAGAAGAGTCTGGGAGGCTTCCCTTCCCTTTTGCTGAATGAGCTCCCACTTGCCCTTTACCTTTCGTTTCATTCCACAAACCTAAAATGATAGTCCAGCAAAGCTGGTCAGCGGGCTAGACAGAGAAGCACAGACGGTGCATTAGCCAGTTCTGGTCGGCTGTGCAGTGAAGACAAGCCCCGAATCTCTGCGGCTTTCGACCGCAAAGGCTTCTCAGTTGTCGCCTGTGGGACAGTCCGTCACGGTCCCCACGTGACGCATGCCGGCGTCCTGGCAGGGGAAAAAGGGAGAGTGCAGGATCGCAGGACGCCTCTCTTCTCTTTAGGAGGGGCACCCGTCACCCCACTCACGTTATACTGGTCAAGGCGAGTCAGCTGGCTAGGGCCAAGTTGAAGGGAGCAGAGGTGAGGAGAGATTCACGCACATTCACACGCAGCGTGACACTTCTGCAAGTGACGACCCAGGAGGGAGGGCCAGCCAATACTCGACACTGTAAGCCACCAGAGACTGACTGACATTGTGCCGAATTTTTAAATTGGATGTAACGAAAGCTTTCTGTTCTCCCCCTTCAGAAACTCCTCTTCTCAGAGGAGCAGAGAGTAGACTACGTGCAAGTGGACGAGCAGAAGACGCAAGCTCTGCAGAGCACAAAGCAGGAGTGGACGGACGAGAGGCAGTCCAAAGCGTGACGGCGCTGGGCTGCGGGCAGGGGCTCTGAGGGGGGCCGGCCCTCGTCAGCGGCCGCGCTCGCCCCTGCCGAGCCTCAGGCCGGTGCGCCGGGACGTAGACAGCTCCATCCCGGCAGGGTGGGAGCCACCAAAGCAAAAGAGGCGTCAGAAATCTTCTCCAGTGGAGCCTTTGACGTGCAGATTGGAGCCAACGGGATGACATCTTTTGACTCCAGCGCCTGAAGTCTCGACCTCTGTCCTGTGCTTCCGCTGGAATCATGAATGATCCGAGGAGAGACGCGCCTGGACACCATCTCGTCCCCACCCCTGAGGACACAGTGCAAGACACCAAGCCTAGGGATGGTGGCAGGAAGACAATGCCAGTGACAGGAGCATTGAGTCCCGAGGTCCGGCATGAGCATATCAGATGACCCCCGGTGGCTCTAGGGACATCGTTGTGCTTAAGCAGCTGCCTGTGGCCGGGTGTCCCTTTGCTGTTGGCCTTTTCCCGGCATGCTTTCACACGCACCGTCTCATCTCTTCCCCTCAAAGACCTCGGAAGCTAGGCTTGGCGGCGATCACTGCTCCCACGTCGAGGAAAACAATACCAAGAACCAGAGAAGGGAACGCTTGGCCCAGGATGACTCATGGAGTGAGACAGCGAGTCCGGCTCCTTCCGCCGTCTAATGCTGCCTCAGTCACTTAGGGTAACTTCGGAGACGCGTGGGAGACACGTGCAGACACGGGATGACTCATCATCTCCTCTCCCTTTCATAGGATTTTGAGCAGGTGCTTTTCCACTTGAAAGGTATGCCTGTCGAGCCAGGGTTTCTTTGTGTGGTGTCCAAACGGGGCACTCTAGCGTAATCAGCAGTTACCATTAGAGACACCTCCCGACAATCAGTGTGAAATCCATGCTTGGTTCACATGGTCCCCTTGCCACGTGTGTCCCATGAGCTGGCTAGTGCTGGCAGAAGAGCCTTTGCCACCCCGGGGAAAGCTATCCCTGGCCACACACTCTGCTGGACTCAAGCTTCTGAGTGATTGTTATGACCCAAAAAACAACAACAAACAAACCAACCAAAAACCGGTGACTTCAAGTCTCGGGTTTCCCGGCTAATGTTTCCCTTCTGCTTTAGTGGTGACTAGCTCTGGAGCGTGCACACGTTCCCACCATGCAATGAGGGCATCTTGTCACCCCTTCCTTCCTGGGGCACTGGGGTTCAGGGGACCCAGACGACAGGCTCGATTGGGCACGGAGTTTTACTTAATGCCCCTACCTGATCCTTCTGAGCACCTGCAGCCAGAAGACAAATCTGAACAACTGGGTAGTCGGCAGGTTCTGGCCCACTGTTCGGCCACGGTGTCTCATATACGGGATGGATCACATAGGCGGGCAGGTCTGCGGCAGCCAGGGTTAGGCAGGGCAACTGTAGGCTTTGCTGCAGGGTTTCAGGGTCTCGAACTGCTCCGAAGGTAAGTGCCAAAATCTTGGTTTTTCAGACCAGAAAAGAAGTAATTTTGGTGTTCAAAGCAGCACGGTCTGGTGACATCATTTTCTTCCCAGAGCAAGACGGGCGGCAATTGCCAAGGGCTTGGACTGAGTTAAGAGTCCTTAGTGAGCCTGGATGGAGCCACGAGAGGGCTCCCTGAGCCCACGGCCTGCTCCCCGGCCAGAGCCTGTAAGGAGCTGCCTTCTTCCTTCTGTGACTTGCAAGGAGTCACAGAGCCTCAGGCAGGAATCCAGGGCTACGGACTGCCAGTTCCCATAGATGGTGGCTTCCCTATGTGTGGGCCACCTGTGTTTAGGTCACTGATTGCCTGACAAAGGCCAGTGCAGAAAAACTGTTCGTCCAAGTGTCAAGTACCTCAGCAGACTGAGGATAGATTGGAATAGTAAAGGCAGCTGAAATTTTGTCGGCAGTGAAATGTCATCCAGTTGACCAAAAAACAAAAATCTGTTTCTACAAAACGTTTCCAGGGACATACTTACTGCACGAAACAATAGACACTTGAGCAGTGTGACTTGTTTGGAAGTGATTAGGGATTTAAAGAAATATGACTTCGCCAGGGCGTATAGGATTATGTCTTGGGTGTATGGGATTCCCAGGGTGTATGGGATTAGGTCTCGCTCTGATAAAACTGCTAATGGATAGCTACACAAAGGCATAATGATTCAGGGACACAAAATACAGATAGTTTTGAGCTGACGGCAGCATATGCTCCTGGGAAAGGCACCGTAAATCACAACGATGCCGGCCAAATCTTGTTTTCCGGCAGAGGTAATCCACGTGTAATGGAGGGCTATGATTCTGATGGGGTCTGAGGGATTTTTGTGTTTTTTTTTTTACCAGAAATGATCCCAGATACCACTCCAAGTCAAGTACACATGGCATGTCTGTACACTGCGCAGAGTACACCTTTCTAGAAGATCTGGGAATCAACAGGACAGTGCAGCCATTAATCTCGCATTATTTTCTGTAGCTCCTTTTTGCTCCGTTTCCTTCCGTCTCCTTTCATTAGGAAATACTTCCAGATCAGGGGTTTTGTCATGCAGAAAGGGGGACCGAAGGGTCTCAAGCCTAAGTCCACAGGCCCAGGAACGTTGGGAGTTAAGCTTTCCTCGCGGAGGGAGGAGCCCTGAGGCCCAGCACACAGCCTGGCTACAAGCGCATGGTGTGACCCTGGGGACTCAGTGTCCAGGCCACTTCGCCACGCAGCAAACAGCAGCTGAGTCGTGGCCGTTGGGTCCGGGTCGAGACTGATGGCTCCCCTTAGGCCTGGCCTCCCCCCTCTCAAGGCCTCCTCCTCGGGCCCCGTTCAAACCACCTTTGTATCCACAACCGTGCAGATGTTTAACAATTCACTACGCTTTTACTATTTCATGTCTGGCATTAATAAAAGTCTTATAAGGAGAGGAATCGTGACCTAAGTGCCCTCTTATTTAAGTGACGACATCTGAAAAACTACGGGACACATTCTGAAACCTGAATAAGTGGAAGTAGACTTCACTGCCATTTTCAAGTACAACAGACTTCACCTGACTCCCATGGCATGACCTGCATCCATGTTACTTCGCTGCAAACGGTTGAGCGGGTGGCTGTAAGCAGCGCCGCTCCTGCTCAGCCAAACCACATCTTGACACCTGGGTCAGCAACTAGCTCCGATCATTGGCAGTAAAGTTACCGGCTCTGCCAGATACCACGTATAACACCACCGTTGTCATTACTGACATTAAAAAGCAACAGCGCCCAGCTTGCTTCTCCCCAGAGGGGGTCTCTTGTGCCACCGCCTCCCTTTTCCCTATGGCTGAGACTCCCAGTTGCCCTGGCTGCCAGGTCAGCAGCATCTCTAGGCCACGATGTGAGGCAGAGACCACCAGAATAGCAGGGGCTCAGGTCTGGGGAAAACAGGCCAAAAGCAGAGACCCTACAGCCAACGGGAGTCCTGGTGCTGAGAGGAAGGAGGAGAAGCCACGTGAAATTCCTCCCCCTGGTCAAGTACGAGGCTGATTACCATGAACGCTTTTTCCTGACACACACTCCAGACCGAGCCCTTGACCTAAAGGAGAGCAGGTCGGCCCACAGGGCTAACCTCAGAAGCAGGGGCCGGGAAACCTGACCTAAAGGTCTCTGAGCCCCAGGCCCCTCGTGCTCTGGCCTCTTTACTTCAGCAGACAGCTCCCTAAGTTGCCAGCTTTCTACTTCTTTATTTTCCTTGATCTTAAATTGCATTTGTCGTTATCATTTCCTTATTTTAATTGTCATTTGTTGTTATAAATTTAGTTTTTATTTTCTGCAACTGAGAGCGAGTGGCAGTGGTGGAGGCTGGAGCAGGGGGCCCGACGGGAGACAGCAGAGCTGAGACGCACACTCCCCGCCACGGGCACTTCACCGACGGCAGAGGGGGGGCTGGAGAGCCGCGGGGACGGTCAAGGCTGCCAGGTCACTGGAGCTCCACGGGGATGGTAACGAACCTGAGCCCACTCTGCCGCCGCGTACGGACACCGGCTCCTGGGGGAGCTCCATGGGGAAGGCAGAGCGATCCATGGCACGCGTCCCCTCTGCCTTATCAGAGCCATTTGGCTTCTGTCCAGCACTGTTGTTTTGGTCTTGGTTTCATGGTCGAAACCTCCATTTCCATGAGTTGTATCTTTTGCTTACCTTTGTATGAACAATTGCATCCTAACTGTTTCATATCTGTCTTGAAATTTTAAATCATTTCCATTGTTTAGGTCTTCAACATGAGACTTTTAATTCACTTTCATACTCTACGGTGGTAGGAGTCAGAATAGTGGTTATCTCTATGGGGAAGAGGCAGGAAATAAAAAGTCAACTTGTGGGCTTCCCTGGTGGCGCAGTGGTTGAGAGTCTGCCTGCCAGTGCAGGGGACGCGGGTTCGGGCCCTGGTCTGGGAGGATCCCACGTGCCGCGGAGCGGCTGGGCCCGTGAGCCACAGTTGCTGAGCCTGCGCGTCTGGAGCCTGTGCTCCGCAACAAGAGAGGCCGCGATAGTGGGAGGCCCACGCACCGTGATGAAGAGTGGCCCCCGCTTGCCGCAACTGGAGAAAGCCCTCGCACAGAAACGAAGACCCAACACAGCCAAAAATAAATAAATAAATAAATTTAAAATAAATGTGATTTGAATAAAATATAAAATCTGGTTTAAAAAAAAAAAAAAGGATTCCTTCTTAAAAAAAAAAAAAGTCAACTTGTAAATTCTACTGTACTAGAGAAGGTGATGAGTGGTGTGGAAAAGAACAGCATGAAGAGGATTGGCTGCACGCTGCGCTGTTGGTGGCCGCAGGAAGAAGTAGGGTGAGAAGATGAGATCCGGGCAGACTCGCAGGAGATGAGAGAGTCAGCCAGGCGCAGTATTGGAGAGCACATTCAAGGCAGGGAGAACAGACTGTGCAGAAGCCCTAACTCAGTAGAAAACCTGGAATGTTGAGGGCACAGGCAAGAGGCCAGCGTGGCTGGCGTGGAGTGAGCAAGAGAGAGCAGAGGAGGTAAGAGGGGCGATGGGGGATTCACAGATTAGAGTGTGGGGGCTTGCTGGCCGTTACAAGGGCCTCTGGCTTATGTTCTGGGTGAGAATGGAGCCCGTGACGGGACTTAGGCAGGGGAGACGTGATCTGACTTATATTTTGAAAGGCAGGATAACTGTAGCCACCAGAGCTGCTGCGTGCCGGCGGGGGAGATGCTCCTTCATCACCGTCATCGCCATGCCCACCGCCACCATCCCCAGCACCAGCGTCCCCCTCCCTCCAGCCCACGCGGCCAGAGCTCTCTGGGTTCTGTCCCGGCAGACTCCGCTCACGCACATGCAGGAACAGGGACCGGATCTCCCCGCCACTGGCTGGCAAGAATCCCCTAAATGCAGCCAAAAGATATGAAACACAGGCTGTGAAGAAACTGGGCCTCAGGCGAGGGAGGACCCTCACTGACCTCTGGGAGCTGAGACCCCGAAGAGGTGAGCCGTGCAGCTGCCCCAGCTTGCTGTCTACACGGACTGTCCGGACCGAGTCCAGCCGCCTCCCCGGGTCTCGGGGGTGGATCGCAGAGCGCAGGCAGCCGGAGCTGGCGGGTGGAGGACCGGAGAGGACACAGCGGCACAGGGGGAGAACCGTGCCCAAGGGCGGAGGGTCCGCTAGTCCAAACTCCGAATTCGGGTGACATCATATACAGTACTCAGAGGGATCTTGTCCCAGTAGTGTGGAAAACTAAAAGCTGCTCTGCTCCCACCCATAAAGTCTCAAGGCAAGACTCAAAAGGATCAAGCTGTTTCCAAGTAAGTTAACAATATTAGATTTTTTGAAGTTCTGGAATATACTTAGGGAAAAAAATACCCAGCACCCAAGGAAAAGGGTATGCTAAGATTCAGAAAACTCCAGCCCGTTATGAGGAGACAGATCAATTGATAAAAGACATCCCAATCGGAAAGGAAGAAGTAAAATTTTCTCTGCAGACAACGTGATTGTCTATGTAGAAAACCGAATGCAATGTACAAGAGTGAGGAGAACCAGTCAGTGAGTTTAGCAAGATCACAGGGTAAAGGATATCAGAGGGAGCTAACTCCGCCTGCCCAAACGCTCAACTAATTGTTCTTGTACCAGCACTTTTCTGCACTGATCTGAAACAAGTCCAGTCAGCCACAACACTGCTATTTTACTGTGCCTAGGGCTTTTCTATTCTTGTGCAAACCAAGTTTTTAATTTTAGTAGGAAACCAAGCCAATTGTGACAAGGATGTTAGGAAACCAGAAATCTGGTAGTAGGTGTATTTTCTGAAGAGAAATTGTGATAGAGTCTTTGTTTTTTTTTAAAGACAGTCTGTTTCCTCTCTCTCTCTCTCTCTCTCTCTCTCTCTCTCTCTCTCTTTTTTTCCATGCCACGTGGCTTACAGGATCTTAGTTCCCCAACCAGGGATCGAACCCGTGCCCCCTGCAGTGGAAGCACGGTGTCCTAACCACTGGACTGACAGGGAATTCCCTGTGATCAAGAGTCTCAAAAAAGAAATAGAAAAGTAAACATTTAGAGCAATATTTCTAACTTTTGGAATATACTTTAAGGAAATAACCATTCATGGAAAGAATTACATACATGAATTCCATTGAATCGTTAACCGTAGCAATGAAAAAGCTGAAAACAACTTAAATGTTCAATGATTACATTATGATGCATCTTATATACCTTCACTCAATAACATATTTTTGAAGAGTTTTTAGAATGTGGAGAAGCTAGTATGTTAAATGAAAAAAAGTCAGGAAAAAATTTAATGCTAAACTTGATGACTTCTACATTGCATACCGTTATACATTTAGCGTGCAAGTACAACTAAAAAAATAGTTCTAGGGCTTCCCTGGTGGCGCAGTGGTTGAGAATCTTCCTGCCAATGCAGGGGACACGGGTTCGAGCCCTGGACCGGGAAGATCCCACATGCCGCGGAGCAACTGGGCCCGTGAGCCACACCTACTGAGCCTGTACTCCGCAATGGGAGAGGCCACGACAGTGAGAGGCCAGTGCACGGCGATGAAGAGTGGCCCCCGCTCGCCGCAACTAGAGAAAGCCCTCACACAGAAACGAAGACCCAACACAGCCAAAAATAAATAAATAAAATTAAAAAAAAAAAATAGTTCTAAAATGTTGACAGTAGTTAGTGCTGAACATCGGGCTTGATTTTCATTTTCCTAAACTGTCTTCAATTACCTTGTACTACTGGAATATCTGAATTCCAGAACCTTCCCTCCAACACGAGGACAAAGATAAAAAATCCAGAAATGCATCAGCTGAAAAGAAACTGTGACACAAAACAGTAGCCTAGTTTTATTTTCTGCAGTAATACACATTGAAGCATCCCACTCCTCGAGCCGCAGGGAAACCAAACAAGTGAACCAAGAGATACCAAGGGCCAGTACTGGCAAAACATTAAACCCAAATAACAAAGTGGTGATCACTCAAGTTTGAATTCCCTAAGCCTTGCCTAGTAGGGGACACAAGGTTAGCCCTCAGCCCCCTTTCCTTCGCGTAGCCTTTAGGGAGGCGGGAGCCAAAGGTGCTGAATATTCCCAATCACCCGGGAAAGCTGATCGAAGATGGAGTCGATGGAAATTCGGAAGAGATCAAGGTCTTCAGCAGTCCATCTACTACAAGTGAGGGAAAAGGGAAATCAGGTTAAAGGGGAGATCGCTCACGTAGGTCCAGGGCACCAGCCCCCAGCCCCCTCCTTATACCAAGCCCGTATATGGGCGGCCCCATCACAGCACTCTTAAGACAGAGATCAGATCCCAGCACCTGCCACCGA
This sequence comes from Balaenoptera musculus, assembly GCF_009873245.2. Classification (NCBI taxonomy): domain Eukaryota; kingdom Metazoa; phylum Chordata; class Mammalia; order Artiodactyla; family Balaenopteridae; genus Balaenoptera; species Balaenoptera musculus. The sequence continues at coordinate 127,929,144 of NC_045806.1, read as the reverse complement.
CCCCCGCCCACGGCAGACTCTTCTAGAACTCACATAGTTAGGGCACTGCCATTCACTGTATATTCCTCCCGAATCACGCCTGGGTCACGCTGGGCACCTGCGATCAGAGCTCTGTGGGCCATGTGTGCCTCCAGGAGGGATCGGAAAGGCACTGTGAGGTTGCTGGGGGAGACGTGGTTAAGGCACCATCCGCTACTGAATCTGCTGGTATCTCGGGCTTGCCCACACCTCAGAGGCCCGTTTTTACCCCAGGATGAGACCGCCCGGAGCCGCCTCCCTAACCCTTCGGTCCTTCCCCACCCTCCAGGCTCCTCAGGCATTGACAATCCCCTTTCCTGCCAGGCTGCCCGCCCCTGCTGCCCCTGACTGCGCCCTGCGCTCCCCTCCGTCCCCTCCGCCCCCTCCGCAGGCGGCCGCCACGCACCCGGCCACCGCACCGCTGCCCCAGCCCAGGGAGGCTCCACGGAAAGGATACAGCACCAGCCGTCTTCTTCCAGGCCTGACAGCCGCGAGCGCTGCACCTCCACCACGTCTTAGGGCACGTGGCGCCCGCCCACCCCGACGGCCTGCAGCAGGGCCTCTCATCGCTGCTCCTCCTCGGCCAGGCCCACGCCGGGCTTCCGGGCGCCGGGGCCCACCCTCGCCTTCAGGGCTACCTGCTCTTCTCTGGCAACCAGGAGTTCCGGAGCTTTGCTGGCCACCTCGGCCCCCTGCGCCTGCCGCGCTGCCGTCCCCCGGGGCCTGCATGGCCGCCGCGCGTCCCTCTGAGAGCCGAGGAGAGCCTGCGCGCCTCACGCGGCCCCGCCCCTTCGGCCCCGGGACCCCCAGGGCGCCTGCGCAGACACCCCTGACGACGCCTCCCGGCTCCGGATTGGCTGCCACCCTGCCCCCCGCAGGCCGCCCCGGAGGCCCCGTCGGGCTGCACAGACTCAGCTCCGGCGTGAAGCCCCGCTCCTTTCGGGCGCCCCGGATGCGCCTGCGCAGACCGGCCCCTCCTGTCCGGGGCCGGGCGGCGTGGGGCGGGCGCCGAGTGCCCACGGAGTCACCGCCGAGCCGGGAACGCCGCCTTTCCATTCCCGAGGCCTTGACCCGTCTCCCAAACCATCTGCTCCAGGCACTAAGGGCCACCCACGCACCCCCATAGCCCTCCGACCCTGCCCCCCGGTAAAGCCCAGAGTAAACCGCAAACAGCAAGGGAAGCGTAGGACCTCCAAGCAGCGGGGTCTCCGCCGAAAGGGGAGGTCAGGGCTGGTGGGCGTCTTCACTGACCCCATCATGGAGGTGCCACCCGCATGACCTCGTCCAGACCCTATTACCTCCCACAGGCCCGCCTCCAGAGTCCATCCCGTGGGGGGGTTAGGGCTTCCATGGGTGAGCTGGGGCAGGGGTAGGGACTGGACGCTCAGGCCATAGGCCAGCGCTGCTCAGCTAACCCGGGCTAGGTTCCCGTGCGTACTCTTAGCGGGGAGCCGCTGACTTACCTGACCGAACCCAGAAACAGCATCTTTCCTGCCGGAGAGCTGATCCACGTCAGCTGTCCTGAGAGGTGCGCCAGCCAAGGCCTCACAGGTCCCCCCTGGGCCGGCCCGGCCCCTCGCGTCCCAGGGCCAGGAGGTGACACGGGCCGGTCTGGCTTCCTCTCGGCTGTTTGCAGGCCACTCCTCCACCTGCTGGGCTGGTCACCGTCCTTCCGCAGCCCTGCCCTCGGCCCCAGAGGCTGCCCCGAGGTGGACGCTCACTCAGCAGGCGCCCTCGCCCGGGCTGCCAGTGCTGCACTGGTGAAGCTTTAACACTGGCTCTCCAGACGCAGCAGGGGCCCTGCATCTGCTGATCTCCACGCTGTACCCACTCCCACCACAGCCGACTGACTAGGGAGGCCGAGCCGCGGTCCTGTACGAAAGCCAAGTGGGAATTAAAGCCTCACAGTCACTTACGGAAGACTCAATGAGCTCTCTGTCCCAGGTTCCCCTGTGGGAGTTGCAGAGGGGCAGCCATGAGCAGACATTCTTATAGTTTTTTAGTTTTAGGTCTAGCAAATAGGTTTTAATCATCATCACTGGAAAAAGCAAAAAAAACCATCAGTGCAGAACCGGACTCACATGGGTAGGTAGTGAGTAGGCGTGGACACTGGTTGGACCTGTGCGGGAAAAGCCCAGAGAATGTACTGAGCAAGGGTCTAGCATGTTGGCTTCTGCTGTCGTCCATATCACAAGAGGAAACTCATGAATTAACCAGACCCACCTGAGGGTCTGAAATAAGGGCAGAAGGAGGGTCAGTGGGACGTCTAGGGGGCTCTGACTCCCGCCTCCGCGAAAAATACCTGATGGACATCCTCATACATACCCATTAAGGGGACCAGTGGCAAGTTCCCAGGAGCAGAATTGCTGGGCTTTAGGGATGGGCAGCCGTCATTGGATTCAGTCGCGCCACGCTGCTCTCTGCCATGGCTGTACCCGTCTGCACTCCTACTATATTCTTGCGACCTTTGGGGGCTTCCTTTTCTGTAACTAGCCTATTCATATCCTTCGCCCATTTCCAAAAACATTGGTATTGCTGTTATCTTCTTGATGACCAGCAGGATATTTTAAAAACATATTCTTTTTTTAAAATTAATTAATTTCTTTTTGGCTGCGTTGGGTCTTCGTTGCTGTGCGCGGGCTTTCTCTAGTTGCAGCGAGCGGGGGCTACTCTTCGTTGCAGTGCACGGGCTTCTCATTGCGGTGGTTTCTCTTGTTGCGGAGCACGGGCTCTAGGCGCAGTAGTTGTGGCTTCAGTAGTTGTGGCTCACGGGCTTCAGTAGTTGTGACACACAGGCTCAGTAGTTGTGGCGCACGGGCTTAGTTGCTCCGCGGCACGTGGGATCTTCCCGGACCAGGGCTCGAACCCGTGTCCCCTGCATTAGCAGGTGGATTCTTAACCACTGCGCCACCAGGGAAGTCCCTGTTCTATTTTTTAAAATTTGATGAAGCACTTCAGTAGTCAGGGTACCGTGAAAACCACATGACCACCATATAAAAATCATCTTAAAATGGTAGAGAATATAGTTTTAAATGTATTTTTTAAATCTAAAACTCAACTGCCAAGAAAGGAAAGGGGATCTCTCGGGCCAAAAGTATTGAGAAATTGCAAATCCTGAGGATCAATAGGAATTACAAAAAGTAAAATCACATATAGAAGTAAGTCGTTATTAGAAATATTAGATTTCACATATAAAATAACTATGTTTTATATATTTAAAAAAGAAGATGAGGAGTTGAAAGTTGGACTGAGTCACAAGATGCTATTTAAAAATGACCAGGTGGATTAGAAAAGACCATTTAGAACTTCTAGACATAAAAATAGGGATGTAATTAGAAACTCAATGGGTGAGTTAAACAGACTAAACCCAGAGAGTAATGTAGTGAACCAGAATATAGTTTTGAAGTTACTGATAAGTCAGGACAAGGAGATAAAAACATAAACAAAGTTGAGAAATGGAAGATAGCATGAGAAGGTCAAACATTTGTCCAGTCGGCCTTACAGAAGGAGATAATAGGGAAAAAATAGAGAAGCGGTATGTGAAGGGATAATGTCAGTTTCTCACAGTTCATGAAAGACACCAATCCTCAGTCCAAAGACTCACAAATAGTTCACTGTAGTCAGATGTTAGTGGTAGAATGTGGATGGTAGGTATATGGGTGTTCATAGCATATCTTCTTCAATTTGGCTGATTATTAGAAAGTTTTCATAATAATAAATTGAAGAAATAAACCCCATGAAAGGAAAATGAATAAAAGTGAGAACAGAAATTAACAAAATAAACAGCAAAATTAGAATCACCACCGACCTAATTTGCTCTTTTAAGAGATTAAAATTGAACGCAACCAATCAAGAGAAAGCAATGCATGCAAATAAACAATATTAAGAATGCAAAGGAGGTAATAATTGCAAATACATCAGAGATTAATGACGTGAGAATAGTATGAACAACTTCATATTGAGTGAATTTGAAAACTTTAGTGAAAACAGGCAAATTCTCCGAAAAATATTATTAAAAACTGACTCAAGTAAAAACAGAAAACACAAATTATTAGAGAAACTGAATACGTAGGGAAGTTTTGACTACAAAGGATCACGAGGCCCCCAAAACTTTACAGAAACCTTCTATCAAAAGGGAGCGATCATTGCAGTCTTACACAAGCACCTCCAGGGAAAGGCAAAAAGAGGAAATACTACACAGCTTATTTTGTAAGGCTAAAATAACTTGATACCAAAACAAAGAGCACTAACACAAGTCGAAAGTTATATATCAATCTCACTCATTCATGCAGGTTAAAATTCCTAAGCAAGAATAAGTCCAACCAAATCTTGCACGTGAATGTTCATAGCATCATTCTTCATAATGGCCAACGAGCGAAAGCAACCGAAGTGTTCACCAAATGCTGAACGGGTGAATAAAATGTGGTATGGCTACACAATGGAGTGTTATGCAGCCATACCATGAAATCAGATCCATGAAACAACAAGGATGAACCTTGCAAACAATACGCTGAGTGAAAGAAGCCAGTCACAAAAGACCACTCCTTTGGATTTCTGGACCCAATTCCAGGATGTGTGTGTGTTGGCTGGGGTGGGTTCCCACATAACACCAAGCAATTCTCGGACACCGGCAGGGTGTCCGAGGAGTCAACTCCATTCTGACCCTTTCTCCCGGGAGATAGCATCCGATTCCACAGGTTACAGGTTCAGTCCTACAGGACCGCCCACCCCTTCCAACTTGAGCTGCTAGTCACCGTCCCAGGTTGTTATCTGTGCTTCTGACTGGCTGGCTACAGATGGGAGGTCCCCACGTCCCCCTCCTTGGGTTTGACTCATTCGCTAGGGCAGCTCACAGAATTCAGGGAAGCACTTACTTACGTTTACCAGTTTATTCTAAAAGGGTATGATAAAGGATGCAGATGAACATCCAGATGGAAGAGAGGCACAGGGCGAGGCATGAGGAAAGGGCCCGGAGCTTCCACGCCGTCACCAGGGGCCACCCTCCCAGCACCCCCGCGTGTTCACCAACCCGGGAGCCCTCTGGACCCAGTCCTCTTGGGTTTTACGGAGGCTTCATTATACAGTGTGACTGGTGAAATCATTGGCCGTTGGTGATGGAGTCAAGCTCCAGCCCCTCCCCACTCCCCAGAGATCGGGTGGGGCCGGGGAGTGGGGCTGAAAGTTCCAAGCTTCCGACCACATGGTTGGTTCTCCTGGCAAGTAGGAGGCACGTTGTTAGGCGCCACCTCGTTCCTGTCATAAGCGACATCTCTGTCATTCTCAACACGTAGGAAATTCGAAGGGTTTTGGGAGCTGTGACCCAGGAATTGTGGACTGAAGACCAACTATATATGAGAAATAAACATTTGGTCATCTGAACGACCAAATATATATTTCTTGTAAATCACAGTATCACAACCACGTATTGTATGATTCCATTTGTATGACATGTCTAGAATAGCAAACCTATAGAGACAGAAATTAGATTCGTGGTGGTTGCCTAGAGCTTGGGGAGAGACTGGGACTAGGGGATGACGGCTAAGGGGTGCAGGATTTCGTTTTGGGGCGATGAAAATATTCTAAAATTGAGGTGATGATTGCACAAACATGTGAATATCCTAAGCACCACCGAATTGTACACTTTAAGTGAGCGAATTGCATGGTATGGAATTCTACCTCAGCAAAGCTGTTTACAAAAGGAATCCTAAAGATTTTAGTAAAATAAGTTCAGCACTTTATAAAACTGAAAATGTGCATGAACGGGCTTCCCTGGTGGCGCAGTGGTTAAGAATCCGCCTGCCAATGCAGGGGACACGGGTTCGAGCCCTGGTCGGGGAAGATCCCACATGCCGCGGAGAAACGAAGCCCGTGCGCCACAACTACTGAGCCCGCGTGCCACAACTACTGAGCCGCTGTGCCACAACTACTGAAGCCCACGCTCCTAGAGCCCGTGCTCCCCAACAAGAGAAGCCACCGCAATGAGAAGCCCGTGCAGCGCAGGGAAGAGTAGCCCCCGCTCGCCTCAACTAGACAAAGCCCGCACGCAGCGACGAACACCCAACGCAGCCAAAGATAAATAAATTAATTAATTAATTTAAAAAATATGCACGAACAAGTCGGAATTTTTCCAGGTACGCAAAGTGGGTTTAACATTTGAGAACCTGTTCATGGGCATCTCGGTAAAGACGGCAGATTGACCACGGACTTCTGTGTTCCCTGCGTCCCAAACCAGCCTCTAAAATCACAGTGAAGGATTTGTTAAAGGCATAAACCCACGCGGCTGTGAAGAACTGAAGAAGACAACACAGTAACGTATTGGAAACTGGAAAGCAGGTGGATTTGTAGTAAATGATGTATCAGACCCAAGAGAGTTGAATCCTAAATACACTGCGGGGGAAGGCAAGACCCCCACTCCCCGGAGGCTGACCTCTGTGACTTCCCCTCTCCTACTTCACACAAAAGATGAAGTGTAGTCTCTGGAGAGAGTAAAACAAGGGGTCTCTGCCCTGGGGGATGCTAGACACATCTGACCGAGCATACTAGGCTAAAAACAACGTAAGTAAATATGCACAATAGACAACGCGAGCCTTTCCCGAGCCCTTTTCCAGCGGCTCTCTTCCAGAATGTTGACAACCAGACCTTTACAATTGGGTCTAGAGATTCGAAGACAGTTCTCTGACCTATTTGAGCAGCCCAAGAGGCAAGACATGGGTCATAATGTTAGGGGCACCCCAAGAAAATCGTCCGGCAAGGTCACCTTGCAGTGAACCCCACAGCTGACAAGCACCACCCATGTAGTCGGAGCTTCGGATCAGCGTTTTGGCCTTTCACTCTTAAATATGAGCAGACAGCCAATGATTTTATCAGACATCTCAGGGAAGCTCTAGCATAAAGACAGAAACCAAACAAACGGGTTGGAAGAAACAAAAACTGTGCCAGAAGGAGAAACATTTTTTTTCAAGTCTCTTATTGTTACAAATACCCCCTGAGAGGTGAGCTGTCAGGGCCATAAATTAAAGGAATCTTCTCAAGTCAGTCAAGCTCATTAACACGTTAAAGGAGAAAAGCGATGTGAGTGTCTCAGATGCAGCAAAAACAGTCAGCAGGACTGACCAGCCAGTCACATATGGGAACGTGATATGTGAACAGAGGCTGCATTCCTGGGGAAAGGAGGGCTGCCCACGTGGGGTACAAACAGAACAAAAGGCAATTAATTGTATCCCTGTGTCACCACCACATGTCAAAATCAGTTGAGGCTAGATTATTACTTAAATGTAAAGGAAAAAACGTTATAACTTAGAAGAAGATGTGGGAAAACAAATTACAACCTCAGCATAGGAAGGACGCTTTAAACAAAATACAAGAGCAAGAAGCTACTCAGGAAAATCTTGATATGTTACATTAAAAGCGAGAACAATTCTTAACTTAAAAAACACCAAGAAAAACCCACTGTAGACTGTGATGGGCTATTAGCAACACACATAACCAACAAATTATTAGTCTCTTAGGTATGTGAGGGAGTACTGAGAAAAATCAGAAAAATACAAACACTTCAGTGTAAAAATTAGCAAAACAAAAACAAACCTAAAACAGATAATTCACAGAAGAGAAAAAAAGAAATGACCCGTAAACATATGAAAGGATGGCCCATTAATTCAGTTATCAAGGGCGTGGAAAATCAAATCACAGTGAAGTACCATTTTCCTCACATCAGGCTGGTGATAGTCAAGTTGAAGGGGCCCCCATCCCAGGGACACGCCCTAGAAGTTCTTCCACAGGTGCATGAATGCTCACAGCAGCATTGCTTGTAAGAGCCTCCAAACTGGAAACAACTCAAATGTCTGTTGTTGGTGGAACAGTTAAATAAATTATGCGATGGAATCATGTATGCTAATGAAAATGAATGAAATAGGGCACTGACATGGGTGAATGTGAAGTATGTAAATGGAGCGCAAATTGAAGTCACCAGAAATGCATACAATACGGTCCTATTGATAAAAGTTCAAAACAGGCAAAACAAAACAGTATGTCACTTAAGGACACTCACACATTCATAAAACCATCTTTAAAAACAAAAGTGGTAAACACCAAGTTCAGGATAGCACTCACCCCCTTGGGGGGCAAGAAGGCAGCAGTAGAAGGGGGCCCTCGGCATGTGCCGTGTGTGTCGTGTAGCGGTGGTGTAGTCTGAAGCCGGATGGAGACGCCATGGCTGTGTGCTGCACACGTTATCCCTGTTTGTATTGTATAAAGTATCTTTAAATGCACTTGGGAGGTCTTTACGAAAGCTTTCGTAAGTGTGATTGACCTTTTCAGGATTTAAAGTCTCTAAGGTATCATGGGCCTGTCAGATCCGTGAAATGATTTCTCCTTGGGGGAGATTTTGGCCAGCTGCTTCAATGGTGAGTGAAGGCATAGCTTCATGTGAAGGCCAACTGGGCTGTACTGTATTTCAAAGCCAGCTCTCCTTCCGAGGTGCAGGCCGAGCTGCACAGGACTCGTCGGGCCGCTGTTGTCCGACGGCAGCTGCTCTTCCCCTGGGCGGCCCGGCCCGAAACTGGTAACGCGCATCCTGTGACGTTGGTTTCTAGGAGGAGCACGGAGAAGCCAACTTGCTGAGCAGTGGAGCCCTGACGTGGACGAGGAAATTCAGCCTGGATTATTTAGCCCTGGACTTCAACTCAGCGTCACCAGCCCCTGTGCAGCAGGTAGGAAGTACTCTGTGTCTGAGAATTCCCAGGAGATTCCATTTCGGTTTGGATTTTGTTTCGATGATTCCACCATGGCTGTTCTCTTTGCAAAGTCTGAGACATACAGACACGTACAGTGAAGAGTCTTAAAATCAGCCCTAACTCTGCCGCCCAGAAGTCCTGGTGTATTTCCCTCGGGGGGAACGTTCTTTGCATGTCTATGTGTAAATGGACGTAGTCTTCGTGCTCTTCAAAATTCGGACCATAAGGTTTGTTGAGAAATTGCTCTGGCAGAGATGAGGGTGGGGTAAAGTGTAGTCCAGGCATAGGAAGGGCCTGCTGAGGGAAGAAGTAACAGCCCCGTTTGGCTAGACTCTGGGGAGTGGTGACGGGAGCTGTCAGCTGGCTTTGAAACAGCTCCGTCAAGGGCCTCAGGCGCCAGGTTGGGCAGTTTTGACTCCTCTGAGTAGTATTCTTGTCTGTGGAGTGGTCAGCAGAAATAACACCTATGTTGAAGCCTGTCGTGAGGATTCAGTGAGTTAATACGTGTAAGGGACCTTAGCCACTGACTGTTGTCACTCACTGCACAGGGGAAGCCATGGAATGAGCGGCTGGTAAGCAGTGGACAACGGCTAAGTATTTCTTAGCAAGGGATGGTCGTAGTCTAGACTGCGCTAACAGTGTATTATTGTTTGATGAGAAAAATCACTTGCTGAACAGAATATACAGGGTAATTTCACTTTGTGTGTGTGGAGAAAAGAAGAGTCTGGGAGGCTTCCCTTCCCTTTTGCTGAATGAGCTCCCACTTGCCCTTTACCTTTCGTTTCATTCCACAAACCTAAAATGATAGTCCAGCAAAGCTGGTCAGCGGGCTAGACAGAGAAGCACAGACGGTGCATTAGCCAGTTCTGGTCGGCTGTGCAGTGAAGACAAGCCCCGAATCTCTGCGGCTTTCGACCGCAAAGGCTTCTCAGTTGTCGCCTGTGGGACAGTCCGTCACGGTCCCCACGTGAGGCATGCCGGCGTCCTGGCAGGGGAAAAAGGGAGAGTGCAGGATCGCAGGACGCCTCTCTTCTCTTTAGGAGGGGCACCCGTCACCCCACTCACGTTATACTGGTCAAGGCGAGTCAGCTGGCTAGGGCCAAGTTGAAGGGAGCAGAGGTGAGGAGAGATTCACGCACATTCACACGCAGCGTGACACTTCTGCAAGTGACGACCCAGGAGGGAGGGCCAGCCAATACTCGACACTGTAAGCCACCAGAGACTGACTGACATTGTGCCGAATTTTTAAATTGGATGTAACGAAAGCTTTCTGTTCTCCCCCTTCAGAAACTCCTCTTCTCAGAGGAGCAGAGAGTAGACTACGTGCAAGTGGACGAGCAGAAGACGCAAGCTCTGCAGAGCACAAAGCAGGAGTGGACGGACGAGAGGCAGTCCAAAGCGTGACGGCGCTGGGCTGCGGGCAGGGGCTCTGAGGGGGGCCGGCCCTCGTCAGCGGCCGCGCTCGCCCCTGCCGAGCCTCAGGCCGGTGCGCCGGGACGTAGACAGCTCCATCCCGGCAGGGTGGGAGCCACCAAAGCAAAAGAGGCGTCAGAAATCTTCTCCAGTGGAGCCTTTGACGTGCAGATTGGAGCCAACGGGATGACATCTTTTGACTCCAGCGCCTGAAGTCTCGACCTCTGTCCTGTGCTTCCGCTGGAATCATGAATGATCCGAGGAGAGACGCGCCTGGACACCATCTCGTCCCCACCCCTGAGGACACAGTGCAAGACACCAAGCCTAGGGATGGTGGCAGGAAGACAATGCCAGTGACAGGAGCATTGAGTCCCGAGGTCCGGCATGAGCATATCAGATGACCCCCGGTGGCTCTAGGGACATCGTTGTGCTTAAGCAGCTGCCTGTGGCCGGGTGTCCCTTTGCTGTTGGCCTTTTCCCGGCATGCTTTCACACGCACCGTCTCATCTCTTCCCCTCAAAGACCTCGGAAGCTAGGCTTGGCGGCGATCACTGCTCCCACGTCGAGGAAAACAATACCAAGAACCAGAGAAGGGAACGCTTGGCCCAGGATGACTCATGGAGTGAGACAGCGAGTCCGGCTCCTTCCGCCGTCTAATGCTGCCTCAGTCACTTAGGGTAACTTCGGAGACGCGTGGGAGACACGTGCAGACACGGGATGACTCATCATCTCCTCTCCCTTTCATAGGATTTTGAGCAGGTGCTTTTCCACTTGAAAGGTATGCCTGTCGAGCCAGGGTTTCTTTGTGTGGTGTCCAAACGGGGCACTCTAGCGTAATCAGCAGTTACCATTAGAGACACCTCCCGACAATCAGTGTGAAATCCATGCTTGGTTCACATGGTCCCCTTGCCACGTGTGTCCCATGAGCTGGCTAGTGCTGGCAGAAGAGCCTTTGCCACCCCGGGGAAAGCTATCCCTGGCCACACACTCTGCTGGACTCAAGCTTCTGAGTGATTGTTATGACCCAAAAAACAACAACAAACAAACCAACCAAAAACCGGTGACTTCAAGTCTCGGGTTTCCCGGCTAATGTTTCCCTTCTGCTTTAGTGGTGACTAGCTCTGGAGCGTGCACACGTTCCCACCATGCAATGAGGGCATCTTGTCACCCCTTCCTTCCTGGGGCACTGGGGTTCAGGGGACCCAGACGACAGGCTCGATTGGGCACGGAGTTTTACTTAATGCCCCTACCTGATCCTTCTGAGCACCTGCAGCCAGAAGACAAATCTGAACAACTGGGTAGTCGGCAGGTTCTGGCCCACTGTTCGGCCACGGTGTCTCATATACGGGGATGGATCACATAGGCGGGCAGGTCTGCGGCAGCCAGGGTTAGGCAGGGCAACTGTAGGCTTTGCTGCAGGGTTTCAGGGTCTCGAACTGCTCCGAAGGTAAGTGCCAAAATCTTGGTTTTTCAGACCAGAAAAGAAGTAATTTTGGTGTTCAAAGCAGCACGGTCTGGTGACATCATTTTCTTCCCAGAGCAAGACGGGCGGCAATTGCCAAGGGCTTGGACTGAGTTAAGAGTCCTTAGTGAGCCTGGATGGAGCCACGAGAGGGCTCCCTGAGCCCACGGCCTGCTCCCCGGCCAGAGCCTGTAAGGAGCTGCCTTCTTCCTTCTGTGACTTGCAAGGAGTCACAGAGCCTCAGGCAGGAATCCAGGGCTACGGACTGCCAGTTCCCATAGATGGTGGCTTCCCTATGTGTGGGCCACCTGTGTTTAGGTCACTGATTGCCTGACAAAGGCCAGTGCAGAAAAACTGTTCGTCCAAGTGTCAAGTACCTCAGCAGACTGAGGATAGATTGGAATAGTAAAGGCAGCTGAAATTTTGTCGGCAGTGAAATGTCATCCAGTTGACCAAAAAACAAAAATCTGTTTCTACAAAACGTTTCCAGGGACATACTTACTGCACGAAACAATAGACACTTGAGCAGTGTGACTTGTTTGGAAGTGATTAGGGATTTAAAGAAATATGACTTCGCCAGGGCGTATAGGATTATGTCTTGGGTGTATGGGATTCCCAGGGTGTATGGGATTAGGTCTCGCTCTGATAAAACTGCTAATGGATAGCTACACAAAGGCATAATGATTCAGGGACACAAAATACAGATAGTTTTGAGCTGACGGCAGCATATGCTCCTGGGAAAGGCACCGTAAATCACAACGATGCCGGCCAAATCTTGTTTTCCGGCAGAGGTAATCCACGTGTAATGGAGGGCTATGATTCTGATGGGGTCTGAGGGATTTTTGTGTTTTTTTTTTTACCAGAAATGATCCCAGATACCACTCCAAGTCAAGTACACATGGCATGTCTGTACACTGCGCAGAGTACACCTTTCTAGAAGATCTGGGAATCAACAGGACAGTGCAGCCATTAATCTCGCATTATTTTCTGTAGCTCCTTTTTGCTCCGTTTCCTTCCGTCTCCTTTCATTAGGAAATACTTCCAGATCAGGGGTTTTGTCATGCAGAAAGGGGGACCGAAGGGTCTCAAGCCTAAGTCCACAGGCCCAGGAACGTTGGGAGTTAAGCTTTCCTCGCGGAGGGAGGAGCCCTGAGGCCCAGCACACAGCCTGGCTACAAGCGCATGGTGTGACCCTGGGGACTCAGTGTCCAGGCCACTTCGCCACGCAGCAAACAGCAGCTGAGTCGTGGCCGTTGGGTCCGGGTCGAGACTGATGGCTCCCCTTAGGCCTGGCCTCCCCCCTCTCAAGGCCTCCTCCTCGGGCCCCGTTCAAACCACCTTTGTATCCACAACCGTGCAGATGTTTAACAATTCACTACGCTTTTACTATTTCATGTCTGGCATTAATAAAAGTCTTATAAGGAGAGGAATCGTGACCTAAGTGCCCTCTTATTTAAGTGACGACATCTGAAAAACTACGGGACACATTCTGAAACCTGAATAAGTGGAAGTAGACTTCACTGCCATTTTCAAGTACAACAGACTTCACCTGACTCCCATGGCATGACCTGCATCCATGTTACTTCGCTGCAAACGGTTGAGCGGGTGGCTGTAAGCAGCGCCGCTCCTGCTCAGCCAAACCACATCTTGACACCTGGGTCAGCAACTAGCTCCGATCATTGGCAGTAAAGTTACCGGCTCTGCCAGATACCACGTATAACACCACCGTTGTCATTACTGACATTAAAAAGCAACAGCGCCCAGCTTGCTTCTCCCCAGAGGGGGTCTCTTGTGCCACCGCCTCCCTTTTCCCTATGGCTGAGACTCCCAGTTGCCCTGGCTGCCAGGTCAGCAGCATCTCTAGGCCACGATGTGAGGCAGAGACCACCAGAATAGCAGGGGCTCAGGTCTGGGGAAAACAGGCCAAAAGCAGAGACCCTACAGCCAACGGGAGTCCTGGTGCTGAGAGGAAGGAGGAGAAGCCACGTGAAATTCCTCCCCCCTGGTCAAGTACGAGGCTGATTACCATGAACGCTTTTTCCTGACACACACTCCAGACCGAGCCCTTGACCTAAAGGAGAGCAGGTCGGCCCACAGGGCTAACCTCAGAAGCAGGGGCCGGGAAACCTGACCTAAAGGTCTCTGAGCCCAGGCCCCTCGTGCTCTGGCCTCTTTACTTCAGCAGACAGCTCCCTAAGTTGCCAGCTTTCTACTTCTTTATTTTCCTTGATCTTAAATTGCATTTGTCGTTATCATTTCCTTATTTTAATTGTCATTTGTTGTTATAAATTTAGTTTTTATTTTCTGCAACTGAGAGCGAGTGGCAGTGGTGGAGGCTGGAGCAGGGGGCCCGACGGGAGACAGCAGAGCTGAGACGCACACTCCCCGCCACGGGCACTTCACCGACGGCAGAGGGGGGGCTGGAGAGCCGCGGGGACGGTCAAGGCTGCCAGGTCACTGGAGCTCCACGGGATGGTAACGAACCTGAGGCCCACTCTGCCGCCGCGTACGGACACCGGCTCCTGGGGGAGCTCCATGGGGAAGGCAGAGCGATCCATGGCACGCGTCCCCTCTGCCTTATCAGAGCCATTTGGCTTCTGTCCAGCACTGTTGTTTTGGTCTTGGTTTCATGGTCGAAACCTCCATTTCCATGAGTTGTATCTTTTGCTTACCTTTGTATGAACAATTGCATCCTAACTGTTTCATATCTGTCTTGAAATTTTAAATCATTTCCATTGTTTAGGTCTTCAACATGAGACTTTTAATTCACTTTCATACTCTACGGTGGTAGGAGTCAGAATAGTGGTTATCTCTATGGGGAAGAGGCAGGAAATAAAAAGTCAACTTGTGGGCTTCCCTGGTGGCGCAGTGGTTGAGAGTCTGCCTGCCAGTGCAGGGGACGCGGGTTCGGGCCCTGGTCTGGGAGGATCCCACGTGCCGCGGAGCGGCTGGGCCCGTGAGCCACAGTTGCTGAGCCTGCGCGTCTGGAGCCTGTGCTCCGCAACAAGAGAGGGCCGCGATAGTGGGAGGCCCACGCACCGTGATGAAGAGTGGCCCCCGCTTGCCGCAACTGGAGAAAGCCCTCGCACAGAAACGAAGACCCAACACAGCCAAAAATAAATAAATAAATAAATTTAAAATAAATGTGATTTGAATAAAATATAAAATCTGGTTTAAAAAAAAAAAAAAGGATTCCTTCTTAAAAAAAAAAAAAGTCAACTTGTAAATTCTACTGTACTAGAGAAGGTGATGAGTGGTGTGGAAAAGAACAGCATGAAGAGGATTGGCTGCACGCTGCGCTGTTGGTGGCCGCAGGAAGAAGTAGGGTGAGAAGATGAGATCCGGGCAGACTCGCAGGAGATGAGAGAGTCAGCCAGGCGCAGTATTGGAGAGCACATTCAAGGCAGGGAGAACAGACTGTGCAGAAGCCCTAACTCAGTAGAAAACCTGGAATGTTGAGGGCACAGGCAAGAGGCCAGCGTGGCTGGCGTGGAGTGAGCAAGAGAGAGCAGAGGAGGTAAGAGGGGCGATGGGGGATTCACAGATTAGAGTGTGGGGGCTTGCTGGCCGTTACAAGGGCCTCTGGCTTATGTTCTGGGTGAGATGGAGCCCGTGACGGGACTTAGGCAGGGGAGACGTGATCTGACTTATATTTTGAAAGGCAGGATAACTGTAGCCACCAGAGCTGCTGCGTGCCGGCGGGGGAGATGCTCCTTCATCACCGTCATCGCCATGCCCACCGCCACCATCCCCAGCACCAGCGTCCCCCTCCCTCCAGCCCACGCGGCCAGAGCTCTCTGGGTTCTGTCCCGGCAGACTCCGCTCACGCACATGCAGGAACAGGGACCGGATCTCCCCGCCACTGGCTGGCAAGAATCCCCTAAATGCAGCCAAAAGATATGAAACACAGGCTGTGAAGAAACTGGGCCTCAGGCGAGGGAGGACCCTCACTGACCTCTGGGAGCTGAGACCCCGAAGAGGTGAGCCGTGCAGCTGCCCCAGCTTGCTGTCTACACGGACTGTCCGGACCGAGTCCAGCCGCCTCCCCGGGTCTCGGGGGTGGATCGCAGAGCGCAGGCAGCCGGAGCTGGCGGGTGGAGGACCGGAGAGGACACAGCGGCACAGGGGGAGAACCGTGCCCAAGGGCGGAGGGTCCGCTAGTCCAAACTCCGAATTCGGGTGACATCATATACAGTACTCAGAGGGATCTTGTCCCAGTAGTGTGGAAAACTAAAAGCTGCTCTGCTCCCACCCATAAAGTCTCAAGGCAAGACTCAAAAGGATCAAGCTGTTTCCAAGTAAGTTAACAATATTAGATTTTTTGAAGTTCTGGAATATACTTAGGGAAAAAAATACCCAGCACCCAAGGAAAAGGGTATGCTAAGATTCAGAAAACTCCAGCCCGTTATGAGGAGACAGATCAATTGATAAAAGACATCCCAATCGGAAAGGAAGAAGTAAAATTTTCTCTGCAGACAACGTGATTGTCTATGTAGAAAACCGAATGCAATGTACAAGAGTGAGGAGAACCAGTCAGTGAGTTTAGCAAGATCACAGGGTAAAGGATATCAGAGGGAGCTAACTCCGCCTGCCCAAACGCTCAACTAATTGTTCTTGTACCAGCACTTTTCTGCACTGATCTGAAACAAGTCCAGTCAGCCACAACACTGCTATTTTACTGTGCCTAGGGCTTTTCTATTCTTGTGCAAACCAAGTTTTTAATTTTAGTAGGAAACCAAGCCAATTGTGACAAGGATGTTAGGAAACCAGAAATCTGGTAGTAGGTGTATTTTCTGAAGAGAAATTGTGATAGAGTCTTTGTTTTTTTTTAAAGACAGTCTGTTTCCTCTCTCTCTCTCTCTCTCTCTCTCTCTCTCTCTCTCTCTCTCTCTTTTTTTCCATGCCACGTGGCTTACAGGATCTTAGTTCCCCAACCAGGGATCGAACCCGTGCCCCCTGCAGTGGAAGCACGGTGTCCTAACCACTGGACTGACAGGGAATTCCCTGTGATCAAGAGTCTCAAAAAAGAAATAGAAAAGTAAACATTTAGAGCAATATTTCTAACTTTTGGAATATACTTTAAGGAAATAACCATTCATGGAAAGAATTACATACATGAATTCCATTGAATCGTTAACCGTAGCAATGAAAAAGCTGAAAACAACTTAAATGTTCAATGATTACATTATGATGCATCTTATATACCTTCACTCAATAACATATTTTTGAAGAGTTTTTAGAATGTGGAGAAGCTAGTATGTTAAATGAAAAAAAGTCAGGAAAAAATTTAATGCTAAACTTGATGACTTCTACATTGCATACCGTTATACATTTAGCGTGCAAGTACAACTAAAAAAATAGTTCTAGGGCTTCCCTGGTGGCGCAGTGGTTGAGAATCTTCCTGCCAATGCAGGGGACACGGGTTCGAGCCCTGGACCGGGAAGATCCCACATGCCGCGGAGCAACTGGGCCCGTGAGCCACACCTACTGAGCCTGTACTCCGCAATGGAGAGGCCACGACAGTGAGAGGCCAGTGCACGGCGATGAAGAGTGGCCCCCGCTCGCCGCAACTAGAGAAAGCCCTCACACAGAAACGAAGACCCAACACAGCCAAAAATAAATAAATAAAATTAAAAAAAAAAAAATAGTTCTAAAATGTTGACAGTAGTTAGTGCTGAACATCGGGCTTGATTTTCATTTTCCTAAACTGTCTTCAATTACCTTGTACTACTGGAATATCTGAATTCCAGAACCTTCCCTCCAACACGAGGACAAAGATAAAAAATCCAGAAATGCATCAGCTGAAAAGAAACTGTGACACAAAACAGTAGCCTAGTTTTATTTTCTGCAGTAATACACATTGAAGCATCCCACTCCTCGAGCCGCAGGGAAACCAAACAAGTGAACCAAGAGATACCAAGGGCCAGTACTGGCAAAACATTAAACCCAAATAACAAAGTGGTGATCACTCAAGTTTGAATTCCCTAAGCCTTGCCTAGTAGGGGACACAAGGTTAGCCCTCAGCCCCCTTTCCTTCGCGTAGCCTTTAGGGAGGCGGGAGCCAAAGGTGCTGAATATTCCCAATCACCCGGGAAAGCTGATCGAAGATGGAGTCGATGGAAATTCGGAAGAGATCAAGGTCTTCAGCAGTCCATCTACTACAAGTGAGGGAAAAGGGAAATCAGGTTAAAGGGGAGATCGCTCACGTAGGTCCAGGGCACCAGCCCCCAGCCCCCTCCTTATACCAAGCCCGTATATGGGCGGCCCCATCACAGCACTCTTAAGACAGAGATCAGATCCCAGCACCTGCCACCGACCCCCGCCCACGGCAGACTCTTCTAGAACTCACATAGTTAGGGGCACTGCCATTCACTGTATATTCCTCCCGAATCACGCCTGGGTCACGCTGGGCACCTGCGATCAGAGCTCTGTGGGCCATGTGTGCCTCCAGGAGGGATCGGAAAGGCACTGTGAGGTTGCTGGGGGAGACGTGGTTAAGGCACCATCCGCTACTGAATCTGCTGGTATCTCGGGCTTGCCCACACCTCAGAGGCCCGTTTTTTACCCCAGGATGAGACCGCCCGGAGCCGCCTCCCTAACCCTTCGGTCCTTCCCCACCCTCCAGGCTCCTCAGGCATTGACAATCCCCTTTCCTGCCAGGCTGCCCGCCCCTGCTGCCCCTGACTGCGCCCTGCGCTCCCCTCCGTCCCCTCCGCCCCCTCCGCAGGCGGCCGCCACGCACCCGGCCACCGCACCGCTGCCCCAGCCCAGGGAGGCTCCACGGAAAGGATACAGCACCAGCCGTCTTCTTCCAGGCCTGACAGCCGCGAGCGCTGCACCTCCACCACGTCTTAGGGCACGTGGCGCCCGCCCACCCCGACGGCCTGCAGCAGGGCCTCTCATCGCTGCTCCTCCTCGGCCAGGCCCACGCCGGGCTTCCGGGCGCCGGGGCCCACCCTCGCCTTCAGGGCTACCTGCTCTTCTCTGGCAACCAGGAGTTCCGGAGCTTTGCTGGCCACCTCGGCCCCCTGCGCCTGCCGCGCTGCCGTCCCCCGGGGCCTGCATGGCCGCCGCGCGTCCCTCTGAGAGCCGAGGAGAGCCTGCGCGCCTCACGCGGCCCCGCCCCTTCGGCCCCGGGACCCCCAGGGCGCCTGCGCAGACACCCCTGACGACGCCTCCCGGCTCCGGATTGGCTGCCACCCTGCCCCCCGCAGGCCGCCCCGGAGGCCCCCGTCGGGCTGCACAGACTCAGCTCCGGCGTGAAGCCCCGCTCCTTTCGGGCGCCCCGGATGCGCCTGCGCAGACCGGCCCCTCCTGTCCGGGGCCGGGCGGCGTGGGGCGGGCGCCGAGTGCCCACGGAGTCACCGCCGAGCCGGGAACGCCGCCTTTCCGTTCCCGAGGCCTTGACCCGTCTCCCAAACCATCTGCTCCAGGCACTAAGGGCCACCCACGCACCCCCATAGCCCTCCGACCCTGCCCCCCGGTAAAGCCCAGAGTAAACCGCAAACAGCAAGGGAAGCGTAGGACCTCCAAGCAGCGGGGTCTCCGCCGAAAGGGGAGGTCAGGGCTGGTGGGCGTCTTCACTGACCCCATCATGGAGGTGCCACCCGCATGACCTCGTCCAGACCCTATTACCTCCCACAGGCCCGCCTCCAGAGTCCATCCCGTGGGGGGGGTTAGGGCTTCCACGGGTTAGCTGGGGCAGGGGTAGGGACTGGACGCTCAGGCCATAGGCCAGCGCTGCTCAGCTAACCCGGGCTAGGTTCCCGTTGCGTACTCTTAGCGGGGAGCCGCTGACTTACCTGACCGAACCCAGAAACAGCATCTTTCCTGCCGGAGAGCTGATCCACGTCAGCTGTCCTGAGAGGTGCGCCAGCCAAGGCCTCACAGGTCCCCCCTGGGCCGGCCCGGCCCCTCGCGTCCCAGGGCCAGGAGGTGACACGGGCCGGTCTGGCTTCCTCTCGGCTGTTTGCAGGCCACTCCTCCACCTGCTGGGCTGGTCACCGTCCTTCCGCAGCCCTGCCCTCGGCCCCAGAGGCTGCCCCGAGGTGGACGCTCACTCAGCAGGCGCCCTCGCCCGGGCTGCCAGTGCTGCACTGGTGAAGCTTTAACACTGGCTCTCCAGACGCAGCAGGGGCCCTGCATCTGCTGATCTCCACGCTGTACCCACTCCCACCACAGCCGACTGACTAGGGAGGCCGAGCCGCGGTCCTGTACGAAAGCCAAGTGGGAATTAAAGCCTCACAGTCACTTACGGAAGACTCAATGAGCTCTCTGTCCAGGTTCCCCTGTGGGAGTTGCAGAGGGGCAGCCATGAGCAGACATTCTTATAGTTTTTTAGTTTTAGGTCTAGCAAATAGGTTTTAATCATCATCACTGGAAAAAGCAAAAAAAACCATCAGTGCAGAACCGGACTCACATGGGTAGGTAGTGAGTAGGCGTGGACACTGGTTGGACCTGTGCGGGAAAAGCCCAGAGAATGTACTGAGCAAGGGTCTAGCATGTTGGCTTCTGCTGTCGTCCATATCACAAGAGGAACTCATGAATTAACCAGACCCACCTGAGGGTCTGAAATAAGGGCAGAAGGAGGGTCAGTGGGACGTCTAGGGGGCTCTGACTCCCGCCTCCGCGAAAAATACCTGATGGACATCCTCATACATACCCATTAAGGGGACCAGTGGCAAGTTCCCAGGAGCAGAATTGCTGGGCTTTAGGGATGGGCAGCCGTCATTGGATTCAGTCGCGCCACGCTGCTCTCTGCCATGGCTGTACCCGTCTGCACTCCTACTATATTCTTGCGACCTTTGGGGGGCTTCCTTTTCTGTAACTAGCCTATTCATATCCTTCGCCCATTTCCAAAAACATTGGTATTGCTGTTATCTTCTTGATGACCAGCAGGATATTTTAAAAACATATTCTTTTTTTAAAATTAATTAATTTCTTTTTGGCTGCGTTGGGTCTTCGTTGCTGTGCGCGGGCTTTCTCTAGTTGCAGCGAGCGGGGGCTACTCTTCGTTGCAGTGCACGGGCTTCTCATTGCGGTGGTTTCTCTTGTTGCGGAGCACGGGCTCTAGGCGCAGTAGTTGTGGCTTCAGTAGTTGTGGCTCACGGGCTTCAG
The DNA here is from genome assembly GCF_009873245.2 of Balaenoptera musculus. NCBI lineage: Eukaryota > Metazoa > Chordata > Mammalia > Artiodactyla > Balaenopteridae > Balaenoptera > Balaenoptera musculus. Next base: position 127,908,402 of record NC_045806.1, on the reverse strand, counting down.
TAGTTGTGACACACAGGCTCAGTAGTTGTGGCGCACGGGCTTAGTTGCTCCGCGGCACGTGGGATCTTCCCGGACCAGGGCTCGAACCCGTGTCCCCTGCATTAGCAGGTGGATTCTTAACCACTGCGCCACCAGGGAAGTCCCTGTTCTATTTTTTAAAATTTGATGAAGCACTTCAGTAGTCAGGGTACCGTGAAAACCACATGACCACCATATAAAAATCATCTTAAAATGGTAGAGAATATAGTTTTAAATGTATTTTTTAAATCTAAAACTCAACTGCCAAGAAAGGAAAGGGGATCTCTCGGGCCAAAAGTATTGAGAAATTGCAAATCCTGAGGATCAATAGGAATTACAAAAAGTAAAATCACATATAGAAGTAAGTCGTTATTAGAAATATTAGATTTCACATATAAAATAACTATGTTTTATATATTTAAAAAAGAAGATGAGGAGTTGAAAGTTGGACTGAGTCACAAGATGCTATTTAAAAATGACCAGGTGGATTAGAAAAGACCATTTAGAACTTCTAGACATAAAAATAGGGATGTAATTAGAAACTCAATGGGTGAGTTAAACAGACTAAACCCAGAGAGTAATGTAGTGAACCAGAATATAGTTTTGAAGTTACTGATAAGTCAGGACAAGGAGATAAAAACATAAACAAAGTTGAGAAATGGAAGATAGCATGAGAAGGTCAAACATTTGTCCAGTCGGCCTTACAGAAGGAGATAATAGGGAAAAAATAGAGAAGCGGTATGTGAAGGGATAATGTCAGTTTCTCACAGTTCATGAAAGACACCAATCCTCAGTCCAAAGACTCACAAATAGTTCACTGTAGTCAGATGTTAGTGGTAGAATGTGGATGGTAGGTATATGGGTGTTCATAGCATATCTTCTTCAATTTGGCTGATTATTAGAAAGTTTTCATAATAATAAATTGAAGAAATAAACCCCATGAAAGGAAAATGAATAAAAGTGAGAACAGAAATTAACAAAATAAACAGCAAAATTAGAATCACCACCGACCTAATTTGCTCTTTTAAGAGATTAAAATTGAACGCAACCAATCAAGAGAAAGCATGCATGCAAATAAACAATATTAAGAATGCAAAGGAGGTAATAATTGCAAATACATCAGAGATTAATGACGTGAGAATAGTATGAACAACTTCATATTGAGTGAATTTGAAAACTTTAGTGAAAACAGGCAAATTCTCCGAAAAATATTATTAAAAACTGACTCAAGTAAAAACAGAAACACAAATTATTAGAGAAACTGAATACGTAGGGAAGTTTTGACTACAAAGGATCACGAGGCCCCCAAAACTTTACAGAAACCTTCTATCAAAAGGGAGCGATCATTGCAGTCTTACACAAGCACCTCCAGGGAAAGGCAAAAAGAGGAAATACTACACAGCTTATTTTGTAAGGGCTAAAATAACTTGATACCAAAACAAAGAGCACTAACACAAGTCGAAGTTATATATCAATCTCACTCATTCATGCAGGTTAAAATTCCTAAGCAAGAATAAGTCCAACCAAATCTTGCACGTGAATGTTCATAGCATCATTCTTCATAATGGCCAACGAGCGAAAGCAACCGAAGTGTTCACAAATGCTGAACGGGTGAATAAATGTGGTATGGCTACACAATGGGTGTTATGCAGCCATACCATGAAATCAGATCCATGAAACAACAAGGATGAACCTTGCAAACAATACGCTGAGTGAAAGAAGCCAGTCACAAAAGACCACTCCTTTGGATTTCTGGACCCAATTCCAGGATGTGTGTGTGTTTGGCTGGGGTGGGTCCCACATAACACCAAGCAATTCTCGGACACCGGCAGGGTGTCCGAGGAGTCAACTCCATTCTGACCCTTTCTCCCGGGAGATAGCATCCGATTCCACAGGTTACAGGTTCAGTCCTACAGGACCGCCCACCCTTCCAACTTGAGCTGCTAGTCACCGTCCCAGGTTGTTATCTGTGCTTCTGACTGGCTGGCTACAGATGGGAGGTCCCCACGTCCCCCTCCTTGGGTTTGACTCATTCGCTAGGGCAGCTCACAGAATTCAGGGAAGCACTTACTTACGTTTACCAGTTTATTCTAAAAGGGTATGATAAAGGATGCAGATGAACATCCAGATGGAAGAGAGGCACAGGGCGAGGCATGAGGAAAGGGCCGGAGCTTCCACGCCGTCACCAGGGGCCACCTCCCAGCACCCCCGCGTGTTCACCAACCCGGGAGCCCTCTGGACCCAGTCCTCTTGGGTTTACGGAGGCTTCATTATACAGTGTGACTGGTGAAATCATTGGCCGTTGGTGATGGAGTCCAAGCTCCAGCCCTCTCCCCACTCCCAGAGATCGGGTGGGGCCGGGGAGTGGGGCTGAAAGTTCCAAGCTTCCGACCACATGGTTGGTTCTCCTGGCAAGTAGGAGGCACGTTGTTAGGCGCCACCTCGTTCCTGTCATAAGCGACATCTCTGTCATTCTCAACACGTAGGAAATTCGAAGGGTTTTGGGAGCTGTGACCCAGGAATTGTGGACTGAAGACCAACTATATATGAGAAATAAACATTTGGTCATCTGAACGACCAAATATATATTTCTTGTAAATCACAGTATCACAACCACGTATTGTATGATTCCATTTGTATGACATGTCTAGAATAGCAAACCTATAGAGACAGAAATTAGATTCGTGGTGGTTGCCTAGAGCTTGGGGAGAGACTGGGACTAGGGGATGACGGCTAAGGGGTGCAGGATTTCGTTTTGGGGCGATGAAAATATTCTAAAATTGAGGTGATGATTGCACAAACATGTGAATATCCTAAGCACCACCGAATTGTACACTTTAAGTGAGCGAATTGCATGGTATGGAATTCTACCTCAGCAAAGCTGTTTACAAAAGGAATCCTAAAGATTTTAGTAAAATAAGTTCAGCACTTTATAAAACTGAAAATGTGCATGAACGGGCTTCCCTGGTGGCGCAGTGGTTAAGAATCCGCCTGCCAATGCAGGGGACACGGGTTCGAGCCCTGGTCGGGGAAGATCCCACATGCCGCGGAGAAACGAAGCCCGTGCGCCACAACTACTGAGCCCGCGTGCCACAACTACTGAGCCGCTGTGCCACAACTACTGAAGCCCACGCTCCTAGAGCCCGTGCTCCCCAACAAGAGAAGCCACCGCAATGAGAAGCCCGTGCAGCGCAGGGAAGAGTAGCCCCCGCTCGCCTCAACTAGACAAAGCCCGCACGCAGCGACGAACACCCAACGCAGCCAAAGATAAATAAATTAATTAATTAATTTAAAAAATATGCACGAACAAGTCGGAATTTTTCCAGGTACGCAAAGTGGGTTTAACATTTGAGAACCTGTTCATGGGCATCTCGGTAAAGACGGCAGATTGACCACGGACTTCTGTGTTCCCTGCGTCCCAAACCAGCCTCTAAAATCACAGTGAAGGATTTGTTAAAGGCATAAACCCACGCGGCTGTGAAGAACTGAAGAAGACAACACAGTAACGTATTGGAAACTGGAAAGCAGGTGGATTTGTAGTAAATGATGTATCAGACCCAAGAGAGTTGAATCCTAAATACACTGCGGGGGAAGGCAAGACCCCCACTCCCCGGAGGCTGACCTCTGTGACTTCCCCTCTCCTACTTCACACAAAAGATGAAGTGTAGTCTCTGGAGAGAGTAAAACAAGGGGTCTCTGCCCTGGGGGATGCTAGACACATCTGACCGAGCATACTAGGCTAAAAACAACGTAAGTAAATATGCACAATAGACAACGCGAGCCTTTCCCGAGCCCTTTTCCAGCGGCTCTCTTCCAGAATGTTGACAACCAGACCTTTACAATTGGGTCTAGAGATTCGAAGACAGTTCTCTGACCTATTTGAGCAGCCCAAGAGGCAAGACATGGGTCATAATGTTAGGGGCACCCCAAGAAAATCGTCCGGCAAGGTCACCTTGCAGTGAACCCCACAGCTGACAAGCACCACCCATGTAGTCGGAGCTTCGGATCAGCGTTTTGGCCTTTCACTCTTAAATATGAGCAGACAGCCAATGATTTTATCAGACATCTCAGGGAAGCTCTAGCATAAAGACAGAAACCAAACAAACGGGTTGGAAGAAACAAAAACTGTGCCAGAAGGAGAAACATTTTTTTTCAAGTCTCTTATTGTTACAAATACCCCCTGAGAGGTGAGCTGTCAGGGCCATAAATTAAAGGAATCTTCTCAAGTCAGTCAAGCTCATTAACACGTTAAAGGAGAAAAGCGATGTGAGTGTCTCAGATGCAGCAAAAACAGTCAGCAGGACTGACCAGCCAGTCACATATGGGAACGTGATATGTGAACAGAGGCTGCATTCCTGGGGAAAGGAGGGCTGCCCACGTGGGGTACAAACAGAACAAAAGGCAATTAATTGTATCCCTGTGTCACCACCACATGTCAAAATCAGTTGAGGCTAGATTATTACTTAAATGTAAAGGAAAAAACGTTATAACTTAGAAGAAGATGTGGGAAAACAAATTACAACCTCAGCATAGGAAGGACGCTTTAAACAAAATACAAGAGCAAGAAGCTACTCAGGAAAATCTTGATATGTTACATTAAAAGCGAGAACAATTCTTAACTTAAAAAACACCAAGAAAAACCCACTGTAGACTGTGATGGGCTATTAGCAACACACATAACCAACAAATTATTAGCTCTTAGGTATGTGAGGGAGTACTGAGAAAAATCAGAAAAATACAAACACTTCAGTGTAAAAATTAGCAAAACAAAAACAAACCTAAAACAGATAATTCACAGAAGAGAAAAAAAGAAATGACCCGTAAACATATGAAAGGATGGCCCATTAATTCAGTTATCAAGGGCGTGGAAAATCAAATCACAGTGAAGTACCATTTTCCTCACATCAGGCTGGTGATAGTCAAGTTGAAGGGGCCCCCATCCCAGGGACACGCCCTAGAAGTTCTTCCACAGGTGCATGAATGCTCACAGCAGCATTGCTTGTAAGAGCCTCCAAACTGGAAACAACTCAAATGTCTGTTGTTGGTGGAACAGTTAAATAATTATGCG